>NC_056726.1:1803825609-1804503109 GCF_019279795.1 Protopterus annectens
CTTCATTTATATGGTCTCGGCCATGTGAATTTCAACGTTTTAAAACGTCGAGCATGTAAAGTACATCCACACATATATATGTATATATACAGTGGATAAATGCCAGGTTTTTGTGATATAAAAAAATGAGACCACAATAAATCATTTCAAAACTTTTCCCACCTATAATGTGACCTATAACCTGTACAATTCAATTAAAAAACAAACAAATCTATTAGGGGAAAAAATATAAAAAATAAAAAAATGTACAATAAGCTGGTTGCATAAGTGTACACACTCTTAAACTAATACTTTGTTGAAGTACCTTTTGGTTTAATTACAGCTTTCAGTCTTCTTGGGTAGGAGTCTTATCGGCATTGCACATCTTGACTTGACAATATTTGTCCACTCTTCTTGCAAAAGCACTGCAAATCTGTCAGATTGCAAGGGCATCTCTTGTGTACGGCCCTCTTCAGGTCACCCCACAGATTTTTTATTGGATTTAGGTCTGGCCTCTGGCTGGGCCATTCCAAAACTTTAATTTTATTCTGGTGTAGCCATTCGTTTGTTGATTTGGATGTATGCTTGCGGTCAGTGTGTTGAAGGGTGAAATTCCTCTTCATCGTCCACTTTCTAGCAGACTCCTAAAGGCTTTTGCGCCCAATGTGACTGGTCTTTGGAACTGTTCAGAATTCCCTCCACCTTGACTAAAGCCCCAGTTCCAGCTGAAGAAAAGCAGCCCCAAAGCAGGATACTGCCACCACCATGCTTCACTGTGGGGATGGTGTTCATTTGGTGATGCGAAGTGTTTTGCGCCAAACATATCGTTTGTAATTATGGCCAAAAAGTTCAACCTTTGTCTCATCAGACCATAATTAATTTTCCCATATGCTGTTGGGAGACTTTATGTATTGTTTTGCAAATTTTAGCTGGGCCTGGATGTTTTTCTGTGTAAAACCATCTTGCAGCCCTACCCCTAGTCCAGACATATGGAGAATATGGGAGATTGTTGTCACATGTAGTACACAACTAGTACTTGCCAGAAATTCCTGCAGCTCCTTCAGTGTTGCTGTAGGTCTCTTGGCAGCCTCCCTGACCAGTTTTCGTCTTGTCTTTTCATAAATTTTGGAGGGACGTACAGGTCTTTGCAACATCGCTGTTGCCCCATATTTTCTCCACTTTTTGATGACCATCTTCACTGAGTTCCATAGTATATCCAATGCTGTGGAAATTTTTTGTCCCCTTTTCCTGAATGATACCTTTCAACAGTGAGACCCCTTTGATGCTTTGTAAGCTCTCTGCGAACCATGGCTTTTGCTGTAGCAGGCAACTGAGTAAATGTCAGGAAAATCCTTCTAGGACAGCTGAACTTTTATTTGGGGTTAATCAGAATCTCTTTAATTGGTGGCAGGTGTGTACCCAAGAAGACTGAATGCTGTAATTAAATCAAAAGGTGCTTCAACAAACTATTAGTTTAAGGGTGTGCACAGTATGCAATCAGCTTATTGTACCTGTTTTGTTTTGTATATTTTCCCCTATCAGATTTGTTTGTTTTTCAATTGAATTGTACAGGTTATAGGTCATATTAAAGGTGGTAAAAGTTTTGAAATTATTTATTGTGGTCTCATGTTTTTATATCAGAAAAAACTGGCATTTTAACTGGAGTTTATACTCCTTTTATATCCTGTGTGTGTGTCTGTATGTATGTGTGCGTGTATATATATTCGTATCACTTCACTGTAAGACCATTTCACTGAGACCAAGTCACCTAAACTTATTTCACCTAAAACTCATTTCACTGACAAGTAGTACTCTAAGGCAAGTCAAAGGTGTATGTCCTTTTCCCCACTGTAGTGCGATCCTGGTGTAGTATATATGGTTAGAGGTGTGGGGGTGGGGCATAGCCTTTGGTTTTCTGTTGTTTGAACAGAAAACCAAATTTAGTGGTGGGCTTGGCCACAACCCCCCCCCCCCCCCCAAACTATATATACTAACATCAGGATTGCACTACAGTGGAGAAAAGGACATATACCTTTGACTTGCCTTAGAGTACTACTTGTCAGTGAAACGAGTTTTAGGTGAAATGAACTTTCAGTGAAATGAACTTTAGGTGATTTGGTCTCAGTGAAATGGGTTTTATACATATCCTGTGTGTTTTCAGTATTATGAAATTCAGAGTTTAGGATACTAACACTTACTATATTCCAGCACAAGTACATACGGAAACATATTACCCTTCAACTGTAAGCTGGGGTCTGCTCCCCCATCCCCCCCTGCTACTTACATAGATCAACTCTGAGATTGCACTTCACTGCACTAAGTGCAATCTTGAAATTGATATATTTAAGTAGCAGGGCGTGTAGGGGGTGCAGGTATTAACAAAAACAAATTTTATGTGGTGGGCAAGGACCTTGTGTATGTATCCCTTTGCTTATATTTGCTAATTTCAGGGCTGTACTTTTTCTGAGAAGAGGGCATGCCTTCCCCCAAGTCTTGGTAGAATACACTACAAGGTTTCAGTTGTCGACTGAATAAAATCGACTGTATGAGCAGTCGATATTTGCACAGTTAGTCTTCCAAGAGAAGCCAAGAGTTTTTGTGATCATGTTGAAAATTCCTTCCAGCCAAATGAGACTCAGAAAATCTGAAACCTTGAGGAGATAACTGTATGTAATGGAACATGCCTGCTTGACTATGGTACCTCTATTGCATGTATGGCCATGTGGTCAGTAGTGTTTTCCAGGGAGGCGTACATGAAAAAGTGGCCTATGGAGAGGAGCAGGTCTCTGTAAGGACCTATCAAGTACCACGCAGAAAAAAAATTTTATTCCCATCATTACTTGTATGACTTGGTTTATTACAACAAGATGCCAGCTGTTTATTATTACAATGTCATAGCTGAAGTGTTGTCATTTGACTGCTTCTTTTTAAACAAGTGTATGCTTTATTTTCAGCTGATCTTCCAATATCACTCTTGGTTGCATTCACAATGTTCCTCATTGGTGTATGTCTTCTCTATGGAGCACTTAAGGTAAGAGTTTGTATTTTAAGAGCATCAGTGTTTGGAATGATAAAGATGCTTGTTTAATGAGAGGAAGCACAAAAGCAGCATAATGTTACAAAAACAACTAGACTGTTAGTTGTTTTGTTGTATGTTTGACAGTAAAGTAGTTTCAGTGAAGTTTTTTTTTACCAGAGCAAGGTACTCATGAGTTCTGTGCCTTACCACACCAAAGTTTGTAATACTGCACAGATGCCAGGAGTGTACAGTGCTACGAAAGATTTCAAGGTTTGATAGTCTGCTAAACCATAAAAGAGGAAAAGGTTTTCTTCCTGCCCTAAGAAAGTCCTTGGGTGACTTACCCTTCCAGTGGAAGCTAAGTCACCTAAGAGGCCAACTGTGCTGGCTGATGAAAATTGCTACTAGGCATGTGGCTGTGTGAGTTGATTCTAGCTTTGAGAGCCATCCCTATGGGTCTAGTCAGTTCTAAAAGCAGACACCATGTTCTTGGAGCTGACTTGTTAGCACAAGGAAGAGCTTCACTGATGAATCAGTCCTTTTTTAAATAGCTCTATGGAGAGGGCCAGACTATGTCTGCTGCATTCTGGATTATAGCAACTTGATTTTTAACTTGATAAGTGAACTGGTTCAAGAACCATTTCAGCCATGACATGATCCATTTAACGCAGTAACAACTTGCATGCAAATGGTGCTTACATAAATTAAGATAATAGTCAAAACATAATCGTCGTCAACCCCCTTTTTTCCATTTTGTACATAGTCGTGTCATGTCAGCTGTCGCAATTTCTGTCTGTTCAATGCCACACTCTTGCCTTCTTAGATGCTCATGCCTGAGTGTTCCAGGTCTTCTGTCACACAGTCTATCCACATCTGGGTGCCCTCATTTCCTTTTGCCTTCACCCCAGGGATCACGTCAGTCGCCCTGCTAGACAGGGGTCCAGGGAAGTAAATAGTGTGGGAAGAAATAGGGATCACGTCAGTCGCCCTGCTAGACAGGGGTCCAGGGAAGTAAATAGTGTGGGAAGAAATAGCCAGGGAATTGTTATGGCTAGGCTTGTATAGGCCCTAGGGCCGATAGCCTAGTACCAACCTATGAATCTATGAACCTGTCTGTCTGGAATCTACTTCATTAAATTGTCTTCTGCTTTTCTACACATGTACCCAAATCACCTTAATCTATTCTCTTTGACCTTTTTTGCAATTGGAACTACTTTGGCTTCTGCTCTAATGTCCTAATGTCTTCGTTTATCCCACAGTGTGCATCCTACCACCTTTCTGAGACACTTAATCTCCATCGCATTTAGCTTCATCAACTGCTCCCTCAGTCTTCCTCTTCTTTGGCATTCTTGTGTCATATACTACACCTGACGCTCTGTACCAGTTGACTGCAACCCCTCTGATTCTGGCTTTGACTTCCTTACTTAAACCTTCTAACACTATATTGTTTGCATACAGTAACTTTGATCTGCCCCCTCCAACCTGTTTGCTAATGTAGTCCGTCACCAGTGTGAACAGTATTGGGTTCAGAGCTGAACCCTGAAGCACACCCACACCCACTGGGAGCCCCTCTGTGAGACTGAGCACTATTCATACTTGAGTTGTCGGGTCCATTTTATATGGCTTGCACTAATCACCACAGGACTGCCCAAGTCAACTTTCTTGGGATATTGTCATATAGGAATGCCCATTTGGACACTTTTTTTTTTCTTCTCATCTCTAGCTTCTTCTCAGCTGTCTCTCACACTCCAAACATCAAGTCAGTTGTGCTGACTCCTAATCTGAATCCAAACTGCTCATCTTCCTTCTTAAACTAATATGCAGAGGAGTATAAATTATCACCCTCTCCAGAATTTTCATGCAGTGTAACAGGAAATTGATACTTCTGTACTGTTCACAGTTGTGAATGTACCCTTTGTTCTTGAACACTGGCACTAGTATGCTTATTCTCCAGACATCTGGGATACACCTTTCTCTCTACACTGCTGTGAGGATCCTCAGGAGCCATTTTACCCATATCTCATCCAGCATCTTTATCATATCTGCTGTGGCCTCTCATCCAAGCCTGCTGCTTTCCTTGACTTCATTTTCCTTAGTGCTGTTCATATTTCTTCTATGGTGGGCTGCTCCTCTTCTGTCATCGTAGCCTGTGTCTAGGCAGTACAGCTTCTGTGGGGGTTTTCTTTATTCATAAGCTGCTGGAAACACTCTTTCCATCTGCCTTTGTGGACTCATGATCAGATTGTTGCTGCTGGAAATACTCTTTCCATCTGCCTTTGATGTCTTATGGATTCGTGATCGGATTGTTGCTGGCATTCATTATGAAAGGTGTCTGTCTTCTTTATCTTTCTTTCTTTGCCATGCAGCCTGATGTAGTTTCTTTGTGCCATCTACTGAGTCACTTTTTAGATGCTGGTAGAGTGCCTCTAATGCCTTGTTCTTTGCTGTTTTAGCTCCTTTCTTAGCCTCTTTGTTAGCCAACCAGTATTCCTTCCAAGCCTCATCCATCTTTTCTATCTCACACTTTTTCCCGTACTCCTTTTGTTCTTCTGATGACTTCCTGGACTTCTGCATTCCACTACCAACTTTCCTTATGTACATTATTTCCATACCTGGCTCAGCCTCGTATCTGTTCTGTAGTCCTCACAGATGATGTATTTTCTTCCTCCTGAGGTGGTAGATCCCACAGTCATTCCTCATAATAACATTGGTTAAGGGAGACACCTTGTGCATGATGCTGGCAGGTGAGTGACTCCTCAGTAGTCCTAAAGTAACGAAATTTTAAAACTGCAAAAAAAGTGATATGAAAGCACCCAAATGTTCATGATGGAGTGAGCTTGTGTATAAATCCACTTATACAGGCCAGAATGTGGAGTTTGCCAGGCCCAAATAAACTCTGATGGGATGCTGGATGTTATGTGATTTATTTTTTGTTTAAATTTTGAAATATAGAAAGTTAACTTTTTTTTTCTTATTTTTTTTACTGCTATCAAGAAGAGCGATGCATATGATCAGCATTGCTGCATGTCTATACAAAAATTGGCAATATGTTTTTCTTACAGTACTTCTGAAAAGTCAGGTGTATGGCAAGGTGTAATAGATGCACAGCATGTGCGTCACCAAAGGCACATGAACCAAAGCCAATGGGACCACACTTCTGAAAGGCTCTCTGTTCCCTTCTTTAAGATTTCATTACTAACTTTTAACACAAGAAGAGTAGGGTACAGCACAAATCTAAGCCTGCTATTCTGTCCTCAGTGCTTTCACTGCAGCATACTTTTGAATAACTCCACAGCATTAGCCCCTTCACAGTTTGGTAATTCTTACATAAAAGATACACGCACATTCATTATATAGGATTCATGTTGACTTGCAGAAAGCTGTTTTGGAGAATGCAAAAAAAAAAATAAAAAATCAAGAGGAGTTCACTGAAACCAACTTCAGCCAACATTAATGATTTTTTTTTTTTGCAGGACTTCCTCCATGTATGCCCCCTGCATCCAGAGTTATATATGCACAACAGTGGAGAAAAAAAGACAGTCTCCACTCTCAACAAATGGGGTTTCAGCCAGCTGCTTCTGATTTTTTTTTTTTTGCATTCTCTGAAACTACCTTAGAGAGATGATATACTTATTTTTTTCTAGTGAAATATACTGATTTTTTACTTCTGACATAAACATGTATTCTGTGCATTAGTTTAGTTTTACCCAGGCTTTTGTGCAAAGATAAACCTCCTCTGGTGGAAAGCAAACATTAGAAAAATATTCTGTATCTACTAAGATAATAAACACCTTTCATAATGATCACATCAAACTGCAGCACACATCACACACACACACACACACACACACACACACACACACACACACACACACACACACACACACTTTAAATGGGCAGCTTCGAAAACTGAATTCACAATAACTTTAAATTGAAAAAGGGCAGCTACACCCGTCAACATTTCACCAAAATAACTAAGTGAATACCAGCAGATTTTGTAGATAGGCTAGACTTCAGAGACCCTCAAAACCAACATTATTGCAATGTCAAAAAAAAAAAAAAAACAGACATAATCTCATAAGGATCAACAAGCTGACTGCAGCACAATCCCACACACAGAAAAATAAATAATCAATTAAGCTTCCAGTGTAGTCATTCAGTTTTTGAAGCTCAGTTCATGATAAGCCTAAAAGGAAGTTACACAGTACTGATTTTCCAGTTAAGTAACCACTGGTGTGGACAATAACAAACTGCAGCAACATCACAGATATAATGAATATGTGTCTGTGTACATGTATGTGTTTGTTGTTGTTGCAATTAACTTGCCACTTCCTAGTGAACACATTAACAACTTGCACCAAATGAACAGATCTGGTCAAGGGTGCACCTGAATGTCCTGCACCTCTGAACTGTTGAATGTCCCACCTCTAACCACCTAAACCTATCCTTGCAGTCTAGAGCATTTTCTTAAAAGTCAAGTTAAAGGTAAGGCAAACAAATGTAATTATTTTGGTAACAGTAAAAGCTATTAAAAAGGTAGAGACACTTTGCTGTCTGTAAAAGGTCTGCTTTCTGGTGTTAATTTAGGGTATTCTCAGTCTTGTATCATAGTACACATAAATGAAGAATATTTATAGTTTCAGAAACAAATTGTCGTGTTGGAAACTAGTCATCTTAGACTTCATTGTCAAAACACTTGTTAAACATCAGCTTTCTCATTACAGCAATAAATTCTCAGTGATTCTTTACTGGGAGATTTTTCAGAGATATGAAAAAAATAAGCTTAGTTTTATAAATGACAGTAGTTATAACACTGAATATATCTCAAGGTGCACAAGGATGCACAGCTTAAAAACTCTCATTGATATTCAACATCATCTAACTTTTCACGCAATTCCATGACATAGTTTGTAAGTCACTTGGTTTTGGAAATGTTAAGTACTCCTGCAGACATTGCAGATTTTCAAACTTACTTACTTATGGTAATACTTGCAGTATATAGTGCAGTAAATGTGAACATTGACCGTACTTTTTCTGTCTGGTACCATGCCTCTTAATAAAATGCATCTCTCTTATATTTAAAAATAGGAAAGTAAATATGAAAAAAATATTTCCATTGGAAGACCGTGTAGATTAATAACTTTGCCATTTTGTTACACATTGCTGTTTCTAATACACGCCGCCAAACCTCATTCCACACCTCTCTCCTGCTCAAACTGACGTACTAACTTGCTAAAAAAAAAAACAAAAAAAAATATATTACACAGTTATTTTTATTTGTTTTTATCAAAATATGTATAACATATTATTTTTATTTTTATTGTACTGTAGTCTGCTGTCTCTGTGTAATTCTATTGTATGTTTTACCACATCCATTTTTGTATTGCGTGCTGTAGTTTTCTCTGACAAAATTGATTGTATATATTGTTTCTCTGTAGCTGTTCATTGGAGCTTTTCTCCCTGGGCCTCCACTGAAAACGGGCTCTTTATGGCCCAGTGGACATCCCCGGTTATCAAACTGAAATAAATAAATAAATATAAATAAATAATACTGCCTTTTATTACTTTGTAAGTCATTTATTTAAGGGATCCATCCACAAAAAATATGATGCATTAAAGATATAGGGTTGCTAATTGAAAGTATACAAAAAAAAGAATGTAAGCTTCAGTGAGTTGGGTGGCCGCGGTGATGCAGCGGTTAGCATTGCCGCCTCACAGCAAAAGGTTCTCCGGTTCGATCCTTGGCTGGGGTGCCTTCTGTGCGGAGTCTGCATGTCCTTCCTGTGGTCGTGTGGGTTTCCTCTGGGTGCTCCGGTTTCCTCCCACATCCCAAAGGCATGCTGTAGGTGGATTGGACACTCCAAATTGGCCCTAGGCATGAGCGCGTTTGTGTGCCTTCTGTGGAAGGTTAGGTGCCGGGCTGGCAACTCGGCACCGTAAAACTCCACTGCCAATCATGAGCAGACATGTGATCCGCTGTGGCGACCCCTAACTGGGAAACTGCCTCTGTCTAATATGGAACAGGTTATGCTGTGTCTGCCTTTCTGCATGGGGAAAAAAACAAACAAAACCAAAACTTTTTCTCTCCCCCTGCAAGAAAATCAGTGCTATAGCAGCATACAGAGTAGCAAAACCCAGCAAGATATAGACTCTATCTCTAGCAAACTTTACAGACCATTGATTATTAAAGAAGACTTGAGCATTTTAATTAGCTGCAGTAGACATTCATGATAAAAACAGAAATGGCAACTCAGTAAGAAAATACTTAATTCTGGTGGCTTTGCAGTTCCATGATGTACATTTTGTGCTGCTAGCTTTCACCCTTAACAAATTAAAATGTGTGTGTGTGTGTGTGTGTGTGTGTGTGTGTGTGTGTGTGTGTGTGTGTGAGAATGTGTTGGGGGCAACAGTCTTCTTCTTTGTCTTTCAACTTTTCCCAGTTAGGGGTCGCCACAGCGGAACTCCAGTCAGCTCATGATTGGCGGTGGATTTTTACGGTGCCAAGTTGCCAGCCCGACACCCAACCTTCAAGGAAGGCATGCCCATTCACACTCGCACATACCTGCATGTCTTTAACGTCACTAGACCGCTGGGAGGACATGCAGACTCGACACCAAAGGCGTTCCAGCCAAGAATCGAACGGGAGTACCTTGCTGTTAGGTGACAACGCTAACCGCTGCACCACCGCAGCTACAGATATTCTGTATTAATTATCAGCAGAGTTTCAGAACAGCCACAGGTTTTACATTATCTGCAAGTACATTTGTAGATACTAAATAGGTTCTGTACAAGGCAAACATATTAGGCAAAATCGGGAACTTTCCTGATCAGGGACAGTTAAGAGGTATGATTGGAATGTACTGTTAAATCTGTACAGATTATAGGAGTACTGTGCATTTTTAACAGTTTTGGTAGTACATTTTCCAGACAATATCTGGTTTGCCTTGCAGAAGAAAAAAGAAAATTAAATTACACTGCATCCCTTTGAAAAAGAAGTTAAAACAACAAACAAGCAGCTCTACATTTTATCTGTTTGGGAAAATTTTCTGCAGGCACACACCAGCAATACGCAGCAAGCAGCCTAACTGTCATGAAGGCAAGCCTAAGTGTACAAAGGATTTCTGGATATGTAGTCTGCTTGACTAGCAAAGCTGATTGCCTACATAGGGAACAAGATTACATGTCCTGAAAACAAGACTACATATCCTGAAATGTCTTGATCTGAAGAAGGGCTTTCAGTGGGGCTGAGTGAACATCACTGAATGGGAGCATGCGAGTGTCTTGCAGCCCAAGACTGAGAGTGTATTGTTACATAGTGAATGGTAGGACAGAGAGAATTTTGGTGAAGGGGATGTTGTCAGAAATTTTAAATGTGACTAGTGGATCACCACAGTGGGTCGGTTATAAGTCCGGTACTCTTTTTTTCTGAAATGTGTCTGACAGAATAGAGAACATGATCTACTGCCTATCTGTTAACACAAAGGTAGGAACATTACTGGAGGATCTGGAAAAGCCTATGGAAGGATTTGGAAAAGCTGAGTGGGCAACAATGTCGCCGCTGTGGTTCAATGCAAAGCAGTACCATTGGACCACAATAGCTCTTTTTAGGGGGGTGTAACTGATAGCAGCAGGCAGTAAAAGGGTGTGGGAATGCTGATTATACCTGAATTTGTCCACCAGGAGCAGAATGACATGGCAGTATCAGCAGCCCTGTCTTCTGAGGGGAAGACGTCTTAAAGAAGTAATACATCCACTCTCCAGGGGCCCATTCCCTCCACATTTTAAGTATTGTCTGCAGCTGCTGAGGCAATACAAGGAAAGTGTCACTTGGCTGCCAGAAAACATCCAGAGGAAAGCCACCATGAATATATGGGGTATGGAAGGGGAAATAGTATGACCAAAGACTACAGGAGTTACAGATCTTCTCACCTGAGACCAACGGTGTCAGGGGAATAGGGAATTACATGTGAAGTTGTACAGGATCCTGTCTTGGAGATGTTGGGGGTCATCCTGAACATGAATGACACTCAGAGGAGTAGGGCACAGGTAATTGATTATTCTCCCTAATTTTCCAGAAATGTAACCTCAGTTAGAGGTCTGTAGATTTATGGAATAGTCTGCTGGAATTGTTTGAGGAGAGTGACTCTGTGGAGACCTTCAGAAGGATATGAGATGGGTGGGGAAGGTAGATATTTAGGGACTGTAGAGTGTTACGTGTACTTAAAAGGTCATACTAGGAAGGCTTATTGTCTTCTGCTCTCTAGTTATTTATTTTATTTATCCTTTGATATCAATCTGTGGAGACCTTCAGAAGGATATGAGATAGGTGGGGAAAGTAGATATTTAGGGCTATAGAGTGTTACTTGTACTTAAAAGGTCATACTAGGAAGGCTTATTGTCTTCTGTTCTCTAGTTATTTATTTAATTTATTTATCCTTTGACCAGATTAGTCCCACAAGAGTAGTAGCTTCTTTTTAGGGGAGAACCGAGGTGGTATTTCTACTACTAGCGGAACATTGGCCAGGGTATCAGGGAACTTCTCATACTCATCATTGTTGAGGATGGGACCCATTTTGGAGGAGCACTCCTCTTTCCTTTCCAGGTGCAGAGATGGCCCTGAGAAGCAGGTAGGCAGATGCAGAGAGAAGGAGATGATAGACTGGTGAAAGAAATGGAGAAGAAAGCAAATCTTGAGAATGGAGAATGTGTGCGGGATTCTGATGAAATGTTTCAGAGAAATCTGGAGATGAGTCGGCAAATGATGGATGTGTAATTACAACCCTCCAGTCAGGAGGGTTACAGGATGACTTACTTAAAGAAATGGTAGTGCAAAGTGAGCCAGAAAATAAAGATGTTTCCTGGGGGACATTGTGGAGAAAATACAAAAGGAAAATGCAGAAAATATCTTGAAGAATAGTGGTAAGATAGAAAAGAAAATTCAGAAAAAAGTAAAAGAAGGCAAAAGTGGAGCAGCAGAAAAGGCAGAAGAAAATGAAAAATGGAAGTACGTGATAAGGATTCAAAGTAAAGAAGACAGAGAAATGGACAGGTATGAAATGTTGGACAAGTTAATAGCTCCTTAGGGTGTAAATGCACATGAGGTAAGCGCATTTGTTCGTATTAACAAAGAGACATTTTGTGACATATTTGAGACTGTGTTTTTTTTTTCAATGGAAACTTTTCTTGGAGCATATGAAAAACAGAACGAATGAAGAAAATTCATGTACAGTTTCAAAAAGAGGGAAAATACTATGAAATAACATTTGAAGAAGCACTGGATGTTGCATAAGTTTATGACAGTAGGGGTTTATGGACAAGTAGCTGGGATTGTAATATTGTGTTAAACATAGAAAGAGAAAAAATATACATACACCAAGCATGATAAATTGAGCATGTGGCAAAAGTGGGGGCAACCCAAAACATGTTTTTAGAAAAGAACATTTACTAAGTAACTGTGACAAAGGAAAATGTTATATTTGTGGGGAAATGGGACATGATGCAAAAAAAGGTATTAAAATTTAACAAAATTGGACATTTATGTATAGATTGCAAAAATGAAAAGAGTAAGGGAAAAAAGAAATGTTAGTAGTAGAATTAGAAAAAAAATCAGATGTGAAAAAATAAGAGGGTATAGAAGAAGGTTCTGACATAAGTGATGAAGACATAAAATGGGAAGTAAAAGGTAAAAAGGAATTCTTTTGGTAAAAGGGTAAAAGAAAACTTAAAGGGATAAGTAAAAAAGAAGGGAAATAAAGTTGAGTGCTTTCTGTAAATGTGAATAGTATTGAGTATAGTAAGAAGCATATAGATTTTGGAGTGGTGCAATACATATGATGTAGATGTAACTGTATTAGAAAACAAAAGATTTTTAACAAATGAAGAAAGATTACAAACCGAGAAACTATGGGGAGGAAAGATAATCTGGTATTTGGGAAATGAGAGATGTTTTGGAATAGCTGTATTCTATAGAAATACAGTAAAGATGTTAGATGGATCTTTAGCAAAATGGGAAGATTAACCATTGTAGAAGTAAAATGGAAAGAACACGTAGATAGAATTATTACATTATATGCTTATACTAATTGTAAAGAAGGAGAATGTTTATTTTATAAGATTTTAGACTATGTACTGATAAATATGAATATTATAGTAACAGGAGACTTTAATTTTGATTTAAGATGCAAGAGTAAAAATGAAAAGATATAAGAAACTTAGAAGTTATAAGATGTGGTAAGTTAAAATGTTTGGACTAAAATTTATGAACTTACAAAAGGGTTATGTATAGAACTGAAACAGATTATTTTTTATTGTTAGAAGATTTAGTTATAGGAGAAGGTGAGGTAGTTGATACAGGATTTTCTGATCATCTTGTAATATGGCTAGAGATAAAGGAAAACAAAGAATATATAAAAATAGGTAAAGAAATAATGGATAAAGGAGAAAGCATGGAATGAAGAAGGAAATAGATTAGTAATACAGGTATGAAAAAATCATATTACTATGAGAACATTTTATAAATTGGTCTGAATTGTGGATGATTAAGGAAAATGTAAATGTCTTTACAGAGGCAAAGATATGTGAGAAAAGTAGAGAGAAAAATATAAAAGAACATGATACATTTGAAGATTTAGAACATAATTATAGTACTTTGAAAGAAATCAAGAAAAATGCAAGAATTGTTAAGCAAGGATATATTTTAGAAGGAAAAAGAGAAGTAGTATCAAGTTACTTTAGAAAGAAAAGAAAGATGTTTGAAGGTAGTTAAGCAGATTAGTAAAGCAAGGTGGTAGTGTAATGAGAGAAATAAAAATATGTAAAAGGAGAAACAGAAAGAACTCTGCAAATAGAGTGGTCTAGTACAATTTGTACAGGAAATGTTTAAAGAAAAAAATGAAGGTAGTAAAAACAGAAAAAGAAAATAGAGTTGGAAAAGATCTCCTTAAATGAGCGAAATAAAGTATTAGGAAAGTAAATATATATTCTGCTGCTAGACCAGATGGACTAGAGTATGAAATGTATGAAAATTTAAGGGACTGGCAAAAAAACAAAAAACAAATATTTTTAAATATTTTAGATTAATAGTGAAAGGGAAGTTGTATGTTTAAAGAATTATGTAGTTTAAAGAATTATGTAGTAGAATCTACAAGAAGGAAAAATGTTCAAAACACAACCAATAAAACCAAAAAGGAACATTTGGATGAGCACCTTCCTTGGAACCAAGTTGAAAGTTTAATAAAAATCACCAAACAGCAAAAAAGCACAGAAATACATGAATGCTCCTTAAAAACAGTGTGATGTTATGTAGTCCTATCTCACCTACATTCTTCACTTGTGGGTTCGGAGCTGAATGTCGGCTCCGACTCGGCCTATTTACTAGCTCGAAAGTCTTTGATTGGCTGGGTTAAGATGGTATCCCACAATACACTGTTCCACATCCCCAGATCTCGTTTGCCGCTTGTAGAGATCGGACGTGGTCTCGACTTGGCTGTGGCTAAGTATTGCAAAAAACTTTTTCTTGTGAAGATTTTTGGATAATTTTTGGCTAATTGTGTGCATTCAAATAGAGTTGTTATTAGTGTTGTTGCTGCATTACCTTTTGTAAGTTGCGAGTGTGTTTGTGTGTGTGGTATCCCTTACTCCCTCGGGCTAGGCCCGTTTAAGTTAGAGGACCTAGTCCTCCTTGTGCTGTTTGTCTGGCTGTCTTTAGGTGCTTCTCTTATTTTAAGTTGAGAACCGTTTTATTTGGAGGTTCTCCCCTGTGCCTTGGTTGTGTTTTTACGTGTTCATTGGTTTCTGTGTCAGCAGTTTCCCGCCTTTTGTCAGTAGCGGCTGCTACATTTGTTGGCTTGGCATGTCTAAGGAACAAAAAGAGCATAAGCCCTTGGGCTTTAAAAAGTGTACAAAGTGTGCCTACTTCTTCAAAACAGAGTTACTGCTATCGATCTTTGTCACCAGTTAGGCATCACAATAAACTGGAAAAAAATCTGCCTTGCTACCCTCACAGCGTGTCTCATCTATAGGAGCAGAGTTTGACACTATTCGATTGAGAGCATTCCCACCTATGGAGAGGACCACAGGGTTGCAACGACAGGTTCAGATGATGATGTCTCTGACACGTGTGAGGGCAAGACTAGTTCTTCAGTTACTGGGGACAATGGCGTCCACTATCATGATGGTCCCGTTAGCGAGGTTACATATGAGGATCCTACAATGGTTCCTATTCGCCCAGTGGTCCTTCCAAAGACTACTGCTATCCCATCCTATCTTAATCACAGGCAAATGCAAGCAGGACCTCAGTTGGTGGCTATGCACCAACAAGTTAGACGTAGGGAAACCCTTTGTTCCACCCAACCCAGTAGCCACAGTGACCACGGACACCTCCTGGATAGGGTGGGGGGGGGGGCGTTATCTCGGCAGGATGGTCCAAGGCACGTGGCAGGAGCACGAGATAGACTTGCACATAAATGTCCTGGAGATGAGGGCAGTGCTCCTAGCGTTGCAGGCACTTCAGGATGTCCTCCCTCTAGGGACTATTGTGATACACTCAGACAACATGTCAGTAGTGTGGTATCTCAACAAACAAGGAGGAACCAGATCGTACCCACTATGCAGGGAGGCCATGAGAGTGTGGAATTGGGCGATAGCTTCCCAACGGGCCTTGGTGGCAATGCACATCCCGGAGAAAACCAATGTGATTGCAGACAGGCTAAGCAGGGCGATCCTCATGCCTTACGAGTGGTCCCTGAACCGCCGGGTGGCGGACAGTATATTCAGCAAATGTGGTCAGCCTTCCTGCGATCTGTTTGCCAGCCCCCTCAATGCGAAATGCAGCAACTACTTCTCGCCGATCCCCCCACCGGGGGAATCTCCAAGGGACGCTCTTGCGCACAGTTGGCCCTCGGGTCTGCTGTATGCTTTCCCTCCGTTTCCCCTTATCTCGAGGGTGATTCAGAAAGCGCTATCCTTGGGAAGCAGATTGATTCTGATCGCGCCACACTTGCCTCGACAAGTATGGTTCCCCTTCCTTCAACCTTACATCGTGGATGCTCCTTGGACTCTGAACCCTCGTCCAGACTTACTGACACATATGTCGGGACAGCTCCACTCCTCCCTGGAGACCCTCCGGCTGACCGCCTGGCAACTCCACTTCCATCCATAGTCAGGTGTCATGATTTTTCTCCAGACGTGGTCCATATTCTTTTGTCCTCTTATAAGCCGTCCACTAGGAAGATCTACTCTAGCAAGTGGAAAAGGTTTTCGATATGGGCCCAGTCCAAAAGTATTGACCCCTACACAGCCCCCATTGACTCTGTGTTGGAATTTTTGTCTCATTTATTCTACCAAGGGTCTGCCTCAGCCACCATCAAAGTTCAGCTGGCGGCTATTTCAAATTATCATGTGGCTTATGAACCTAGCTTAATGGCACACAGGCTGTGTAGAGCATTCCTGAAAGGCACTCTTCTCCTTCGTCCCCCTATATCTCAACCTGTTATGCCCTGGGACCTCAATTTTGTTCTGCAGGCCCTCACTCTCCCACCCTTTGAGCCCGCGGCTTCCTGCGATTTAAAATTTCTTACATGGAAATCTGCCTTTTCGATAGCTATAACATTGGCTAGATGAATATCAGAACTCCAGGCCCTATCAGTCAAGCCCCCATATTTGGTATTCCATAAAGATAGAGTCTCTCTCAGACCAAATCCGTCCTTTCTTCCCAAAGTGGCTTCCTTATCTAATATTAATCAGTCCATTGAGTTGCCGGTCTTCTTCCCTAACTTCTCCAATAAGGCAGAGTACCAGTTTCATCTGTTGGATGTTCATAGGCAACTACGCTTTTATCTACACAGGACTAAAGATTGGCGGAAGTTAGACCAGCTCTTCGTTTCATTCTCAGAGAATCGCTTGGGGTCTGCGGTTTCCAAGGTCACCATCTCTAGGTGGATAGCTGGTTACGTCTCTTTTATTTATCAGGCAGGGGGAAAGAGCCTGCCTTTTCCAGTCAGAGCGCACTCTACCAGAGCAGTTTCCACTTCCACAGCCTTTCAGGCTAGGTTATCGATGGATGATACATGTGCGGCTGCAACATGGGCTTCTCCTCACACGTTTGTTTCCCATTACAAATTGGATGTGGTGTCCAGGGGCAGATCATCTTTTGGCTCCACAGTGCTCAGGAGTATTTTCCATTGAGCCACCCAAGATGTAGGTGCTAGGGACGCTGTCCCACAAGTGAAGAATGTAGGCGAGATAGGACTACATAACATCAGTTAGTTATGTACTCACCACAACGTTAGATGTATGTAGTCCATCTCGCCTCACATTCTTCATTACCCCCCACCACCGTCCCCCACGCCTGGAGGATCTCCTTGTACTTCTGATGTTACAGAGTCCCTTTGGATAATTTGTTGGACCTCGTTGTTATGGGTGTGTGTGTGTTTGGGCGATGGATACGATACTTCTGTTGGCAGCAAACTAGATCTGGGGATGTGGAGCAGTGTATTGTGGGATACCATCTTAGCCCAGCCAGTCAAAGACTTTCGAGCTAGTAAATAGGCCGAGTCGGAACCCACAAGTGAAGAATGTGAGGCGAGGTGGACTACATACATCTAACGTTATGGTGAGTATATAACTAACAGATGTAATGGGATCCTATCTCGCCTACATTCATAACTGATGGGCTCGGAGCCGATCCATCGGCTCCGACTCGGCCAACTAGTACACTAGAACGAAGTCTCTTATTGGCTGGGCTACCCTCTATCCCAGGATGCACCACACCTGCTTCCCCAGATCTCGTTTGCCGCTTTACAAGCTGGACGTGGTCTTGACTTGGCTGGAGCTAAGTGTTCTTTTATTACCTTTTACTGGTCTTTGACCTTGGGGTTTCTTCAGAAATTAATACAACAGCTGTTTTAACGGCTATTTTTGTGTATTTTTGGTATTTTGTGTATTATTGTTGTGTGAGTGATTGACTATTCTGATACTCGGATATCGCTGTTGGGCAAGGCCCGTTTAAGTTAGAGGGCCTTTGCCCTTCTTATTGAAGTCTGTGTTATTGTTTCCCTTTTTTTTCTCCGGGCAAAGCCCGTTTAAGTTAGAGGGCTTTTGCCCGTTGTTGTTGTGTTCTTACTGCTGTGTTTTCTCTTGTGAGGTAAATCTCTCTCTGGAGAGCTTGTGCCATTTTTTTCTCGCGCTCTACAGTTGGCGCTAAATTTTTGGTATTTTGACACTGCTTTATATCCTGATAGACATGTCCAAAGAGCAAAAATCAGGGTTAAAAAAGTGCACTAGATGCAATTATAAAATGTCTATTACAGACAGTCACTCTATATGTGTGTATTGTTTAGGACCTAAACATTTACAGGAGACATGTAGTGTGTGTCATGCTTTTTCTTCTAGGGTTCTTCAAGAGCGAAAAAATAAATTGATCTTGAAGGGTCTTATTAAGCCCTCCTTTGAGGAAGCCTTGGATTCTTCTCCTACTGCCTCAAAAAAGAAAAGGTCGTCGGCTCCGACAAGTCCGTCGGAACCGACTGCTAAGAAGCATAAGTCGACCTCTTCTTCCTCGGCTCCACTGACTTCGGGGCCGAGGGTCGAAGGGTCTGCCTCGATGCCTCTTTCCTCGGCTCCATTAGTTTCGGAACCGCAGGTTGGAGTATCGAGAGGCGAATCACCTCTATCGGTTCCGATGGTTTCGGAGCCGGTGGAGGTGTGCAGCTCAGACTCTTCCCCCTCGGCGCCGAAGAAAGCTCCTTCGGCGCCGATTGTTATTCATGCTGTGCCGGATCCGGCGCCGATAGTGTTGGAGCCTTTTGGGCCGGTCCCTACATTGTCGGAGCCGAGAGGAAAGTCGTCTCGACCCTTGTCTACCTCCTCTAAATCCTCAAAACTGTCGGATTCGGATTTGGATAGGGTTATTCAGAGGCTTTTCCAGTCTCTGCTCAAATGGTCTCGGCTCCGGCCCAGTTGGCTTCGGAGCCGATCCCCCCTCCGAAACACTCGATTCCTCCTCCAACCTCCTCGGAGCCGTTGGAGTCGGTGATGGTGGAGCAAGGCGGAGCCGTACGGTCGGAACCGAGACCCCTTCGAGGTCTATCGGCACTGACTATTGTTCCTACCCTGTCCTCGGGTTCAGGGTTTGGTACTGGGACTTCCTCAGCCGGGCCCGAGGGGAACATCTTGGGACTGGGTGCCTCGGTACCTAGTCTTCCCCTTGGAGCATCGGCTGCCGGAATGCCTAGTGCCGTCGTGGCCTCTCGGCCAGTGATCTCCATGGAGTCTGGAGGTCCGGCCTTTGAGGCCATGAGGAGCGCGCTGGCCATGTCCTTGCCGGCTCAGCAGGCTTCCACCTCACCGTCCCTAGACCTGGAGACTGGTGCTTCTGCCGTATTGCAGTCCCTTGACAGCGGTGCCCCAGGGCCTGAGGATACCCCCATCGGGGGTTCCCTTCTTCCGGGGGGTCCATCCGAAACTGCTTCGGACAAGCCCTCACGGAAGAAATTGTGCAAGAGGAAGCACGTGGACTCCCAAGATGAGTCTGTCACATCGGACACTGACCTTGATGACGTGGAAGGGTCCCCTAAATCATCTTCGGATGATGTCTCTTTCTCAGATATCCTTGAGATTCTGAGACAGAGAGGAGATTGGCAGGCCAAAACCCCTTCCACTGAGGAGTCAGTCTTCCTCAAGGCCTTCGGGGCCCAGCCCTCCGCCTCCTGGGTGTCTCCGCCCTTCGATGAACTGCTTGATTTGGTTTCTCAAAGGGCTTGGGAACACCCTGATTCTGTGGAACCGGTGCCTGCAAGACCTAATAAATTTCTTTCAGCCCCCCCCAGAAGGAATTTTTGACTAAAGGAGTTCCCGTAGATGCTATGGTGGTGGCATCTGCCACACAGCAGGACGTGGCAGAGGCTTCAACATCTATCCACCCTCCTAATAAGGATTCCATGAGCATGGATAGGTACGGGAAGCGTACCCTTTCTTCAGCGGCCTTTACTTTACGGTCGCTGAATTACTTATGTCATTTTACCAGGCTCCAAAGGGACCTCCTTAAAGAGCTAAGTGAGTCCCTCACTGGTAATCTACCTGAGGCGCTAGCCCACACTGTTGGCGCCCAGATGACTACCTTATTTTCCATTGTAAACTCGTCCATGAGGCTCATTTCGTATGCGGCCGAAGGGGCGAGTAGAGCAGCGGGAACAGGTGTTGCCCTCAGGAGACACGCCTGGTTACGCTTGTGTTCATTTGCGGAGGCCTTCAAGTCTTCCTTTGCCGACGCCCCCTTTGATCGGTCATCTTTGTTTGGACCCAAGGTGAAGGACACACTGACTCGGTGCGAGCAGGAGGGCAAGACCTTGACTGCCGTTGGGGCCCGCTTTTCTGCTCCCTCTAGGCCTTACCCCAAGGCCCAGAGAGGAGGGAAAATGTGGTTCAGAAAAACTCAGAGGTCTTTCCCTACTCCACCCAGTGATCCCCCCTCCAGAGGCAGGGGGGGGGATTCAGGAAGACGCCGCCCCAGAGGCGGCAGAGGCCCCCGTAACTCTGGAGACCGCGATTCCTTTCGTGGTTCATCCTACACTCAACGTCCCTGAGTTGTTGCCCGACTGTGCAGCTCCGGAGCCATTCGGGGGTCGTTTTGCGGAACACCCACAAGCTTGGGAAGCTATAACCAGCGATCAGTGGGTGCTCCGGATTATAACCGGAGGCTATCTCATTCCCTTCATCAAGCCCCCCCTTCCCTTAAGGGAAATCCCGGACGTGCCACCCAGTCAGCGGGATCAGGCAGCAATAGAGGTTTCAAAGCTGCTAGAAAAAGGAGTCATCCAGCCTGTCCCCACCAACCAGATCGGATCAGGAACTTACTCAAGATTATTTTTGGTGCCAAAAAAGACAGGGGACTTCAGGCCCATTTTGGACCTCAGTTCATTGAATCGTTTTGTGAAAAAGTCCAAATTCCGAATGGTCACCCTTCAATCCATTCTCCCACTGTTGGAGAAGGATGCATGGATGTGCTCCATAGATCTCCAGGACGCTTACTATCACATTCTGATAGGTCAAGAGTCCAGGAGACATTTACGCTTCCGCCTGGGAGACAGTCATTTCCAGTTCCAAGTACTGCCCTTTGGTCTCACCACAGCCCCCAGGGTGTTCACCAAGTGTCTGGCAGTGGTGACTGCTCACCTGAGAAGTCTAGGATTTCAAGTGTTTCCTTATCTAGACGACTGGCTCCTTACTGCCACCTCCAAGCATCTACTATTTCAGGCGCTCATGGCCACGGTCACCTTGGGCCGTTTCTTGGGAATTACGTTCAATTGGCAAAAATCTGTACTACAGCCATCTCAGCGTATTACTTTTATAGGCGCAGAGTTAGATACAAAAAGGATGCGCGCCTTCTTACCGGCAGCAAGAATTCAAGTTTTGCAAAACCAAGTCAGATCCTGCCTCCCCCTATCAAGAGCTCCGGCCCATCTGATCCTACAAGTGTTGGGCTCGATGGCATCAACTATACTCCTAGTCCCCTTAGCCAGACTCCACATGCGAATTCTGCAATGGCTTCTGTCGGTTCAATGGTCCTATCAGGAACTCCCCTTGAACCACTTAGTCATGATTACGGAGAGTTGCCGTCGGGATCTGCGTTGGTGGCTCCTCCGATCCAATCTCGACCAGGGGCGACCCTCTATTCCTCAATCCCTCGTTGCCACTGTGACCACGGACGCCTCCCAGGTAGGGTGGGGGGGTCATTACCTGGACAGGTCGGTCCAAGGCACATGGCAACTCCAGGAAGCGCATTTGCATATCAATATCCTGGAGATGAGAGCGGTACTCTTGGTACTACAAGCTCTCCATCACGCTCTCCCGCAAGGTCCGATTGCTATCCTATCCGACAACATGTCGGTGGTTTGGTATATAAACAAGCAAGGTGGAACCAGGTCATACCCACTGTGCAGAGAAGCCATGAGACTTTGGCACTGGGCGGTAGCTACCAACCGCTTTCTAATGGCAACGCACATACCGGGGAAATCCAATGTGATTGCGGACAGACTAAGCAGGACCATCCTGTTACCCCACGAGTGGTCCCTCAACCAAAGAGTGGCTGCGAAAATCTTCGCCAAATGGGGTCTCCCTTGCTGCGACTTGTTTGCCAGCCCCCACAATGCGAAGTGCAGAGAGTTCTTCACTCTGATCCCCTCTCAGGGACAGATTCCCAGGGACGCTCTGACCCACATTTGGCCCCCCGGTCTTCTTTATGCCTTCCCTCCGGTTCCCCTCCTGCCGAGGGTGATACAGAAGGCGATTTACCTGGAGAGCGAAATGATTTTGATTGCCCCGCACTGGCCTCGTCAGGTTTGGTTTCCCTTCCTTCAGAGGTATGCGGTAGAAGGTCCATGGTTTTTGGACCCGGTGCCGGACCTGTTGACTCATCAGTCAGGACAGTCTCACCCATCTCTCAGGTCCTTGAGGTTGGCGGCATGGTTACTCCGCTTCCATCCTTAATCCGAGACAATTCCCTCTCTCCGGAGGTGATCCACATATTGTCTTCCTCTCACAAACCTTCCACTGTCAAACTCTATTCCAGCAAATGGAAAAGGTTTGCCTTCTGGGCTCAGCAACGAGGTATAGACCCCCTTACTGCCCCAGTATCGGAGGTTTTGAATTTCTTGGCCTCTCTTTTTCAATTGGGCTCTTCAGTTTCCACGATTAAGGTTCAACTAGCGGCTATCTCTAATTTTCATGCTTCTTTTGAACCTTCATTAATGTCTCACAAACTTTGCAAGTCTTTCCTTAAAGGAGCATGGCTCCTTAGGCCCCAATATCTCACCCTGTTCCCCCTTGGGACCTAAAATTGGCTCTTGCTGCCTTAACTGCCCGCCCTTTTGAACCAGCTGTTACCTGCGATTTGAAATTTCTGACCTGGAAAACGCCTTTTAGTGGCCATAACTGCCAGGCGGGTTTCAGAACTTCAAGCTCTTTGTTCTGATCCTCCTTATTTGATATTTCACAAACATAGAGTGTCCCTGAAATTAAATCCTCCTTTTTACCAAAGGTAGCTTCTTCTTTCTGTATTCAACAGACTCTAGAGCTCCCTGTATTTTTCCGAGTTTTCTAATAACGCAGAATATATTCTTCATCAGTTGGACGTCCATAGACAACTGCGTTTTATTTGAATAGAACCGCTCAGGCTGAAATCAAATCAACTGTTTGTTTCCTTTGCAATAAACAAATTGGGTCAACCAGTAGCTAAAACCTCCATAGCTAAATGGATTAAAGATTGCATCTCTTTCATTTATTCACAGGCTAACAAAGAGCTTCCCTTTCCAGTCAGGGCTCATTCTACCAGGGCAATGGCTACTTCTGTAGCTTTTCACTCCAAATTATCAATAGATGATATTTGTGCTGCGGCTACCTGGACTTCTCCGCACACTTTCATTTCTCATTACAAACTAGATGTGGTTTCTCGAGGCAGGGCTTCCTTTGGTTCCACAGTTCTCAGGAGTGTTTTCCAATGAGCCACCCGGGATTTAGGTGCTAGGGACGCTGTCCCATCAGTTATGAATGTAGGCGAGATAGGATCCCATTACATCTTTTAGTTATGTACTTACCATAACTTCGGATGTATGGGATCCATCTCGCACATTCATCATGCTCCACCCTCCTTCCCCCTTCCATTGGGATTTAGAGGAAATGTAGTTCCATTTGGAGATCTTCCCTTGAAGAACTTTAGTTGGTTGTAGTAACTACTATTTTTTCTGTGTTTGCATGTAAGTATGAAAGCGAACAAACAAGATCTGGGGAAGCAGGTGTGGTGCATCCTGGGATAGAGGGTAGCCCAGCCAATAAGAGACTTCGTTCTAGTGTACTAGTTGGCCGAGTCGGAGCCGATGGATCGGCTCCGAGCCCATCAGTTATGAATGTAGGCGAGATGGATCCCATACATCCGAAGTTATGGTAAGTACAAAAGTTTTCATCCGTAATAGTACAGACTTCATCAGACGAGTCCAAAACACACTAAAATCCATTATATACCCCCATCCATCAAGTCCATTCAGGTTAATTATATAATTAAACATAATTAAATCTGGGAAAACCTGATTCATCATATAGTGAGGAATTTAAATCAACATGTTAAAATACAAAATATATGATCATGTAAAAACCACAGTGCAATCTTGTCCTATAAAAAAATGCAACAGTCGATCAAATAAAATGGGTCGAACGTTAAATATTACATTAACATTAAAATTATATACCTAATTCAAAAAGTATGCCATATAGCGCCATCTGGTGATTAATGTTAAAAACAACACTTAAAATGAATAAATCTGCTAGTTAAAACTAGTCCTTTATAAAATCTGCTAAAATTTAGTTGACTTAATTTTTAACGCCGGGACAAGAGAGACCATGTCATTCAAACCTGGCCCTTTATTTGCTTCTAGAACAATTTGCCAGTGCAGTTCCCTATATTCCAAATTTGTCTCCCAAGAACCACCCCAACATCAATGGGAACCTCTCAAACAAAAACCTGAAACCTGGAAGGACATAAAGTGTATGTTTATAAAGTCCATTCCTTTGACACTTTTTTTTTAATGTCATACACATGCTCATACATTCTTTTCCTAATTTTCCTTCCTGTCTTCTCTATGTAAAAAGCTTCATATCTTTCACATATGGCAAATTTTGTTTTTAAATATTTTAAATGAATAGTTAAAGGGAAGTTGTATGTTTAAAGAATTATGGAGTAGAATCTACAAGAAGGAAAAATGTTCAAAACACAACTTTTTTGTGTCACAAGCGTAATAGGACCTCCCAATAATATATTTGTCTCTGTTACTTATATAAATATCCACAGTGTTGGAGACAAAAGGACATTGTGGTGTTGGAGACAAAAGGACATTGTGGACAAAAGCCGCATTTAAAGTCCCTACCTTGTTCTTAGTGTTACATTTACTCTGTTGTTTCTCCAATATATTCGTGATACTATGCCCCTTCCTAGATCTACATTTTAAAGGGTCAACACAAATAGTGAGCAAATCAGATAGGCTAGCAAACTTAGCCCATTCTTTTTCAATTACGTTCCTAATAACGTTGGCATCGCCATTGTAATCTATCAAAAGCACTTCCATAATACCCCCATGCATATTACATAATGTTTGTTCCTCTGTCCCCAAAATTGGTGCAAACCTATCCTTCCTACTGACCAATACTTCCCTCTGTACCTCTTCAATTCAATTTTTTGCTTTTCCTCTTTCCAAAAACCACATTTTCCAAAAATTTACATTCAACAAGGAAGTCATTGTCATCCGAGGTCATCCTGCTGCCCCTAATGAATTGTCCTTTGACTATACTCTTCTTCTGGCTGTATGGCTGTGCACTAGTAAAATACAAAAAGGAATTGGAATATGTTTCTTTCCTGTGTACCCTAGAAGTAAAACCACTACTATTCTTCTGAATAGTAACATCAAGATAGTTCACAATATTATATCCAATACTATATGTAAAATTTTAAAAAATTAGTGGATTTAGAAATGTATTCAAAAAATTCCAAATACTTTTTCTTTGGTGTCTGTCCAAAATGAACAAATATCATCCAAAAACCTCTTGTACAAAACCCAACAGTCACTTAACCTAGAATTTAAAAACTGTTTTTTCTTCCCATGGTGAAAGGACAATATTGGCATACGTAGAGGTGCAACTAGCACCCATAGCTACACCCTTCAACTGACAGAAAAACTCTCCTTCAAAGTATATATATATATATATATATATATATATATATATATCTCCTTCAAAGTATATATATATATATATATATATATATATATATATAAAGTGTATATATATATATATATATATATGTATATATATAAAGTGTATATATATATATATATATATATATATATATATATATGTGTGTGTGTGTGTGTCCACTTTGTAAATTCGAAATACTGAAATCTCGAAATTCAATATTTCGAACTTACAAAGCCGCATACTCACATTTTCGAAACCGGCAGAAGCGCAAAATTCAAAATACCGAAGCATGGATATTTTGAATTTCTGCTTCTGGTGGTGCGGTATTTGGATGTTTTGGTTTTAATTTTGGTAAGTTTGTGTTTGTAAGTATGTTGGTTAGGGATTTAGTGTGTGTAAGTGTGTGTTGTGACTGTTGTGTGTGTTTGAGGGACTGTGTGTGTGTGAATTTCATTTGTGTTTCTGTTTGTGCGATCTCGGAGTTAGAATATATAAGTAGGGGTGGTGCAGGGGGCCTTGCCCCCCTGCTTACATGTAGTTTAGATGCATTTGTTTGGTTGTGGGGGGGGGGTTGTGTATGTAAGTGTGTACTGCATGTGTAGCGTAATTGCGGGATTTTGAATTTCGCGGTTGTGTGTTTTCGAATTAGTGAGTTGTGGTTGGGTTTTCGGCTTTGTGGTTTCAGAATATTAAAATTCAAGATTTCAGTATTTCGAAATTGCAAAGTGGACATATATATATGTATATATATATATATATATATCTATATATATATCTATATAAAATCTCCTTTGGGGAAAGCTTGCCTTGTGACTTTAGTGTCTCTTCAAAAGTTTCTAAACCCTGTTCATGGGGAATGACCGTGAATAAATCTACCACATCAATGGTAATAAAAATCTAATTATCTATACATAAATCTTTTTTAATACTCCGTAGAAAATCCCACAAATCTTTTTAAACTTCATTTGCACTCATAGATGTCTTTTTTAACCCAAAATCTAAAAATTTGTCCAAAGGGCTGTACTAGAACCTTTGGCGGCAACTGTCGGCCTCAAAGGTGGATCCACTATGTTTTTATGAACCTTAGGAATCCCGAATATTTGTTATTTAAATAGTTAAATGTTTCAACGTAAATTCAGTTTTCAAGTAAACGTTTAAAGAAATCGTGTGAAGTTGTTCTATCTTGCCGTTCATTCTTACTGATGGGTTCAGAGCTGATCGGCTCCGAGTTGGCACCTAATACAAAGCTCAAGGATTTCAAGTAGCTCGAGGCCAAGTCCCTATCCCATGATGCACCTTGAGTTACCCCAGATGTAGTTTGCCGCTGCAACTGATCTGAGGTTCTTGTTAGTTAGGGCCAGTAAAAACTTTAATACTTTTCTATTTCTAAAAATTATTGGAAATTTATTGTTAAAATAGTTAGATATTTAGGTTAGATAAGCTCTTAAAGCTTTATCTGCTGTGTTCCCTTCCCTTGTGTGCTTTTTCATAGCTATATATTTGGCCTTGTTTTTCTTCATAGGTCTATTTAAATCTTCTGACTAGAAATTGTTTATTCAGTGACCTTTTTGTCACATTTTTTCTTAGCATAGGATTTTATAATTCTTAAAGTTAACGTGCTTATTAATATTATCTGCTTAGTTAATTTGTGTGTGTGCATTTGTTAGCCTTAATTTGAGGGCTTATGTGCATATATTTAGCCTGTTTTTTATTAGAAGGCTTATTAATAGTTGTTAGCCTTAGTTTAAAGGGCTTGTGTGTGTGTGCTTATAGTTAGCCTGTTTTTCATTAGAAGGGTAATTTATGTTTGCTGTTGTTGGGTGTGTCCATTTCTGTCATGGCTGATGACAAAGGCAAACACCTGTCAGGGTTTAAAAAATGCCCTAAATGTGGGCAGAAGATGTCTGTTACTGACTGCCATGTTAATTGCTTCTACTGTTTAGGTGCCTTGCACTTACAAGCAACAATGTTCCATATGCCATTCCTTTTCCTCTCGGGTCCTCCAAGAGAGAAAGAGGAAGCTCATTGACCGGGGTTTGTTGAAACCTTCTTTCCAGGAGGCTTTGAGTGACCAGGATGGATCTAGTAGTCCTCAAAGTTCTCCAAGACTTCTGTGGATTCGAAAAAGTCTAAAAAGTCAAGAGAGTCTCTGACATTATCTTCACAGGTCTCGATGCTGACTGTCTTTTTTTTTTTTTTGGAGCCGGTCCCCGGTTTTGGAAATGATATCCGAAATTCCTAAATCTCTGATACTTTAGTCGGTACCATCGATCCATTCATCTTGGTCTTCTGTTAGCCTCTCATCCCTCCACCTCTTGGGTGGCTCCGCCCTTCGATGAGCTTATGCAGCTGGTCTCACGAAGGGCGTGGGAGTCTCCAGACACCATGGAGCCTGTCCCTTGGAGGCCTAATAAGTTCATATCTGCCCCCCAAGATAAATCCTTCTTGACCAAAGGTGTGCCAGTTGATGCCATGGTGGTGGCGGCAGCCACCAAAAAGGAAATGTCTGAAACTTCCTCATCTAGCCATCCTCCTAACAGAGACTCCAGGATCATGAATAGATATGGGAAGCGCATGTTTAATTCGGCGACTTTTGCATTTTACGAGACTACAAAGAGATCTCCTTAAAGAGCTGGGAGATGGTCTTCGGGGTACAGTAGCTGCAGGAGCTACAGACAACGTTACCTCCCAGCTTGCTTCCCTCCACTCCATAGAGAACTCGTCCATGCACCTCATTTCATAAGCAGCTGATGGAACGAGTAGGGCAGCGGGTACAGGAGTTGCTCTTAGGATGCACACCTGGATGCACTTGTGTTCCTTTGCTGAGCCCTTCAAGTCATCCTTTGTGAATACCCCCTTGGATGGCTTGCCCCTTTTCGGGCCCAAAGTCAAGAAAACTTTAACCAGGTGTGAGCAGGAGGTCTGCCGTTGGAGTCTGTTTTTCCACCCTTAGCAGACCCTACTCCAAGGGTCAAAAGGGAGGGAAAATGTGGTTCCGAAAAGCCCAAGGAGCCTTTCAGGACACACTGGGTGAACCCCCTTCCAGGGGGCAATAATGGAAGACACCGCCCTCGCGGCAAATGGGGTCTGCAAAACCAGGGCGACAGAGATCACTTCTTTGAGAAGCCCTACCAGTGCTTCTGAAAGGAGGCCCAACTGTCCTGCTCTGGAGGCAGTCGGGGGTCACTTATCTTTGTACCCAGATGCCTGGCTCAAAATAATAAACAACTGGGTACAAAGTATCCTTCCCAGAGGATACTTCATCCCATTCACCCCCCCCCCCCCCACCAACAAGAAAAATCCCGGACGTTCCACCCAGTTACAGGGAACAAGCAACAGTAGAGGTCCAGACGTTGCTAAGAAAGAGTCCTCCAACCAGTGCCAGCAGACCAGACAGGATCTGGAACTTACTCAAGATTCTTTTTAGTTCCAAAAAAGACAGGGGACTGGAGACCTATATTGGACCTCAGCTGACTAAACAAATCTGTAAAGAAAGAGAAGTTTCGGATGGTCACGCTTCACTCAATACTTCCCTTCTTAGGGAAAGACAATTGGATGTGCTCTATAGATCTCCAGGATGTGTGCTACCACATAAAAATGGCCAGGCCATCGAGGGCTCATCTGCGCTTCCGGCTGGGAGCCAATCATTACCAGTTTCGAACCATGCCCTTTGGTCTCACTACAGCACCCAGAGTGTTCACCAAATGCATGGCAGTAGTCACGGCTCACCTGAGACATTTAGGATTCCAGGTGTTTCCGTACCTAGATGATTGGCTCCTCACTGCCACCACCAGGCATCAACTCATTCAGGCCAGGGAATCCACTCTGTCACTCTGCAACCAGCTGGGCATTACAGTAAACTCAGAAAAATCTGCCTTGTTGCCATCACAGCATATCATCTTTATTGGAGCAGAACTGGACACCACCACCACCACACTAAGACTTCCAGTAGAAAGAGTCTTACTTCTCCATCAGCATGTCCGCATTCTAATATCCATAAACAAAGCACCAGCATCAGAAGTTCTGAAATGGTTAGGTATGATGGCAGCAGCAATTCTGGCCATACCACTGGGTCATATGCACATGAGGATACTGCAATGGCTGTTATGGTAATTATCACAAATTCCTGCAAAAAGGATCTTCAGTGGTGGTTGACCTCACTTCAAGTTATGATAGGACGTTCATTTCTCTTACCCCCACTAGCAGCCACAGTGACCATGGATGCTTCCCTGATAGGGTGTGGGGGGGCATTTTCAGGGAAGGACAGCCCAAGTCACATGGACCGATCAAGAGACACATCTGCATATCAATGTCCTAGAGAAGAGAGCAGTACGTTTGGCGTTGCAGTACTTCCAGGACTCTCTTTCTCTGGGTACGATTGCGATTCAGACGGACAACATGTCAGTGGTCTGATACTTGAACAAACAAGGAGGAACCAGATCCTACCCCCTTTGTCGCGAGGCCCTAAGAGTATGGCAGTGGGCTATATCCACCCAGCGCCTTCTGTTAGCTCACATCCCGGGGAAATCCAACATGATAGCAGACAAGCTGAGCAGAGCAATTTTGTTGCCCCACAAGTGGTCCCTCAAGATAGAAATAGTGGACAGGATATTCTGCAGGTGGGGCCAGCCGTGCTGCAACCTTTTTGCCAGTCACATGAACACCAAATGCAGAAGCTACTTTGCCCTGATTCCCCCACAAGGATAAGCCCCAAGGGACGCACTTGTTCATGATTGACCCCCAGGTGGTCTCTATGCATTCCCACCAATCCCATTGATACCCAAGGTATTACAGAAAGCGAAAGCCCTGGGAAGGACCATCATTCTAATAACTCCTCATTGGCCTCGTCAGATTTGGCTCCCCTTCCTACGACTTCATCTTTTGGGGGACCCCTGGATTCTGGACCCAGTTCCAGGCCTTCTGACGCACTCGTAGGGGGAACTTCATCCCTCTCTGCAGTCTCTGAAGCTGACAGCTTGGCTCCTCCAATTCCCATCATAGCCAGGTTCCATAACCTCTCCAATGAGATGAAGCAAATTCTCTTATCCTTTCACAAATCCTCTACAAGGAAGCTATACTTTAGCAAATGAAAAACATTTTCTATATGGGCCTCTAAAACAATATTAATCCTTACCAAGCCCCTATGGCCTCTATATTAGAATTCTTGACCATTATCTTCAATGGATCTGCAGCAGCCACAGTCCAGGTTCAACTTGCTGCTATCTCTAACTTTCATTTTAGATTTGAAGGATTGAATATTATGTCACACAAATTATCCAAAGCCTTTCTCAAAGGGACCTTTCATATTAGACCACACCTGTGAAATATCCCTATTCTCCATGGAATCTAAATTTTATGCTTTCCCACATAAGTCTTCCTCCATTTGAACCAGCTTCCTCATGTGACCTCAAATTTTTGTCATGGAAAATATCTTTTTAGTGGCTATTACTTCTGCCCGCAGAGAGTCAGAGCTTCAAGCCTTGTCCATCAAGCTTCCTTATTTGATTTTCCATGCTGACATTGTCTCACTTCCAACAAACCCCTCTTTCTTGCCCAAAGTTTGCACTGAAACTAATCTCAACCAAATTATTGATTTGCCAGTTTTCTTCACCAACCACTCCAACAATCTAGAGTACATGCTGCACAAACTTGATGTTCACAGCTCAGGTTTTATTTGGATAGAACAAAAGATTTCAAGAAGTCAGACCAGCTTTTTGTTTCATTTTCAGATTCCAGGAAAGGTATACCAGTGGCTAAACAACTCTGTCTAAATGGTTATCTGATTGTATCACCTTTGCTTATTCAGTTGCCGATTATGCCCTTTCAGCATAAAATTAAAGCTCACTCAACCAGAACAGTTTCTACATCCTCTGCTTTTTCTGCCAGACTTCCTATTGATAAGATTTGTGCAGCAGCCACTTGGCCAAAACCTCATACCTTTATCACTCATTACAAAGTCGACAAGGGCCTCCTTTGGATCCACAGTCCTGAGAAATATACTCCCGTGAGCCATCCGAGGTAGATGGTGCTTAGAACGCTACCCATCGGTAAGAATGAACGGCGAGATAGAACAACTTCACATAAAGAAGTTATGTACTTGCCAATAACGTTCCATGTGAGTTCATCTCACCTTCATTCTTGCGTCCCTCCCTCCTACTCCTGGGCTCTCAGAAGACCGAGATGCTAAATCCTTCCTGGTCACTCAACCCTTCTATACTTTCTCTCTTATGGCGTTGTAGAATGACATTTGGTATTATTATACACAGCAAACAAGATCTGAGATAACGCAAGGTGCATCATGGGTAGGGACTTGGCTTTGAGCTACTTGAAATCCTCAAGCTTTGTAGTAGGTGCAGACTCTGAGCCAAGGGATCGGCTCTGAACCCATCAGTAACAATGAAGGTGAGATGAAAAACTCACATGGAACGTTATGATAAGTACATAACTTCTTTTTATAAGCTATGTTGATCTCATTCTTTGACACTTGTATACTTGCTTTCATCCTGCAAAATGTCCATCATCTTCTTCATAATAATAGAATCCACGATTACTCTCCCACCCCCCTTATCCAGTTTCATCACTCTAATAAATTGATTAGACCTTAATTCCGCCAATAAATCCTTTTCATTTTTGGTCAAATTTGAAACCACCCTATTCTTTGAAATGCCTTCTGTAAGTTCCCTTTATGTAGCTGTTTCAAAATTTTTCAACTGTGGGGGGTTCCAGATACTTCTTTTTTTTTTCAAAGTAATGCTTCCCTTATTCTGTCCTCCAAACATTAGTTCCAAGTTTTCTTTCTAATAAACGTTTTGAGATCAGTAATAACTTTTACTTATGTCACATTTTTTCTTGGGTATAAATTTAAACCCCTCTAAAACCAGCCTAAAATGACCTTCAGTGATATCTAAAGTGTTGTAATTTAAATATAGTGTGTCCCCTGTAGCTCAACTTACAACCCTCGACTGTTGTACTCTTGTCAGTAATAAAGGCCCCATGCCCATTGGTTAATATCTCTCCATACTGTTCCACCCCCTCCATTTGCCTTGTTTGTATTGAATGGGCTGTTTGTTTTTCAATCTGTCGGACTTCCGGAGGAGGGGATACTCTAAAGGGTTATTTAGATCATTAGGGCCTGGTGTCGTCTCCCTCTCATTTGGTTGACTCTCCCCAAAATTGTTGGGACCATTGAAATAACTCATATTGTTAGTAAAATTGTAATAACTCATATTGTTAGTAAAATTGTAATAATCATGTCAACCAGAACTCCTATTTCTTCTCTCATAATTTAATGCAACTCTTTGGTTTAGGGTAACTGCATTTCGCCTCATATTACTTAATGTCCCTGTCTAATGTCTTCTTTTTCCTATGAAAAATATCATGTCATTTGTCATCAACATATCTCCTTGTATCAAATTTTTTTTTCTTGATCAACTGTGTACATTAAATCATTAGTCAGACATTAATTCACATTTTCTGTCCGTTCATGTAAAATAAACATATCTTTTCCATTTTGCTTAATTATGGCATGCATAATGTCAAACCCACATTTATCAAAAATATCTAATAATTCCTTGTGGAAGTCCGATTCATTTTCCACATTGTTTGGGTTTTTTTGTACACTCTGTACCGAAAGGTCTTGATCATAGGAAGTTACTAGGCCATTATCCCTGAGGCCCTTATAAGCCTAGCCAAGAGTTTACCCCATGCATAGACAAATCAGCACCCAATGCCCCTGTCCAGCAGGGACACGGGTGGAATCCCAAGGATGTATTTTCTTTTCCCCAGCCACTTATCCAGGTTGCGCATAAAAAGGGGTAAAGAGGTATTCTGCTTGAAGTGGACAGGGAGTCTATTCCATAGATGGAGGAGTCTCTGGGACACAAATCTGTCCTGCCAACTAGTAATATTGATGTCACAGACCAGGTTGAGGCCGCGTGTGTGGGTTACTTGAGTGGAGCTTGACTTGCGGATATGCAGCAGTCCCATCAAGGCGGGGTCCAAGATCACCTTGTATGCCAGAAGGTCACCTCTGAGGAGTCTGTATGAAACAGAGTAGAGGGATACAGCTTTTAGCCTGTCTCTGTATGGTGGATTTTTGAGGCCCTGGATTCTCCTGATGAGCAACTTCTGTGGTCTGTCCAGTTGCTGCGTGTGCTTTGCGAGGTACATGCCGAATGAGGCATTGTACTTAATAATGGGCCTTATAAGGGAAAAATACAGGGATGTTATGACCTCCTTGTCCCTGGATGAAATGCCCTTACTTATGAGGTGGGCTGTATAGAAAGCTTTTCCGTACAGTGGAAGGAACATGGTGATCAAAAGTCAGGTTGCTGTCAGTCTGGGTGCCAAATCCCTCACGACTGACTGCGTGCTTAGGACATTATTAATGTAATAATTTGTGGGGAGATCACTCTTCTCAAAGAGGATGATGCATTTTTTTGTATTCAGCTTGAGGCCATGTTTCTGGCACCAGTCATTTGTTTGAGTGAGAACCTCTTGGAGGATGTCCATGTCACTAGGGGAATTGATGACAGCTCCCAGCTTGCAGTCATCTGCAAACTTGGTCAGCCATAGCTCACTGTTTTTGGCCTGCACCTCAGAAAAGTATATCCCAAATAATAGAGACCCCAAAACCGAACCCTAGGGTATGCCACTCGATATGGCTTCCCCTGTTTTGACTAGGTGGGTTCTATCAGTGAGCCAGTTAGCTACCCATCTGGTAACATACGGATTGATGCCTAGTTGAGAGAGTTTATCTGTTATTCCCAAGTGAGGAATAGTTTCAAAGGCTTTGGCCAGGTCAAGGTAGGCGGTGTGCACTGTTTTCCCCTCATCCATGGCTTTGGTGACTGTCTCAAAATAGTCGACCAAATTTAACAGATATTGACCTCCCCTTAACGAAACCAAACTGTGTGGGATCAAGTGTTTGGAGGTTGCCAATGTCTTTATTAACGAGGTCCATGATGATCCGTTCCATGGTCTTGCAGATCAGGCTAGGTAGGCTGATGGGTCTAGAATTTCCTGGATCCTTGGATGCTCCACCTTTGTGTAAAGGGATGACAGTGGGTGTCCTCCACTCAGCTGGGACAAAGCCAGTACTCAGGTTTTGATTGAAGAGGGTGCTTAATGGTGCTGCAAGTTCCTGCCTGAGTTCATGTAGCATGCAGCCTGGGATGTTGAGTCCCATGGAGGCTGTATTTTTTGCCTTTGAGAGAGCAGTGATGACCTTATCCCTAGATATAAGGGGAAGGGGGCAGGTACTGTGAATGTCCTGATTTACTGATGGGGGGACAGAAGGGTGAAATTTTCGATGAATCTGTGAGCCATCAAGTTTGCTATATCTATGGCATTTGTATATGTGGTGTCCTTGATCACCAGTTCTGAACAGATCTGGGTGCTACCTTTGAGATTACGGACATATGTGAAAGAAGACCTTATGATTGTCTCTAGTAGATCTGGCCAATTTGGAATCAAAGTTTGCTTTGGAGTATTTCACTTTTGCTCTTATTTGCTTGTTTAGGCTAAGGAGAGATTGCTTCCAGTTGGGCACCTGCTCCTTCTTGGTCCTGGACAGCAATTTTTTTTTTGTTATAGAGTTTATTTATTGCAGATGTCCACCAGACAGGTTTACTCTTCCTTGAGGAGGATGATTTAGTCCTGTCAGGTATTCCTGATTCCATGCATCTATATAAATGTTCGTATATTAATTTGTTATAGGTTTGGATACTGGTTCCAGTTCCTATAGAGGGGGAGGGGACTGTGAAGATGTTTATACCATCCCTCAGGAGGCTGTAATCCGCTTTGGAAAAGTTTTTGTTTGACCCTAGCTAGAGGGGGGTTGGGGGAGATGGTGACTTCAAACATGACCACTTTATGGTCTGATGTTACAAGGGAGGATGATACTGCAGGGGTGCTGCAGTGGTTACTCATGTTGGTTAATACCAAGTCCAAGATATTATCACCACTTGTGGGGGTATCGACTAGCTGTTCCAAAGCAGTTGCATTGACAAAATCGAGGAATCTCTGAGCATTTGTGTTCTTGCATGAGTAGTTCTTCCAGTCTATGTTTGGGTAGTCACCCAGGATCAGGGTAAAGGATTGAATCTTGATAGATTCAAAGAAGTCTAGATACGTAGTTTGGGCATCTTGGGTCAGATTTGGTGACCGGTAGCTAGCTATTATTTGTATAGGGTGTCTTGTCAATAGTTAACTGCACCTGAAGTATCTCCTGTGCATTGTACTGTTTGACCAGCCAGGAGGTGTGAATGTCTTTATTGAAAGTCCACCTCCTTTGGCTTTACTACCAACAGTTTGGGGTCTGAATGTATGATAGGATGACTAGCCAGGTATAGCTTCTGTGACTGCGCAGATGTCAGCATTTTCCAGGGTTAAGAATGCTTGCAATGAGTGCAGTTTCATGTTTAGACTCCTAGCATTTAGCAGCATGACCTTTAGTTTGAGTTTTATTGAAATTTTTATGTTGGTAGTTTTAACCATCACTTTTTTCTAAAAAAAAAAAAGGCATAATGGGGGAGGCAAGTGCCTTTGCTAGAAGCCTGAAGCCTGAAGCCCAACTGAGACAGATCCAGGCCCTCTCTGGCAAAGCATCTTGGTCTGTCGATCATATCTTCCTAGGCTGTCAGGTACTGGATCACCCTGGAATGACACCAGAAACTAAGCCAATTGTTAGTCAATCATTTTCTGTTTGTGGAGCCTAAGACATTCTTTCAAATAAACATTATCTAAGTCCAGGTTCTTGTATTTTAGAAGTAGGTTCTGCATCTTAAATAAATTATTAGCATAGGTATAATTTTCATTGGAGTGAAATGGATGTAATATATTATCAAAAGAAATGCTTTTAGCAAGCCAGATTTCCAAATTACATTCACCAATCACCTTGTCTCCAGTTGACTCGCTCTGTTTCCTGTGATTCATTCCGCCCATTTAATGAACAGTCCATAGTAGCAGAGCGAAAAATCCCTTTGCATTTAAATCCGTTACCAGGGATTGGTTCAGGCCGATATTGCAGTTAGAATGCTGCTCACCTGCTAGACAGGATGTTTCTTGCTGGATTGCCACATATACATGTCCTCTAGTCTGCAGCTGATGCAGTCTACTACACTGGGACATCAGGCATGGGAACCTCAAGATACCCTACTGCAAGGCACCCTCTCTCCAGATGCTCCCCCTAAAGAGCGTAAGAGATCATGCAAGAGGAAGCACGTGGATTCCCTTGTGGAATCCCTTACTGAAGATACAGATTACAATGAGTGGGACTGTTCCCCATGGTCACCCCTGAGGATATCTCCTTTGGAGATGTACTAGAAATTTTAAAGCAGTGGGGTGACTGGAAGCCCCCCAACCCTTCCTGTGAGTAATTTGTATTCTTGCAGACTTTCCGTGCTCGACCCTCTACTTCCTGGGTAACCCCGACTGCAGATGAATTAGTCCATCTCATCATGCAGCATGCCTGGAAGAGTCCTGACACCATTGAGCCAATCACCCAGAGACCGACAGAATACTTTCCCCTCCAGAGGATCACCCTCATTGGTCCAAAGGCTTGACAGTAGATGCTATGGTGGTGGCAGTGGCCACTAGGAAGGAACTCACTAAGGAGTGTTCTGCTGTCCAACCTGCAAACAGGGATTCTCGGATGATGGACAGACTAGGGAAGCAGGTGCATGCTTCATTGACCTTTGCCATATGACCCACGTATCACATAGTTCACAAAGTCAGTGTGCCACACAGTCACAGCCCTTAAGACTAAACAACACACCTAATAAACTTGTAATAGGTGACTCTATTGTCAGATACACTGACGTCCCACTCACAAGGCTGAACAAGGAGAAGGTCACTGTAAGCTGCCTGTCGGGTGCCAGGATCCGCCACATAACACAAGCACTCAGGTCACTCCAAGCAAGTACAAATATGACTCTGTCATTGTCCATGCTGGTGTGAATGACCTGAGACGTACCTCCCTGGACTACATGAAAAGAGACATAGAGGAGCTCTCCGATTATGTAGCCCAGGCTGGTATGACCCTGACCTTGAGAAGCATCTTACCCTTACCAAGAATGATGCCACAGTATAAAGACAAAATTATCAATTTTAACAATTGGCTAAAGTATTGCTGTCATTCAAAGGGGATCCAGTGTCTGTCAGTCTGGGATGACATGCTCGACAAGCCACATTGCTTCGCTAGGGATGGCTTGCACCTGTCACCCCTGGGCTTTCGAATACTGGCTAAGGCTCTTAGTGCCTTTTTTAGGCAAGGCTCAAAAGACAAACCCACCTTCATAGACAACACAAGGAAAAAGAAACTAAGGGTAATGCTGCTCAACGCCAAAAGTCTAAACCTCAAGATGCACGCACACGAGGCTCTCCTCAGTATGGAGAGTATCGATATCTGTGCAGTAACAGAAACCTGGTTCGAGACTCCCAAGAGCACACCAGCACTACCAGGTTATACCTCATACCATGCCTTTCGGCCCCAAAACTCAGACCGAACCACAAAAGGAAGGGGAGTATCCATATTCATGAAAGATACCCACACCTCCAGGTTAGTGGCACTGCACAAAGCATCGGAGACCATCCATGTGCAACTAACAGTGGGCAAAACTGCCTTTCAGTTTGTAGCCTGCTACAGACCACCCCCCCCCCCCCAAACTCAGGAACCCCACTCGGCTTTCTTGAGAACACTGGAGAATATGAAGGTCTCTCCAAACACCATTATATTGGGTGACTTCAACTACCCAAACATAGACTGGGAGCACTACTCAATCCCCAACAGCCTCGCCCAACGTTTCCTAGAATTTATAAACTCAAATGCTATGGAACAACTGGTCACCACTCCCACAAGAGGGGAAAACATATTGGACCTGATCATCACCAACATGGGGACTCTTATGTTCCATACCAGAGGTATACCCCTCATTGGTAAGATCTGACCTTAAATTAATCTCACTGGACATCCATATCCCGTCCCCACCCCCAGCCAAGGAAACCACAGTGAAGAACTTCTCAAAAGCAAACTTCACACTTCTCAAAACCAAGGTGGAATCCTTGAAAGCCCCCGGGCCAGTGGAAAATACGGCCCAAACCGCAGAATCCTTTACAAACGCATTCTATGGACACCTACAGAAATGCATGTATCGTGCTATCCCAAATAAAACCAAGACTCACTTCTCCAAAGTCAGGAGACCTGTCTGGTGGACCCCAGCTATAAATAAGCTATACAACAGAAGGAGGAAGCTACTACATGATAGAGTGAAATCCCAAAAAGGGAAGGCATCTCTGATCAGTACTAGCAAGAAACTACTATCCCTCATAAAATCATCTAAAGCCAGCTTCGAAAGAAAAATTGCACAAGACGCTAAAGATAATCACAAGGCCTTCTTTAGTTATGTCAGGAACCTGGGTGGCAACTCCCAGATATGCTCTGAGTTAGTGCAAAATGACAAAAAATACACTGAACCCACAGACATTGCCAACATCCTGGCAGACAGGTTCAGTGCAAACTTCTCCCCCCCTTCCCCCCCAAAAGAACAAATGTCTATCCCAACAGAGTGTAGCCTCCCTGACATCACAGATGCACAGGTGAGAGCTGCCCTCTCCAAAGCAAAAAACACAGCATCAATGGGACCAGACGGTGTCCCGGTCTGCGTCTTACACGAGCTCCAAGAAGAACTGAACCCTCACATAAAGTCACTGTTCAATCTCAGCCTTACTACAGGATATGTACCCACGGAATGGCATACAGCAACAGTGGTCCCACTCCACAAAGGTGGTGTCACAACGGACCCCGGAAACTATCCCCCTATAAGCCTAGCCTGGTCTGCAAAGCTATTGAGCGTATCATCATGGAACTCATAAACAAAGACAATGGGAACCTCCAAACACTGGATCCTACCCAATTCGGCTTTGTTAAGGGCAGATCTTGCCTCTTGAACCTGGCTGACTTCTTTGAAACAGTCACCAAGGCCATAGATGAAGGGACGGTAGTCCACACAGCCTACCTGGAACTTGCAAAAGCCTTCGACACAATACCCCACTCGGGCATCATAAATAAGCTCACCAGCTTAAATATCAACCCCTATGTCACAAGATTGGTTGCAAACTGGCTCAGGGATAGAACCCACATGGTCAAAATTGCAGGTGCCATGTCAGACTCTAAACCAGTTACAAGTGGAGTCCCTCAAAGCTCAGTCCTGGGACCTCTCTTGTTCGGTATATATTTCTCTGAGGTACAGGCTAACACGGGAGGACTATGGCTGACCAAGTTCGCAGATGACTGCAAACTGGGTGCCATAATCAACTCGCCGACTGACACAGGCATCCTCCAAAAGGGTCTCACAGAGACAGATAACTGGTGCCAGAGCCATGGCCTAAAGCTAAATGCCAAAAAGTGCATAGTCATCCCCTTTGGGAAACACAAAGTGCCCACAAATTACCACCTAGGTGGTAATCCATTAAGTACAGAAGAAGTAATTAGGGATTTCGGGACCCAAGTAGATAGCAATCTCTCCTTTGACAATCACGTTGCCAAAGTAGTTAGAAAGACCTTCTATATAGCCCACCTTATCACAAAAGGGTTCACATCTAGATCAAGAGAGGTCATTGTGCCCCTCTACTCATCAGGCCCATAATTGAATACAATGCCCCATTTGGAATGTACCTTACCCGACACCTGCAGCAACTGGAAAGACCCCAAAAGTACCTCACCAAGAGGATCAAGGGACTCAAACAGATGCCCTACGCAGTTAGGCTAAAGAAACTCCAGCTCTACTCGGTTGCTTACCACCTACTCAGAGGCAATCTGTGCCTGACGTATAAAGCCATGTCCAACCCAGAATTAATGGACATGCTCCACCTCAGGAAATCCAAATCCCTTAGAACTACACGCTCCAGGGACTTAAACCTCAGCACAGAAATAAATAGGACATGCTGGAGGGACAGATTCATATCCCAGAGGCTCCCCTCACTCTGGAACAAAATCCCAATCCATGTTAGGCAGAGCTCCTCAATGACCCTCTTCAAGAGAAATCTTGACGAGTGGATGGGAGATCGTAGGTTTACCCCTGGGATCCATAGCTCTCAACCTTCCATCTCTAAAATGAGGAACACTAGCCCTCATAATGTGGAACAAATGGGCAAAATGTGGAACACATACCAATGGCTTACTAACAACTTCAACTAGGAGGGTCATAGGATGGTCAAAATATGCTGGTTTTACTTATAAAGAAGATATTCTAATGAATTAATAGGATTCATTTCTATTTACAATGGATTTCACTAAAAAAATTCCTAACACTGAATGTGTGACAGAGTCTTTCAATGTGGAACATTTGAGGAACTTGGAGGAACATGAACTTTTTAAGACCCCAAATGAGGTACGTTCCTCGTAATGAGGTACACTTGAGAGGTATGCTCTCTTCTGTGTCCCTACTAGACAGAGGCACAGTAAACTAACCTTAAAAGGGCTTCTGTGATCTACTATACAGAGGCACAGTCAACTAATCTAAAAGGGTGGCGAAAGCCAAATACACTGTGGCTAGGCTTATAAATACCCTAGGGCAGATAGCCTAGTATCAACCTATGAACCTATGAATTACTTGGCCCACTCTACCCATCTCCAGAGGGACCTCATCTCTGAACTCTCGGAAACCTTAGCTGGAGCTGTGTCTGATGAGGTATGTGACAAAGTTGCATCACAGCTTGCCACCCTGGAATCCATATCTAATTCGTCCATGCAGTTGATTTCTCATACTACAGAAGGGGCGGCCAGAGCAGCGAGTGCAGGCGTTGTCATGAGACATCTTGCCTGGATGCGCTTGTGTGACTTTCTGGACCCTTATAAATCTTCCTTCGTCAACGCTGCCGTTGATGCTTCATCTCTTTTCGACCCAAAAGTTAGACACATTAGCCAAGTGTGAAAAGGATGGCAAGACCCTGTCTGCTGTGGATGTATGTTTTTCCACTCCCCAACAACCCTACTCTGATAATCAGAGAAGTGGAAGGATGCAGTTCAGAAAATCCCAAGGGCCTTTCCGTGATGCATGTGGTGAGTTTCCCCCCCCAGGGCAGAGGGGGGAACTCATTAGGAAGACACCCTCCCCGAAGTAGAGGGGGCCTGCATAACCAGGGGTCCAGAGATTCTTTTGCTGGGCTACCCTGCAAGTGCTCCTGAAGAGCAGCCTGATCGCTTGACTCTGGAAGCACTCTGGGAATGATTTTCTCTGCACCACCTAGCCTGGCATTCTATAACAGATTCTTGGGTGCAGGCAATAATTACCAGAGGTTATCTCATCCCTTTTGATCTTTACCCGAGGCCACAAATGCGAATCCCCGACATTCCACCCAGTCAATGGGATGCAGCAGCACAGGAAATTCAGAAGCTGCTTCTAAAAAGTCATCCAAACAGTCCCACCAGACCAGATGGAATGCGGATTTTATTCAAGGTTCTTTTTAGTGCCAAAAATACAGAGGACTGGAGGCCAATTTTGGACCTCAGCATCCTAAACAAGTTCGTCAGACAGATAAAATTCCAGATGGTCATGGTTCAGTCCATCCTCCCATTTCTGGGGAAAGATGGCTGGATGTGCTCAGTAGATCTTCAGGATGTGTATTATATAAAAATGGACAAATGCTCCAGGAGTTTTCTCCGCTTCCGGCTTGGAGCCAGTATCTACCAATTTCGAGCACTGCCCTTTGGTCTCTCCACAGCCCCCAGAGTATTCACCAAATGTATGGCATTGGTAACTGCTCACTTGCGACTGCAAGGATTCTGGGTGTTTCCACATCTAGACGATTGGCTGCTTACCACCCCTACCAGGCATCTACTCTTTCTCACCGTGCACTACACTCTCCAACTAACAAGATCCTTAGGGATCTCAATAAATGAAGAAAAATCAAAGCTGGTACCTACTCAAAATCTAATGTTCATAGGAGCGACATTCGACACACGGTCTTGCCTGGTCACCCTTCTGCTTCAAAGACTGAGATCTCAACTACAAGTGATGCTCTGTCAGGACAAAGTCCCAGCTCGTGTGGTTCTTCACCTACTAGGATCAATGGCAGCAATGATTACTATAGTTCCTCTAGCAAGACTATATATGAGACTTCTACAGTGGCTGTTGGCATCACAGTGGTCCCTTTTAACACGCTCTGTCTTTTCTGATCCTCCTAACAAACCGCTGCAAACAAGACTCGAATTGTTGGATGAAGCCAGAAAAGGAATTATGGAGTCGCCCCATCTCTTCCTCTAAGCCCAAAGCCATAGTAGCCACGGATGCATCCCTGATGGGGTGGGGGGGCATTTTCAGGAAAACGGTCCAAGGCACTTGGTCCCCCATAGAGGCAAACTTGCATATCAAGGTCCTGTAACTGAGGGCGATGCTTTTGGCATTGCAAGCATTCCAATCTGCCCTCCTGTCAGGGACAATTGCTATCCAGCTGGACAACATGTCTGTCGTTTGGTATATCAACAAACAAGGGGGAAATAAACCCTACCCGTTGTGTCGAGAAGCCATGAGAGAGTGGCAGTGGACGATTTATCTTCCAACCACTTTCTGATAGCAATGCACATTCTCTGAAATTCCAGCGTGATTGCAGACAAGCTGAGCAGAAATATCCTTATACCTCACAAGTGGTCTCTGAGTCCCGTAATAGTGACAGAAATCTTTTGTTGTTGGGGCCAGCCTTGCTGCAACCTCTTTGCCTCTCCCTCGAACCACAAATGCAGCAGCTACTTTGCCCTGATCCCCCCTCAGGAGGAGTCACTGAGAGATGCTCTGATATGATTGGCCCCTGGGTCTGCTTTATGCCTTTCCTCCTTTTCACCTAATACTACAGTTTTTGAAGAAAGTGCAATGGTTGAGAAGCAAAGTGATCCTCATTGCACCCTGTTGGCCCAGTCAAGTCTGGTTTCCCTTTCTGTGGCTTCACCTATTTCCCCCCTGTGGACTGTGAATCCAACCCCAGGACTGCTGCCTCATCCACAGGGGCTGGTCCATCCCGAACTACCTGGTTCCCCTTTCTGTGGTCTCACCTAGTTCACCCCTGTGGACTCTGAACCCCAGGACTGCTGCCTCATCCACAGGGGCTGGTCCATCCTGACCTCCCAGGTCTCAAGCTGACCGCTTGGTTTCTCCACTTCCAGTAATTGCCAGGCAGAGTAATCTATTTTCCCCAGTACAAAAGATACTTTTGGCTTCCTGTAAACCATCCGCCAGGAAACTTTATCATAGTAAATGGAACAGATTTGTGATCTGGGCTCAAGAACAAAAACTCTATTCGTTCTCAGACCCGATTTATAAAGTCTTAGAATACTTGTCAACATTACTCTAGTCAGGAGCCTCAGCTTCTGCTGTCAAGAGTCCATTTAGCAGCTATCTCCAATTTTCACGGTGGCTTTAATGATTCTTCCTTGATATCTCTCCGTCTCTGCAAAACCTTCTTAAAGGGAGTTATGCATGTGAGACCACCACTTAAAGATCCTATTGAACCTTGGAATTTGACGCTGGTCTTACAGACTCTAATTCGACAACCCTTTGAACCATTGGCCACCTGTGACATGAAGTTTTTGTCTTGGAAAACCTTATTCCTGGTAGCCATCACATCAGCCAGGAGGATATCGGAGTTACAGGCCTTGTGTGTGAAATGCCCATACATCATCTTTCACAAAGAGAGAGCATCACTTCAGACTAACCCCTCCTTTCTACCCAAAGTTGTTTCAGATTCAAATATTAGTCAATCCATTGAATCGCCAGTTTTCTTTCCAAGCTTTCCTATCAAAGGAGATTACTTTTTGCACTTATTAGATGTGCATAGACAATTACTGCATAGACAGTTACGTTTTTACTTAGATGGGACTAAATCATTTAGAAACTTGGATCAACTCTTCCTGTCTTTTTCAGGTCCAAGATTAGGCAAACCAGTTTCCAAAGCCACATTATCAAAATGGTTGAGAGATTGCATTACCATCAACAGCTGAAGTCAAGGCTGACTCCACAAGATCAGTGTCTACTTCAGTGGACTTTCACTCGAGAGCCTCACTGGATGACATTTGCACAGCTGCTACATGGGCTACCCCTCATTCCTTTATTACTCATTACAAGTTGGATATGGTCTCCAGGGGAAGAGCATCCTTTGGCTCAATGGTGCTCAGGAATGTCCTTCCATAGAGCCTCCCAGGGCATAAAGTAACTAGGGACTCTGTCCCATCAGTCATGAATGAATAAAAATTAACAACATCAGATAAAGAAGTTATGTTCTTACCATAACGTTCCATCTGTGTTGTTGATCTTCATTCACTCATTCATGACATCCCACCCTCCTACCCCCGCCAAAAGACTCCTGGATGTTCGGATTTGGTCCTGGTTGATAGAGCATTTGCTCAGACAAAGCCTCCGCTTTCTTAATCTTATGGGCAAACTCGATCTGAGGAAATGAGGAGAGTGGCACTATGGGTAAACTTTACTCGAGAGTTTTTTGGCTGGAGCGAGCTTATTATATCAGCTGAATCGGTTCCGAGGATGGAACCAAAACCCACCACTCATGAATGAATGAAGATCAACTGCACCAATGGAATGTTATGGTAAGAACATAACTTCTTTTTTTCATGTCCTTCCACTAAGTTTCAGTTTTTTGTTTTAGAGGAGGTTCCCATTGATGTTAGGGGTGGTTCTTCAGAGACAAATTTGGAATACAGGGAACTGTACTGGTAAATTATTCTGGAAGCAAATAAAGGGCCAGGTTTGAATGACATGGTCTCCCTTGCCTCGGTGTTAAAAATGAAGTCAGTTAAATTTTAGTAGATTTTTTATGAAGGACTAGTTTTAACTAATAGTTATTCATTTTAAGTGCTGTTTTAACATTTCTCACTAGATGGAGCTATATGTCACATATTTTGAATTAAGTTTATAATTTTAATGTTAATGTAATATTTAATGTTCAACCCATTTTATTTCATTTTATCGACTGTTGCATTTTTTGTAGGACAAGATTGCACTGTGATTTTTACATGATCATATATTTTGTATTTTAACATGTTTATTTAAATTCCTCCCTATATGATGAATCAGGTTTTCCCAGATTTAATTATGTTTAATTATATAATTAACACTGGAATCCAAGGCCATTTCTGAGTCCATTTGTGTTTTTTCATTTGTTGGAGCTTGTGTTTTCTTAGGACTCAGATAATCTTTTTCTTGTTCTTATTATCAATTTGGTACTTAGCCACCATACTTTCCATAGAGATGGCTGAAAGCAGTGATATCATAGAATTGGAGTATAATCTTGCTAACCAACAGCAAGGTAATGGCAGAAATTTGGATAATTTTTGAAAGCAATTGACAATAATGCTAATCTGCTTCTTGATTGTACTCTTGATGCTACAGACAGTGATATAGCAACTGTTGACATAGTAGCTAAGAATAAATTACATGCTGTATGAAAGACTTGTTCAAATTAAAATGTAACCAATATCAGAAGTACCATCTAGAAGTTTGTTTGAAGGAGGACTTGGTCCCTAGAGGGCTACGTATATTGAAAACGCACTCACATACAGACTGTGATCAGAAACTACTCTGTGTGGCAGAAAATGAACTTGAATGCAATCATGGGCTATTTAAAACTTCTGATAGCCGCAACAGATAGACAAAATTAAAGTTTTGTCTTTATCTGTTAAAACATGCTACAATGAATTGTTGAATCAGTTTGATACTGCAGTTTTAGATAAATATATGGCTGATATTTTAGATTTGCTTTCATCTTATGAAAGAAAGCTTACTAGATTAAAACATGAAGAAAATTATGAGGGACTGTCAAGACTTTCAGCTCGGTAATGTTTTTACCTGGCTGAGATTGACTGAAACTAGAGTCGTTGTCTAAAGTGAATGAAAGCTGCATCTGAAGTAGTTACTTCATTTGATCTGCAACCTGTGGGTGTTGGATCCGATCCGGCAGCTTTCAAAGCTCCAAGATCCGAGCTCCTAGCTCCTCCCCCTACCCATAATCCCCTAGTACCAACCACATTACCTCAGATCGTTTTTTTGCCGCGGCTAAAGAAACTTCCTTGTGAAGAGCTCCTGGCTGGGTGAGATCATTGCTGGTTTTTAAACCAATTTTTCTCTCAAGTTTTAGTGTGTGTGTGTTAGTTTCCCTTTTCTGCTTCTTCTGCTAGTTTTTTGGGTCACTTTTGTTTAATTTATAACTAATTTATCTTCACTCCCCTCCCCCTCCTAGTGTTTGGGTGTGTGTGTGAAAGATGTCAGAAGGGCCTAAGGCCATTTTCTCTAAATGTACTGAGTGTGGCCACAAGCTTTCTCCAGCTGATGGCCACACTCAGTGCGTTTTGTGCCTGGGGGCAGCCCATTTGTCAGAGGCCTGCCAAATCTGTGCGGCCTTTAACCCCCGGGCACTCCGGGATAGGAAGAACAAGCTGATCCTGGCGGGAAAGCTCCCCCAGGAGTCGGCTTCTTCTTCCTCTCCCGTTCGGGCTCCAGCTGCTTCAGCAGCTTCGGCGCCATCTATCCCCTTAGCTCTACCTGGGACTCAACCTCCCTCATCGGGTTTGAGCTCTGGGGAAACTAGTGCCTCTTCCCTCAGAGAGAAGAGGCACAAGGATAAGGATAAGGATGGACATAAGTCCCATAAAAGGCGGGCCGAATCTCATCCTTCGGCTCCGCCAACAAAACTATTAAAATCTCCCTCGAGGGTCTCCGGATCCCCCTCCTCTCGGCGCCGTTCGCCCTGTTTTTCACCGGAGCCGGAGGAGGAGGATAGGTCTCCCTCGAGATCTTCGAGGCGGCCCTCCCGGCCTGCTTCTACTACTTCATCTAGGTCGACCCGAAGCATCTCCGAAGCGGATATGGATAGGATGATGCATCGGTTCTTACAGACCCAAATGCAGATGGGGATGCTCTTGCCTCCCCCCCTCTGGGGGGGAGTGCAGGCCCCATATTTCCCCCGATCACTCCTTCTCCGACTCGTTTTCGGGTCTCGGAGTCATCGGATCCAGGCCCTTTCGGACCCGGGGAATTGTCGGCGCCGATAGCGGTTGTCTCTTCGACGCCGACTATACCTTCGAGCTTGTCGGACACGAGCTCTCAGGGCCGAGGGCTGAGCGTCGAATCCGAGGGAGTTGCTGCGTCTTCGGCGCTGTTGGCGTCGGAGCACACCTCTGCCTCGGCGCCGACTGCATCGGCTCCGACCCCGATCCCTTCCTCGGATCCGAGGAGATTGCTCTCAGAGGCTGGTGAGAGTGGCTCTCCTTCGGCTTTTGAGGTAGTGGAGAGGGTACTGTCGAGGTCCTCCAGATCCCCGACCCGAGCTTCGGATCCACCCGTACCCCCACTGTATGAGGGTCTGTCTTCCATCATCCATCCATCTGGACAGCCTGCCCAAGCCCTCCAGCTAGTTCCCGTGGAGGAACAACACCCCGTGGACGAGCCCTCTTCGGACAGTCCCACCGAGGTCCCTCGAAAACATCGGTGCAAAAGGAGGCACCTGGACTCCCCCAAGTCGATTACCACAGACACAGACTTAGATGATACGGAGGGTTCCCCAAGGTCACCCCCTGAAGATGTCTTCTTTGGAGACATCATGGAAATGCTGCGTATTAGAGGGGGGTGGTCAGCCCAAAAGCCTTCCCTTGATGAGTCCGTGTTCCTGGAGGCCTTTGAGGCAGGCCCATCTACCTCCTGGGTGTCCCCTCCGGCCAGCCCCCTGGTGGACTTAATTAAAACCAGGGCTTGGAAGGAGCCCGACACCGTGGAGCCAATTCCAAGGTGCCCCGATAAAGTCCTCAGCCCACCCACAGATAGACCGTCTTGGGCCAAAGGAACCCCCGTTGATGCTATGTTGGTGGCGGCAGCCACCAAGAAAGAACTTGCACAGGAGACTTCTTCGGTTCACCCGCCGGATAAGGAATCTCGAGCGCTTGACCGGATTGGGAAGCGGATGTTTGCTTCAGCGTCCTTTTCCATAAGGGCGCTGAACTATATGGCACATACTATTAGGCTACAGCGAGACTTGATTAAGGAATACGCTGCAGCCCCCCCAGAGTCCATGTCGGTCCCAGACAAAAAGGTTTTTGAGACTCGAATGGCCACTCTAAAATCCATCTCAAATACTTCTATGCGGCTTCTCTCCCATGCAACGGAGGGAGCCGCTAGAGCTAGCGGAGCCGGGGTTGTCTTGCGACGTCTCTCCTGGCTCCGTCTGTGTGACTTCACGGACCCCTTCAAGGCGTCCTTCACGAACGCCCCTTTTGACGGTTCTGCCTTGTTTGGCAAAACTGTTCGCGATATGCTGGTCCAAAGCGAAAAGGACGGGAAGACGCTGTCTGCCGTCGGAGTCCGCTTCTCTAATCCCCAAAGATCCTTCTCCAGGAATCAGAGGGGACAAAAGAAGCTGTGGTTCCGTAAGTCTCAGCAATCCCATCCTGCTGCGGACCACTCGTCCTCCAGAGGCAGAGGAGGACAAGGTGGACGCCGGCCCAGAGGCAGAGGGGGGCCGCGTAATTTCGGGTCTAGAGAACCTTTCTCAGACAGACCCGCGCAACAGCCCTGAGGGCTTGCCCGACTGTCCCTCTCTGGAGGCAGTCGGGGGGCGATTGTCGGAGCACCTGTCAAACTTGGGAGTCCCTTACAACAGATCGATGGATGCTCCGGATCATATCCAGAGGTTACTCTATTCCATTCACAAACCTTCCCCCCAAATCCAAACGCCTCCCCGATGTCCCACCCGATCAGAGGGAGGCAGCGGCTTTGGAAATTTCAAAGCTGCTAAGAAAAAGAGCCATCCAGACCGTCCCCCCAGACCAGTCCGGATTGGGTTATTACTCCAGGTTCTTTTTGGTGCCAAAGAAAACGGGGGACCTCAGACCCATATTAGACCTTTCCACCCTGAACCTGTTCATACCCAAAGAAAAGTTCCGGATGGTCACTCTCCAATCTATTCTCCCCCTGCTGCGGGAGAACGACTGGATGTGCTCGCTAGACCTCAAGGATGCGTATTGCCACATATTAATGGACAAACGATCCAGGAGGTTTCTCCGCTTCCGGCTCGGAGCCAGTCATTATCAATTCAGGGTTCTTCCATTCGGCCTCACCTCAGCCCCCAGAGTGTTCACCAAGGTCATGGCAGTGGTTGCAGCCCACCTGAGACTCCAGGGCATTCAGGTCTTCCCTTACCTAGACGACTGGCTCCTCACCGCGACCAACAAGCATCAGCTCTGTGTGGCGAGAGATTATGCTCGGTCTCTGGCCCACAACCTGGGCATCTCAGTAAACGAGCAGAAATCCTGCCTGTGCCCCACTCAAGCCCTAGAATTCATAGGGGCCAGGTTAGATACACAAATCTCCAAGGTTGTTCTAACGTCAGTCAGGCTGAACAGCTTGCCATTCCAAGTGTTAGCCCTTCTTCGGAGCCCTGCTCCTCCAGCGGAGTTAGTCCTGAGGGCACTGGCGTCTGTGTCAGCAGCGATCGGTCTCTCTCTTCATGCTCATCTGCGAATGCGAATATTACAATGGACCCTTCAAGTCCAATGGTCCCTGTCGATCCACCCATTATGCATGCCAATCCCCCTGAGCAGGGTGTGCAGGGACTCCCTTCTGTGGTGGTTACAGGCGCAGGAACTCAGAGAAGGGAGACCCTTTGTAATTCCTCCGGCCAAAGCCACGTTGACCACGGACACTTCTTGCCTCGGGTGGGTGGGGGGCATTGTTCAGGCAGATCCGTTCAAGGCACGTGGACTCCCCTAGAGACCGCATTACATATCAACGTCCTAGAGATGAGGGCGGTGCTTTTAGCGTTTCAAGCTCTCCACGACTTTCTTCCCATAGGGACTATTGCAATCCAGACGGACAACATGTCAGTAGTCTGGTATATAAACAAACAAGGAGAGACCAGATCTTATCCCCTGTGTCGAGAAGCCATGAGAGTGTGGGAATGGGCGATTTCCACCAACCGCTTTCTGATAGCAACGCACATTCCGGGGCGGTCCAACATATTAGCGGACCAGCTAAGTCGAGTGTTCCTCACTCCATACGAGTAGTCTCTGAATCCATCTGTTGCAAAGCAGATCTTCCACAAATGGGGTCAGCCTCGCTGCGACCTTTTCGCTTCTCCTTTAAACACAAAATGCAGCGAGTACTTCGCGATAGTTCCCCAGAGGGGAGACCCCAGAGACGCTCTAGTCCATGCTTGGCCTCCCGGACTCCTTTATGCTTATCCCCCCCCCCCACTTATGATGAAATTCATCCAGAAAGCCTGTCGGTTGGGGAGCAGAGTTATCCTCCTAGCCCCATTCTGGCCTCGACAGATCTGGTTCCCCTTTCTGCGGTCTCACTGTGTGGCTCCCCCATGGATCCTGGATCCCAGTCCAGACCTAATCTCGCACCCAGCGAGATGCCATACCCCAAACCTGGTCAATCTCAAACTTGCTGCTTGGTTGATCCAGTTCCATTAATGGCTAGGACTCCCGGTATCTCATCCCCCGTTAAGGCCATTCTGGTGGCGGCTCATAAACCATCTACCAGGAAACTTTGCAACAGTAAATGGAAACGTTTTTCCATCTGGGCCAAAGATAAAGAATTGGACCCTTTTACGGTCCCTATTCCGACTATGCTGGACTTTCTTTCTCTGCATTTTAGACAAGGAGCAAGTGCCTCCACAGTCAAGGTGCAGTTGGCGGCCATCTCCCATTTTCATGTGGGGGACGGCATAGGCTCCTTAGCATCTACTAAGTTGTGCAAAACCTTCTTAAGAGGCGTTTTTCTTTTGAAACCACCTGTCAAGACTGTGGTTCCTCCGTGGGATCTCACTCTGGTCTTACAAGCCTTAACGAGACCACCTTTTGAGCCGGTGGCCTCGGTTCCGTTAAAGTTCTTGTCTTGGAAAACTGCCTTCTTAGTGGCTATTACTTCAGCCAAGAGAGTTTCAGAATTACAAGCTCTGTGTGTTAAACCTCCGTACCTTATTTTTCACAAAGATAGAGTGTCCCTCAGGACTAACCCGTCTTTCTTACCTAAGGTGGCTACAGAATCAAACATTAATCAATCAATAAATCTTCCTGTATTTTTCCCAAATTTTCACAACAAAGGAGAATATACGTTGCACAAATTGGATGTACACAGACAACTGCGTTTTTATTTGCACAGGACTAAAGAGTTTCGCAAGTCGGACCAGTTTGTTTCTTATGCAAAATCAGCCATGGGCAAAGCAATTGCTAAAGTCACTGTAGCAAATTGGATCTGTCAGTGCATTAGGCTGGGATACACCTCATCTGGGAAGCCAGCTCCGATTGGCGTCCGTGCTCATTCCACAAGATCTGTAGCTACCTCAACAGCCTTTTGGTCTAGGGTTCCAGTAGACGATATTTGTTCAGCAGCTACCTGGTCCTCATCTCATACCTTCATTTCTCATTACAAACTGGATATTATTTCCAGAAGTAGGGCTTCTTGTGGCTCCACAGTGCTTCGGAATATCCTTCTGTAAGGACCACCCAGGTTCTATAGGTTAGCTGGGGACTCTGTCCCACAGGTTGCAGATCAAATGAAGTAACTACTTCAGATATAGAAGTTATGTACTCACCATAACGTTCCATCTGAGTAGATACTTCATTTGTCTGCAACCGACCCCCCTGCCATCCCCCGAACCTCGGGAAAAGTCTCTGATCATTGGAGTTGGTTTCTGTCTCGAGTTGGTGAAGCAAAAAAAAAAAACGATCTGAGGTAATGTGGTTGGTACTAGGGGATTATGGGTAGGGGGAGGAGCTCGGATCTTGGAGCTTGGAAAGCTGCCGGATCGGATCCGAGGTCGGATCTGACACCCATAGGTTGCAGACAAATGAAGTATCTACTCAGATGGAACGTTATGGTGAGTACATAACTTCTATTTCTGCTGTCCCTGCCTTGATTTTTGTATTCACCACTGAGACGGCAGCTTCTCCATTGAGCAGTGAAATGACATCAGCTGCTGATTCGGACCAAGAGGATCTCGTGAAAGAGCTTAGGGCTAGGAAAAAAACTTTTGAGGTTATGGCCCAGGTTCACAGTTCGTCTAGCTCAATTAGCGCTTTCAGCATTGCGCCTTCTCGAGGGTTGGAATCCTCATTCCCTTAGTACCACAAAAACCTTTATTCCCTTTACCAGTAAGGGAATTGAAATCTCAGCAGCAGAAAGAACGTGCACGTGGTCGCAGCCGCAGCAGGCGGAAGAGGAAGTTGGAGGGGAGTATAACGAGTCCCAACAACATCAAGAGCGTTTTCCAACATGAAAAAAGTTTAGTTTGGAATTTATCTGCACATCAGCTTACAAACACTAAATGAAAGTAATACAGAAGGGACTTTCATGTATGCCCACCAGGTGTTCTGACTTTACGGATGTCATTTTAGACATCAAAATGTTTACTAGGAATCTTATGCTTAAACTTGTGTTTAAAAACTCTGATAATAGTTAACAATGATGGACAAAACATTTTTAGGAAGCCTAGTACTTGCATATCAGCCATGAATTCTTTAGTTAATGCATTTCAAAATATGTGTTTGGATGACATATATAAAATGAATTTAAATGAAGATTTTAGAGTTAAAAAAGAACTGTTATAATCTAACAAAAAGTGAATGTAGAGCCTTGAGATGTTTATGGAGGCCTGCGGACAAGGGGGGTCTTATTGCTGTATTAGATGATGAATGGTATAATGAGGAAATTTGTAACATGCTGAGCATTGAAGGATTTTGTATGAAGGTTCAACATTAAATTAAATCTATGACTGAGAATGTAACTAACACCCTGAATGAGTTGTTATAATTTAATAGAGATTTGTTTGAATACTACTTGATTTTGCATCCTGCAAATACCTATTATGCAAGAGTTACCCAGATTACACAAAGATAGTGTGCACCCCCCGCTGCACCCTATTGTATCGGGCCATAATTGGTGTACCAAATCTATTTCTATTTACTTAGAGAAATATTTGAGGCCTATATTAAATGAGATTAATCATGTCTTAAGGGACACTGAACATTTAAGTGATTTATATGTTTTTCTGGAATCTTTTAAGAGTCCTACAAATAATGTAATGCTAGTGGCGTTGGATGTTGTATCTGTTTACAGTAATGCCCAATAATAAGGGCATAGAGAGCATTGTACATTTCCTTAGAAAGTTTTCCAAAAGCAATAAAGATAGGATTACACAGATATGTGCTTTGTTGAGAAATGTGTTTGAAAACAATGTTTTTCTGTTCGGAGATGATCTTTATTGGCAGTGCAGTGGCGTAGATATGGGCACTTCATGTGCCAATAGCTATGCCAATGCAGTCATGGGTATATGGGAACTTGAACATGTTCTACAAGGTCCTTTCCGTGAACATGTACTATTTTTTAGAAGGTTCGTGGATTATTTATTTATATTATGGGATGGTACCAAAAAAGAAGTTATGTACCTACCATAACGTTCCATGTTAGTTGTCGTCTTCTCGCCTTCTTTCTTGCTGGTTGAGTTTAGAGCCGATCCTCAGCTCCAACTTGGCCATCTTCAAAAGCTCGAGAGCTGCATACTGGCTCAAGGCCACCGCATATCCCATGATGCCCGGCACTAGATACCCAGATCTCGTTTGGTAAGACGAACTGCAAACATAATAAAGGAAAGGATCCTATCCTCGAATATATAAAACCTCCAGAGCGGCTACTAGACGGAAAGGAATAGCCAGAGAAGACTCAGCCAGCGAACAAAAACCATAAAGAATTCTTCTCGGTCTACAAGGATAGGGGGATGGAGGGTGGGACGCAAGAAAGAAGGCGAGAAGAAGACAACTAACATGGAACGTTATGGTAGGTACATAACTTCTTTATGTTAAGTTGTCTATCTCGCCTTCATTCTTGCTGGTTGTGACAGCGTCCCTAGCACCTAAAATCCTGGATGGTTCATCGGAACATACTCTTCAGAACAGTGGAACCAAAATCAGCTCTGTTCCTGGAAACCAAATCCAACTTATAATGTGAAATGAAAGTATGTGGCTTGGCCCACGTAGCCGCAGCACAAATAGATTCCATGGGCAACCTAGCCTGAAAAGCCACAGAAGTGGCTAAAGCTCTAGTAGAGTGACCTTTTGGTTTAACAGGTAATTCTTTATTCCTCAGTTGATTCCCTATCGAAGCAATTTTGTTCCACCGAAAGTCAATATGGCAATTAATGTTTTTGAAAGAACATTGTTCAAGCAAATAGAGATTGAATATAGGAAATATAGAATGGGCAAAAAATTATATAATCTGAGCAAAGGTGAATGGTTGGCCCTGAAGAGTTTGAGGGGGTTAAACAACCAGTATGTATTTACCCAATCTGACAAGGGAGGAAACTGGGTTATCTTGCCCAGGGAGAAATACAACTCTATAGCTTTAGGGTTGTTAGTGGAAAACAATACATACACATGTTTGACCTCAAACCCTATAAAGGAATTCAATCTAATGTTGCTAGAACTATTGGAAAGAGGTGAGTGCCTGGGTTTTTTTACATCAATGGATGTTAGGAAGTTATATATCAAAAATCCAAAAAATGCTAGGTTTTTCATTATTCCAAAATTGCATAAGGATTTGTGGAACCCACCAGGTCGTCCTATTGTATCTGGCAGGGGCGCCTATTTACAAAATATAGGGATCTTTTTGGATTCAGTGTTAAAAGGTTATCTTTCTAGGGTTCCTGCTCATGTGAAAAACACCAGGGAAGTTGGCCTGGATGTAGGGGGAACTGGTTGGGAACATGATTTTTATTGGGCTAGCGTAGATGTTAAATCATTGTACACTAGCATCAACAAAGTATGGGGGCTTGAAGCTGTTGGCAAAATGTTGGGGGAAGGACCACGGACTTGTTATATCATTAGTCTTTTGGAATTTTGTTTAATACACAATTGTTTTGAGTTTGAGGGCAGATATTTCCTACAAAAAGAGGGTACAGCAATGGGGGCCCCGTATGCGCCCTCTTACGCAATTTTATTTATGGCCCATTTTGAAAATTTATTTATTTATCCAAAGAACTTTTTCCAGAACAAAGTCGTGAAATATAAAAGATTTATCGACGACCTCTTGTTTCTTTGCAGGGGGGACCCATGCGATTTTGAGGAATTTATTCTGGAAATAAAAGATAATCCATGTGGCCTGGATTTTACTTATAATATAGGCAGGCACAGGATTCAGTTTTTGGATATAGAATTTTATGTAGGATCTGACAATAAAGTGCAATACAAGCCTTTTCACAAGGTTACAGCAGCTAATAATTTTTTGCATGCATCTAGCATGCATAGTATCCATCTCAAAAATTCCCTTCCATTAGGAGAGTTTAAACGAATTGCGACAAATACCTCGGAAATGGACAGGATGAGCATTGAATTTAATAAAATTGAGACAAAACTCAATGCAAGAGGTTATTCCAATAGTATAATAAAGGAAGCTAGAGAGCATGTTGAACATGAATTAGGAACGAGGGGATCAAATAGAAAAAGGCTTGTACATAAAACAACTTATTTGGAGGAAACTAGGGACCAGTTTTTGAGTATTAGAGGGGATGCATATGAGGACAGTATATTTTTTGTTAATAAATTCTCAGATTTTTCTAGTATTCTAAGGAAAATAGTATTGTCACTGTGGTCTATCATTGTTGGAGATGATAAGGTAGGAAAATTGTTTCCCAACACAGTAACATTTTCCTATGGTAGATTTCAAAACTTGAAGGAAATATTAAATACTAGAAGCAAGGTAACAAGGAATAGAAAGGTAGGGACTTACCAGTGTGGGAGATGCAAGGTTTGTGCTAGAGTTAGAAATTTAGATGGAACAAGAATTAACAACGTGAGATATAATGCTTTGGAATTCTTCAATTGCAACTCTTCTGGGGTGGTTTATATCATAGGGTGCAATTGTGCAACCCAGAAATGGTATATTGGACAAACAAAAAGGAGAGTCAAGCTTAGAATTCTCGAGCATTTGGGAGACATCAGAAATAGGAGGTTTGAAAGTCCGGTGGCCAGTCATTTTTGTGAACAGCACAGGGGATTTTCTGATGGGCTAGTTTTTTTGTGTTTTGGGTAAACCAAATGATGTGGGTGACAACAATTCAGGTTTTCATAACAGGTTGTCGGAAATGGAATTTAGATTTATTATAAATTATAATACTCTTTTTCCAAATGGGATGAATTCAGAAATATAAAGTTATAAAATCATAAAATTAGAAAATTATAAATTTTGTATAACAATAGTATTTTATTTTTTATTTTACTTATGAAATCATTCTACTTATGAAATGGTTTATTTGGGATATGCTCAATAACGTATGTTGTTTAAAAATGTTTTAGGGAAAGTAGTTGTAGCTTTAAGAAGTAAAATATTCAATTGTTTTATTGAAACAAATTATTTATGCAAATGTTTTGGGATGAATTATAAGTGACTATATTGTGTATCAGATTTATTCCATGAGAAGGCGAAGGGCCGAGGTACCAGAATTGATTAAACAAATTCAATCAACACAGTCTGGCTGTTACTTTGTTCAACGACGTTGGTGTTTTGGTATATGTTTCATTTTTTCGATTGTTTAACATGTTGACAAATTACTAATACCCTGACTGGTGGAAGGCTCGCTGACACGTCTTTTGTATTTAAATTTGCGCCTATAAAGGTGATAGACTGACAGGGCGACAATGCAGACTTTTTGAAATTTATTGATATACTTAGTCTGGAGCAAGTGTCGATAGTGAAGTCTCTGGCTCACAGAAGGTGATGCCTGGTGGTAGCAGTAAGGAGCCAGTCATCTAGATATGGAAACACCTGGAATCCTTGCCATCTCAGGTGAGCGGTAACTACTGCCATGCATTTGAGACCAAAGGGCAGAGCTCTGAACTGGTAATGGTTGGCTCCCAGATGGAAGTGGAGGAATCTTCTGGAGCGTCTGTCCATTTTGACATGGTAGTACGCGTCCTGAAGATCTATAGAGCACATCTAATTGTCCTGACCCAGAAAGGGCATAATGGACTGTAGCATGACCATCCAAAACTTGGTTTGTACAGACTTGTTCAGTCTGCTGAGATCCAGAATGGGTCTCCAGTCCCCCGTCTTTTTTGGTACAAAAAAGAACCTTGAGTAAATTCCGGATCCTTGCTGGTCTGCTGAGACTTGGTGGATGGCTCTTTTTCTTAGCAGTTCTGAAATTTCTTGTACTGCTTGATCCCTTAGATTGGGTGGAACATCTGGAAGGGACTTGTATGACTTTACGGGAGTGCGAATGAAGGGTATTCTGTAGCCTCCAGATATAACTGACTGTACCCATTTGTCTTGTGTTATGTCTTGCCAGGCTCTTGGGTACAGTGATACTCTTCCCCCGACTGCCTCCAGAGTTGAGCAGTTGGGCAACCCTTCAGGGATGGTGGGAGGGCTTCTCAGAGAAGGATTCTCTACTACCCTGGTTTTGCGGACCCCCTCTGCCACGAGGGCAGCGTCTATTATTGTTCCCTCCTCTGCCCCTGGATGGGAACTCACCACGGGTGTCCGGCAAGGCTCCCTGAGATTTCCAGAACCACATCTTCCCGCTCTTCTGACCCTTGGGATATGGTCTGGAAGGAGTGGAAAAACGGACTCCCACGGCAGAGAGAGTTAGACTATTGTGTGTATCATTGACTTTTTTTGGGTGTGGTAACTTTGTGTGTGTTATAGTTATTATACTCAAATTGTTATAGTTGTGTATGGTGTTTGGTATTCCCTTCTTTAAGTATGTCCAAGGATACCAAGGTGTCCAGATTCAAAAAGTGTGATTCATGCTGTCAGAAGATGTCTCTGACAGATGGTCACACTTCTTGTGTCTATTGTCTAGGCGCCGTGCACCTGCAGGACTCTTGTTCGGTGTGCCATGCCTTCAGCCCGAGTCCTGCAGGAGCGTAAAAATAAGTTAATCCTACGTGGATTACTCAAACAGGATTCACCGGCAAAGGCTCAGCCCGTGAAGGCCTCTAAGCCACCAAAATCTTTGTCTCCCAGTTCGGAGCCGTTGATGGGTGAAGCTGTTCCTTCAGCCTCGGTTCCGGCTGGAACCAATTTACCTGCCTCCCAGTCGGTTCCGACTCTCCCTTCGGAGCCGACTGGGAGTCGAAAGAGATCTAGGTCTCCCTCCCTGGAGTCGATACGCTCTGCTCCGAGGTCTCCTCTGCTCCAATTGGAGCACAGTCATCAGTCCCACTCGTCAGTCCTCAAGACTATCTGATCATGACGTGGAGAGAGTGGTCAGTAGGCTGTTAAAATCGCAGGCCCTAGCAAAAATGTTGTCCAGCCCCATCCATATCTGCAGTTATTCCTCCTCCGACTCCTTCCTTGAGCTTGGAGCCGGGGTTCGTTGGGGTTCGGGTCGTGGAACCGTCGGCACCAATACCTTCAGCTTCGGTTCCGTCGTCGGCTCTGATCACTTCTTTGGTACCGTCCTTGGAAGGGTCTGGGCACGCCGAGACTCCCTCGTCGGCTCCGAGTGGCATCGGACCATTGTCCAACCCCGTTCTCCCTCTCGGAGCTTCGGCACAGGTGAGCTCGGCTCCTACATCGGCTTGGGAGCCGTCCCCCTCGGTGCGGAGAGGGATTCTGGTCTCTTCGGAACCGGAGCCTTCTCTGCATCTGAGCAGGGACACTTTTGAGGTCATGAGGAGCGTGCTGGCTCCTGAGTTAGCCCCACGATCATCCCCACTGTCTCCTCCTACTATGGTGCCTGCGTCTGCCTCTATCCCTCCTCCAGTCCCCAAGCATGGGGAACCAACACTCCAGGGCACCCCCTTGGGTGTATCTTCCTCTTCCGAGGCCTCCCCTGATCATTCATTCTTGTAAGAGGAAATGCAAGAGGAAGCATGTTGACTCCCCTGAGTCTGTCACATCAGATACCGACTTGGAGGATTCGGAAGGGTCCCCGAGATCCCCCTTTGAAGAGGTCTCCTTTTCAGACATCCTTGAGATGCTTAGGCAGAGGGGGAACTGGACTACCCTAAGCTCCTCCGAGGATGAGTCGGTATTCCTGGATGCGTTTGAATCCCGACCTTCCACCTCCTGGGTGTCTCCGCCTTTCGACCCACTCATGTCCATGGTGGCTCGAAAGGCGTGGTCAGCTCCAGACACAGTGGAACCCAGCCCTAGAAGACCCACTAAATTCATAACGGCACCACAGGATAAACAATTTTTGACCAAAGGTGTCCCTGTTGATGCCATGGTGGTAGCAGCGGCCACGAAGGAGTTGGCTGAAACTTCTTCATCTGTCCATCCTCCTAACAAGGAGTCCAGGATGATGGACAGATACGGGAAGCGGATGTTCTCTTCAGCGACTTTTTCTATGAGGTCTCTGAATTACTTGTGCCATTTTAACCGCCTTCAAAGGGATCTCCGTAAAGAGCTTGGAGATACCCTCCATGATCCATCAGCTGAGGGGGCCCGGGCTAAGGCAGCCTCCCAGCTGGCGACTCTTAATTCAGTGGTGGAGGTGACTCTTAATTCAGTGGTGAACTCCTCCATGTGGCTCATTTCTTATGCAGCCGATGGTGCAGGTAGAGCCGCAGGCACAGGTGTTGCTCTAAGGAGACATGCTTGGATGCGGCTAAGTAACTTTGCGGAACCTTTCAGAGCATCTTTCACCAGCACCCACTTTGATGGTTCCTCTCTTTTTGGATCACAGGTGAAGGACACCCTTACCAGGTGTGAACAGGAAGGCAAGACTCTCTCTGCCGTGGGAGTCAGTTTTTCCACTCCTTCCAGACCATATCCCAAGGGTCAGAAGAGCGGGAAGATGTGGTTCCGGAAATCTCAGGGAGCCTTGCTGGACACACGTGGTGAGTTCCCATCCAGGGGCAGAGGAGGAAACAATAATAGATGCCGCCCTCATGGCAGAGGGGTTCCGCAAAACCAGGGCAGTAGAGAATCCTTCTCTGAGAAGCCCTCCCACCATCCCTGAAGGGTTGCCTGACTGCTCACCTCCGGAGGCAGTCAGGGGAAGATTATCACTGTACCCAAGAGCCTGGCAAGACATATAACACAAGACAAATGGATACGGTCAGTTATATCCAGAGGCTACAGAATACCCTTCATTCACACTCCCGTAAAGTCATACAAGTCCCTTCCAGATGTTCCACCCAATCTAAGGGATCAAGCGGTACAAGAAATTTCAGAACTGCTAAGAAAAAGAGCCATCCAGCAGACCAGCAAGGATCCGGAATTTACTCAAGATTCTTTTTGGTATCAAAAAAGACAGGGGACTGGAGACCCATTCTGGATCTCAGCAGACTGAACAGGTCTGTACAAAGAACCATTTTCGGATAGTCATGCTACAATCCATTATGCCCTTTCTGGGTCAGGACAATTGGATGTACTCTATAGATCTTAAGGACGCGTACTACCATGTCAAAATGGACAGACGCTCCAGAAGATTCCTCTGCTTCCGGCTGGGAGCCAGCCATTACCAGTTCAGAGCTCTGCCCTTTGGTCTCACCACAGCCCCTCGTGTGTTCACCAAATGCATGGCAGTAGTTACCACTCACCTGAAATGGCAAGGATTCCAGGTGTTTCCATATCTAGGCGACTGGCTCCTTACTGCTACCACCAGGCATCACCTTCTGCGAGCCAGAGACTTCACTATCGACACTTGCTCCAGACTAGGTATCTCAATAAATTTCAAAAAGTCTGCATTGTCGCCCTGTCAGTCTATCACCTTTATAGGTGCAAATTTAAATACAAAAGACATGTCAGCGAGCCTTCCACCAGACAGGATATTAGTGATTCGTCAACATGTACAGGTCTTATTAGCATGCAAGAGAATTCAAGCCAGGTTCATCCTCCAAATTCTAGGTCTCATGGCAGCAGCCATCATACTTGTTCCTCTAGCTCATTTTCACATGAGGATCCTCCAGTGGCTGCTTTTCACCCAATGGTCCTTCCAGCAGCTTCCCATGTCTCACATGATTATGATCACAGAAGCATGCAAAAAGCACCAGCATGGTGGATGGTCTCCACATCAGTACCCCTAGGCAGACCATTTGTACTTCCCCCTCCAGTTGCTACGGTTACCACGGACGCTTCCCTGATCGGGGGGGGGGGGGCATTATCAGGGCAGGACAGTCCAAGGCACCTGGCAACCTCACGAGTACCACCTGCATATAAACGTCTTGAAGATGAGGGCCGTGCTTCTAGCATTGCAAGCTCTACAGGACTCTCTTCCTACCGGGACCATTGCAATTCAAACGGACAATATGTCAGTAGTGTGGTACATCAACATGCAGGGCGGAACCAAGTCCTACCCCCTATTTCGAGAAGCACTCAGACTCTGGCAGTGGGCGATCTCTTCCCAATGGTTTCTGATCGCAACGGACATCCCTGGGAAGTCCAATGTCATAGCAGACAGGCTGAGCAGAGCAATTCTCATGCCTCACGAGTGGTCTCTGAATCAAGTAGTTGCGGACCAAATATTCCGCAAATGGGGCCAGCCTTGCTGTGACCTTTTTGCCATCCCCTTCAACAGCAAATGCAACAAATTCTTCTCTCTCCTTCCACTTCCCGGACATTCCTCCAGAGACGCTCTAGTCCACGATTGGCCTCAGGGACTTATTTATGCATTCCCTCCGTTTCCCCTTATTCCAAAACGGATACAGAAAGCTACCATTTTGGGCTGCAAAATGATCCTAATTGCTCCTTACTGGCCTCGACAAATATGGTTCCCGTTCCTGCATCATCATCTTCTCGAGCAGCTTTGGACTCTGGACCCAGTTCCAGACCTTCTGATCCATCAATCGGGCGGGCTGCACCAGTCCCTGCAATCTCTCCAGCTCACTGCTTGGTTGCTCCACTTTCAACCTTAGCCAGGCTTCCAGGTATCTCCCCATCTGTGCGAGAAATTATTTTATCATCGCACAAGTCTACCACTAGAAAAACTTACGCTAGTAAGTGGAAACGTTTTTCTTCCTTGGCAGAGACTGAGTATAGACCCTTTTTCAGCCCCTATACACCACATTTTGGATTTTCTTGCGGAACTCTTCCATTCTGGGTCCGCTTCCGCTACAGTTAGAGTTCAGTTAGCTGCAATTTCAAATTTTCACATTGGCCTGTCGGGAAATAATGTCATGTCGCATAAGCTATGTAAAGCCTTTCTCAAAGGTACCACTCTGCTCAGGCCTCCAGTGAGAGATCCTCCACCTCCGTGGGATCTAAATTTGATTTTAGCTTCTCTAATATTGCCTCCCTTCGAACCTGCAGCCTCTTGTTCCCTGAGGTTTTTATCCTGGAAAACTCTCTTTCTGGTAGCCATTACTTCAGCCAGAAGAGTTTCGGAACTGCAGGCTCTTTGTTCCCGTCCTCCGTACCTATTCTTCCACAATGATAGGGTTGCTCTCAGGACTAATCCTTCCTTTCTTCTAAAGATCTCTTCAGAAAATAACTTGAATCAGTCCATAGACCTTCCTGTGTTTTTTCCCAAACACTCCAACAGGGCGGAATACAAATTGTATCAGTTAGATGTTCACGGGCAACTACGTTTTTATTTGCATAGAACGAAAGATATCAGGAAATCGGACCAACTTTTCCTTTCCTATGCTGAGGGTAAACAAGGTCTTCCAGTCTCAAAAGTAACCTTGTCTTAGGTGGTTAACTGCTTTCATCACATTTATCTATCAACTGAGGAATAAAGAATTACCTGTTAAACCAAAAGGCCACTTCTGTGGCTTTTCAGGCTAGGTTGCCCATGGAATCTATTTGTGCTGCGGCTACGTGGGCCAACCCACATACTTTCATTTCGCATTATAAGTTGGATTTGGTTTCCAGGAACAGAGCTGATTTTGGTGCCACTGTTCTAAAGAGTTTGTTCTGATGAGCCACCCAGGATTTTAGGTGCTAGGGACGCTGTCCCAATCAGCAAGAATGAAGGCGAGATAGACAACTTAACATAAAGAAGTTATGTACCTACCATAACATTCCATGTTAGTTGTCTTCTTCTCGCCTTCTTTCTTGCGTCCCACCCTCCATCCCCCATCCTTGTAGACCGAGAAGAGTTTTTTATGGTTTTTGTTCGCTGGCTGAGTCTTCTCTGGCTATTCCTTTCTGTCTAGTAGCCTGTCTGGAGGTTTTATATATTCCAGGATAGGATCCTTTCCTTTATTATGTCTGCAGTTAGTCTTACCAAACGAGATCTGGGTATCTAATGCCAGGCATCATGGGATATGGGGTGGCCTCGAGCCAGTATGCAGCTCTCGAGCTTTTGAAGATGGCCGAGTCGGAGCCGAGGATTGGCTCCGAACCCAACCAGCAAGAAAGAAGGCAAGAAGAAGACAACTAACATGGAACGTTATGGTAGGTACATAACTTCTTTTTTCTTGGATGTATGTATAGAAGTAGATGGAAATGGCAGCATTTACACCATGCTTTATAGAAAACTATCATGTAAACCATTTGTTGTCCAACGATAGTGTGCATCCATCATATATTTTCAAAAATGTGATGTGGAATCTGGTGTATAGGGCCTTGAGGCTCAATGTTCGTGATATAGGTTTCCAACAACAGCTTGATGTAAGTGAAAAGTTACAAGAGAAGGGATACAATGAGGTAGGCATTCAGACTAACATCATAGAGGTTGCAGGTTTGTGAGGTTCTGTAGCAAAACTTTGTTTTTATAATATAAGACAATGGATATAGGGCTATTAGAATCACCTCCAGCTGTAAACTGAAGGTACCATTATATTATTCCAACAATGCTTCTTTTTACACGAATATTGTGAGAAGGCATTGGGGTACACTGACCACAGACAAGGATTTATGTGAGTTAATTGATCCTGAGGCTAGGTTTCTTTTTAGAAATATGAAGTCTCTTAAGAGACAACTGTGTTATCTGAAGAATGCATTTTGCTCAGGTAGAGCTATAGGGACAAAGCCTTGTGGAAAATGTTCATTTTGTAGGTACATTGACGGCATGGCACGGTACGATTTGAACACCCTGACCAAAATATAATGTATGAGTTCAAAGTTTATGCCACTTGTGAAAGTCAACACTTTTGTGTATTTAACACATTGTTTAAAATGTCAAAAATTCCGTGTAGATAAGACAGACAAAACTTTTAAAGAGAGAATACAAGAACATATTTATCATATTAACAAGAGAAATAAAATCAGCGCCCTTCCCAAACATGTGATTAGTACAAATTCTGAACACACATTCAAGTTTTTGCTATAGGTAGGATTTTTGAGAATGTAAGAGGAGGAGACATCCATAATTTGACAGAGCAGTTAGAGACTAGATGGATAGTTAGGCCTAGAGGGGACGCTGGACACTGGGTGAATGAATGTCCCCCTTAAACCCAAACTAAAATCTAGACCACTACTTAGGTGATATACATATGTATATATACATTTACATGCACACACACACACACACACACACACACACACACACACACACACACAATTTCTGTGTACACATTTTTATGTAATTTTTTTATATATCTTGCACATTTTTTTATTAATGCTGTACAATAAATGTTTAAAATAAATATGTAGTGTGTTTAGATGCTTTTATATATATGTTTATATGCACATTTGATGACAATATTGTTATGCATACATTTTTGCTTTTGTTAGTTGGAATATGATCGTTTGCATATGGGTAGGTAGTCTTTTATACGATGTATGTACTTACTCAGGGATGTAACATGTGATGAGGAATTATATCATGCGACTGTTAAGCACTAATATAGAGTTGTATATAAGGAAGTGATTTCATTAGAGTTTATTAGCATCTGATGAAGCAGGTTTCCCCACAAAAGTGCTTGTGCTCTGTGATTAAACTTTGGTTTTATACTGGAACCCAAGGCCATTTCTGAGTCCATTTGTGTTTTTTCATTTGTTGGAGCTTGCGTTTTCTTGGCACTCTGATATCTGGATAGGTTAGTGGTCATTTTCTTGTTGTAATTATATAATTAAGCTGATGGGACTTGATGGATGGGGGGTATACAATGGATTTTAGTGTGTTTTGGAGTTTTCTGATGGTCTGTACTATTACAGATGAAAACACATTGCTTTTAAGGAGCATTCATGTGTTTCTGTGCTTTTTTGTTGTTTGGTGATTCTTATTATACTTTTGATGTGGTTCCAAGGAAGGTGCTCATCCGAGTGTTCCTTTTTGGTTTTATTAATTATGTAGTGGAATACTTAAATTCATATGGAAGAAGGAAGACAGAAGGCAGTTAAAAAACTGGAGACTGATAGTATTTAATAATAATGATTATAAGATCATTGTGAAAATAATACAAGAGATTTGAAACTAAAAATGAAAATATTATGGAAGATTGAATATAATATATGGTGTAATGAATATAATATATAGTGTAAAGGGAAAGGATTGTCAAGAATTATTAATGATAGAGAAATCGTGGATGACATTATGAATAGAAAAGAAGCGAAAATTGTGATAGGAAACCTTGATAAGATTCATCACCCAAAGACTCCCTATGCTGTGGAATAAAATCCCGGTATATGTGAGGCAGAGCACCTCGCTGGCCTTGTTCAAGAGAAATCTTGACCAATGGATGGGAGATCGCAGATATACCCCAGGGATTACCTCAGTGTCACTGCTCAACAGAGGCACAGCAAAATAATGGGTATAGTTCCCCATACTAAAGGGGTGGCGTAAGCCACAAAACTATGGGCTAGGCTTGTAAATGCCCTCGGGCAGATAGCCTAGTATGAACCTATGAACCTATGAACCTATAACACAACTGAACATGAAATCTATTAGGTAATAATGAAAGAATATAATATAAGTGAGAGAGCTGTGTCAGCGTATAAGAATAATAAAGTAAAAATACTGGCTGATTCAGTGAAGAGGTACATATGAGGAGTGGTGTAAGACAGGGATACCAAATGAGTTGTATCGTGTTTTCATTAGTTGTGAATGTGGTAGTATTTGAAATACTTTGCAAAATTAAGGAGGGGGATATATGTAACACCTGCAAGGTTAAGAATTCCACATCTGTTAACATCTGTAAATGACATAATAATTGCAAAAAAAAAATTTTGGATAAAAGAAGTAATAAGTTGCACAAATGAGTGTCTAGAGGTGATAGGGATGCCATTAAAGAGAAAAGTAAAAGTTTTGGATCATGTGGTAAAGCTATGGGGTATATATTTTACAGTGAATGAAGTTTCTGGGGTAGGTATATAATTTGGGAATAAAGATATTAAGTAGAATTCAGTGGGGGGAAAACAATAGAAGAAATGAAACAAACCTGTCTTTTTCTGGAGAACATATAAATTATCATTTGCAAAAAGGCTTATTTGCTAAAATCATTACTGATGGGGAAAAAGTAGCATATCTAGCAAGTGCATTTATATTTCCAACAGTATTTGAAAAGGAATTATTTCATTTTTTTCATTTATATGGGGGTTTAGATTGAATCCAGTAAAAGATCATTTTTTTATGTAATTAAATGAGATTTACGGTTAATTAACCACTAGTATATGCTGCTTCATTAAATTTGTACAAAATGTTAGTGGATAAATGAAAAAGATGAGAGATTAGTAGTAAAATTGTATAAATATAAGCGTTATAAATGTGGGGGTATGGTAAAAATGAGTAAAAGAGAAGAAGGAATGTTAACAGGAAAAAATATATATATTTTTGTGGAAATAAAATTGATGGTATAGAAAAAGTGTAATGAGAAAACATTATTAAACCAAATCGGAAAATCTGACAAATGGAAACATTAAAGCTCTAAAAATAAGAAGCAAATGGTGTAATCCGAGAATAGAATGTCAAGATTGTTTGTGGAAACTGGTAATAGATAAGTTGCCGGTAAAAGGAAATATGCCATATAAAAAGAAAAGTAGTATGTTTACATTATCAAGAAGAATAAACTATGGAACATGTGTTTTTGAAATGTAAAAGAGTAAAAAAAAGTTGGGGAGAACTACATAAAGAAGATTTTTTTGAAGATATGAAAGAAGTGGATAAAATAAACACGGGTTTGATTAAATATTGATATTATAAGAATTAAAGTAAAGCATACGGGCCAGGTTCAATGAAGTGTACACTGTGTACATGATATGTATTCAAGAACATCCCTAATGCATTTTTCGTGCTTTCTAGACACTCAAAGATTACACCAAGTGTACATGTCGTCTACATTTTGTGGTAACCTTTCTGAATCCCTGTCAGTATTTACAAGCAAATCAGTAGAAAAGCTAAAATTAGGGGACAGAAGGTGTGAATTATGCCTGTGTTGTCTGTACACTCTGAGCGGTGTAATCTTAGTGTAGGCAATATTCAGTCCCGCGGTATGTTAAAAAGAATAGATAGAAAAAACGTTATTTTATGTTATATGGGTTGTATGGAAAGAAAGAATAAATGAAATTATGTTTAATGGTAAATGGTTTTTAGCAACAATATTAAGTAAAATCAGGTGGTTGTGGAAAAAGGAGTGATGGTCTAATAAGGATGAAAATTTAGTATGGTTGTAAAGGAAATTATGAATGTGTAAAACGATTTGTATATCTATACATTTGTAAATATTTGTAAATATGTAATTTTTTTTGTAAATAAGAGTTCTTTTGAATGCAAGTAAAGAACCCCTACTCTTTTCAATAGATGCTGTGGAATCTTTTATTTCTACCTGAGCTGCTACGAACTCAACCTGGTTTAAAATGTCATCAAAAGGACTACACACTCAAGTGCAACACCCTCCTTATGTTGCACTGCCGTGTCAGCAGTTGATCTAACTAGTGTGGGAATAGAACCCACAGCCTTCTGTGCAAGAGGGGATTGTGCTACCTATTGCTACAAAGACGCTGCCTCCAAAAAAACTCTCCAGTGGCATATAATAAAACACAAGCGAAGTGCAGATGCTTCCATTTAGGCAAAACAGTCCACAAATATTTAAGAAAAAAGTGCAGCAATTTGTACAACACCTATTACTACAAGTCCTACAACTTCTAAAAATGAAGTGCAGTTGCATAAGAAGTAGAGCAAATGCTGAAATTTACTGTAATACCTGTGAGATGCACTCCTGATGTGGCTGGCTGCGCCGTTTCACCTTGTTCCAGCAGTCTGTAAGTTGGTATATATATATATATATATATATATATATATATATATATCTATATCTATATATATATATATATATATATATATATATATATATATATATATATATATATATAGATATATATATATAGATATAGTATCTCAGAGTAGTATCTCAGAGTAAGAGGAATGCTTCCAGATGCAACTGCCTGAACCTTGTTATGTATTCATATTGCAAATCTCATTATTGCTGTTGTGGGTGTTGTAATTAAAGCCCTCAGAATTTCAGCAACAACAGTATCCAGACTTGTAGTAGCCCATAACCCAAATATCTTATCAATGGAGTCCCTTATGTTGGCTGTCGGTTGTAGTTGCTTCTAAATGCAGTCCCAAGTGTGGCTGGTTTTCTTCCTTTCTAGTGTGTGTTAGTGCAGGGGTGTCACTTGCAGATATAGCATCACAGGAGAGACTATGAGTTTATGCTCATAGCCTGGCCTGTGATGCTATATCTGCAAGTGATACCTATGCACAGCCACACACTATCCATCAGCTGTTTCCTATCATTTCCATCATTTTGATTTTGATGCTGACGTCTGGCATTTAAAAAATCCTACATTTGATGCTTAGAAAGTACAATCCTACATTTGATGCTTAGAAAGTGCAAGCCCCATAAATGTTTGTTTAGCTACGATCTCAAAAAACAAATCCTGTGTTTGCATTCACTCTGCTCTTTGGGGGAGGAGTATGGTGACTGGAACTGTCAGCATTTTAATGTGGTCACTGTGGGACATATGAGGAAGAAGCACTTGGAGTGCTTTGTGTCTCACAAGATCTTGAGCTGATACTAGAGCACTATGAGAAGGTGAGTTACTTGAGTCCAGATACCAGTTAAACCTTCAAAGAGGTACTTCCATCCATTTGATAGCCTAGTACCGACCTATGAACCTATCGGCCCTAGGGCCTATGCAAGCCTAGCCATAACAATTCCCTGGATATTTCTTCCCACAATATTTACTTCTCTGGACCCCTGTGTAGCAGGGCAACTGACATGATCCCCGGGGGTGAATTTCCTATCTCCCATCCAATCATCAAGGTTCCTTTTGAAGAGGGCCAATGAGGTGCTCTGCTTGATATGTATGGGCAGTCTATTCCAGATTATGGGGAGTCTCTGGGTCAGGAACCTATTCCTCCAGCATGTTTTGTTCATTGTGATGACAAAGTTTAGATCCCTGGAGCGTGTGGCTCTGAGGGATTGGGATTTCTTTAAGTGGAGCATGTCCAACAGCTCATGGTTTGACATGGCCTTGTATGTTAAGCAGAGATTGCCTCTGAGTCGACAATATGCCACAGAGTATAGCTGGAGTTTTTTTTTAGATGGTCAGCATATGGCATCTGCTTTAGGCCTGTGATTCTTTTAGTGAGGTATTTCTGTGGCCTTTCCAGCTGTTGCAGATGTCTTGAGGTACATACCAAACGGGGCATTATACTCTATAATGGGTCTATTAAGGGATGAGTACAGTGGGACAATGACCTCTTTTTTTCTGGATGAAAAGCCCTTAGTGATGAGGTGTGCCGCATAGAAGGATTTCCTGACTGTTGTGGCAATGTGGTTATCGAAAGTGAGACCACTGTCCACCTGTGTCCCTAAGTCTCTCATCACACTTTCGATGTTTAGTGTCCTGCCACCTATGTGGTAATTCATGGGTACATATTTTTTTTCCAAAGGGGATAACTATAAATTTCTTGGCATTAAGCTTGAGCCCATGGCTCTGGCACCAGGCATCTGTTTCTGTAAGGCCCTTTTGTAGAATATCCACATCATTTGGGGATTCAATAATGGCTCCCAGTTTGCAGTCATCTGCAAACATTGTTAGCCAGAGTCCCTTAGTGTTGGCCTGTACTTCAGAGAAGTAGATGCCAAACAAGAGTGGTCCCAGGACTGAACCCTGAAGTACTCCATTTGTCACTTGTCTCGAGCTGGATTTGGAGTCGGCTACTTTTACCGTCTGGGTTCTGTCAGTAAGCCAGTTGGCAACCCATTGAGTGACGTAGGGATTTATGCCCAGCTTAGTAAGTTTATCTATGATTCCAGATTGGGGGATGGTGTTGAAGGCCTTGGTGAGGTCCAGATAGGCTGTGTGGACCACCTTACCCTCATCCACAGCTCTGGAGACTGATTCGAAGAAGTCAATCAGATTCAGGAGACAAGATCTGCCCCTCACAAACCCAAGCTGGGTGGGGTCCAGTGTTTGAAGGTTGCCAGTGTCTTTGGTTATAAGTTCCATGATAATTCGTTCCATGCCCTTGCAGATCAGGCTTGTCAGACTGATGGGACGGTAGTTCCCGGGATCCAAGGTCGATCCTCCCTTGTGGAGCGGGATAACTGTAACTGTGCACCACTCAGTGGGCACGAAGCCTGAGGTGAGGCTATGATTAAACATGGCACTTAGGTGAGGTGCAAGTTCAATTTGTAGTTCATGTAGTATACAGCCTGGGATGTCATCTGGTCCCATGGATGCTGTATTCTTAGCTTTAGAGAGTGCAGTTTCTACCTGTGTGGCCGTGATTATCGGAATTTGGCAATCTTTTGGTATTGAGATGGGCCCTTTAGGGGGTGAGAGGGGGGTGAAGTTGGCACTAAATCGATCTGCCAGGATATTGGCAATATCCTTGGGATCAGTATATTTAATGCCATTCTGTTTTAGCTCAGAGCAGATCTGAGCATTGCCATTTAGATTCTTGACATAACTATAGAATGCCATGTCACATCACCAGTTTATCCCCATTGAATGAATGGTGGAGATCTTGCTTGTCGTGTTCCTCAAGGGATGATGAGAGAGTGTTACATGAAATGCTCTGCCTAAAGGCCACCTTGAGGGAATGGTGCACCCCAAGATGTCAGTAATGCCCATCCCTGGTTATGCAGCCAGAGACTATTTTTAGTGAGTCATACTTAAAGGTTTCTAGTACATGCTTGGTGAGAGCACTTGGAACAGAGGACTCCTCCCCATGGGCCACCCTTTAAACTCGGTGGCCTTGTGCCTCCGGATGAGCAGCATTGACTTGACCCCCCCCCCCCCCATCAGCAGGACTTGCAAAACAGGCCCAGATGTTAAGACAGTTGTTTGATATATATTGATATTTGTCCTAATAAGTGCAGAAGCACACCCTTGGGGAGGCATAAACATCAGTGCCCAGCCTTTTTTTTCATGGCTTTTTTAGTTCTTGCTTAGCTTTACAGGGCTTGTCCTTAACTGTCAGGGTCCTGTTGCCCAGCCTTTGGAACCTGTCAGCCATTCATTGAACCCCACTTGCATCCAGTGATCTCATACTTGCCCAGCCCAGTCCAGATCTGGGTTGGATAGAGTCTACCTTGCCTTCTGTGCCCAAAGAGTCAGACTCTGAGAACCAACAGGTCTTATTTCTGGGACCTATGTTGATAAATAATCCCTTCAGCTGCTCTTCCCAGCTGCCTTCCACCAGAAGACCATCCCTGTTTGATGGGAAAAAAAACTCATGGTGATGTAGACCTTCAGAGACTGGCTTAATAGTTATTTCCCCCTAGTAACTAGGTAAAGGAGGATGAAAATCCTTGGTTCATACCACACACACAGCCTGTGCTTGAAGGATGCTGCCTGTGTGGCTACAAAGGTGGATGCCCCTTTGTAAGCTGCTGGTCGAGTTGACTTTTATCCTGTCCAACCACCTTAGGACCAACTCCTTTGTGACCTCTGTGGTACAGTATATGGCCCAGAGACCTCAGGATCTTTCCAGCCTACAACCTGATTTGGATTCTGAAAAGTTAGGTAAGGTGGGCAAGGTGGTGTTTTCCTCTGCAGTACTGGCGCTTTGATATATGTTTGCTTTTTCTCTTGTGCAGGTTTCATCACTTTTTTAGTGGGTCAGGCTGTAACATGCTTTCAGACCTTCCTGATTCTTAGAGAAGGCAGGGCTAGTTAAAACTCTTAGTGAAGCTTCTACAGTGGGTTGCTTTATGGTCTTCTATAATTTTGACAGCACTAGTTCTGGCTAGATTTAAAGGCTATATCATGCAGATGCTTAGCTTGGTATAGATGAAGCTTCCCATTCCATGATAAGCTCTTGGTGCTCATCTTAAATGCCTCTTTTGAGGGAGAAGTCCTCTTTGAGAGGCCTCCCAAGACTTTGTGTAGGACATTTGGAAGAGGAAATGGGTACAGAGTTTTTAATTTTCACCCCTTACTAGTTTCCGCACTTGCTTTCAGTCTAGGTGAGTACCCCAGGAAGAAACTCCTTTGCATACTGAGGCAGGCATCTGTTTTGCTTTTGTCATCACTGCTGGCTAAGTCGCCAAGAAGCATGACTCTTTCAGCCCAGTAATTGCAATCCTGAATGTGGATCTTCAGATCTGCCATAGCCTGGAAGAGCTTTCATAAATTACTGGTGGACTGTAAATGTGGTAATTAACAGTCACATCTCAGAACTCTTGCGTCTTCCCCCAAAAGGGGCTCTATTCAAGACCAAGGCATGTATTCAGACTTAGTGTAGCAGTCCAGTTTATACTATTCAGAGGGGTAATAAAGATTGCCCTCCTTTGGAACATGGCCAGGGATTCCATCCCTTCCTGTTTTTATTTTTGAAAGGGATAGGAGACTTGTGTCCCTTTTGTAATCTTCATTAACTTCAGTGGGCATTTGAAGCACATCAGTTTCATCTGGTGGCTCTAGGGGTTCCTCCCTGTGCTACTAGAATGTGCCTGGCTACTGTCACTCAACATAGGAGGGACACTTTCTCCTCTATTCCCATATTGTAGGTGCTAGCTATTGAGGCAGAGGTCTTGCAGTAGGAGAGAATATGCATTAATGTACTTAGATTACTGGCTCATGATAGACCCATGAAAGGCTCTCCTAGTAAGCATCCCTGGCTTGCATATTTTGTTGTAAGCTTTAGAGACTCCGAAAACTAGGAGACATCTGTTATGAACATGAGAGGATTGCCTTTCTTGCCGAGAAAGAGAGAGACAGACAGACAGAGAACATCAACCGATCTGATCTGGCTCTTAGTGAAAAGTCCTGGAGCAAACAGCAGACATTTGTGTGCGGAAATTCAGGATGAGTCTCTCAAGTTTTAAATCTTGAAATGTGTTTAGCTGTCTCAGGTAATGGAAAGCTCATGATTAAGTGTAGTTCTGATGCTATAGATGAAGTTTAAGGTGGTGGCTACTGGGTCAGTCCTCAGGTGCTGCATCTAGGTTAAGGTATAGGTATTATGTGAGGATGTCCATGATGAATTGTTGACTTTCCATCAGGCAATTGATTCCTTGTAAAGTAGAATATCACAAGACATCATTGAGAAACTGCATAATCCTTAGCCTTCTCCAAACAATTAGACAGTGTTTTACACCCCTATTCCCAATTATAGTAGAAATTACCCTTTGAAGATGGGCCTTTCTTCAGATGTCAACCCAAAGGCCAAGAGACAAAGGGTAAGAACTCTGCCAAGAAAAAAGAGTGGCTAGAGAAGAAGAGCGATGAAACAGTGGCAGGGTGGGGGTTGTTCTGCAGCTCTTTCAGAGCAGGTATGGCTCAGACCCTCCATCACTCCCCATCTATCCCCTTCCTTCATTCCCCCAGTGTCTCAGATAGGAGGTAGACTGAACCACTTTAGAGAGGTTTATTTGAAGACCACATCAGACAGTTGAGTGCCGAGCATCATAACAGAGAGGTATAGAACAGACTAACAAAAAAAAAATCCCTCCCTTTATGAAATGTCTCCATCCTAGCCTTAACCTTTCTTCAGCAACAGTTAGATCAGGGATTATTAAAGAACCCTACAAGTGGGCAGAAAGGCTATGTTTTTACTTCATTCCCTTTTAGGTCACCAAAAAGAATAGGTGGCCAGTTTTCTGCCCATCTAAGCTCAATGTCTCTTTCAGAGTACTCCAATTCTGAATACTCTCTTTGCTTATTCTGGGAGCCTTCTTGATCCTGTTGGAACTGAAGGATACATTTATATATCCCTGATTCACAAGGACTACAGAATTTTGAGGCTCAAGTCTGTCCGCATTACTACTAGTTTACCATTGTTTGGGCTCAGTGCTGCAACTGAAGTGTTTACAAAAGTGGCTGGCCTCTGTCATTGCCTTCTTGAAAGTATAGCAGTATGCACAGTTATTCAGACGTGAATGACTAGTATTCTTCTCTAGGCCCAAATAATAAGTATTTGTTATCTGAAATTGCCATAGATTGTCTTGAATGCTCCCTGTATTCAATCTTTGCAACTCAGCCTTCTCCCCAGAGAGGGTAAAGGTACTCCTGGTGGCCTACTGAAGCATAGAAGAGTGCATTGTGTACCTCCTGAAACACAAGTCTCTTCCTCTGAAGACCTTTTTTTTCTGTAGAAGCCCAGCAGAGACTGTGTGACAGCCAGAGACAAGCTGCGTCTGAGAGGTATGGTTTCCCAAACTAAGTTGCATGCGAGAAAAATCCAGTAATCCTGGTAGTGTCCTGGAATAAGCATTTCCAACCCCTTGAACGTAATGCCATCTCTGCTAACCTGTATCCAAAATGAATTCATTTGGTGGGTGGATCAGGTGCACAAAAACAAGAGGACATTGTTGCAGTCTGAGCCTATTCAGTGCCTGACTACTGATGCCTTGGACTTTGACTTGGGCCTCACTTGGGGAATATTCTTTGTAGAGGTCTTGATATCATTTGCAAAAGAAACTACACATCCTCCTGAAAGATATGTTGGTAGTTCTCTTAGCCCTGAAAGCCTTCTTTGCGCACACAAAACCAGGAGTTCTCCAACTTCTTATGGTCAACCCAGGTGCATAAAATTTTGGGGGGAATACAAAGTTCTATCCTTTGTGCTCATTAACAGTGCAAATCTGCAATGTAGTAGCTATACACAGCCTTGTGCTCAGAGCAATGTGAATATTGTCACAATAAAGTAGCATCTCCAGTACTCTTAGCAGGATGCTTACAGGAAGCCATGAATGGAAACTGAACAGAGCAGTATTCTGGCAGTTAACCATATGGGATCACTTTGGATCCGTTTGCTTCTGCAACAAATCACCATCCTCCAGTCTGCTGTGCAAGGCTACCATGGAGTGGGGCTTAGAAGGTGCATAGCTTCTCTTTCCATTGGTGAACCTTAATTCCTGTGTCCTTTTTTCGCACATTGTGGAGAAAATTTGCAGAAAGCAGCCCAGAATGAGTCTCATAATGTGACTTTGATCTGGGTCACACTGGTTTTACATTCATTGCCTGCGTGGTCAGGGAACAATCTTACTTTCTGCCCCAGAGGAAAGACCTGCTCATTGATGGGGCTAGGACCCCAGTACATCCCAACCTGAAGGGCTTAGGCTAACATCTGGAGGATCTGAATCTTATTCACTCCAGATACTTTCTGTCATGGACATGCTGGATATTTTAAAGGAAGCCAAGAAACCTGATACAAGTAAGTCATACTAACTAAGTGGAAGAGCTTTACCATCTGGTGTAATTAGGAAAATGAGGACCTATTAAATGAGGAAGTGCCTCTCACCCCCCCCCCCCCCAACCAAATGCTAACAGGCACTTTAGACTTAATTCTGGGAAACATACACAAATAATTCCGAAGTCCAGGGACTTTGGAGTACAACCTAAAGGCAGAAGAAGCGCACAGGTGTGAAGTACATGATGGTATTAATTGCAGCGCTTAAGACTTTCAAGCCAGTTTGGAAAGGGGGGTGCTCTTCAGGTAGTCTCAGACAGTAATAGTGTTATGTGTTACATCAACAAGCAGAGAGGAACACATTCTTCTCCATTTGCAAGCTAGCTGTGAGTGCCTGGGACTTAACTCTCCAGTCCCAGATGACTCTAAATGTAGCTGTGAGTGCCTGGGACTTAGCTCTCCAGTCCCAGATGACTCTAAATGGTAATCTGCATTGCCTCACTTTAGAACACAGTGATAGATCTACTCAATAGATCAAAGTCAAACCCACACAAGTGGAATGTATTTCCTCAGGTAGTGCACAAGTAGGATGTCTCGGATACAGGTTTGTTTACTTTGTCAAACAATAAAGAGTTGAAAATGTTCTGCTGAATAGCACCCAACAAGGAGATTTGGGCACAGGATGCTTTGTCCATTAACTGGATACATTTCTTCCTATATGTATTCCTTCCAGTCCCTTCGCATCACTAATGTGATCTAGACAGTAAGACAGAAAGTTTTGGGTTGGGAGTTGGAGTAATGGTTAAAGCATTTACCTCACAGATATCTGATACAGTCTTTGATTCTCACCAAGGAAAATTAGTGGTTCACATGGGCAGCTAACCTAGTGTGAAGTTATGAGGAGAGTACAAAGATGCTGTTAATTGTAAATGTCCAATGGGAAATTCCACATGCAGCAGCAGCTGTTGCTGGTGAACCTCTACCTCAAGAAGAGGAGGCACTCATACACCCCAACCTGGAAACACTACAACTCATAGTCTGGATGATCTAACCCTATGTCCTGCAGGCAGCAGTTCAGAGAACACATTGATTATTCATGAATAGGCCTGTAGCTCAGCCACTTGTTAAAACTAGTTATGGAAGAGGTTTTCATGTTGGTACTTCACAGTTCTGCATTATACTCCAGTAACTATCTGTTAAGGTACACCTTTTGGCCATCTCAGCCTGTGTGCCAGCCACTGAGTATACCCTTTGCAAGTCAGCTATCAGTTCAGCAGTTCCTAAAGGGTGTATTACACTAGAAACTGTCATGAACAACTGTACCTCTTTGGGATCTGAATTATACTCTTGAAAACTTTCTCAAGCACCTCTTGAACCTGCAGTCACAGCCCCTGCTGGTTTTCACAGGGACAGGGTGAGGCGTAGAACAAATCCTACCTTTATGCCTAAGGTAATGATGGAACTAACTTGCAGCCTACCATTTCAATTCCTTGTTTTCATCAATGTACAAAACAAGAGAGAAAAATACTATATTCTCAGGAAGTGCACAGACAAGACGATATTTACAGAGAACCAAAGATACAAGAAGGTCTGATCGTTTTTCCCTTTTTGAAGAAAAGATGAGGCAGAGTCGGAACAAATTTTCATAAATTGTCTGGCACACTGCATCATCCCAGAATAATAAATAAGTACGTTCTATTAAAGTTTGTAGTACTAGGGCAAAGTCACAAATATGGCCTTCCATAAGGAAGTCCGTACACAGGTTGTTTGACCGCAGCTACTTGGGCATCTTTTCATGCTTTTTCAAAGCACTACAAATTGAACATTATTTAGGTTCATAGGTAGGTACTAGGCTATCTATCTGAAAGCATTTATAAGCCTAGCCAGAATGTGTTGGCTTTCGCCACCCCCTTAGATTAGTTCCCTGTACCTCTGTCCAGCAGGCCAAATTAATAAATAAATTAATTCTGATATACACATCCCATGGCTATGCATGCAAGGCTGGTCAGGTTGATGGGCCCATTATTACCTTGGTCTGCACACAGGCCACCCTTGTGTTGAGGGGTCACTATTTCTAGGGCTAGAACTGGGTATGCCTCTGCCATATTATCTGTATAGTGTAATGACCTGTTGTTAATAACTTTGTGTGGTGTGAAGAGACCAAACCTTTCACCAAACAGTTAACATACCAGGCTGCATTCTCATCAGTGCCAACTGTGCACTTTCCAAGCCTCTCTTTAAACTATTTGACCTCCTCTTCTATCTGTTCTATAGGGCTTGTCTATGATGCCTGGAAAATGGACAATGTGACTGCTCAACACAAGGGTGACCTGTGTGCAAGGTAATAATGGGCCCATCAGCCTGACCAGCCTTGCATGCATAGCCATGGGATGTGTATATCAGAATGAATTTATACAGACATAAGGCTACTTAACTGACGACACCGGTCAGCTTGGTTTTATGAAAGCTGGGTCTTATCTTATGAACTTATTAAACTTAAAAGGTTACAGAAGTTGTGGACAGTGGTCAGTCTTTGCATGCTGCTTGTCTTGGCCTGGCCAAGGCTCTTGATGCCATCTCCCATGTTGGTACTATTGAAATGTTAGACAGCCTTAATGTAAACTTCCTACAGTGTGCTGTAGATTGCAGACTAGTTTGTCAACAGATCCAAAGAACTGAAAGTTACTGGTTTCGTCTCTGAATGTAAAATTGTAACTAGTGGCATACTACAGGGGTTAGTGTTGGGCCCTCTTCTGTTTTACATTTATTTTACAGACGTCCAGTTTGTTATCACTGGTATACCATGTTTGTAGATGACTGCAAGCTGAGCAATGCCATCTGTCCCCCCCCCACTGATTCAAAACTGCTGCAAAAAGGGCTGGAGTATGCATTACCTGGTGTACTGAAAAGCTGTGAAGCAAAATGCAAAAAAGTACAGCCCATCAGTGTTCAGTAAAAAAGCTATTTCCACCTGTTACGAGAGGTACTTCTCTTCAAATAGACAGAATCTTAAGAGACTGTGGTACTTATGTGGACAGCTCTCTCATGCAGTCATTAAGTTTCCACCATAGTCATGGAAATCTTACTATCTGACCTACTTAATTCCCAAAGGAATGTCTTAAAGATCCAAAACAAATCTTACCACTGTGCTCTTGCCTTATCAGACTCCTCATTAAATACAGTGCCCCCTTTGGTATGTTGAGATGGGTCTATGTTAGAAGACAGAACGTTTAGGTTATCGAACACCTAAACATTGATCTTCTAATATCAAACCAAATGTCAAACTTCCCAGGGAAACACGCCCCTCGGCCACAACACAAAAAACATTACTTTACATCTAAATTAAGTGGGGGGCTGTACCACCCCCCCCAACTACATATACCAACTCCGAGATTGCTGAACAGTAGGGAAATAGCAAACTCTGGTGAACGGCCAAGGGAAGTCTTTCCCTGCGTTAAATCGGCCATTCTCGTTTTTTGCTTTCGAGATTAGAAGATCGATGTTTAGGTGTTTGTTTGATCCCCTGAACATTCGATCTTCTAATACAGACCCGTAGAGATCCAAACATATCATTCAATTGGAATGGTCCATAGTTTTTAACCAAAAAAATGAAAGGCTTTAAAGCCTTCAGCTTTCCCGATATATTAGAATACCTCTACTTGCACTACTGATGAGATCTATGTTACGATTTTCTAGCCATAAAAATCCAAATCCCATTTGACCAGCTATTTTTTCACAAAACTAGTGATTCTGCAAACACCCATGCGCACACCAACAGATAGATTCTGTGGAAGGATAGGTTCCTAACTCAAACATGGACTTCCCAGTCTATGTTGTAAGCTTTCAGTACATGGCAAGCAAAGCACTACTTTGTCTCTCTTTAAGGATAGTCTTAATGACTGGATAGATATGCACAAATTTACAACAAGGTTACCATGTATAGCCCTGCTTGATTTGGCAGGTGGTGACTATTAAAAGCTCTTGCCACCCTTTATGAGTACTTAAGTGTGTCTACTTAAAGATATACATGGATGTTCCTCTTATAGTCCCTGTGATTGCTTGCCTAGTCTTATGCTATGCTTTCCAAGTGGCTAGCAAATTGTTTAGTGTTTTGCTATGAGAAAATGGGGCAGTCCTCTGCAAGAATGTATTGGGCACCTTCCACTGAAGTAGCCACCTCTTCCGTGGCCTTTTTAGGTTGGCATCTACCTAGTCTGTGAAGCAGGCACCTTGTCACCAGTACATACATTTTCAAAACACTGTAAACTATATGTACAGAGAAGGTGAGGTGGGGATTAGAGTGATGGCCTTTCAGGGTGTCCCCTGAAAGGGCACTATATAAGGCTACCACATACAGAATACTCCCAACCCTAGATTTGGAGAGAGCTGTGGGAATCTCTTTCCTATAGGTCTTGAATTGTACTGCAACACTGCTCTATACAAAGAATACTTTGTGCGAATTTTTCGTAACAGTACATGTTTAAGGAAGATCACTGCTGTAGTAGAAGATTCGTCCCAACTTCACCCACAAGATAACCCTCTTTCAGTCTCTTGAGTAAAGATTAGCATTTCTTATCAGGTTTCCATTAGGGTGACTTTCAGCCTGCTTTTGGTGCAAAGTCAACACTTGGCACCATGGCATAGACGGATGAAGCCCTGATAAGTGTGCAGGTGATGCGTGTGTGTGATTGGCAGTGGGGGAGTAGTATGAGCTTAGCCGTGGGAGTGGGAGCGACAGCTGCAGTGGCTGAGTTAGCTTGCAAGAGAAGGTGTGAGAATGTGCATGCCTGGTCTTTCAACCAGGCTGCTATGCTGAGTGTGCAGGCAGCCTACTGGGAAGGATGGGTTGACTGTTTCACAGAACTTGCAAGCTGGCTCACGTCATACCACCTGATTCTCACCATTGAGTTTTCATTTCCAAATTGAAGTTGAAGTCTTCTAAAGCTAAGTATCCCATTGGGGATCCTTTTTTCTTGCTCTAACCGATGTCAGAAAAAGTTAACAATTGTCTCGCCTGTGGAAAGCAAATACCACACCGAGACTTCCATTATTACTGCATCACCTGTTTAGGCCCAGACCAAGACGTCTCTCGCTGTCGCTTTTGTGCTTTGTTCAACGCAAGAACTATATGTCGCCGGGCCCTTATTGTAGCTAAATATTTTTACTCTCAGTCCTCGTTTTCTGATATGTCTTCAGTAAGCCATCCGACTACCGATCTTCTGAAAAAACGTAAGGATAGAGACGGACCGCACAGGTCCAAAACTAGAACGACACTTCCGTTAAGCTAGTCGTCAGTTCTTCTGTCCTCAGTGAGGTGCTTTCGCAGCCCCTGATGGCCGCTTCTGTGGATTCGCAGGCCACTACCGAGACCCGTTCGGAGTACAGTATGCCGCAAGACTCTTCTTCAACTAAATGTCTCTACCTTGGATGGGTCCAGAGCCACTGAGCAGGCACCACCTTCTGAGGAAGTACTTCACACTACTGATACTCGACACAAACAGACGACTTCTTTCGCGTCTTCAGTTCTTTCTAAAACTACCCTGTTTCTAAGGCCCAGGGTACGAACTATGCTTAAAAAAACAATGACCCAAGCTCAGGCACCTGCTTCCATGCCTCAATCTCAAATGCTTAAAATGGCGGAAGATATTATTATGCTTATTAGGGGAAGCCAGGCTACCCCTTCCAAAAGAAAAAGAGACTTGTCCCCAGTAGTTTTATCTGAACAGGAGTCCGATGACTCTGAGGATGTTCATCGTGTTTCACTGTTGCAGTCATGACTGTAGGGTTCTCCCCTGCCGGCAGGCAGTCCTCGGTCGGCCAGAATCCCAAAGTCTGGGTCCGGCGTCGGCTGTTCAACCATGCTTCCTGACGTCAGAGCGCCAGGAGTACAAAGCTGACAGCCGACGCCATGTTCTCCAGTCTTTCTTGCCGTGCGGTGATAGCAGTTCGCAAGTGCCGGTTGGCTGACTCCTGACAATCTTTTTTGAACAAAACTTCAGTCCGAAGATTTTATTCTCCTACTCAAGCTAAGTACCCGTTGAAACTTTTTCTTGCTCCAGTCCGATGTCAGAAAAAGTTAATAATTGTATTTCATGTGGGAAGCAAATACCTCATAAGGATTTTCATTCTTACTGTATTCCTTGCCTAGGCCCTGACCACGACCTAGCTAGTTGTCGGTTTTGTGCTAGATTCAATCAACGTACTATTACACGAAGGTACGATTTTGCATTTCATTACTTCGGTAGGCGTTTTAATTACAAAATGTCGTTGGATACGGTTCCAGCTACCGGAGTTCACAAACGACGCAAGGACAAAGACAGGCCTCCGAGGTCCAAATCTGATGATATCGCACAAGCACAGCCAGCTTCAGGTTCGGCCGTCGTCAGTGAGGCGCTTTTGCAGCCTCCCACGAGGAGCCATCTAGGCCTTTGAATATTTCAATTGCAGGACCTTCGGACAATGCTCCTTCGGATGGGTCCGGAGCCGCTGTGCAGGTACCGGCTTCCGAAGGGGTTTTCAGGCCTACTCAGCTTCTGTTAAAGGCAAAGCCAAAGACAAAGGCAAAGACTCCTTCCAAATCAAAGACTGCAACACAGGCCTCTTCTGATCCGGCTCCCAAGTCACAGAAACAGTTACTTAAGATGGCGGAGGATTTACTTACTATGATTAGGGGTTCTCATCCCCCTCCAGATAAAAGGCCAAGGCAGGAAGTTTATTATGACTCCTCTGATCAGGCTTCTGTTTCTTCAGTTTCTTCTTCTGACCAGGAATATTCTTTCCCTCCTTATGAGGATTCTGATGCTGAGGAATCCATTCCTTCAGCTTCTCCCCCTGAGGATTTCTCTTTTGGGGAAACTTTGCATGAAATGAGGGAACATTTCCACTGGGAAGGACAGGAGTATTCGGAATCTAAGAAAAGACTAAGGGATTTTTTTCTTCTTCCCCAACAATTAGACCCCTGGCTATTCCTCCTATTTTGGATATTGTGGATAATGCTTTTTCGGAGGCTAACTTAACCCCTGACTCTTTCCCTCCTGCTCCTGTTAAGCCTGACAGATATTACAGGGTTCCTGATTCCCACCAGTTTTTGTACAAGAACCCTACTGCTGACCCTGAAACCATTTCTCAGGGTCCTAAGGGAGTTAAGGCCGCTTCTGCAAAAAAACCCATTCCCACTGAGAAAGATTCCAGATCTTTAGAAAGATGGGGCAGAAAAGTGTACACTTCTGCTACTTTATCCATTAGGGCTTTAAACTGTCAGTTTCATATGCTGAAATACCAGCAATTTCTCCTGTCTGTTTTAAAACAAAAGCTTACTTCCATTTCCGCCTGTGCAGATAAGGAATTACATGACTTAATGCATGCCACTGAACAAGTTGGGAAGCATGGTTTACACTGTGGATTTGATGCCTTGGAGGCTTCTTGTAGGGCTGCTGCCTCTGGCACAGTCATTAGAAGGCATGCATGGTTAAAGGAACAAAATTTGCCTGATCAAGTAAAAGCTAAATTATTGGATGCTCCTGTTCAGCATAATGTTTTGTTTGGATCTAAAGCTGAAGAGGTGATTAAAAAGATGGAGGACAAGGCGAAATCCATGCAAACTGTTAAAGATTTCTTACAAGTACAGCCTCCCAGATTTAGCAGGAATTGGCCTACTAAAGATTGGTCCTTTCCCAATACAGACAGGCCTCAGAGGGGTAGATACAGACGCTCCCGAGGAAGGCCTCAAGCACAAGCCTCTTACAGACCAAGACAGTGGACTGCTTCCACCCCTAGAGGGGGAGAGGACAGGTCGCAAACCCATAGGAAACAGACTCCATGACTCCCTCTGTTGGGCTGCAGGAACTTCTTGCCTGGAAGCCCCTCTCGGAGGAAAACTTTCACTTTTTCACCAAAATTGGACTCATATAACCCAAGACAAGTGGGTTCTGGATGTGGTTTTAAGAGGTTACAAATTCCATTTTCATACCCTACCAAGGCCAAGCGGATGGCCAGATCTTCCAAAACATCAATGGACAGAGGCCTTAAACCAGGTGGAAGCTCTTTTGGCTATGAAAGCAATAGAACTAGTTCCGCTTTCAGAGATGGGACAAGGTTTTTACTCAAGGCTCTTTCTAGTCCCTAGGAAGCAAAATTCATGGAGACCCATTCTGGATCTGTCAGTCTTGAACACTTTTCTAGAAATATCAAAATTCAAGATGCTTACTCTACAGCAGCTACTTCCAATGCTGACCAAAAATGCATGGATGGTGACTTTGGATTTAAAAGGCATATTTACACATTCCCATCAGGCAGGAGTGCAGAAAATACCTCAGATTCAAGGCCGGGTCGAGGCATTATCAATTCTCTGCGCTGCCCTTTGGATTGTCTACTGCGCCCAGGGTCTTCACCAAGTGCCTGGCTCCAGTAGTAGCTTATTGCAGACTCAAGGGAATTCAAATTTACCCTTATCTGGACGATTGTCTTATTCAGGCAGACAGCAAGGATGTCTTACTCCAGCATCTAGAATTTGTTCAGAAACTTCTCAAGTTCCTGGGATTCACTGTCAACATAAAAAAGTCAAATTTGACTCCCTTGCAACAGATAACTTTTCTGGGTGCTCTTCTACACACAACCCAGATGGCATTTCTGACATACGAAAAACAATTACAGCTGGCTTCAACTTTCAAAACCTTGGCAACTTTAACTCGGCTATCTGCAAGGAAATTCCTGCAGGCTTTGGGTTACATGGCCTCCTGCATCCTTCTCGTACCATATGCAAGACTACATATGAGGAAAATACAGTGGTACCTAAAAAGTGTATGGTCTCAGCATTGCCACAGTTTAGACATACTGATCTCCGTCCTGCCTTGTCTTCAAAAGGAATTCCTTGGTGGTCCAAGGCATGTACTCTAAACAAAGGAAAACCCTTCTGTCTGCCTCCTGCCACTCAGATACTAACCATGGACGCCTCAGATTATGCATGGGGAGTCCATTTTCTGGGCAACTGTATGCAGGGCCTTTGGACAAAGGATCAGGAGCACCTACATATTAATTTAAAGGAAATGTTAGCCGTTCAGAAAGCTCTGTGGGCCTTCAGGAATCTTCTGCAACCAGGACAACTACTGATACGAACAGACAACACCACAGTTATGTGGTACATAAACAAGCAAGGGGGATCTCATTCCTACCCCCTTTGCAGACTAGCCATGAATCTATGGAACACAGCCCTAGCTTGCAATCTGGACCTTCAAGCTCAATTTCTACCAGGAAAGCAAAACGTCCTGGCAGACAGTCTGAGCAGAAACCTTTCGGATCCGCACGAGTGGATGCTGGACACCGAAATATTCAGGATGATAACAGCAGTCTGGGGATGTCCTCACATAGACCTCTTTGCATCCCATCTCAATCAACAACTACAGAATTTTTGCACCAGGACTTTCCACAAACAAGCTTGGAAAATGGATGCCCTATCATTCAGTTGGAGAAACCTCTCGGGATATGCCTTTCCGCCTCTTCCTCTTCTTCCACGGGTATTATTAAAGATAAAACAGGACAGGCCCAAGATGATTATCTTGCTGGCCCCAAATTGGCCTCGACAGTTTTGGTATCCAACTCTGAAAAACCTATGTCGGGAGCCCCCTTGGGTTTTACCACAGACTCCGAACCTTCTGTCCCAACATCAGGGTCAGGTTCTTCACTCCCATGTCAGAACTCTCAGCTTGGCGGCCTGGTTAATCCAGGGTCTTTGATTCATTCTCTCCTACCCAAGCAGGTTATGGATGTCATTTTAGAAGCCAGACGTCCTAGCACTAGAAAATCTTATGCAGGAAAATGGAAAAGATTTTGTTCCTGGATGCAGGCTCAGGATTCTGATCCTCTTCTTCCTAACATTCCTTTGATTTTACTTTATCTAACAGATCTCTTACATAAGGGTCTCTCTTTCTCTTCCATTAAGATTCATGCCTCTGCTATTTCCGCTCATTATAATACAGACCCTCCAATCTTTTCCCACCAGCTCATGAGACAGTTTCTCAGAGGAGCTAAGAACGTAAGGCCTCCTAGATCTCCTCCCATTCCTGCTTGGGATCTTAACTATGTTTTGTAAAAACTCACCTTACCTCCTTTTCAGCCTGCTGCCTCTTCTGACATCAAGTTTTTATCTTGGAAAACAGCCATCCTGTTAGCTCTGACCTCTGCCAGGAGAGTTTCAGAGTTGCAAGCTCTTATGGCTGTGGAACCTTATATTATTTTTCATCAAGACAGGGTTTCTTTAAGGACTAATCCTAGATTCATGCCTAAGGTGGTTTCCAAAGTGGCTTTAAATCAAACTATTCACTTGCCAACCTTTTTCCCCACTCCTCAAAATAAAGGGGAAAGGATCTTACATTCCTTGGATGTACACAGACAACTACGTTTTTACCTGGACAGAACCAAGGACATCAGAAAATCAGAGCAATTGTTTGTTTCTTATGCTTCAAGTTCTCAAGGAAAAGCCATTTCAAAACAGACCATTTCTAAATGGATTGCTCATGGTATTAGATTTTGTTATTCACACCATGGAAAGCAAATCCCAGGGAGTATACGGACTCATTCCACCAGAGCTGCTGCCACTTCAGCTGCCTTCCTCAGGGGAGCTCCTACCAAAGACATTTTGGAGGCTGCAACTTGGAGTTCAGTGCATACTTTTTCAAAGCACTACAATCTACCTCTCTACTCTAAGTCTAGGGCAGGCTTTGCTTCTGCAGTCTTACAGGGCCTTTTAGCCCCTTCTACTTTATGACCACCTCCCTTTCACTCTGCTTTGGGATTCTACCCTACAGTCATGACTGCAACAGTGAAACACGATGAACATAGTACAGTTGTGTACACTTACCATAAATGTAGATGTTCGAGTGTCTTCACTGTTGCAGTCTGGGTTTCCCTCCCTCCTGTCCCCTCTTATTTTTACCTTTGTATGGTTTCCTTTCTCACCATTCTTTTGAGGTGTATTTGCAAAGGTTATGGGACCTTACTCATTTTGGAACTCCTGACATCTGGGGCAAGAAAAACTGGAGAACATGGCGTCGGCTGTCAGCTTTGTACTCCTGGCGCTCTGACGTCAGGAAGCATGGTTGAACAGCCGACGCCGGACCCAGACTTTGGGATTCTGGCCGACCGAGGACTGCCTGCCGGCAGGGGAGAACCCTACAGTCATGACTGCAACAGTGAAGACACTCGAACATCTACATTTATGGTAAGTGTACACAACTGTACTTTTCTGAATATGAAGACATGCAACCCCCGTCTGCTTATGAGGATTCTGATGCAGAGGAATCCATTCCTTCTGCCTCTCCTCCAGAGGATTTTTCATTTGGTGAAACCCTACATACTTTAAGGGAGCATTTCTAATGGGAATGTCAGGACTGTCTTCAGTCAAAAAAGAGACTCAGGGAATTCTTAGATTTACCACAGCACAGACCTTTAGCCATTCTCCCTGTCCTGGATGTTGTAGATGATGTTTTTATGGAATCCAGTTTGACTCCTGACACACTTCCTCCTGCTCCCAGGAAACCAGACAGGTACTACAGAGTCCCTGACTCTCACAAATTCCTTTTCAAAACTCCTACTGCTGACCCAGAGGTCATCTCCCAAGGACCAAAAGGAATTAAAGCAACCTCAGCTAAGAATCCCACCCCCTCAGACAGGGATTTCCAAGCTTTAGACAGATGAGGTAAAAAAGTATACACCTCTGCAACTCTTGCTGTTAGAGCACTAAATTGTCAGTTCCACATGCTGAAATATCAGCAGCATACCACGGAACTCCTCAAACAAAAAATATCTTCCTTTCCTGCTTGTGCAGAAAATAAAGAATTACAAGAGCTTATGCATTCTGCAAGCCAAGTTACTAAGCAAACCTTGCAGTGTGGCTTTGACACCCTAGAAGCATCTTACAGGGCAGCAGTCACTGGTTCTGGCCTTAGAAGGCATGCTTGGCTTAAGGAACAGACCTTGCCAGACCATATCAAATCAAAATTATTGGACGCACCATTGAACAAAGACAATTTGTTTGGCACCAAGGCAGAAGAGGTCTTAAAAAAGATGGAAGAAAAAGCTAAATCTATGCAGACAGTTAGACATTTTACAGGTCCAGCCTCCGAGGTTCAGTAGGCATTGCCCCTCCAAGCACTGGTCCTTTCCGGCCCCCTCCAGGTCAATTCAGCCCAGACCCAGGGGAAGCAGACCCCCCCCCCCCCCCAGACAGCAGTCCCAGGGAATGCAGAGATCAAAGTAATGGAGTTCCTCAACTTCAAAAACAGGGAGTGCTAAGCCAACCCCTTATGGTATGAACTCACACACCTCCACCCCTTACCTCTGCCCACCTGCTTGTACCCCTAGGAGGAAAACTCTCCTTCCATGCAAACAACTGGGCCTCTATTACCAACGACCGATGGGTCCTCAACCTAGTGTCCCAGGGATACAAATTTTATTTCCACACTCTGCCAACCCCAAAAGGGTTTCCAGATGATCTTCCAGACCAGTGGGCAGAGGCCAAAAAGCAAGTCCTTTCCCTGCTCTCCATGAGGGCAATACAGCATGTTCCTGCAGACCAGATAGGCCAAAGTTTTCTATTTTAGACTCTTTCTGGTACCCAGAAAAGAGGGCATCTGGCGTCCAATCCTTGATCTATCCATTCTAAACACCTTTCTGGTGATACCATAATTCAAATTGCTCACCCTCTAGCAGCTTCTTCCTATGCTTTCCAAGGATGCTTGGTTAGCCACCCTAGACCTAACAGGGGCCTACCTACACATCCCAATCAGGGAATCTTGCAGGAAATATCTACGTTTCAGGACAGGATCTATGCACTTTCAGTTCTCTGTGCTTCCCTTTGGCTTATCCACTGCTCCCAGAGGTTTCACAAAATGCCTGGCTCCAGTCATTGCTTTTTGCAGACAAGTATTCAAATTTACCTCTACTTAGATGATTGCCTGATTCAGGCAGTCAGGAGAAGCTGTTACAGTACCTGACCTTTATAAAGGACCTACTGACCTCCCTGGGGTATACTATCAACGAAATAAATCAGAAGTAGTCCCCACACAAAAAATTGTATTCCTGGGAGCAAGCCTGGACACATCATCCCAGATGGCATTCCTTACTTCAGAAAAACAAGCCTTACCTGACAGGCTACTTCTCTTAACTAGCCACCAGAACCCAGTTATCTGCAAGGAAAATCCTGCAAGCCCTAGGGTTCATGGCATTCTGCATTCTACTCATTCCATATGCCAGACTACATATCAGGAAACTACAATGGTACCTAAAAAGCCTTTGGTGTCAACACTCTCAAGACCACGAAACTGCCATACCTATGATACCCTGTCAGTGGAAAGGTTTTCTATGGTGGGCAGCAGCATGCAACACAACAAGAGACTTCCCTTCTCACAACCCCACGCCATCCAGATCCTCACCACAGATGCATCAGACTATGCCTGGGGTGCACACCTGGACGGCAGGTGCATTCAGGGCCATTGGAGCCCAAATCAAATTAATCTGCACATCAACCAAAAAGAGATGCTAGCTGTTCAGCAAGCTCTGACAGCTTTCAGACCCCCTACTCTCCCCAGGGCCTCTAGTGATCAAAACAGACAACACCACAGTGATGTGGTAAATCATCAAGCAGGGAGGGACTCAATCTTATCCTCACTGCAGGCTCACCATGACCCTTTGGCACACGGCCTCAGCCATGCAAATGCACCTGCTAGCACAATTCCTGCCAAGCTCCCTAAACTCTCTGGCAGACAACTTAAGCAGGAACCTGCTAGACCCACACGAGTGGCAACTAGACCACAGAACCTTCAACCTTGTAACCCAGAAATGGGGGACCCCGAAGGTGGACCTCTTTGCCTCCCACTCCAATCATCAGCTCAGCAGATTTTGCACCACGGAACCCCGCAGCAAGGCCTGGAAAGTGGATGCTCTATCCTTACAATGGGTAAACCTCTCGATCTATGCATTTCCCCCTCTACCATTCATTTCAAAGGTACTGCTCAAAATAAGGGAGGAAACACCAAGGGCAATCTTGATTGCCCCAGACTGGCCACGCCAGCACTGGTACCCACTGCTGCGCAGCCTGTCACCCCGCCACCATGGCACCTACCTCAGATCCCAACACTCCTGACACAGAAGAATGGAGAATTCATGCATCCACAATTGCAGACCCTGAACCTGGCAGCCTGGCTTGTTCCCTGACCTCTCCTCAAGCTGCCAGCTTAAGCAAACAAGTCCTGGATGTTATACATGAGGCCAGACGCCCCAGCACTAGAAAATTCTATGTTGACAAGTGGAAAAGGTTTTGCACCTGGATCCAGGCAGGCTAAGGGAGCCGAAACAGCACAGCCCTCCCTTCCTCTTATCCTGGATTACCTAGCAGACCTGCTACACAGGGGTCTATCCTTCTCTTCTATTAAAATTCATGCCTCTGCCATCCCAGCTCATTACAGCACAGAGCCACCTCTCTTCCCACACCCTCTCATCAAACAGTTCCTAAGAGGGGCTAACAACTTAAGGCCACCCAGAAGAGCTCCTACCCCAGCTTGGGACCTTAACTTTGTGTTGGAAAAGCTCACCCTACCCACTTTTGAGCCTGCAGCTTTAGCAGAGTTAAAATTCCTCTCTTGGAAAACAGCCTTGCCTCTGGCCATGACTTCAGCTAGAAGAGTTTCAGAGCTACAAGCATTCATGGCTGTAGAGCCCTTCATTATTTTCCATGCTGACATGGTCTCCCTCAGGACTAACACATCCTTCATGCCTAAAGTGGTGTCCACTGTGGCTCTCAACCAATCCATTCATTTGCCCACCTTTTTCCCTAACCCATAAAACAAGGGGGAAAGGATTTTGCACTCTCTAGATGTGCACAGACAGCTCAGATCCTATCTGGATAGGACTAAATCTTTTAGTAAAACTGACCAATTGCTAGTCAGCTTCGCAGCAGGGGCAGAGGGCAAGGTCATATCCAAACAGTCTCCAAATGGTTAGCATACTGCATTCATTTTTGCTACAAACAGCACGGGAAACCGCCCCCAAAGAGGATCAGGACGCATTCCACCAGGGCAACCTCCACCTTTGCAGCTTTTCTCAGAGGGGACCCCACCAGAGACATCCTGGAGGCTGCAACATGGACTTCTGTTCATACCTTCATCAAGCATTACCACCTGCCTATCTTCTCCAAATCCAGGGCAGGCTTTGCCAGCGCAGTCTTGCAGGGCATCCACCCCTTTCTTCAGCTTTGGGAATCAACCCGTGTGTGACTGCAACAGTGAAACATGAAGAACATAGTACAGTTGTGTACACTTACCATAAATGTAGATGTTAGTGTATTCACTGTTGCAGTCCTGGTTTCCCACCCTCCATCCCCCTTGTCTCTCTCTTCCTTTCTCCTTACAGGGAATTTTTGGTATTTACTTTCTACTGGTGGTGTTCGTCCACCATAACCTAGCTCCCTGTTTTGGGGCTCCTGACAGTTGGGGCAAGAAAAACTGATGTAATAGTGTCGGCTGCCTGATTGTATAACACTGACGACGTGACGTCAGTCCTAGAGCGACAGTAACCGATGCAGAAATACTTAAGCCTCTGGTATTCAGGCCGGCTGAGGGCTACCCTTGGCAGGATAACCCAAGTGTGATGACTGCAACAGTGAATACACTCTAACATCTACATTTATGGTAAGTGTACACAACTGTACTTTGCCTCTCTTATGTGGGACATGGTCTCTGCAGTGTTTGCTGACAAAAAAGATCAGCAGATGGCTTGGACAAGTATTAACCTATTCAAAATGTAGGCATGCATCTCCACATGAAGAAGTTGTCATCCTTCTCTGCATAAGCAGGGATGTGAGAGTTGTGATGTTTGGATAGATGCCAGACTGTATACAATTGCCATGTGTCTTGAATTGTACTGCAACAGGGATCTTGCTTGAAAGTCTGCTGTTGTGCAGAATTCTTACACAGCTCTGCTTTCTAGACCGACCTTCCACACGGACATGTTGGAAGCAGTTACTGTTGTTACAAAGTCTTATATTTATCCGATACATTTTGCTTAATGGAAAATTTTATGTTTGGTGCAGAGGTGTCCTTTGCCACCTCAGATCACTTTGTCTGCTGTTCTGACTAAATGTACAGCTTCCTCTGTAATTTGTCTGATTTTTCTCCATGGCAAGGGTACATGTCTCTGGCATTTTTGCGCATTGCAGCGTTGTGGAGTGTAGGACTGTGGCCTAGGACTAGCTTTATAAGCAGTCCCTTAAAGGAGTTTTGCATTTCCACTCACTATTAAAGACCCTGCTTTCCAATCCTCTTTGCATGTTTTGGTTTGTTATCTGTGACCTCAGCACATCAGATGTTTAGTTTATAGGAAATTGTACCTGGTGTTTCGTAAGGATTGGGTTACCCTTTAGACCAGTCCATGTTTCCCCTGAAAGTGTTGTCAGTTGTCCTTAAACCAGTTTGTTAATTTCATAGAAAACTAATGAGCCTTTGGCAGTTGTGGTAAAGTGGCATTCCACATGGAGGGATGGAGAGTGGATGTTTCTAGTGCTACCTCAAAAGCATTAGTCTGGAGGACGTATCAGTGTTAAGACCACTTTTCTTTGTTGTTATTGTATGCCTGCACTTAACATGTACAGATGTTCATTAGAGGATTTTTGTTGTATTGTCTTCAAAACGATGGAATTAGCCACAGATGTATGCATTCCTGCAGTGTTTGTGTATGGGGGGGGGGCATTTTTGACATTTACATGCATTGGTTGTTTACTGCGATAGCGCTCTCGCCTCATAGCAAGACGTTGTCCCATTCGATTCTCAGCTAGAGCGTCTTCTGTGTGGAGGCATACGTGAATGGGGCGTGCCTTCGTTGAAGGTTGTGCGTCAGGGCTGGTAACCCGGTACATAAAAATCCACTACCAATCATTAGCGGGCCGGAGTTCCGTTGTGGCGACCCCTAACTGGGAAAAGCCGAAAGACAGAAACAAACATGCATTGGTAGTTTATCAGTTGATTTAAATTCACCTTCCTAGTTTGGGAAGTGATCTTTTTGCTCCATTGATGGAATGTCTGAGTGTGCCGGGTAGACAATGCATATTTTTATGTTGAGAGTGGGACATAACATTAATCACAGATTTGTGCCTGTTAAGCATCAAGCCATGAACCTTATACTGAAATGGAGAGAAAGAAAACATTTTGTAACTGTACTGGTTATAGTACTTACTTTATTGTCTAGAGCTGTAACAGCAAGCCTTTATTTGACTTTTCTAAGTGTTGGATCACACTTACTTCCTTTTTTGCAACAGTGGGTGCTGGGTAGATGGTGAACTTGGTGGTTCCTGGCATGAGCACAGTTATATTCATACAAAACAATATTAAGGCATGTATCAAAACTGGTACACAGACACCCCAAATGCAGAATGTTCTAGAAGTTTGCTGCAGTCTGACTTGTGAAAGGTTTTCTTCGATTGGTCATATATAAAGTGATTGCTAAAAAATGAGAATGAGATCTATTGTGAAAACAGGAGTTTTACTGGCTATTTTGAAGAAAATGGATTCTGTTCTGTCTTGTATTCTTAGCATTTTTTCTTCTTTCTGCTCCTTAAGGTACTGTATTGTTTTTCTTATTGTGTTATACAGTTCACTTATATTGTTGTATGATAAGAAATCTAGAATTAGATGATATAGCAGATGTAGTTTGTGATTTGCTGTTCTTTTCGTAAGTACATGCAGTGGTTTCCTGAAGTTCATCTGCTTTCTCCCATGAACGAGGGCAGGATGACTGAATGGGAGATAACTTGGATAGCAAAGTGAAAACAAATATGGCTCTGCGCACTTTCTGTAATGAGGCAGGTTGTGCGAGTTTGGGACTGCTCTTCCCCCAACATTCAACTGAGTGGCACAAGTTTGTCTGACATCAGTAGGATTTTGTCTCATGTACCTACTGTAAAAGTTGGCCTTGTAAAGAACTAAGGTTTGGTAAACTGCTATATAATTCACTTTAATAAACATTTTTAGGATTTTCATATATGTACTGTATGATGCTTATATTGTCCTTTTTCTTCTGTTTTAGCACAGAGAAGTCTTCCTGATCCCATTCCTGGTTATGCAGATTTTGGACATTTGTCTCGCTGTCTGGGCTGTCTTTTGTTCTTATGTGGATATCCCTGCACAGCTGAATTATAAGTATTCCATGATTTACATGGTAATTTCTTTTTAGTTACTTTAGAACATCTATTTATTTAAGTGTTATTATACTAATAGATATTAAGTGTGCAGTGATATTGCCTTCCGGGTACCAGTATATAAAGTTTAACCCACACTTCATTTTACTTACTTTTATTAATCTGTTCTATTTCTTATTGCCTTTAATTGCTCATCTTGTTTCCACTTGTTTCAGATTACTCTTAATCCTTTACCATTATCCTCCATCTAGTAGGTCTTGGTAAAAGCATTGAAGTATATGCAGTTAATTTCAATTGAAACTGGTTATGATCCCTTACACTTAATTTCTGAATCTGCTTTATTGTGTAGTACATACAGAGGGTGGCTGTAGTTAATAAATTTGCATTTGCTGCTGTTTCTTATCTTAAAGATTGGAATAGTTATCAAAGTTGTTAAACTATTTAAGAATCAGACTAATTAATTTCACCTGTTCCTGACTTTCAACATCCCTGGATCATAGGTGTACTGTGTAGTTTCAGTTAGTGCATAGTACTGTAAACCAGGTATTTATGCCACCTTTATAGTTATAATTTCTAGTTTATGACCCTGTTTGTCTATGGAAACTTCTTTTTGAATTTAAGTTCAAGCAATTCTATATTTGTTGTATAATATCTTGTTGAATTGTTTCTCAGTATTGTAACCACTGTATGCTGCATCAGTTGTAATGCACTGGTTTTTACTCCTTTTATATGTTCTATGCTCTTTGAACAAAATAGCTATGTTTATATAATTTTTTATTATTATTTTTATAATTTTTTACTATGTAATTGGAGCTTTTCTCCTCGGGCCTCCACAGAAAACGGACACCTTGTGTCCAGTCGGACTAACCCATTAAACAAATGGAAAATAAAAATAAATTTCAGGCATTTGAACTTCAGCTACAAGATTTAAAGAATTGCACCACTTTTGTCACTTACATGAGTAAAATAGAAGAAGAAATTAGGAATTCTTGAGTACAACTGTATTTCATATGAAAATGCATTCCTGTCTAGAATACTGTGAAGGAATGGAATGTTTTCTTCTACTGCAGATGAAATTATGAGTGAGGAAAGAAATGGACCAGATGTTTGCATCTATAGATTTAAAATCTGTAGGTTAATGGAATGTCTCCTGAATCCTAATAACCTGCTGAAAAGTCTTGCATGCAGCAGGTAATGTGATTACAGGATCATTTTAATCTTGAATGCAATGAGATTTTAGAGATACAAAGCTCAGTCTTGTAATGATAAGCGTACTGAATTGGTGACTGAATATGTAGCTGAGCTGTGAAGATAGCTGAAGATTGTAGATGTTCTCCGTGTTTCACTGTTGCAGTCATCACATTTGGGTTATCCCTGCTACTGTAGCCCTCGGCTGGCCCGAATACCAGAGACTTAGTATTTCAGTTGCTGTCGTTGGAGGACTGACGTCAGGTCGTCAGTAGTGTAAAGTAAGGCAGCCGACTCTATTACAACAGTCTTTCTTGCTGTGGAGCCTGAAGCAGAAGCAGTTCGCATGAGTGCCAGTCGGCCGCTACCTGAGTTTTCATTTCCAAATTGAAGTTGAAGTCTTCTAAAGCTTAGTACCCCATTGGAGATCCTTTATTCTTGCACTAACCGATATCAGAAAAAGTTAACAATTGTCTCGCCTGTGGAAAGCAAATACCACACCGAGACTTACACTCTTACTGCGTCACTTGTTTAGGCCCAGACCACGACAACCACCATTATTGCTTCTGTGCTTTGTTCAACGCCAGAACTATTAATCGTCGGGTCTTTATTGTAGCCAGATATTTTCGTTTACAGTCTTCAAATTCCGATATGGCTTCGGTAAGCCATCCAACAGCAGGTCTACCAAAAAAAACATAAAGATAAAGACAGTGACAGACCGCACAGGTCAAACCTACTGACGACACTTCCATTAAGCTAGTCGTCAGTCCACCTGTACTCAGTGAGGCGCTTTCGCAGCCCCTGATGCCCGCTTCTGTTGATTCGTAGGCCACTACCGAGACCTTTTTGGAGTCCAGTATGCCGCAAAACTCTTCTTCGACAAAGGATCCTGCAGTCGTCTCTACCTTGCATGGGTCCGGAGCCGCTGAGTAGGCACCGGCGTCCAAGGAAATCCTTCCCACTACCGAATCTCAACACAAACCGATGTCTTCTTTTGCGACTACCGTTCTTTAAAAATCTACTGAGTTTCTTAGGCTAGGGGTTCAAACCACACACAAGAAACTGACGACCCACTCTCAGGCGCCTGTTACCTTGCCTCAGTCTCAAATGCTTAAAATGGCGGAAGACCTTATCATGCTGATCAGGGGAAGCCAAGCTACCCCCTCAAAAAGGAAAAGAGATCCGTCACCTGTAGTTTTGTCTGAACAAGAGTCAGATGAATCTGATGCATCTGACTATGAAGACATGCAACCCCTCTCCACTTATGAGGACTCTGATGCAGATAACTCCATTCCTTCAACCTCTCCCCCAGAGGATTTTTCATTTGAGGAAACTCTGCATACTTTAAGGGAGCATTTCCAGTGGGAGAGTCAGGACTACCCTCAGTCTAAAAAGCGACTCAAGGAATTCTTAGATCTTCTGCAACACAGGCCTTTGGCCATCCCTCCAGTCCTGGATGTTGTGGATGATGTTTTTCTTGAATCCAGCTTGACTCCTGATGCCCTACCTCCTGCTCCCAAAAAAACAGACCGGTACTATAGATTCCCTGACTCACACAAATATCTTTTTAGAAATCCAGCAGCTGACCTGAGGTCATTTCTTAAGGGCCAAAAGGGATTAAAGCAACCTCTGCTAAGAATCCCACACCCTCAGACAGGGATTCCCGAGCACTGGACAAATGGGGTAAAGCATACACCTCAGCTACTCTTGCTATCGGGGCACTAAATTGTCAGTTCCATATGCTGAAATTTCATCAATGTACCCTGTAACTCCTTAAACAAAAAATGTCTTCCCTTCCTGCTTGGGCAGAATATAAAGATTTACAAAACTTAATGCATTCTGTAAACCAAGTAACTAAACACACTTTGCACTGTGATTTTGATGCCCTAGAAGCTTCTTGCAGGGCAGCAGTCACTGTATCTGTCATTAGAAGACATGCATGGCTTAAGGAACAACCCCTGCCAGACCATGTCATATCTAATTGGATGCTCCCTTGCACAAAGATAACTTATTTGGCACTAAGGCAGAAGAGGTCTTAAAAAAGATGGAAGAAAAAGCAAAATCTATGCAAACAGTTATGGATTTCTTAGAAGTCCAGCCCCCTAGGTTCGGCAGGCATTGTCCTTCCAAGCACTGGTCCTTTCCTGCTCCGAGTAAACCAGCCCAGCTTAGGCCCTGTGGAAACAGACCCCCCAGACAGCAGCCCCAGGGAATGCAGAGATGTAAGCAGTGAACTACCTCCACTTCAAAACCAGGGAGTTCGAATCCACCCCATTATGGTAAGAACTCACAATGACTCACCTCCTCCCCCCCCCCCCCTGCCCACCTTCACTTACCCCTAGGAGGAAAACTCATTTCAGTCAAGCACCTGGGCCACCATAACCAAGGACCAATGTGTTCTGAACATTGTGTCTCAGGGATAAAATTTTCCTTCCGTACACTTCCAACCCCAAAAGGGTTCCCAGATCTACAACCAAATCAGTGGGCAGAGGTTCAAAAGCAAATCCTTTCCCTTCTGTCTCAGAGCAGTAGAGCACGTTCCTGTAGAACAGATCGGCCAAGGCTTCTATTCCAGATTTTCTTTGGTGCCCAAAAAAGAGGGCACCTGGCACCCCATTCACAATCTATCAATTCTAAACACCTTCTTGGTGATCCCAAAATTCAAAATGCTCACCTTCCAGCAGCTGCTACCCATACTCTCCAAGGTCACTTTGCTAGCCACCCTAGATCTAAAAGAGGCCTACTTCCACATTTCTATCAGGGAACCATGCAGGAAATTTCTCTGCTTCAGGGCAGGATCTCAACACTTTTAGTATTCTGCACTTTCCTATGGCTTATCTACTGCTTCCAGAGTTTTTACAAAATTTCTGGCTCCGGCCATTGCCTTTTGCAGACAAAGAAATATTCATATTTACCCATACTTAGACGACTGCCTTATTCAGGCAGCCAGTCAGGAAAAGCTGCTCAAGCACCTGGCCTTTAACCTCCCTATGATACACAATCAATGCAAAGAAATCCAAACATGTGCCCACCCAAAGGATAAAATTCCTGGGAGCAAGTCTGGACATAGCATCCCAGATGGCATTCCTTACACCAGAGAAACAAATTTTCCTGACAACCTACTTCTCTCAACTAGCCACCAGGCCCCAGCTATCTGCAAGGAAGGTCCTGCAAGCTCTGGGGTTCATGGTATCTTGCATACTACTCATTCCATGTGCCAGACTGCACATGAGGAAACTTTAATGGTACCTAAAGAACCTTTGGTGTCAACACTCACAAGACATGGAAACTCTTCTACCTATAATTTCTTGCCTCAGAAAGGAATTTCTTTGGTGGGCAACAGCATGCTCCCACAACAGGGGACTGCCCATCTCCCCACCCCCGCTGCCCGGACCCTCACCACAGACACATCAGACTACGCTTGGGGTGCACACCTGGATGGCAGGTGCATACAGGGCCAATGGAGCCCTCAGGAAATCCCTCTGCACATCAATCAAAACGAGATGATGGCTGTGCAGCACGCCTTGATAGCTTTCAACCCCTTCTCTCTCCAGTGGTTCTCCTGATCAAAACAGACAGCACCACTGTGATGTGGTATATCAACAAGCAGGGAGGGACTCAAGCCTACCCTCTATGCAGGCTGGCCGTGACCCTTTGGCTCACAGCCTCTTCCATGCAACTACACCTGTTAGCACAATTTATACCAGGCTCTCCCAACTCTCTGGCAGACCAATTAAGCAGAAACCTTCTGGTCCCACATGAGTGGCAGCTCAACAGAAGTACCTTCACCCTAATAACTCAGAAATGGGGAACGCCGAAGGTCGACCTCTTTGCCTCCCACACCAACCCTCAACTCAGAAGATTCTGCACCTGGGAGCATCACTGCATGGCTTGGAAAGTGGATGCCTTGTCCTTCCCCTGCGTCAATCTATCGGTCTATGCCTTTCCTCCCCTACCTCTCATCCTCAGAGTACTGCTCAAAATAAGGGAGGAAAAACCAAGGACCATTCTTATAGCTCCAGACTGTACCCGACAACACTGGTACCCCTTGCTGCACAGCCTGACCCCGCTGCCTCCATGGCATCTTCTTCAGATTCCAAACCTCCTGACCCAGAGGGAAGGGGAATTCGTGCATCCAAAATTGCAGACACTCAATTTGGCAGCTTGGCTTATTCCCTAATCAATCTGCCATTCTAAGTAAACAGGTTCTGGATGTTATCCGTGAGGCCAGACGTCCTAGCACCAGAAAGTCTTATGCAGATAAATGGAAAAGGTTCTGCACCTGGATCCAGGCTCAGGGAGCCAATACGGCACAGCCTTTCCTTCCTCTCATCATGGATTACTTAGCTGACCTACTACACAGTGGTCTCTCTTTCTCCTCTATATAAATTTATGCCTCTGCTATTTTTCCTCATTTTCCCACTGAGCAGCCCCTTTTCCTCACACCCTTTGATCAAACAGTTCCTCAGAGGGGCTAGCAACTTGAGACCCCCCAGAAGGGCACCAACACCAGCTTGGGACCTTAACTTTGTCATGGAAAAGCTCACCCTGCCCCCTTTCGAACCAGCTTCTTCTGCAGAGCTAAAATTTCTCTCCTGGAAGACCGCTTTCTTTCTGGCCATCACTTCAGCCAGAAGAGTCTCTGAGCTGCAAGCACTCATGGCTGTGGAACCTTCATCTTCCATGCAGACAGGGTATCCCCTAGAACTAACCCATCCTTCCTGCCCAAGGTGGTGTCCAGTGCGCTCTCAACCAATCCATTCTTCTGCCCACCTTCTTTCCTAATCCCCAGAACAAAGGGGAAAGGATTCTTCACTCTCTAGATGTGCACAGAGAGCTCAGATTCTATCTGGACAGGACCAAATCCTTCAGAAAGTCTGATCAATTGCTGGTTAGCTTTGCTACAGGGGCAGAAGGCAAAGACATCTCCAACCTAACCATTTCCAAAAGGATAGCACACTGCATCCGTTTCTGCTACAAACAGCATAGAAAGCCTCCCCGCAAGGGGGTCAGGACACACTCCACCAGAGTAACCTCCACCTCTGCAGCTTTCCTAAGAGGAGTCCCCACCAGGGACATCCTTGAGGCTGCCACTGGACATCTGTTCACACTTTTACCAAGCATTACCACCTGCCTCTCTTCTCCAAATCCAGGGCAGGGTTTGCCTCTGCAGCCTTGCAGGGCATCCGAGCCAGCCTGTAGTTTCCTTGACTACCTCCACCCATTTCCTCAGCTTTGGGAATCTACCTAAATGTGATGACTGCAACATTGAGACACGAAGAACATAGTACGGTTGTTTACACTTACCATAAATGTAGATGTTTGAGTGTATTCACTGCTGCAGTCCTGGTTTCCCTCCTTTCATCCCCCTTTACTCTCTTTTTTTTTTTCCTTATAAGGGACATATTGGTATTTAATTTCCACTGGTGGGGTTCTTCCACCAGAACCTGGCCTTCTACTTTGGGGGCTCCTGACAGGTTGGGGCAAGAAAAACTGATGTAATGGCGTCTGCTGCCTTATTTTATACTACTGATGATCTGACGTTAGTCCTCAAGCGACAGTAACTGACACAGAAATACTAAGCCTCTGGTATTTGGGCCAGCCAAGGGTTACCCTGGCAGGGATAACCCAAATGTGATGACTGCAACAGTGAATACACTCGAACATCTACATTTATGGTAAGTGTACACAACTGTACTTTTTAGAACAACGTCATGGCATATGCCGAGAGGTAGATTATATGTGGTGTAAATGAATGCATACATAGAACATTAAGAAGATACTGAAGGTCATAAAATGGCACATCTACATTTATGGTAAGTGTACACAACTGTACTTTTTAGAGCAACGTCATGACATATGCTGAGAGGTAGATTATATGTGTTGTAAATGAATGCTTACATAGAACATTAAGAAGATACTGAAGGTCATAAAATGGAACAAAAGCCATTTAAAGTGTGGGAAAAATCAAACTGTGTTTTCTTACTGTAATATATGGTTATTACGTTATGTTAAATGATACTTCTAATTATTGTTTATGTTAATGTAATATGAATATTATTAATGTACATTTTATTTAGCCTGCTGTTGTGGTCCTGGTCACAGCTGAAAAGGATCTGAGAAGCAGTTGCTTTACGAGGTCAAATGATTAAATGAATAAATATATATATGTAAAGCAAACTCACACCTCAACTACTACTTTCATAGGTTAAAATTAGATCAGAAAATTCATGTTTTATTTCAAGCTTTTGACAAGTTATTATTAAAAACCCAGAGTAGAGTAAAATAGAGTAAAAGTAAGGTATGGATGAAGAAGTGGTATAATATATATGAATCCTCTTGGAGTTGTTCTAGACAAGTCATGTATTTTGTTGTTGAATACTATATAGCTTTAGAAAGGAATGGAATACATTTCTGAGTGATGATGCCCTGTGTAGGATCATCTTGAACAGGCTGAACATTTTTTACAAATCCTCTTGGCCTTTCTAATTGAGTGGGTTAGTTCAGCGTCTTTCAACTTAGATCAGAAAGGTAACAGATGAATTGGCTGCATAACCAGCGCATTTTGTAACTGGTCCAAGAGCCACAAAATAATTGGACTAAAATACTACATCCCAAAAACCACAAAATAATTGGACTAAAATATGGTGTCCTTCCTTATCAGTGTTGCAGTCAATCCATCCATCCAACCTCCACCCCTTTTCCCGTTTTGCACATGGGGTTGAGGTGACACTTCAACATTGACAATCATCTTGAGTCAAGGTTCACACTGCCATTCTTTACAAATGGGATATCCTGCTGAGGATAGCTGAACTTCCAGCCAGCATACTAGAGCCTTAGCTCCTTTCAGGCAACGTTCATCAGACATGTAGCCTTTTGCCTATGGGAATAATTCAACTGCCGTAATCCATGTCTACAACAGTGCCTCAAAAGACAGGTAATGTATGAAAGCGTAATCCTCAAAACTTCTTTGCCACCAGTCTGAATGCTACAAGAAGTGCCTTTTTTGTCTAGGTGCCTCCCACAGACATAGTGTGTGTAAGATTTGTCAAGCGTTTGTACTGAAGCCTACACAGCTGTCTTTCTTCCCTTTCTATCAATTTAGAAAACCGGAGATTGAAGCTTCTGGCTCAGGGAGCCATGGCTTCTGAATCTGCCAACCCCTAATGTTCAGCTACTACTTAAGAAACAAAATTAAAAAGACACATACTGAATCTTCTGCTGTTCAGCCGACCCCTCCATCAGGTTGGATCAAGAACCCAAAGACCATCCAGTTCCAGTGTCAGCTGCTCTGTCGCGACACAGTTGAAGGCTGTCATAGAGCCACCTCCCTGCACATCCACTGAGGCTGTGCTTACGTCTACTATAGACAAGAAGGATGATCCGGATCTGATCATTTTGCAGGGGCCTAGGGGGATTCCCCAGATTCTTGTTAGGGTGGAAGTCCCTGGTTCCCTTCTTGGAAGTCGGGCAGGGATCTGAACCTCTTAGATTTGTTAGGGCTGATGTTTCTTTGAAAAAGAAACAGAAGATGAGAATTGAAGCTCCTGTAGCTAAGGATCCGCACAAAGAGTTCTAGAATTTCAGTATGGGTCTTTTCAAAGCCCTTATGGCTTTGAAGCCCCCTCAGGGGTTATCTGTTCTTTCCTCTCTTCCCTGGTCTTGTGCTCCTTCTAAACGTTCCCAAGACTCCTCTGAGGAAGATATGGACTTAGATCCTTGGGAGGAGTCGTTAACTTAATCCCAATCCTCTCAAATCCATTCCCTCTTGCTCTGGGGTCTAAGGAAGAAAATTCTCTTCCTAATGAATTCCCCCTTTGCAGAATTGTCTTTTGGGGCACTGTTGTAGACATAGATTATAACAGTGGAATTATTCCTATATTTTTGACTTCTAGAAGAGGTACTATGATGTTTTGCAGATTGATTCACCCCAAGCAGCTGTTCGTCCAGTCTTAGATGCTCTCTTAGACATTTTTTGTTCTGGTTCCTAGCCTCCTTCTACAAATAAACCCGACAGGTTCTAATGAAGTTCCTGAAGACCAGAAGTTTTAATATAAAGCCCTTCTGCCCCTGCTGTGATTTCCCTGGCTACTAATAAGCCTTCTAAATTGCTGTCTTCTGCCAAACTTTTACCTTATGGCATAGATAGTCCAGCTATGGACAGGCATGGCAAAAAAGTGTATACCCCTACCATTTTAGCTTTCAGAGCCATTAACTTCCAGACCCATATGACTAGAAATGTGCTGGTTCGAACTTCAGGGTGTTCTGTCTGATTTGCCTGATTCAGAAGCTAACTCTTCTCCCATTTCCCTCTGCTTCCCAAGTAGCAAATCACTGTAAAATGTAGCTGATACTTCCTTTTGGGCAGCTGAATCAGGATAATTTATGAGGAAGTATTCCTGGTTACTGCTGCACTCCCTTCCTGAAGACCTTAAGGCTAAGTTGCTAGACTCGCCTTTAGACAATCAGAATCTGTTTGGCTGTCCTGCATCAGAGCTTTTCAAGACACTGCAGGATAAGGGGAAGGTCATGCAGGATCTTAATCAGATCTTCCTTTATCATATTTCTATGTTTCTGAGAATTTACTCTTGTAAGTCTTTGTTTTTGTTGAGGCAGTGGTGACCACTTCCCGGGACTAAAGAGGTCTTACTAGAGGGTTTTTCCTAATAAGCTTTTCTCAGGGCCCTAATAGTCAGAAGCCTTTTTTTCCTGACAAATCTGCCTTCATTTGACATTCAAACTCTTCTGCCCCTTGGCCAGATTCTTCTTTCCCTTATATTGACACTGTCCTTCCCAGTCTGACAGCACATAACTATAGACTCTCAAGCAGATAAAAATATACCACTCTGTAGCCAATAATCCTACGACCCAGATGTAAAATCCAACATTTAATGTGTAAAATACACAGTAAAAAATCACAAGGGCACAAAGCCACAATAAAATACACTCCAGATGAAAAGGTCAAGTGCTTTCATCATAAGACTTCATCAGAACAATTAAAATTGGAATTCTACACTTTTATACTTGCACTAATCCCCATTAATTAAGTTCTTAAAGTGAAAATACCTATTTGACATAAAAACTTTGACTAATAAACAAACTGTCCTATGTTTTGATACTAACAAAACCTTTTAGTAAACAAAACTTGTATCACAATAAATTGTACTGCATACAAACAATGTAATGTTGGAGGCAAAACCAAAAAAAGTTAAAGTTTGGATGCCCTGTACTTTAATTCAGGTTTTATACTAATGTGGTCATTGATTCCTGGGGCTACAGTAATGTTAAATCTAAACTGCCATCTTGTTTCAGCTCTGAGCAATTTATTAGTCCAGTCACCCCCCCCCGATGTCTTTACTGACTACCTCTAGGATACCGAAAAGAAAGGAGTGGTCAGGATTTATATTGATGTGTTTAAAAAGTGCATTATTTTCATCTTTCTTTGTGATACTGTATAAATGCTCGTAAATTCTCCTATTCAACTTCCTTTCGGTCTTCCCTACGTAAAAATAACCACAAGCTTGGCAAATAGCAAGGTACACCAAACCTGTTGTACAAGTACCTGCCCCAAATTTAACTTCAATGTTATGGGGTCCTAAATGAACCGTAGGGGTACCTACTATATATTTACAGTCACAAGCCCCACATTTGGTAGTCCCTTTTGTGTTACCTTTTTTAACTGAAACATGGTTTTCCAATAAGCTTTTTAAGTTTCTATTGATCCTGTATGTAAAAGAGGGTTCCTTACCTATAACAGTCAAAAGTTCCCTGGTTCCCTTTGAACATGGCCCAATTGTTTTTGATGATATTTTTGACTCAAGACAAAGTTTCCCCATGAGTTAACACCATTGAATGTGTAAAGTTCCTACCGTACCCTTGGACTTGGTCAATATTGACCTCCGTAACACCAAGTAGTAGTTTGAATCTTAAACCCCATTCACTAATAACTTGGTCCCTGATGTTGTTTACAAATTTCAATGGGTATCCCCTAGCTCCAGACATGTTGGCCAAACGTTCTATGTCAGACTTTGCCAGGCCGAAGTTAGAGCACATTCTAACAACTCGGACCATTTCACCCTTTACAATATTTCTCTTAACAAAAAGGGGGTGACTGCTTGTGAACTCTAAATAGTTGTTCGAAAAGGTCGGTTTTCTGTACACACAAGATTGAAAACAGTTGGAGCCTACATCTTTACTCAATTTGACATCCATATAATTAATGTGAAAATTCCCACTGTTGCCAGTAAATTTAAAGTATTCACAAATCCCATTAAGGAAGTCTAAAAATTTTGTATGTATCTCACCTCTCTTCCATAATATGAAAAGGTCATCCAAAAACCTAAGGTATATTAACCAAGATTCTTTGTAGGGGGTATCCAAAACAAAAAGAACCTTGCCGACCTTGTCATGTACCGTTGGGAAACCATGTTTGTTTTGGATACCCCCCTACAAAGAATCTTGGTTAATATACCTTAGGTTTTTGGACGACCTTTTCATATTATGGAAGAGAGGTGAGATGCATACAAACAATTGACTGTTTGGGTGATTAGGGTTTTGATTCCTTTTAGACACCAGTTTTCTGAGGACATGCTTTGAGTTTTGCAGAGGCCAGAAAACCCACTGCTAGAAAATCCTGTGTAGCTAAATGGAAGAGATTTTCTATTTGGTGTCATAAATCTGACCTGGACTCTTATGTGAGCTGCTTTATTCCGTCCTGGCATACTCCTCTGTTAAAATTTGTTTGATAGTCCCAAACAGTTTTTGAAAAGACCCCTTTATATGAGGCCCTCAAGAAAGCCCATTCCTCCTCCTTGGGACCTTGTTTTCTCTTGAAAAGTTGACAGCTTTTGAGAGTGTAGTTTTTTTCTTCTTTGCAACACTGTACTTGGGAAAACTTGTGTTTTTAGTAACCCTTACTTCTACTAAGAGGGTTTCTGAACTTGACACTCATGGCAGTTCCACCTTTTTTGGTCTTTCAGACAGACAGATTTTCTTTTCGTACAAATCCTTTTATGCCCAAGGTAATTAATGATGTGTCTTTGGATCAAACTGTTTGCCTTCCTTATTTTTCTCTTTTCCTCAGAATGATAGTAAGAGAATTGTTCATACTTTGGATCTGGGTCTACTTCAGATAGTCAAATGGCCATAATGTTGATACGCATATGACCAAGACAAAAACATCTTTTCTTCACAACACTGAACCTGAAAAAAAAAAGTTTTTATTGTTTTATTTATTTATTTTTTTGCTGCAGCAGGGGGGCATAGCCCCCCCCGTACCGCCCCCGGTACTTAAATATACCACCTCCGAGATCACACTTACGTTGAAGTGAATGGGAATTTTTCCCTACTGCGATCTCCATGCAAACGGTTCAGTGTTTTAAAGAAATTGTTTTCATCTCAGCCATATGCGGTTCGACGTTATGGCCATTCACCTATGGGTATATGGAAATATGAGCAACATTTTCCTTCCATTCCAGGAAATTGGGTTTAACTCTTAAAAGCAAACCATCTCCTCCTGGATTTCTAAGGCCATTTCCTTTTGCTAAGCTTTTCATGGTAAGTATCTCTCTTCTTCTCTTTGTGCTCATTCTACTAAGGCTGTAGCCCCTTCTGGTGATTTTTCAAGGGTCTGGATACTTGGTCTCGTGTACATACCTTTCTAAGCATTATAAGTTGGATATGAGTTCTAGGGCCGGAGTTGGTTTTGCCAGGACCATCCTGTATGGAGGGTTCCTTTCGTGGCTTTTTCCTCCCATCATCTTCAGTAGCTTTTGTACTCTCCCATTTGTAAAGAATACTACAACAGTGACAAGGAAGGACACATAGTACAGCTGTATATAGGATCTGACTATAACTGGAGATGTTCTTCATGTTTCACTGTTGCAGTCATCTCACTTGGGGGTTATCTGCCTCCAAGTAGCCCTCAGTCAGCCCGAATACCAGATTCTTGGGATTTCTGCGTTGGATGCTGTCGCCTCTTCCATGACGTCAGGGGTATAAAGCATGCAGCCGATGCCATTACATCACCTTTTCTTGCTGCATGGGAGCCAGAAGCAGAAGCAGTTGGCAAGTGCTGGTCGGCCGCTACCTGAAATTTTCATTTTTCGAGTTTCAAACCTAAAGTCTTCTAAAGCTAAGTACCCCAATGGCGATCCTTTTTTCTTGCTCTAACCGATGGTGGAAAAAGTTCACAATTGTATTGCCTGTGGAAAGCAAATATCTCACAGAGATTCATTCTTACTGTGTCACCTGTTTAGGCCCAGACCACGACGTTTCCTCACTGTCGGTTTTGTGCTTTGTTCAACTCCAAAACTATTCATCGTCTGGCTATCTTTGTCACTAAATTCTTTCACTCTAGTTCTCCATATTCTGAAATGGCTTCGTTAAGGCATCCGACTACCGATCTTCTGAAAAAAATGTAAGGATAAAGACAGAGACAGACCGCATAGGTCCAAAACTGCCGTCAACGCTTTCATTTAGCTAGTCACCAGTCTGCCGGTATTCAGTGAGGCGCTTTCGCAGCCCCTAATACTAGCTTCTACAGATTCGCAGGCCTCTACTGAGACCCATTTGGAGTCCGGTATGCAACGAGATGCTTCTTCGACTATGGAACCTGCAGATGTTCATCGTGTTTCACTGTTGCAGTCATGACTGTAGGGTTCTCCCCTGCCGGCAGGCAGCCCTTGGTCGGCCAGAATCCCAAAGTCTGGGTCCAGCGTCGGCTGTTCAACCATGCTCCCTGACGTCAGAGCGCCAGGAGTACAAAGCTGACAGCCGACGCCATCTTCTCCAGTCTTTCTTGCCGTGCGGTGATAGCAGTTCGCAAGTGCCGGTCGGCTGACTCCTGACGAATTTTACTGATATACTTCAGTCCGAAGACTTTCTTCTCCACTGAAAGCGAAGTACCCCATTGGGGAAACTTTTCTCTAGCTCCACTCCGATGTCAGAAAAAGTTAATAATTGTATTTCATGTGGGAAGCAAATACCTCATAAGGATTTTCATTCTTACTGTATTCCTTGCTTGGGCCCTGACCACGACGTAGCTAGTTGTCGGTTTTGTGCTAGATTCAATCAATGTACAATTAAGCGAAGGTACTATTTTGCTTTTCATTACTTCGGTAGACGCTTTAACTACAAAATGTCGTCGGATACAGTCCCGGCTACCGGAGTTCACAAGCATCGCAAGGATAAAGACAGGCCTCCGAGGTCCAAATCTGATGATAGCGCACATGCGGAACTAGCTTCAGGTTCGGCCGTAGTCAGTGAGGCGCTTTTGCAGCCCCTGTCGTCTGCCATTTCAGAACCGATGGCCGAAACGGACTCTCATGAGGAGCCAACCAGGCCTTTAAATATTTCTGTTGCAGGACCTTCGGACAATGCTCCTTCGGATGGGTTCGGAGCCGCTGTGCAGGTACCGGCTTCCGAAGGGGTTTTCAGGCCTACTCAGCTACTAATAAAGGCAAAGCCAAAGACAAAGGCAAAGACTCCTTCAAAATCAAAGACTTCAACACAGGCCTCTTCTGAACCGGCTCTCAAGTCACAGAAACAGTTACTCAAGATGGCGGAGGATTTAATTACTATGATTAGGGGTTCTCATCCCCCTCCAGACAAAAGGCCAAGGCAGGATGTTTCTTATGATTCCTCTGATCAGGCTTCTGTTTCCTCAGTTTCTTCTTCTGATCAAGAATATTCTTTCCCTCCTTATGAGGATTCTGATGCTGAAGAATCCATTCCTTCTGCTTCTCCCCCTGAGGATTTTTCATTTGGAGAAACTTTGCATGAAATGAGGGAACATTTCCACTGGGAAGGACAGGAGTTTTCGGAATCCAAGAAAAGGGGGAATTTCTTCTTCTTCCCCAACATAGACCCCTGGCTATTCCTCCTGTTTTGGATATTGTGGATGATGCCTTTTCGGAGGCTAACTTAACCCCTGACTCTTTTCCTCCTGCTCCTGTTAAGCCTGATAGATATTACAGGGTTCCTGATTCCCATCAGTTTTTATACAAGAACCCTTCTGCTGACCCTGAAACCATTTCTCAGGGTCCCACGGGAGTTAAGGCCGCTTCTGCCAAAAATCCCATTCCTACTGAAAAGGATTCTCGATCCTTAGAATGATGGGGCAAAAAGGTGTACACTTCTGCTACTTTGTCCATTAGGGCTTTAAACTGTCAGTTTCATATGTTTAAATACCAGCAGTTTCTATTGTCTGTCTTAAAACAGAAGCTTACTTCCATTTCTGCCTGTGCAGATAAGGAATTACATGACTTATTGCACGCCACTGAACAAGTTGGGAAGCATGGTTTACACTGTGGATTTGATGCCTTGGAGGCTTCTTGTAGGGCTGCGGCCTCTGGCACATTCATTAGAAGGCATGCATGGCTAAAGGAACAAAATTTACCTGAACAAGTAAAGGCTAAATTATTGGATGCTCCTGTTCAGCATAATGTTTTGTTTGGATCTAAAGCTGAAGAGGTGATTAAAAAGATGGAGGATAAGGCGAAATCCATGCAAACAGTTAAAGATTTCTTACAAGTACAGCCTCCTAGATTTAGCAGGAATTGGCCTTCAAAAAATTGGTCCTTTCCCGCTTCTGACAGGCCTCAGAGGGGTAGATATAGACGTTCCAGAGGGAGGCCTCAAACGCAAGCTGCTTATAGACCAAGACAGTGGACTGCTTTCACCCCAGGGGAGGAGAGGACAGGTCACAATCTCAAAGGAAACAAACTCAATGACTCCATCTGTTGGGCTACAGGAACTTCTTGCCTGGAAGCCCCTCTCTGAGGAAAACTCTCTCTTTTTTATCAAAATTGGACTCAAATAACCCAAGACAAATGGGTTTTGGATGTGGTTTTAAGAGGTTATAAATTCCATTTTCATACCTTGCCAAGGCCAAGAGGATGGCCAGACCTTCCAAAGCATCAATGGACGGAGGCCTTAAACCAGGTAGAAGCTGTTTTGGCTATGAATGCCATAGAACTGGTTCCTCTTTCAGAGATGGGAAAAGGTTTTTATTCAAGGCTTTTTCTAGTCCCAAGGAAGCAAAACTCATGGAGACCCATTCTGGATCTGTCGGTCTTGAACACCTTTCTAGAGATTCCAAAATTCAAGATGCTTAGTCTACAGCAGCTACTTCCAATGCTGTCCAAAAATGCATGGATGGTAACTTTGGATTTAAAGGAGGCATAGTTACACATTCCCATCAGGCAGGATCACAGAAAATACCTCAGGTTCAAAGCCGGATCGAGGCACTTTCAATTCTCTGCGCTGCCCTTTGGATTATCTACTACGCCCAGGGTCTTCACCAAATGCCTGGCTCCAGTAGTAGCTTACTGCAGACTCAAGGGAATTCAAATTTACCCTTATCTGGACGATTGTCTAATTCAGGCAGACAGCAAGGATGTCTTACTCCAGCATCTAGAATTTGTACAGAACCTCCTCAAGTTCCTGGGATTCTCTGTAAACATAAAAAAGTCAAATTTGACACCATCACAACAGATAACTTTTCTGGGTGCACTTCTAAACACCACAACCCAGATGGCATTTCTGACATCCGAAAAACAGTTACAGCTGGCTTCAACTTTCAGAACCTTGGCAACTTTAACTCATCTATCTGCAAGGAAATTCCTGCAGGCTTTGGGTTACATGGCCTCCTGCATCCTTCTCGTACCATATGCAAGACTACACATGAGGAAAATACAGTGGTACCTAAAAAGTGTATGGTCTCAGCATTGCCACAGTCTAGACATACTGATCTCCGTCCTTCCTTGCCTTCAAAAGGAATTTCTTTGGTGGTCCAGGGCATGTGCTCTAAACAAAGGGAAGCCATTCCGTCTGCCTCCTGCCTCTCAGATTCTAACCACGGACGCCTCGGATTATGCTTGGGGAGCCCATTTTCATTGCAAGTGTTTGCAGGGCCTTTGGACAAAGGATCAGAAGCACCTGCATATCAATTTAAAGGAAATGTTAGCCGTTCAGAAAGCTCTATTGGACTTTAGGAATATTTTACAACCAGGACAACTGTTAATACGGACAGACAACACCACAGTTATGTGGTACATAAACAAGCAAGGGGGATCTCATTCCTACCCCCTTTGCAGACTAGCCATGGATCTATGGAACACAGCTCTAGCTTGCAATCTGGATCTTCAAGCTCAGTTTCTACCAGGGAAACAAAACTTCCTGGCAGACAGTCTGAGCAGAAATCTTTCGGATCCACACGAATGGATGCTGGACACCAAAATATTCAGGATGATAACAGCAGTCTGGGGATGTCCTCGCATAGACCTCTTTGCATCCCATCTCAATCATCAACTACAGACTTTTTGCACCAGGACTTTCCATAGAGAAGCTTGGAAAGTGGACGCCCTGTCATTCAGTTGGAGGAGCCTCTTGGGATATGCCTTTCCGCCTCTTCCTCTTCTTCCACGGGTTTTATTGAAGATAAAACAGGACAAGCCCAAGATGATTATCTTGCTGGCTCCAAATTGGCCTCGGCAGTTTTGGTATCCAACTCTAAAAAACCTATTCCTGGAGCCCCCTTGGGTTTTACCTCAGTCTCCGAAACTTCTGTCCCAACATCAGGGTCAGGTTCTACACTCTCATGTCAGAACTCTCAGCCTGGCGGCCTGGTTAATCCAGGGCCTTTGATTTCTTCTTTATTGCCCAAGCAGGTTATGGATGTCATTTTAGAAGCCAGATGTCCTAGTACTAGAAAATCTTATGCAGGAAAATGGAAAAGATTTTGTTCCTGGATGCAGGCTCAGGATTCAGATCCTCTTCTTCCTAACATTACTTTAATTTTACTTTACTTGACAAATCTCTTACATAAGGGTCTCTCTTTCTCTTCCATTAAGATACATGCCTCTGCTATTTCTGCTCATTATAATACAGACCCTCCCATCTTTTCCCACCAGCTCATGCGACAGTTTCTCAGAGGAGCTAAGAACTTAAGACCTCCTAGATCTCCTCCTATTCCTGCTTGGGATCTCAACTATGTTTTGGAAAAACTAACCTTGCCTCCTTTTGAGCCTGCTGCCTCTTCTGACATCAAGTTTTTATCTTGGAAGACAGCCATCCTGTTAGCCCTATCCTCTGCCAGGAGAGTTTCAGAGTTACAAGCTCTTATGGCTGTGGAACCTTATATTATTTTTCATCAAGACAGGGTATCTTTGAGGACTAATCCTACCTTCATGCCTAAGGTGGTTTCTAAAGTGGCTTTAAATCAAACTATCCACTTGCCAACTTTTTTCCACACCCCTCAAAATAAAGGGGAAAGGATCTTACATTCCTTGGCTGTACACAGACAATTACGTTTTTACCTGGACAGAACCAAGGACATCAGAAAATCAGAACAATTGTTTGTTTCTTATGCTTCAAGTTCCCAAGGTAAAGCCATTTCAAAACAGACCATTTCTAAATGGATTGCTCATGGAATCAGATTTTGTTATTCACACCATGGAAAGCATATCCCAGGGAGTATACGGACTCATTCCACCAGAGCTGCTGCCACTTCTGTGGCCTTCCTCAGGGGAGTTCCTACCAAAGACATTTTGGAAGCTGCAACTTGGAGTTCAGTGCATACTTTTTCTAAGCAGTACAATCTACCTCTCTACTCTAAGTCTAGGGCAGGCTTTGCCTCTGCAGTCTTACAGGGCCTTTTAGCTGCCCCTTCTTCTTTATGACCACCTCCCTTTCTTTCAGCTTTGGGATTCTACCCTACAGTCATGACTGCAACAGTGAAACACGATGAACATAGTACAGTTGTGTACACCTACCATAAATGTAGATGTTCGAGTGTCTTCACTGTTGCAGTCTGGGTTTCCCTCCCTCCTGTCCCCTCTTATTTTTACTTTTGTGTATTTCCTTTTTTTCACCATTCTTCTGAGGTGTATTTGCAAAGGTTATGGGACCTTTTTCATTTTGGGACTCCTGACATCTGGGGCAAGAAAAACTGGAGAAGATGGCGTCGGCTGTCAGCTTTGTACTCCTGGAGCTCTGACATCAGGGAGCATGGTTGAACAGCCGACGCCGGACCCAGACTTTGGGATTCTGGCCGACTGAGGGCTGCCTGCCGGCAGGGGAGAACCCTACAGTCATGACTGCAACAGTGAAGACACTCGAACATCTACATTTATGGTAGGTGTACACAACTGTACTATGTCTCTACCTTAGATGGGTCTGGAGCCGCTGTGCAGGCACTGGCTTCTGAGTGTATATTCAGGCCTTCCGATGTTCGTATTAAACCATCTACTTCATTTTTGACTAAAACTACTGAATTTCTCCCGCCCAGAGCTCGCACTATGCCTAGGAAACCAACGACCAAAGTGCATTCTCAAGCTCCCATGCCTCAGAAACAAATGCTTAGAATGGCTGAAGACCTTATTACTTTAATTAGGGGAAGCCAGCCTCCCCCCTCTATAAGACAAATAATTGATTTTCCTTCTGATTCTGCAGACCATGAGTCTGATGACTCTGACCCCTCTGATTACCAGGACATACCCTTATCCACCTATGAGTATTCAGATGCAGAGGATTCCATTCCCTCTGCCTCCCCTCCTGAGGACTTTTCTTTCGGTGAAACCTTACATACCCTAAGAGAGCATTTCTGCTGGGAATGCCAGGACTACCCTCAGTCAAAAAAGAGACTCAGGGAATTTTTTAGACTTGCCTCAGCACAGGCCTCTAGCTATACCCCCTGTCCTGGATATTGTAGGTTATGTCTTCATGGAATCTAGTCTTACCCCTGATTCTTTACCTCCAGCTCCTAGAAAGCCTGACAGGCACTACAGAGTACCTGACTCTCACACATTTCTCTTTAAAAATCCTACTGCGGATCCAGAGACCTTTTCCCAGGACCTAAAGGTATTAAGGCTACTACAGCCAAAATCCCTACCCCTTCGGACAGGGATTCTAGGGCTTTAGACAGATGGGGTAAGAAGGTGTATACCTCTGCAACTCTTGCCATCAGGGCTTTAAACTGCCAGATGTTCTTCGTGTTTCACTGTTGCAGTCATCACATTTGGGTTATCTGCCTGCAGGTAGCCCTCAGCCGGCCTGAATACCAGAGTCTTCGGATTTCTGCATCGGATGCTGTCTCTTCTTCCATGACATCAGGTCGTCAGGGGTATAAAACATGCAGCCGACGCCATTACATCAGTCTTTCTTGCTGTGCCCGTAGCAAAATCAGTTTGCAAGTGCCGGTCGGCCGTCTCCTGAAATTTTCGTTTTCGAGTTTCAGACCCGAAGTCTTCAAAAAAGATAAGTACCCCATTGGGATCCTTTTTCTTGCTTTAACCGATGTCAGTAAAAGTTAACAATTGTCTTACTGTGGAAAGCAAATACCTCATAGAGATTTTCATTCGTACTGCATCCCCTGTTTAGGCCCAGACCACAACGTTCCTTGCTGTCTGTTTTGTGCCTTGTTCAATGCCCGAACTATTCATCATTGGGCTATTTTTGCAGCCGATTACTTTCGTACTCGATCTGTGTACTCCGAAATGGCTTCGTTAAGCCATCCAACTACCGATCTTCTGAAAAAAACGTAAGGATAAAGACAGAGACAGACTGCATAGGTCCAAAACCGCCGCCGATGCTTCCGTTAAGCTAGTCACCCGTCCGCCGGTACTCATTGAGGTGCTTTTGCAGCCCCTGATACCCGCTGCTTCAGATTCGCAGGCCTCTACTGAGACCTATTCGGAGTTTGGTATGCTGCGAGATGCTTCTTCGACTATGGAACCTGCAGATGTCTCTACCTTGGATGGGTCCGGAGCCGCTGCGCACTTCTCAGGGTGTATTCAGGCCTACAGACATTCATATTATACCAACGCCATTGCTTTCATCCAGGCCAAAAACTCGCACTACGCCTAGAAAACTGACAACCAAACTGCTGGCTCAGGCCCGTATGCCTCAAAAACAAATGCTTAGAATGGCTGAAGACCTTATTGCCTTAATTAGGGGAAGCCAGCTTTCCCCCTCTAAGAGACCTAGAACTGATTTTCTTTCTGATTCTTCTGATCAGGAATCTGATATTTCTGCTCCTTCTGATTACCATGATTTGCCCTTATCTACTTATGAGGATTCTGATACGCAGGAATCCATTCCCTCTGCTTTCCCTCCAGAAGATGTTTCTTTTGGTGAAACCTTGCATACTCTTAGGGAGCATTTCTGCTGGGAAAGCCAGGATTACTCTGAGCCCAAAAAGAGACTTGGGGAATTCTTACTTCTGCCACAACACAGGCCTTTGGCTATCCCTCCTGTTCTGGACATTGTAGATGATGCTTTCTTGGAATCTAGCCTTACTCCAGACACTTTACCTCCAGCTCCCAGAAAACCTGACAGGTACTACAGAGTACCTGACTCTCACAAGTTCCTCTTCAAGAATCCTTCTGCGGATCCAGAGACCATTTCCCAAGGACCAAAAGGCATTAAGGCTACTGCTGCCAAAAATCCTACCCCTTCTGATTAGAGATTCTAGAGCCTTAGACAGATAGGGTAAGAAGGTATACACTTCTGCTACTTTGGCCATTAGGGCTTTAAATTGGCAGTTTCATATGTTAAAGTATCGGCAGCTTATTATGGAACTACTTAAACAGAAAATTATGTTGATTCTTGACTGTGCTGAACACAAAGAATTGCAAGATTTAATGCATTCTGCAGAACAAGTTGGTAAACATACTTCGCAATGTGGTTTTGACGCTTTAAGAAGCATCTTGCAGGGCTGCTGTCACTGGGTCTGTACTTAGAAGGCATGCTTAGCTTAAGGAACAAAACTTGCCAGATCATGTTAAAGCTAAGTTAGTGGATGCTTCCTTAAACCAAGACCGCCTTTTTGGCAACAAAGCAGAAGTCCTCAAAAGGATGGAGGAAAAAGCTAAATCTATGCAAACTGTTAAAGATTTCCTACAAGTACAGCCTCCCAGATTCAGTAGGCATTGGCCTTCAAAGAACTGGTTCTTTCCAGTCCCTTCCAGGCCTTCTCAGTCCCTTCCAGGCCTTCTCAGTCCAAACCCAGGAACAGCAGACAACCCAAACTACAGTCTCAGGCTACGCACAGACCTAAGCAGTGGGGGCTTCCACTTCCAAAGCAGGGAGTAGTAAGCCACCCCCCTATGGAAAAATAGCACAACGACTTAACCCTTCCAAGCCCTGCTCAACTACCTGCTCCCTTAGGAGGAAAGCTCACCCTGCATACAAAAAATTGGGAACTCATTACCCAGGACAAATGGGTTTTGAACATAGTCTCCCAAGGACACAGATTTCACTTCCACACACTACCAGCCCCAAATGATTGGCCAGACCTACCCCCAAATCAGTAGGCAGAGGCCCAACAGCAGGTTCTCTCTCTTCTCTGTATCAGGGCTATTCAACCTGTCCCTGCAAATCAAAGGGGGCAAGGTTTTTATTCAAGACTTTTTCTGGTACCCAGAAAAGACAACTCCTGGCATCCTATCCTGGACCTCTCTATTCTCAATACCTTTCTGGTAGTTTCAGAATTCAAAATGTTAACTCTTCAACAGCTTCTTCCTATGTTAGCCAAAGGTGCCTGGCTGGCAACCGTAGACTTAAAGGAAGCTTACCTGCACATCCCAATAAGGGAATCTTGCAGGAAATGCCTACGCTTCAGGGCAGGCTCCATGCACCATCAGTTCTCTGCACTTCCCTTTGGCTTATTTACTGCGCCCAGGGTATTCACAGTGTCCTGCTCCATCCATTACATTTTGCAGGCAGAGAAATATTCAAAATTACCCGTACTTGGATGATTGTCTGATTCAGGCAGAAAGCCAGGACTTGCTATTACAACACCTGGCATTTGTAAAGAAACTTCTACCTCTCTGGGGTACACCATCAGCGAAAAGAAATCTCACCTAGTACCCTGCCAACAGATTGTATTCCGGGGAGCAAGCTTGAACACAACTTCCCAAGTGGCATTCCTCACTCCGGAGAAGCAAGTTTATTTGACAACTACTTTAAACTATTGGCCACAAAACCTCAACTATCTGCAAGGAAAATACTGCAAGCCCTGGGGTTCATGGCCTCTTGCATTCTACTAATTCCATATGCAAGACTGCTTATGAGGAAACTCCAATGGTATCTAAAAAGCCTATGGTGTCAACATTCTCTGGACCTGGAAACAATGATTTCTATCATTCCTTGTATGAAGACAGAGTTCCTTTGGTGGGCAGAGGCCTGTTACCACAACAAGGGACTCCCTTTCACTCTAACCCCTACCGTCCAAACCCTAACAACAGATGCATCAGACTATGCATGGAGGACTCGCATGGCAGGGCAGTGCATTCAGGGCAAATGGAACCCGAGACAGATGCACCTGCATATCAACCAAAAAGAAATGTTAGCTGTACAGAAGGCTCTGACAGCCTTCAAGGACCACATTCTTCCAGGACAACTATTGGTAAAGACAGACAACACCACAGTTATGTGGTACATAAATAAGCAGGGGGAACCCACTCATACCCTCTCTGCAGACTAGCCATGGCTCTGTGGAACACAGCCTTGAGCTACCAAGTACACCTACAAGCTCAATTCCTGCCAGGCAAACTAAATTCGCTGTCAGACAACTTAAGCAGAAATCTCATGGACCCACACGAATGGAAACTAGAACCCAAAATATTCAACCTTTTGAGGAACAAATGAGGGACTCCAGAGGTAGACCTGTTTGCCTCCCCTCAGAACTACCAATTGAACAAATTCTGCACAAGAATTTCCCACAGTCAAGCTTGGAAAGTGGATGCCCTGTCCTTGACCTGGGAATATGCCTTTCCCCCTCTGCCTCTCATCTCAAAGGTTCTACCAAAGATCAAACTGGACAAGCCAAGGACAATACTGATTGCACCAGACTGGCCACGCCAGCACTGGTACCCCCCTCTTGTGCCGTATGACACTGCTACAAATATGGTACCTGCCTCAGACCCCTTCCGTGCTGTCCCAGCAGGTGGGCCAGATTCTGCACCCTCAGCTCCAAATGCTGAACCTTGCAGCCTGGCTAATTCCTTGAGCTCTCCTCTAGCATCCCTCAGTAAGCAGGTGCTGGATGTCATTCTAGAGGCAAGGAGGCCTGGTACTAGAAAATCCTATGCTGAAAAGTGGAAAATATACTGTTCCTGGAGCCAGGCTCAGGGGATGGGCACAGCGGTGCCCAGCTTACCTTATATTCTACAGTACTTAACAGAAATGCTCCACATGGGCCTATCCTTCTCGTCAATTAAAATTTGTGCCTCTGCCATTTCCGCACATTATAATACTGAGCCACCCCTCTTCTTTCACCCCTTGCTAAAACAATTCCTTAGAGGGGCCAAAAAATTAAGACCCCCCAGGAGAGCTCCCACTCCAGCCTGGGACCTTAACTTTGTATTGGAAAAGCTCCCCCCCCCCCCTTTGAGCCAGCTGCAACAGCAGAGTTGAAATTCCTTTCTTGGAAAACAGCCTTCCTTCTAGCCATCATGTTAAAAGAAGAGTATCTGAATTACAGGCCCTCATGGCAGTGGAACCCTTCATTATCTTCCATGCGGACAGGGTTTCCCTCAGGACTAATCCCTCCTTTATGCCCAAGGTGGTGTCTAGTGTGGCCCTAAATCAGTCCATTCATTTGCCTACTTTTTTCCCTAATCCACAAAACAAAGGTGAATGAATACTGCACTCTCTGGACGTGCACAGAGAACTTAGATTTTACTTGGACAGGACTAAGCCTCTCAGAAAATATGAACAGCTGCTAGTTGGCTTTGCTGCAGGGGCAGAGGGGAAGGCCATTTCAAAGCAAACCATCTCCAAATGGATAGCCCATTGCATTCATTTCTGCTACAAGCACCATGGAAAACTTACCCCACAGGGGATAAGATCACATTCCACCAGGGCTGCATCTACCTCTGTGGCATTTCTCAGAGGAGTCCCTTCCAGGAACATCCTAGAAGTTGCTGCCTGGTGCTCTGTACATACCTTCACCAAGCATTACCGCATGCCTATCTTTTCTAAATCCAGAGCTGGATTTGCCACTGCATTCTTGCAGGGCTTAATAGCTAGCCCTAATGCCCTTTAACTTCATCCTCCATTCCTTAGCTTTGCGAATCAACCCAAATGTGATGACTGCAGCAGTGAAACATGAAGAACATAGTACAGTTGTGTACACTTACCATAAATGTAGATAATTTGAGTATATTCACTGTTGCAGTCCTGGTTACCCTCCCTCCAGCCCCCTGACTTATCTTGGCTCCACCTTTCCTTCCTGTTTGGTATATTTATTTTTCTGGTGTATTTGCTTTTTGATGGGGGGGTGTACCATACCATATAATTGCTTCCTATTGTGGAGGCAGCTGACATCTGGGGCAAGATAGTCTGATGTAATGGCGTCGGCTGCATGTTTTATACAACTGACGACCTGACGTCATGGAAGAAGAGACAGCATCTGACGCAGAAATTTGAAGACTCTGATATTCAGGCTGGCTGAGGGCTACCTGCAGGCAGATAACACAAACGTGATGACTGCAACAGTGAATACACTTGAACATCTACATTTATGGTAAGTGTACACAACTGTACTTTTCACATGTTGAAGTACCAGCAGCATATTATGGAACTAATTAAACAAAAAATGTTGTTTCCTGATTGTGCAGAAAATAAAGATTTACAAGAGTTAATGCATTCTGCTAACCAAGTTGGTAAACATACCTTGCAGTATGGTTTTAATGCCCTAGAAGCATCTTGCAGGGCTGCTGTCACTGGGTCTGTTCTGAGAGGGCATGCTTGGCTGAAGGAACAAATCTTGCCAGACCATGTCAAAACAAAATTACTAGATGCTCCATTAAATAAGAATGTTTGTTTGGCACAAAAGCAGAAGAAGTTCTTAAAAAAAAATGGAGGAAAAAGCTAAGTCTATGCAAACTGTTAAAGATTTCTTACAAGTACAGCCACCTACATTCGGTAGGCATTGGCCTTCGAATAACTGGTCCTTTCCATTCCCTCCCAGGCCTTCTCAGTCCAAACCCAAGGGCAACAGACCACAAAGACTACAGTCTCAGGGTATGCACAGATCTAATTGGAGTGCTCCCACCTCAAAAACAGGGAGTGGTAAGCCGTCCTCTTATGGAAAATGTTCACTATGACTTCTCCTGCATCCTTCCCAGCCAGGCCCAAGTACTTGCACCCCTAGGAGGAAAACTTGCCCTGCATGCAAAAACCTGGGAATACATTACCAAGGACCGTTGGGTCTTAAACACTGTATCCCAGGGCTACATATTCTACTTCCATTCACTGCCAGCCCCAAGCAGATTGCCAGACCTTCCCCCAAATCAGTGGGCAGAGGCCCAAAAGCAAGTACTTTCTCTTCTCAGTATCAGGGCTATTCAACCTGTTCCAACAGAGCAAAGGGGACAGGGTTTCTACTCCAGACTCTTTCTGGTGCCCAGAAAAGAAAATTCTTGGCGCCCTATCCTGGATCTGTTAATTCTCAACACCTTCTTGGTGGTACCAAAGTTGAAAATGCTTACACTCCAACAGCTGCTGCCTATGCTAGCCAAGGACTCCTGGGTGGTCACCCTAGACTTAAAAGAAGCTTACCTGCACATCCCCATAAGGGAATCTTACAGGAAATATCTACATTTCCAGGCAGTTCTCTGCACTTCCCTTTGGCTTATCTACTGTGCCCTGGGAATTCACAAAGTGCCTGGCTCCAGCCATTGCATACTGCAGGCAGAGAAAAATTCAAATTTATCCATACTTGGACGATTGCCTGATTCAGGCAGACAGTCAGAAATTGCCACTTCAGCACCTGACATTTGTAAAGAGACTCCTAACTTCTCTGGGGTATAGCATCAACGAAAAGAAATCACATCTGGTATCCAGCCAAGAAATTGTATTCCTGGGACCAAGCTTGAACACAACTTCCCAGATGGCATTCTTCACTCCAGAAAAGCAGGTTTATTTGACAAAACGCTGTGGCGACCCCTAACCGGGAAAAGCCGAAAGAAGAAAAAGAAGATTTCAAACTACTGACCACCCAAACCCAGCTATCTGCAAGAAAAATACTGCAAGCCCTAGGGTTCATGGCCTTTTGCATTCTCCTAATTCCATATGCAAGACTACATATGAGGAAACTTCAATGGTACTTAAAAAGTTTCTGGTGTCAGTATTCTCAGGACCTGGAAACAGTGATTCCGATCATTCCTTGACTAAGGACAGAGTTCCTTTGGTGGGCAGAGGCCTGCAACCACAACGAGAGACTCCCTTTCACTCAACCCCCGCCCCGATATATATCATATCTATACATATATATATATATATATATATATATATATATATATATACACACACACAAACACACACATATAGCTATGTATTGTATACCTATTACATTAAGTACAATCAAATTAGTCATTTTAGCTTCGTGGTGCCAGACTGCTGTTTTTTATTTTTAGTTAATATAGTTTAGTTTTGCTTATACTTTTCTGTGAGTCCGGCTTTATCTTCAAGGCAGGATTTTGGTTTTTGATTTGATGATTGCACCCATTTTGCAGTCATCACTGAACTTGCTAAACCACAGGCCATCTGGATTTCTGAGAAGTAGATTCCAAACAGTAGGGGGCCCAGTACAGAATCTGTGGAACACCATTGGTAACAGGTCTACTGGTAGAGGTGGAATCCCCGACTTTGATTGCATGCATTCTTGGCTACCCATCTAATGACGTATGGGTTTATCCCCAGCTGGGTGAGTTTCTCAGTAATGCCTGAGTGGGGGATTGTGTCAAAGGCCTTGGCCAAGTCGAGATGCGCAGTATGTACTGTTGTGCCATCATCTAGGGCTCTGGTGACTCTCTTGAAGAAGTCCACTAGGTTATCAGACATGATCTGCCCTTGATAAAGCCAAACTGGGTTGAGTCAAGAGTTTGAAGGTCTCCTATATCTTTGTTCATGAGGTCCATGATGATTCTCTCATTGGCTTGGATTATTGGTCTATAGTTCCCAGGGTCAGTTGAGAGACCCCCTTTGTGCAATGGGATTACAGTTGCTGTTCTCCACTCTGCTGGGACAAAGACAGTACTTAGACTGTGGTAGAAGAGAGTGCCCAGTGGTTCTTAGTAAGCAGCCTGGAATGTTATTCAATCCCATAGAGGCTGTGTTTTGGCCTTGGCGGGAGAGGTTATGACCTGCTCTTTGGAGATGCTAGGTAGAGGACTGATGGATGGGTATGGTTTAGAGTATGATTGGTGAGGATAGGGGGTGAAGTTTTCACCAAACCTGTCGGCTAGCAGGTTGGCGATGTCCTCTGGTTCAGTATGAGCAGTACTGTCCACTATTAATTATGCACAATGCTGGGCCATCCCTTTTAGATTTCAGATATAGCTAAAGAATTTCTTGTGATTGTTCTTGGCTAGGGATGCTAATTTAGTTTCGTAGTTAGCTTTCAAGGAGTTTATAAGATGTCTAATTTAGTTGTTTAGGCTGTGGAGGCTGTTCCTGTTCTCCTGAGACCGTTCCCCCTTATTCTTTCTCTTGTTGTATAACCTATTTGTGCTCAATGTCCATCATGGTGGCTTGTTTTTTCATGAGAACATTGTTTTGATCTGTTCAGGTACGTCTGAGTCTATACATTTGTATAGGTGTTTATACACAGCATTTGTGCATACCTCAGTATAGGAGTTTGAAAGTATTTATACCATCACTTAGGAGGCTGTAGTTTACTTTGGAGAAATTTTTCAGCCTTATTGCTCCAGGGGGGGGGGTCAGATGCAATTGTTACTTTGAACAAGACTGACTTATGGTCAGACTTTACCAGGGAGGATCCCACACATGGGGTGATGCAGCAGTCCCCCATGTTGGTGAGTACTAGATCAAGGATATTTTGAGACCCTTGTGGGGGTGCAGACTATCTGTTCCAGGGCACTGGTGTTAGCAAAGTCCAGAAACATTAGGGTGAGTGTGTTTGTGCTTGTACATGTTTCCCAATTGATGTTAGGATAGTTAGTCACCCATGACCAGGGTGTTTGGCTGTATTGTGAGTGACTCAAGTATGTCCAGATAGGCAGTGTGGTTTTCATGGTTCATGGCGGGGGACCCGTAGCGAACACTGACGTGGAGAAGGGTCTTTCCTATAGTTAGTTGGACTTGGAGTAGCTCCAGGGAGTCATACTGTTTAACCAGTATGAGGTGTATTTGTCTTTTAATGAAGATGGTTCTTTCATGTTCATTTTACAGTCTGAACATGCGGAAGGCTTAGTAGCCTAGGGTAATTACAATGAGTGCAGTTTCTGATATAGACTACTAGCATTAAGCAGCAACCTTGAGTTTGCCACTAGAGGATCTTTTTACATAGGAAATTTTGTTCTTTTGACATTGCCTAAAAAAGGCACTATGGGGGAAGCACGTACCTTAGCTAGTAACTGAAAGCCAAGAGGTGACGGGTGAAGACCATATCATCCCAGGCAGACAAATAATGTTTCCCCCCTGGATTGACACCAAAGGCTAAGCCAGTTGTTGAAGTCAATCATATTTTGTTTGTATTGAAGCACCATCCTGGGTGAAGGTAGAATGCTGCTTAGGGCTAGGGGCATAGCTGCCTGGACACATAATTTGAAAGCTCGTCATGTCTCTTTTCATACAGTCCAGTGAAGTACATCTCAAGTCGATCACTCCACCATGTACTATGACTGAGTCATAATGGTGCTTGTTGTTGAGAGACTTGAGTGCGTGCATGATCTGGCAGATCCTGGCACCTGACAGGCAGCTGACCATGACCTTCTCTTTTTTCCAGCCTGGTGAGGGAAACCTCTGTGTCTCATTGTGGAGTCGCTTATGACCAAGACATTTGGTTTTGGATAGTTTTGCCTTCAGGGCTTTTTGGGTGAGACACTGATACGTTTGTTATGTGTAGGTGGATTCTGTTGTGACTCTATTGTATGCAGAAGGTTTCCACTTGCGAGGTCTCTGCTGTTTTGGTAGACTTCTAGTGAGTATTACTGTGTATGTGGGTTTGTGTGTTGTGCACATGGTTTGTGGTAGAGGTGAACTGTGTATGCCGACAACCTGTTTGATATCTGGTTTGTGGTTACGTGACAGAGAGAGAGAGAGCATTAATTGCAGATTCATAGTATTGCTACAGCTCTCACATATTGTGTTTGTATGTTTTTGGAGTAATACCGGGAAAAGCCAAAAGAAGAAGGTTGTCAGTAAACATGAGGCAATTGCTACATTGCCTCAGGATGCATATGTCATCAGGCAGACTGGAGAAATGGTGGGAAACTGTCCATCTATTTTGTCAGGTGTATTCTGTAATACACAGGGGGGGTGGGCAAGATGGACCAGGTTTTGTTGTAGGACTATTAGAATCAGCTGATCTATGGGGGAGGTTTGAAAGTAGAAACCTGCATCAACAACTCTGTATGCGCAGCTGGGTTGAGCGCCAGAAAGTAGGGAAGCATAGAAGGGTTCCTTAGCAATTAACACGAGAAAATTTGTCTTTCTAAATATTTGCATCTATACACAGCAGTGCTAGACTCCGTTGTATGGTGTGCAGCTACACGAAAACACTGTGCTTGTATCCAAATGAAATTAAACCAATTTTAACACACCTAGCCAATGGAGACAGCCCTTTTACAACAGTCCCCAACTCAGATGGGTCCTGGGCTGCACACTGCCTTCCTGATGTAGGATGGCTGGATTTAGTGGTCAGTACAGGCCAAGCAGTCTAGATTCAGCGGATATGAATCTAGCCTATGCTATGAGATACAACAGAGCCAGGTGATTCAAAAGTGCAGGAAAATAGTTCAAGTAGCAACAACAACTATAAAATGTATCAGCAAATGAGCAGAAAACAGTTCAAAAAGTGCAGTATAAGCTTAAATGTTTTATGCAGTCCTCAGTGGATGCCTCTAATCAAGTTTAGTTTCTATACAGTTCTCCGGGTAAGTCTCTTAACTTGGAGCATCTCTGCTAAACTGAGAGCAAAACCTCACAAATGCAGTGCTTAAATCCAAATGGAATTAAACAGATTTTAACATTGCTAGCCAATGGGAGAGCCCTTTTCCAACAATCCCCAACTCAGATGAGTCCTGGGTTGCATGCTTCTGCAAGGGTGCAAGAGGACCTTGTAATGTAGAATGGCTGGATTTAGTGCTCAATACAGGCCAAACAGTCTAGATTCAGCAGGTCTGAATCTAGCCTGTGCTATGAGATACAGCAGAACCAGGTATGAACCAGGTATTAAAAAGTGCAGAAAAAAGTTCAAATAGCAACAACGATGCAATGAGTCAACAAATGAGCAGAAAACAGTTCAAAAAGTGCAGTACAAGCTTTAATTATACTTGTTTTATGCAGTTATCATTGGATGCCTCTGATCAGCCTGGAGGGAAAGGTTTTCATGTGCAGCTTATTTAATAAGTTTGAAAGTGTGGTCCTATAGTCTACTACTACTAAGTTTGTTAAAGCACTGAATACACTGTTTCACTTTTTGTCCTGGTTATGTGACTGTGTAGGTAGTATATGTTAAGAAAAGTGTGTGTGGAAGGGTAAGCCCTCACCATGTAGACACCTGTTTTTTTTTTTTTTTTAATTAATCTGAGATAATGACTTTTTCAGTGCAAACAGTGACTGTAATTTTGGACTGGATTGTCAGAAAGTTCTCAATATATTTTGTTCAACAATGCAAATATCCTGCTCAGTACATACTGTTTTAATTTTAATTTTTTGTAACTCTCTGTATCTTGTTTGGAGATTTTCTCCTTGGCCTCTGCTGAAAAGGGGATGTTCTTCGTGTTTCACTGTTGCAGTCATCATATTTGGGTTATCTGCTTGCAGTAGCCCCAGTCGGCCTGATTATCAAAGTCTTGGGTCCTGCCTCAGTTGCTGTCTCATCTTACATGACGTCAGGTAGTCAGGGGTATAAAGCATGCAGCCGACGCCATTACATCAGTCTTTCTTGCCGTGCAGTGCCCTTGGCAGAAGCAGTTCGCAAGTGCCAGTCATCCGACTCCTGAAATTTTTGAGTTTCAGATCCAAAATCTTCAACTAAGCTACGTACCCCGTTGGGGAACCTTTTTCTTGCTGTAAACCGATGTCAGTAAAAGTTAACAATTGTATTTCTTGTGGAAAGCAAATATCTCATAAAGATTTTCATTTGTACTGCATTCCTTGCTTAGGCCCAGGCCACGACGTACCTCGCTGTCGGTTTTGTGCCTTATTCAAACCTCGTACTATTCGTCGTCGGTTCATTTACATATCTAAATATTTTGGTACTCTGTTCAATTATCCAGAAATGGCTTCGGTAAGCCTACTGACATCCCTAAAAAACGCAAAGATAAAGGCAGACCGCATACGTCCAAAACTGCTGACGATGCTTCTCCTAAGCTAGTCGCCAGTACGCCGGTACTCAGTGAGGCAGTTTCGCAGCCCCTGATACCTGCTACTTCAGATTCGCAGGCCTCTACTGAGACCCATTTGGAGTCCGGTATGCTGCGAGATGCTTCTTCGACTGTGGAACCTGCGGATGTCTCTACCTTGGATGGGTCCGGAGCCACTGTGCAGGCACCGGCTTCTGAGGGTGTATTCAGGCCTACTGACTTGCATATTAAACCAATGCCATCTTCTTCTTCAAGGCCTAAAACTCAATCCATGCCTAGAAAACCAACACCCAGACCGCATGGTCAGACCCCTATGCCTAAAGAACAAATGATCAGAATGACTGAAGACCTTATTACTCTAATCAGGGGAAGTCACCCTTCCCCCTCTAAGAGATTTAGGACTGATTTTCCTTCTGATTCTCCTGATCAGGATTCTGAAATTTCTGTTTTCTCTGATGACCAGGATTTGCCCTTCTCTACCTATGAGGATACTGATGCAGAGGACTCATTCCCTCTGCTTCCCCTCCAGAGGATTTCTCTTTTGGTGAAACCTTGCATACTCTTAGGGAGCATTTCCGCTGGGAAAGCCAGGATTACTCTGACTCCAAAAAGAGGCTTAGGGAATTCTTACTCCTGCCTCAACACAGGCCTTTAGCTATCCCTCCCGTACTGGACATTGTAGATGATGCCTTCTCGGAATCTAGCCTGGCCCCTGACTCTTTACCTCCTGCTCCCAGAAAACCTGATAGGTATTAAAAGGTACCTGACTCTCACAAGTTCCTTTTTAAAAATCCTACTGCGGATCCTGAGACCATTTCACAGGGACCCAAGGGTATTAAGGCTACTACTGCCAAAAATCCTACCCCCTCTGATAGAGATTCCAGGGCGCTGGATAGATGGGGTAAGAAGGTATACACTTCTGCAACTTTGGCCATTAGGGCCTTAAACTGCCAGTTTCATATGTTAAAGTATCAGCAGCATATTATTGGATTGCTTAAACAGAAATTGATGTTGATTCCTGACTGTGCTGAAAATAAAGATTTACAGGATTTAATGCATTCTGTTGAACAAGTTGGAAAACATACTTTGCACTGTGGTTTTGATTCATTAGAGGCATCTTGCAGGGCTGCTGTCACTGGGTCTGTACTTAGAAGGCGTGCTTGGCTTAGGGAGCAATCTTTGCCAGATCATGTTAAAGCTAAATTACTGGATGCTCCCTTAAACCAAGACCGCCTGTTTGGCAACAAAGCAGAAGTAGTACTTAAAAAGATGGAGGAAAAAGCTAAATCTATGCAAGCTGTTAAACATTTCCTACAAGTACAGCCTCCCAGATTTAGTAGGCATTGGCCCTCTAAGAATTGGTCCTTTCCTGCCTCTTCCAGGCCTTTGCAGTCCAAACCCAGAACCAGCAGAACACCCAAGCTTCAGTCCCAAAGTACGCTTAGGTGTAAGCAGTGGGGGGCTCCTACTTCCAAAGCAGGGAGTAGTAAGACTCCCCCCTATGGTAAATTGTCTCAGTGACGTAAGTTTAAACCTTCCAAGCCTTTTGCTCAACTGACTGTTCCTTTAAGGGGGAAAGATTGCCCTGCATGCAAAGAATTGGGAACTCATTACCCAGGACAAATGGGTTTTAAATATAGTTTCCCAAGGAGTCAGATTCCACTTCCACTCCTTACCAACCCCCAAATCAGTGAGCAGAGGCTCAAAAGCAAGTTCTCTGTCTTTTAAGCATCAGGGCTATTCAACCTGTCCCAGAAGAACAATGTGGGCAAGGTTTCTACTCAAGACACTTCCTGGTGCCCAGAAAAGACAATTCCTGGCGTCCTATCCTGGACCTGTCTGTCCTAAACACATTTTTGGTAATCCCAAAATTCAAGATGCTAACTCTTCATCATTGCTTCCCATGCTAGGCAAAGATGCCTGGTTGGCAACACTGGATTTAAAGGAAACCTACCTGCACATTCCAATAAGGGAATTTTGCAGAAGATACCTATGCTTCAGAGCAGGCTTCTTGCACTATCAGTTCTCTGCACTGCCCTTTGGTTTATCTACTGTGCCCAGGGTATTCATAAAATGCCTAGCTCCAGTCATTGCATTTTGCAGGCAAAGAAATATTCAAATATACCCATATCTGGATGATTGTCTAATTCAGGCAGAAAGCCAGGACATACTATTAAATCATCTGGCGTTTGTAAAGAAATTGCTAACGTCTCTGGGGTACAGCATAAACGAAAAGAAATCACAACTTGTACCCTACCAGCAAATGGTATTCCTGGGAGCAAGCTTAAATACAACTTCCCAGATGGCCTACCTCACGCCAGAGAAACAAATTCAATTGACAGTCTACTTCAGACTACTGGCCACAAAGACCCAGCTATCTGCAAGGAAAATACTGCAAGCCCTGGGGTTCATGGCCTCTTGCATTCTACTAATTCCATATGCAAGACTGCATATGAGAACACTGCAATGGTATCTAAAAAGCCTATGGTGTAAACATTCTCAGGATCTAGAATAAATTATTCCTATCATACCTTGTCTACAGATAGAGTTCCTTTGGTGGGCAGAGGCCTGCCACCAAAACAAGGGACTGCCATTCACTCTACCCCCTGCCGCCCACACCCTAACAACAGACGCATCAGACTATGCATAGGGGTCTCACTTGGCAGGGCAGTGCATTCAAGGCAAATGGAGCCCAAGTCAAATGCACTTGCATATCAATCAAAAAGAAATGTTAGCTGTACAGAATGTTCTGGCAGCCTTCAAGGACCACATTCTTCCAGGACAATTATTGGAAAAGATGGACAACACCACTGTTATGTGGTACATAAACAAGCAGGGGGGAACCCACTTATACCCTCTCTGTAGACTAACCATGGCTGTGTGGAACACAGCCTTGGGCTACCAAGTGCACCTACAGGCTCAATTCCTGCCAGGAAAGACACTGGCAGATGACCTAAGCAGAAATCTCATGGACTCACACGAGTGGAAACTGGAACCAAATATATTCAACATGTTGAGAAACAAATGGGGGAGCCCAGAGATAGACCTGCTTGCCTTCCCCCAGAACTACCAATTGACAATTTCTGCACAAGGACTCCCCACAAACAAGCTTGGAAAGTGGATGCCATGTCCTTCACCTGGAAAAACCTATCAGTTTATGCCTTTCCCCCTCTGCCTCTCCTCTCAAAGGTACTTTTAAAGATCAAACAGGACAAACCAAGGACAATACTGATTGCACCAGACTGGCCATGCCAACACTGGTACCCCCTCTTGTGCAGTGTGTCACTGCTGGCACCATGGCACCTGCCTCAGACCCCTGCCCTGCTGTCCCAGCAGGAGGGCCAGATTCTGCACCCACAACTTCAAACCCTGAACCTGACAGCCTGGCTAATTACCTGATCTCTCCTTTACCATCCCTCAGTAAACAAGTGATACATGTCATTCTGGAGGCAAGGAGGCCTAGTACTAGAACATCCTATGCTGAAAAATGGAAAAGATTCTGTTCCTGGAGCCAAACTCAGGGGATGGGCACAACAGCGCCCAATTTACCCCATATTCTTCAATACTTAACTGAGATGCTTCACAAGGGCCTTTCCTTTTCCTCCATCAAAATTTCAGCGCATTATAATACAGAACCACCCCTCTTCTCTCATCTGCTGCTGAAGCAATTCCTCAGAGGGGCCAAAAATTTAAGACCACCCAGGAGAGCCCCTACTCCAGCCTGGGACCTTAACATTGTATTGGAAAAGCTCACTCTACCTCCCTTTGAGCCAGCTGCAAATGCAGAGTTGAAATTAATTTCTTGGAAAACAGCCTTCCTTCTAGCCATCACTTCAGCAAGAAGGGTGTCTGAATTACAGGCCCTTATGGCAATGGAGCCTTTCATCATCTTTCATGCGGACAAAGTGTCCCTTAGGACCAATCCCTCCTTCATGCCAAGGTGGTATCCAGTGTGGCCTTTAATCCATCCATTCATTTGCCAACCTTCTTTTCTAACCCACAGAACAAAGGGGAACGAATACTGCACTCCTTGGACATGCACAGACAACTTAAATTTTACTTGGACAGGACCAAGCCTCTCAGGAAATCTGAACAGCTACTGGTTGCATTTGCTGCAGGGGCAGAGGGGAAGGCCATTTCAAAGCAAACCATTTCTAAGTGGATAGGCCACTGCATTCATTTCTGCTATAAGCATCATGGAAAACCTACCCCACAGGGGATAAGGCCACATTCAACCAGGGCTGCATCTACCTCTACAGCCTTTCTCAGTGGAGTCCCTACCAGGGACATCCTAGAAGCTGCTACCTGGAGTCCTGTACATACCTTCACCAAACATTTTTCTAAATCCAGAGCTGGATTTGCCACTGCAGTCTTGCAGGGCCTTATAGCCAGTCCTAATGCTATCTAGTTACTTTCACCATCCTTAGCTTTGGGAATCTACCCAAATGTGATGACTGCAACAGTGAAACACGAAGAACATAGTACAGTTGTGTACACTTACAATAAATGTAGATGTTTGAGTGTATTCACTGTTGCAGTCCTGGTAACCCTCCCTCTAGCCCCCTGTCTTCTATTGACTATACCTCTATTCTTGTTTACTATGCTTAAAGCTTTTTGGTCCGCGGTGGTGGTGCTGCGGTAGCTTTGTCGCCTCACAGTAAGACGCTGACCGGTTTGACTCTCCGCTAGAGCGTCTTCTGCATGGATACATGCGTGAATGGGCGTACCTTCGTTGAAGGTTGTGCGTTAGGGCTGGCAACTCAGAACGTAGAATCAACTGCAATCATTAGCGGACCGGAGTTCCGCTGTGGCGACCCCTAACCGGGAAAAGCCGAAAGACACAACAACAACAACTTTTTGTTGGAGGTGTAACCTTTGTATATAATTGCTTCCCATTATGTGGGGGCACCTGACATCTGGGGCAAGAAAAACTGATGTAATGGCATCGGCTGCATGCTTTATACCCCTGACTACCTGACGTCATGGAAGATGAGACAGCAACTGACGCAGGGCCCAAGACTTTGATAATCAGGCCGACTGAGGGTTACTGCAAGCAGATAATCCAAATGTGATGACTGCAACAGTGAATACACTCTAACATCTACATTTTTGGTAAGTGTACACAACTGTACTTTTTGTCGCCAGTCTGGACTTCCCAATAAAAAAAATGCAAGTAAATGATCATTAATTTAAGTTTAATTGGGTGTGGGTTGTTGAAGTTTCAGCATTTCTTTTTTTGTATATAGTGCAATGCTAACAGTTTAATTTTGCATTTGATGAGTTGTTAACATATTGTAGTTTAATTGTTTTGGTTTTCAATAATAAGCTATACATGAAAATGTTTGTGTGTGAATGTGCATATGCATCTAAGTACGCGTGTGTGTATATATGTGTGGGTGTGTGTGTGTGTATATATATATATATATATATATATATATATATATATATATATATATATAAAATGTATGTGTGTGTGTGTGTATGTATATGTATATATATATATATATATATATATATATATATATGTGTGTGTGTGTGTGTGTGTTTATTTATATGTGTGGGTCCCCTGCTTTTTGTTAAAAATGCATTTGGTTGACAAACAAAGGGGTGGTGTTTAATTTCAGTAGTACGGATAATCCAGTGGTCCAAATGTTGATGGTGTGTTTTGCTGAGACAGGTGAGTGGGGTTGGAGGGGGATACAGTGTCTGTGCATGTGTTAGTGAGTTAAGGCTTGGGTTTGGGAAAGGTGTAGAAGATGATGTATGTTTTTGTGTGAGTGGATGTATTTTAGGTAAGGGGATAGATGTAGTGTTGTTGTGTGTTTGTGTGCCCAAGTGTGTCTTGTGTAGTGCAGTGTTACAGGAAGGATTTCATTAAGGTAAGGTGTAGGGTTAGTGGAAGGATTAGCTTTAAGGTTAAGCCTTGGCACCTATTACTAAGGTGCTGGGGGGGTGGAAATAGTGCTGCCTTGCATGACTTGGTGTAGTTCACCAAAGTAAATCTTAGTAAAACACAAAACCTCAGTGCGCAGTGAGCACAAGATAACATCAGTGTCACAGGCAAAGCATTTGTAAATTAGTCCCGTCTGTGTCACCGATATCCTCACTACAGGAAAATTTTACGGCGATTTAGAGGCATTCGTACAGTGTTTGTGAAGGGTGTACATGGTTGGTGGCTGTATTGAACTTGTCCTGTTCAACAGGGAAAGCAGTTTGCGTAAATGAGGAGACTGCAGTACTCGGCTACAATCTTCCATACAGAATGCTTCCCCACAGTTGTTAAAACTGCAGCCAGACTATACTTAATGATTTGTAGTAGTGCTTTATTTGAATTCAGAGGCAAGGCTGGATGACTCATGCATGTCTTTGAACTGCTATAACAGCTGAGTAGAGCACCTTGCTCATCTGTGAACCAGTTTTATGGTACAGCCCTGTTTATTCAACAAATTTGCCTTCTGTTCTGTTAGTCTATTTAGTTTGATTGATACTTTAAATTGTTAATTTTCCATTTTGTTTCATTGGTTGTTAAGTTAGTGCTGGGATTAAAGTTGATGGTTCTCTGGTAGATTTTAACATTTGAAGAGAGTAGCTGAGGCACCAGTTTACATTAGAAGTATTGCATTTGATTTTTTGCATACTTTAAATGGCTTTTTATTTTCCATAAGTGTGTTTCATTTTCATGTTAAAAGTTGTCTTGAAAATGTTTTTATATCATTATCACAAGATAACCTGGCATTTAAAAATGCCATGAATATTATAGGTGACAAATAAAACAATATGCAAGACTAGAAAATTAAACCATTTGCATTGTAGTGTGATAAGAGTACAGGACCAGTATAGTACTTTGGTTTTAAGATTATGGACTGTAGCAAAATTAACCCTGTTAAGTTGCAAGGTAGACAGCCTGGCTTATAAGTAAGAAAAATGTAATGCTTCTGGAGAAATTAAGTACACAGTGACCACATGCAAAACTTGAAAAAAAAAATACCAGGAAGTTGTGGCAAAGATCTGCAAGAAAGTTTAGTGCAAATTGCTAACATATTCTAGCAGTGGAGAAAAGAGTGAGCATTGCATTTACCTTGTATGCTTAGGCAGTCTGCAGAAATATAACCCCTTCCTGATAGAAATGAAGATAGAAGACAAGCAGCTGAAGCTTGAGGTGAATACTTAGAATCACACAGTCATTACGAATGAAGTGAAATAAGGCAAAGAGCTCACAGGAGACTATATACAAGCAGTGGGAGATGCTGATGTGAAAGCTGGTTATAAGAAGCAGAAGGATGTATTATCTTTAAATGTTAAAGGTATGACCCCCCCCCCCCATTTGTTTGGAAGAAATTCACTAAGTCCCCTGAACAGCAATTATTTAAACTTGAGACAAGGCAAAACACTTGCATTCTGATAGTTAAGACCAAGGTGCTTATACTCTTTGCATTAAGATGAATAAATAAACAGGCAATTAAAATAGACAAATGATTGCTTTCATTCAAGATGGGTTGTTTCCTGCAGAGTATGGAACTGTTAAGTACTGTAGAGATAGTAAGAGAAATGTTTGACAAGTAGCATCTGTAACATTACTACCACAAGTGTAGGTTTTATTGCATTATTGGCAGGAGGTCAGAAGTTTTCTGAATCACATACATTGTCATCCTTATTAAATGTGAGTGTAAAAAAATAGTTAATTATGAATATGAAAAAATATATTCATCTTTAGGAGCCTCATTTACAATTTCAGAGCACAGTAGCAAAAGCAATTTCTGCCACGCCACCATTTATTTAGATCTGTTAGTTGCAGATTGCAGAACTTAGATGCAAGTGTTGAAGAGATTTAGGGATACAGTTACATGTATACACCACATCCATAGCTGTAACAGTTTTCCTCTTAGCGTGCTCAGTGTAGTAACAGCATCGCGGATCACATTCTCTAAAAACACCATCAAAACACCGTGGGTTTCCTCGTAAATAAGCCCTGAAATATGCTTCACACTGCCTTGACGAGCCAAACCACGAATAGCAGGCTTAGTAATACCATGAATATTATTACGCAAAACCTTACAATGCCTTTTAGCACCACCTTTTCCAAGGCCCTTTCCTCCTTTACTACAACCAGACATGACTGCTTGATCTAAATATTAAAGCAACCTCGTTGAGGCAGTGTGAAGCGTATTTCAGGGCTTATTTATGAGGAGACTCGCGGTGTCTTGAAGGTGTTTGTAGAGAATGTGATCTGCGATGCTGTTACCTACACTGAGCACGCTAAGAGGAAAACTGCTACAGCTATGGATGTGTATGCTGTAAAACGCCAAGGCAGGACCCTTTATGGCTTTGGAGTCTGGTGTGTGTGGCTAGTGTGTTTGTAGCGAAGATATAGTTACATGTATTTGTTTTTGAGAAAGTACAGATGCACCTGGTTTCTGAACTGTGGTGACTAAAATAAAAGTTGTCCATATCTTACAAATGTTACTGAGGTGAAGTCATATTTGGGTTTACCAAATTGTTATAACAGGTGTTATAGCAGGTCTTACAATATTGTTTATCACTTTGTATTATTTTACATAAAGATGTGCGTCAGACTTAAGGAAAAGGAATTTACAGCTCAAACGTTTAAAACTTTGACAGTCTGATGAATATTTGATGATCTGTATAATTCACTGTGGCACTTCAGACTCTTTGGATTCCTGCCTGCAGTAACCTGATGGCTGGCCTAAATGGTCAGAGCTTTAACCCCCACCCTTCTCCAGGACCAACAGATGCCCTCCCTTACTGACTTCAAGCCTTGAGTGGTATAAAGGGATGTCATCTGTGCCAACTCCATATCTGTCATTCTGCAGTTTTATGGTTATCTCAGGCAATCCACTTGAGTCATTAGTCTCTTTCAGGTTAACCTGACTCCTGAAGTCTTCATTTAAGTTCCTCATTGGGGAATTTTCTCATCTTCATGCTTGTGTTTCTTGAATACATTTTATATAATTGCCTCCAGTTTGCCTTTTGCAGCCAATGTAACCATCAGATACAGTACAAAATGCATTAAAAAGTACCACTCCCCCCAAAAATGCATCTGTTCTTGGATTGTCATGATGTCTGCCCGTTCGTTCTTTGACTACTCCAGAAAAAAAGAAGTGACCACAGCCCCTGCTACTGGAAAGACGGAATGCTTTTGTAGAGGCCCTGACACTATCAAACGTCTGTACAGAAGTCCTGTTGTGGATCCAGCAGTGGTGGCCATGGATTTCAGTAAGGTTGCAGTCAGGAACCCAATTGCAGGTGACAGGGAGAGTAGTATACTTGACCTATTTGGAAAAAAAGAGTTGTTTGTCAGCTACTTGGGGCATTAAAGCTCTCATTTGCCAGTCAAGACACTCCATCAGCTAAGAAGGAAGACTGAAAAGTAAAAGGTATGGGCCTTAGGAGATGCTTGACTGACATAACCTCAGCTGTCAGGTGGCCAAGCATTCCAGGAAGTGTAGTAATGGTAATGTAGATATGCCTTCCAAGTGCAGCAGCTACAAGATTGTTGGTTTTGAGACATGCCTGGTTAAGGTCTCAGCTCTTGTCAGAGATTCTGAAAGTGGAGCTCTTGGATGCCCCTCTGGATAAGGAGGTTGATTTTTTTTTTTTTTTTTTTTTTTTTTTTACATCCTTCCTCAAAGAAGGTGTTCAGGAATTCAGAGCAGGTCTATGTTATAAGAACGAAAGATCAAAGTCGAGTATTTATAAACTCAAATTCTCTATTGTGAGGGGCACAGCCCCTCACGCCCTCCCCCGCTAAATATATATTCCAACTCCAATATCGCACTACAGTGAGGAAAGGGCAAATATTCCGATCTTCACTGTGGTGCGAAAAACAATAAAATTGAGTTTTTAAATATTCGCTCATGTGAGCGTTCGAGATTTTGACCTTTCGTTCTTATAACATAGACCCTTCAGAGCAGAAGTGAAAGCCTATACAGGCCATCAAGGACATCTTTCATTCCTTTTATACCTAGATATATCAGAAACTACAATAGTAAAAGCTGACACTTTCCTCATAAAAGAAGGCAAGAACAGAGCCGAAAAGGAAAGAAGGGTCAGATAAGGAAGAAAAGTGGCAAACTAACAGTAAAGGCACACCTGGAGCCCTCAGGGCTGTGACAACCAGAAGGACCAGTTGCGACTTTAGAATGGCAACTCCCGTCACCTTTAGAGTAAAACCCAACTAAGCTCCTTTCCCTACCAATAGTTTTACTTTCCTACTCCAATTTCGACTTCTTTGTAGACCAAAAAGAAGTCATCACATAAGACAAGAGGATGCTACAGATCATAAAAGGGTTGCAGCCCACAATTTAAAAAGAACCCAAAATTCATAAGCACTCCATCTGTCCTGAAAGATCAGCAGCATCCGATACCCTTGCAGAATGAAAACCTCCTAGTACAGAAGTCTTACAGAGGGTACTAGGAAAATCAAAAAGGAACAGTGTTCTTTTCTTGGGACTAGACATAACCTGAAGAGTAATACTTGTTCTAATAAGACTAATCAAAGTTCTGTTGGTTCCAAACTTTAGGATGTTGCCATTACAAGTCTTTCTCCCTAATTCTTCCATGAATCTTGGGCAAGACTGTGTCCATACGCTTTAATTCCTTTTGATCCCCATGGTGTTACAGAAGGTCTAAGAGGAGATGCCAGAAATGTTATTGACAGCATATTTTTTCCCAAGCAACATTGGCTCACTGAACATAGGGAGAGAAAAAGCATGTATATTGCTTCAGTTTGTGGACCCCTTAAGACAAAACAGTAGGTCTGTTATCCACCCAGATTTGCTGACCCTATAGCAAACAGTGTAGAAGAGCTGCTACTCCTCTCCTATTTACTGTTTCACTCTAGTTAATAAGTAAAATAATTAAAAATGCAGATGTTAGTGCCCTGCGAATGGGTCTGACCAGTTAGAGATGGATATCCGATATTTGTCACCCTCTAGACTACCAAAGTACATAAATAGATGGTCAACCATTAAATTTTTATACATGAACAATTAAAATTGCTTTACTTGTTCAGCAATACAGTTAATAGTTAACCATTAAAATGTACAAAGAAAGATCTAAAATTTGCTGAAAGAACCACAGTAATTCTTTTCAACAGAGTAGAAGAAGAAAAAAATGCCTGTCTACATCAGCTAGGATTTGCTTCTGTCACATGCTGAAAGAATTACCGTAACTATAGTAGCTGAACTTTCAGAACATGTCCAGCAAAGGCACTAACAGGTCATAGGCTACAGGTAGCCACCATACCTCTCAACCTCTTGGCACAAGAAATCTGGACAAAGGCTAAAAAAATGGGAGGGTGCAGGCCCAAAACTAGGGACATTTTTAAATATTGCTCTTATAAACTTAGAAAGTTGCTAGGATAACAGTATTTTTATTAGCATGCATTTTTTTCTGAAGGATAGTCTGAAACTCAAATGTATGTTATTATTTAGTGACTTCAATCCTCAGTGATTTGCCAGACAATTACACATTTTATGAGGAAAAGACTAAAAATATGAGGCAAAAATATGAACATTCTATGAAGCTCTGGGCAGTTGAGAGGTATGGGTAGCACCCCTTCTCAGTTCTATTCTCGTCTATTCTGTTCATCAGCTGTATACTATATTGGCAAACAAACAAGTTTTTAACATTTAGGTAATAATTAGATGGTTTGCTTGTTCTTGGTTTAGCTGCTTCGGTTACAAACTTTGTTCACATTTATAAAAAGGCCACAGTGGCATGCATCTTTCCATACCACTGAAGAAACACAAATATTGCAGATTGAATCACATGTTTGTTTACCTGCTGCAGCCTTTACAAGATTTAAGTGCAGCTTGTGTATCTGTCACATTTTGTTTCAGATCCAGTGCGCATAATGGTTAAGGTCTTCACCTCCCATGCACAGTTCAATCCTGACCTCCGATCAGTGCTTGTTTGGAGTTTGGATGTTTTCCCTGTATAGCTGTGGGATTCCTCCAACCTCTAAAAAAACATGTTGAGTGTTTCCATTTCAAACTCACCAATGAATGTAGCTATGGGCAGCAGCACAGACTCTACATGGTGCCCTATATGGGGGAAGAGTTGTACAGACCAACCACTTTGGGCATCTACTGTGGTGAGCAGTATCCTCAAGATAGGAGAAAACACGGAATACAGACTGCGTACCAGCCACTCAGTGGTGTAAAATATTGCTTATAGGTGATTCGGTCTTGTTGACTAATGTTGCCAAAACAGGTATGGGTATTTGCCAGTGAAACATGGGTTGAGGACTCTGCTTATGCCAGGGATCTATGCTGATGGTGGGAGGGGTGTATGTGCCCCTATTGGTCAGTGTGTGTTTGCCATAAAGCCCAGCAACCCTGTGTCAAAAAGCTACTGGCCGACTGATGTCTAGTTGCCCAGCCTGGGTTACCTGGGATAGCTCTGTTGAGCAAAAGGTGGGCATAAAATCAATCATCTTGCCAAACATGAACTGAGAATTGCTACACTTAATGTAGGTTCATTGACATGACAAAGCTTGGAAGCAGATGACGTGATACGGAGGATGCTGGACGTCCAAATGTATCCAAGAGACGAGATGGAAGGACAGTGCAATAAAGCAACTTTGCTTGCTTGGGATCCAGAGTGTACTACTCAGGAGGAGGACAGGCTAGAAATAGTGTGAGAACTGTGGTGAGAGAAAGGCTTTAGAAGGCATTGGGGGATATCATCAAAATTAATGGCAGACTCGTGGCAATTAGACTCTAGTGTTATGATAGGTAATATTCATAATCTCAGTCGCCCCACAGCAGGGTTATGTTAGTGAGGAGAAGAGTGTATTCATACAGCAAGGACCTACTAGATAAAGCAGGACCACATGAATTGATGATGATAATGTATGACTTGAATACACATATCAGGACAGACAGAATGGGATATGAGGACTGCTTGAGTCCACATGGCTGGGGCAACAAGGATAAGAGAGAAGCCATTCTAGACTTCTTGTCTGGCAAATGGCTTGATAGTAGCCAACACATGGTTCAGAAAGAGAGGTGGTCACAAGATCCCATACAAGACTGGCCAACATGCAACTCTGGTAGACTTCCTTCCAGTAAGGAAAGGACCCTGGGTTAGAATCAATGATTACAAAGTCATCCCCAGTGAAACAGTCAGCCCCCAGCATAAAGCACTGGTTGCCACAATCAGCTTCAAGCAGTAGTCGGCTGAAGACCTAGAAGTTGACTGGAAAGGAGGTACATCATTTCAAGGAGTTACTCAGAGCTCTAGCACTCCAAGAAGAGGAGGAAATAGGTGGAGTTGAAGAAGAATGGCAGCTCCTCAAAATAGCATGTGAGAGCACTACAGAACAGATATGTGGCCGAGCCAGGTATGGAAATAAGGTACATAAGGAAAGCTGGTGGTGGATTGCAGAAGTCCAGGAAGTCATCAAAAGAAAGGAGGAGTGCAGGAAAAAAGCAGGAGATAGAAAAGACAGACCAGGCTAGTAAGTAATACTGGTTGGCTAGCAAAGAAGCTAAGAAAGGTGTTGCAGTAGCAAAGAGCAGGGCAACAGAATCGCTCTGCAGCTTCTGTAAAGTGACTCAGTATGTGGCACAAAGAAACTATCAGGTTACAAGGCAAAGACAAATAAAGAGGATAGTCAAACCCCCTTCATAAGGGATGCCAGCAACAACCTCCTCACAGGTCCACAGGACATCAAAGTCCAGTAGAAGGAGTATTTCCAGCAGCCTCTGAATCAAGAAAATCCCATAGAAACTGTACTAGCCCAGACACAGCCTACAATGAGAGAAGACGAGAAGCAAACCCAAAAGAAGTAAGAATAGCACTAAGGAAAATGGAGTCAGGGAAGGCAGCAGACTCAAATGATGTTGTGGCAGATATGATAAAGATGCTGGGTGTGAAAGAGGAGAAATGGCTCCTGAGGGTACTCCTAGCACTGTGGAAGGAAAAGCATATCCCAGATGACCGGAGAATAAGCATCAAAAAGGGGGGGGGGGCATCTACAAATGTGGGCAGTACAGAGGCATCAAACTCCTGTCACATTGCATGAAAGTTTTGGAGAAGGTGATTGATGAACAAATATGCAGAGAAGTTGAAAGTAAGATGGGAGATGAGTAGTTCAGATTCAGATCAGAATGCAGCACTACTGACCCAATGTTTACAGTGAGACAGATAGTTGAGAAGAAGCTAGAGATGAGGAAAAAGTCCAGCTGGGCATTCCTAGACTTGGAGAAAGCATATGACAAAGTCCCAAGTAAGCTGATGTGGGCAGTATGGCAGTGGTTGGAAGTCCCAAAAACATTGGTAGAATTAGTGCAAGCTATGTATAAGGACCCAGTGACTCGAGTACGAGCAGTGTTTGGTCTCACAGAGGCATACCCAGTGGGAGTGGGTGTGCACCAAGGTTCACCTCTGAGTCCACTGCTGTTCATGCTGGACTACATTAGAAAATAGGTCAAAGGGATCAACAAAGCTGCTGTATGCAGATGATGTGGCATTAAAGGCAGACTGAGCAAGAACTTCAGCAAAGGATAGGGGAATAGAATGCAAAACTGAAGGCACATGGTATGAATCTAAGCATGGATAACAGTGGTAATGGCAGCAAATTGGGGAAATCAGAATAAGCTGACACTTGAGGTAGAAGAGAAGATAGTGGAGCAGGTTAACAGCTTCAAGTATCTGGGATGGTTGTGGAGAAGGGAAGTCTGAATAAAGACATCAAAGCTAGAATCATAGGGGCTGCAGCCAACTGGCATAGAGGTGCAGTGAATGACAGAAGAATGCCAAAGAAGCTGAAAAGTAAGGTGTACAAAACAGTGGTATGACCAGTACTACTGTATGGTACAGTAACCTGGGCAGTAAAGGCAGAACAGATGAGGAAGCTAAAGGTGATGGAAATGGCAGAACAGATGAGGAAGCTAGAGGTGATGGAAATGAAGTTCCTGGGAAGTGTGGTAGGATGCACATTGTGGGACAGATGAAGAAATTAGAACATAAGACCAGAAGCCAAAGTAGCTCCAACTGAAGAAAAGATCAAAGAGAACAGTTTACATTGGTTCAAACAAATGTCCACAAAAGCAGAAGACAATCTAGTGAAGATGGTTTGGGACAGACAGGAAAAACATAAGGGGAAACGAGGATGTCTAGTAAAGGGATCTATATATTATGTTCTCGAGAGCTTACATTGTCTTCACGAGAATAGCAAAAGTGCAGAACATCGAACGGGTAATGGAAATCTCCATAACGGGAGATTTCTGTTTACTTCAATGTAGTGCGGTCTCGGAGTTGGTATATTTAAGTAGTGGGGTGCGCAGGGGGGCTTGCCCCCCTGCCTACACCCTTTATATTTTCTTTTTTTTTAATTTTATTTTTATGAACATTCGAAATTTTAATAGTTAGATCAATAAAGGTCGACCTTTAGTGATTCGAACTATTAAACTTTTGATGTTCTAATATAGACCCTAGTAAAGAGGTGGATGGATTGTGTGAGAGAAGATCTGCAGTTAGGCATGAGTGTCGAAGAAGACAGGAATGTGGAATTGAATAGAGAGAGATGGCAACTGTTAACACAATACCCCAACCCCATTTAGAAAATGGGAAAAAGGGGGCTGATGATAATTTAGATATATTTGTACATAAACTTCACGAGCTTAAGTGTGGAGTATCATTCTTCGGTGCATTTTTTTAATTTTAAAGCATCTTTAGAATGTTTTTATGAACTCAAACTAGAAATAAATTCTAAAAAGTAGTTTATCATTTTAAATGTCAAAGAAAAAAAAATATTGTATTTGTTTTAAAAGTTATGTTGAATCCATGGGCTGCATGAGGCTAAATATTCATGTGTCTCTTCCTGAAAATTTTGTAAAAAAAAAAAATTCTAGAAATTAATAATGAGATAGACGTTTGTAACTTGTGTCAATTAAGGTCATAATGATTATTCAAGACTGACATCCGTATTGATATCAGATATTCTTTCTGTGGATCAATGTTTCAGTCATCCTTTTAGGGGACAGATGCAAGTTGAAGTTTGAGATGTGGCCTGATTTTTGGAGCTGGGCACCCTTCTCTTTGAACTGGGCTGATGTCAGGTTTTCTCAGATGTCTTCATGTACTTTGAATGTAGATGGTATCCACCCCTCCTTTCCGATTTTCTTTCTTTTTTTCTTGTCATGTTCATAAATGATAGTCGAAAGTGCATTTGGAAAAAACTTTGGTCTAGGCCTGCAACCAAAGAACAGGGCAGATAAATACTGCATTAGGGATGCTGTCTTCTTTTAGTTTGTGTTGTATTTTTCTTGAACTTGTGCATGTTTTTGAGCGTAGAGTAGTGAATGCATAACACAGAGGTGTAGGGCAGGTCTGTGTCCAAGAAAATCAATAGATGTGCTTGCAAGTACAAAATGTCACACACAGCTTTTTCATGACAAGTGCATTTGCTGTCTGGGTATAGAGAATAAAATTAGTGACTCTCAGATTTGCAAGGCATTAAAGCGTAAGACTCTTAGGGTGGGATACAATGCACTTCAGGCTTATATGACCATGAAAAAATTCTTGACCAGGTTGGGTAAACCCTCCATGTTGCCACAAGCTGGTGGCTCATATATCCCCCAAAAAAAGAAAAGTAAAGGACACAGAATTTAGGTCCAAAGGAAAAGTCCATGGAGACCTCTGAATCTGATTATTCACAGGTGGACCCTAGGTCTGAGGGCATCAGTGTTTGGTGGCACTTGAGCAGCCCTTGTCCCTGATATGTTCAGAAGTCGAGGCCTCTAGTGATGCTCTTTTAGTTGACACTTTGCCGGTGACCTTTAGTACATCTCACCAGACCACGGACTCAAATAAAAAGTGGACAGCTGATGCCAGATGGAAATCTGCCTGAACAGAACCTTGCTATTAAGTGGGGAGGCCAGTGACTCCGTGATTATTATTAGGAAGGATGTTGGAGCTCACAGGAAATCGGAACACAGGGATGTCCTCTTTCAGGTTCAGAAATCCCTAGTGGCCGCCTTTCATTTTAAAAGTCAGATGTCTGAGAGACGGGCCTCTGCCTAACTGAAATTGCTGACATTGCAGCTCATCAGTCCTCAAACTCACCGTGCCTCCCTCTCAAGGTTAGGCTAAGCTGGATCAAGGAATCTTTTAGATTTTCTTCATGTTTTACTGTTGGAGTCATCACATTTGGGTTATCTGCTCGCAGTAGCCCTCAGTCGGCCTGATTAACAAAGTCTTGGGTCCTGCGTCGGTTGTCATCTCTTCTTCCATGACGTCAGGTAGTCAGGGGTATAAAACATGCAGCCGACGCCATTACATCAGTCTTTCTTGCCGTGCGGTGCCAGAAGCAGTTAACAAGTGCAGGTCGGCCGACTCCTGAAATTTTCATTTTCGAGTTTCAGAACCGAAGTCTTCAACTAAAAGCTAAGTACCCCGTTGGGGAAACCTTTTCTTGCTCTAAACTGATGTCAGTAAAAGTAAATAATTGCATTTCTTGTGGAAACAAATACCTCATAAAGATTTTCATTCGTACTGTATTCCTTGCCTAGGCCCTGACCACGACGTACCTCTCTGTTGGTTTTGTGCCTTATTTAAACCACAAACTATCCGTCATCGGTATATTTTCGCTTCTAAATATTTTGGTGCTCGGTTCAATTGTCCAGATATGTCTTCGGTAAGCCATCCGACTACTGACATTCTGAAAAAACGCAAAGATAAAGACAGAGACAGGCCGCCTAGGTCCAAAGCTCCGACGACACTTCTCTTAAGCCAGTTCGCCAGTACTCAGTGAGGTGCTTTCGCAGCCCCTGATACCCGCTACTTCAGATTCGTAGGCCTCTACTGAGAACCATTCGGAGTCCGGTATGTCGCGAGATGCTTCCTCGACTGTGGAACCAGCGGATGTCTCTACCTTGGATGGGTCCGGAGCCGCTGTGCAGGCACTGGCTTCTGAGGGTGTATTCAGGCTTACTGACTTGCATATTAAAGCAACGTCATCTTCTTCAAGGCCTAAAACTCGAACCATGCCTAGAAAACTGATGCCCAGACTGCATGGTCAGGCCTCTATGCCTGAAAACAAATGATAAGAATGGCTAAAGACCTTATTTAGGGGAAGCCAACCTTCCCCCTCTAAGAGACCTAGGACTGAGTTTGCTTATGATACTTCTGACCAGGATTCTGAAATTTGTTTCCTCTGATGACCAGGATTTACCCTTTTCTACCTATGAGGATTCTGATGCTGAGGACTCTATTCCCTCTGCCCCCCCACCCCCCTCCCCGGAGGATTGCTCTTTTGGTGAAACCTTGCATACACTGAGGGAGCATTTTCTTTGGGAAAGTCAGGATTTCTCTGATTCTAAAAAGAGGCTTAGGGATTTCTTACTCCTGCCCCAGCACAGGCCTTTAGATATTCCTCCTGTTCTAGACATTGTTGATGATGCCTTTTCAGAATCTAGCTTGGCCCCTGACAAGTTACCTCCTGCTCCCAGAAAACCTGATAGATATTACAGGGTTCCTGACTCTCACAAGTTTTCAAAAATCCTACTGCGGATCCTGAGACCATTTCACAGGGACCCAAAGGCATTAAAGCTACTACTGCCAAAAATCTTACCCCCTCTGATAGAGACTCCAGGGCGCTGGATAGATGGGGTAAGAAGGTATACACTTCTGCAACCTTGGCCATTAGGGCCTTAAACTGCCAGTTTCATATGTTAAAGTATCAGCAGCATATTATTGGATTACTTAAACAGAAAATCATGTTGATTCCTGGTTGTGCTGAAAATAAGGATTCACAGGATTTAATGCATTCTGCTGAACAAGTTGGAAAACATACCTTGCAATGTGGTTTTGATTCACTAAAGGCATCTTGCAGGGCTGCTGTCACTGGGCCTGTACTTTGAAGGCATGTTTGGCTTAAGGAGCAATCCTTGCCAGATCATGTTAAAGCTAAATTACTGGATGCTCCTTTAAATCAGAACCGCCTGTTTGGCAATAAGGCAGAAGAAGTTCTTAAAAAGATGGAGGAAAAAGCTAAATCTATGCAAAATGTTAAAGATTTCTTACAAGTACAACCTCCAAGATTTAGTAGGCATTGGCCTTCTAAGAACTGGTCCTTTCCTGCCTCGTCCAGGCCTTCTCAGTCCAAACCCAGATCCAGCAGAACACCCAGGCTTCAGTCCCAGGATACGCACAGGACTAAGCAGTGGATCCCCTTCCAAATGTGGGAGTAGTAAAACTCACCCCTATGGTAAACTGTCTCAATGACTTCACTTTAAAGTTTCCAAGCACTTCTCAATTGACTGTCCCTTTGGGGGGAAAGATTGCTCTACATGCAAAAAACTGGGAACTCATTACCCAGGACAAATGGGTTTTAAATATAGTTTCCCAAGGATACAGATTTCACTTCCACACATTACCAACCCCAAACGGTTGGCCAGATCTACCTCCAAATCAGTGGGCAGAGGCTCAAAAGCAAGTACTCACTCTCTTAAGCATAAAGGCTATTCAGACTGTACCAGAAGTGGAAAAGGGGCAAGGTTTCTACCCAAGACTTTTCCTGGTACCCAGAAAAGACGATTCATGGCATCCTATCCTGGACCTGTCTACTCTAAACATTTTTTTGGGGATTCCAAAATTCAATATGCTGACTGTTCACCAGTTGCTTCCTATGCTAGGCAAAGATGCCTGGTTGGCAACACTCAATTTAAAGGAAGCATACCTGTACATCCCAATCAGGGAATTTTGCAGAAGATACCTATGCTTCAAAGCAGGCTACACGCACTATCAGTTCTCTGCACTGCCCTTTGGCTTATCTGCTGCGCCCAGGGTATTCACAAAGTGCCTAGCTCCAGTCATTGCATTTTGCAGGCAGAGAAATATTCAAACATACCCATACCTGGACGATTGTCTAATTCAGGCAGAAAGCCAGGACATGCTTTTGAACTGTCTGGCCTTTGTACAAATGGTGCAGACTTGTCTGGGGTACACCATAAATGAAAAGAAATCACACCTGGTACCCTGTCAACAAATTATATTCCTGGGAGCTAGCTTGAATACAACTTCCCAGATGGCTTTCCTCACGCCAGAGAAACAAATTCATTTGACAACCTACTTCAAACTAGTGGCCACAAAAGCCCTGCTATCTGCAAGGGGAAAACTGCAAGCCTTGGGGTTCATGGCCTCCTGCATTCTTCTAATTCCATATACAAGACTGCATATGAGGAAACTACACTGGTATCTAAAAAGCCTATGGTGTTGACATTCTCAGGATCTAGAAACAATGATTCCTGTCATACCTTGCCTATGCCTAGAGTTCCTTTGGTGGGGAGAGGCCTGCCACCAAAACAAGGGACTACCATTCACTTTACCCCCTACTGCCCAAACTCTAACAGACGCATCAGACTATGCATGGGGGGCTCACGTGGCATGGAAATGCATTCAGGGCAAATGGAACCCAAATCAAATGCGCCTGCATATCAGTCAGAAAGAAATGTTAGCTGTAAAGAATGCTCTGACAGCCTTCAAGGACCACATTCTTCCAGGGCAATTAATGGTAAAGACTGACAACACCATTGTTATGTGGTACATAAACAAGCAGGGAGTTACCCATTCTTACCCCCTCTGCAGACTACCCATGACATTGTGGAACATGGCCTTAATCTACCAAGTGCATCTACAAGCTCAATTCCTGCCAGGAAAACTAAGTACACTGGCAGATGGACTAAGCAGAAACCTCATGGACCCACACGAGTGGAAACTGGAACCAAAGATTTTCAACATGGTGACAAACAAATGGGGGAGCCCAGATATAGACCTGTTTGCCTCCCCCAGAACTACCAATTGGACAGATTTAGCACAAGGACTCCCCACAAACAAGCTTGGAAAGTGGATGCTCTGTCCTTCAGCTGGAAAAACCTATCAGTTTATGCCTTTCCTCCTCTGCCTCTCCTCTCCAAAGTACTACTAAAGATCAAACAGGACAAACCAAGGATGATATTGATTGCACCAGACTGGCCACGCTAACACTGGTACCCCCTCTTGCGCAGTGTGTGACTGTTGGCCCCATGGCACCTGCCTCAGACCCCTACCCTGTTGTCTCAGCAGGAGAACCAGATTCTGCACCCTCAGCTTCAAACCCTGAACCAAGCAGCCTGGCTAATTACCTAATCTTTCCTTTACCATCTCTCAGTAAACCAGTGATGGATATCATTTTAGAGGCAAGGAGGCCTAGTACTAGAAAATCTTATGCTGAAAAATGGAAAAGATTCTGTGCCTGGAACCAATCTCAAGGGATGAGCACATCAGTGCCCAACTTACCTTAGATTTTACAATACTTAACTGAGATGCTTCACAAGGGCCTTTCTTTTTCCTCCATCAAAATTCACGCCTCACCCATTTCAGCTCATTATAACATAGAACCTCCTCTCTTCTCTCATCCACTGCTTAAGCAGTTCCTTAGAGGGGCCAAAAGTTTAAGACCACCCAGGAAAGCCCCAACTCCAGCCTGGGATCTTAACTTTGTATTGGAGAAATTCACTCTTCCTCCTTTCGAGCCAGCTGCTAGTGCAGATTTAAAATTTTTTTCTTGGAAAACAGCCTTCCTTTTAGCAATCACTTCAGCAAGGGTATCTGAATTACAGGCCCTTATGGCAGTGGAGCCTTTTCATGCGGACAGGGTGGCCCTCAGAACCAATCCCTCCTTCATGCCCAAGGTGGTATCCAGTGTTGCTTTTAATCAGTCCATTCATTTACCAACCTTCTTTCATAAGCCACAGAACAAAGGGGAATGGATACTGTACTCCTTAGACGTGCACAGAAAACTTAGATTTTACTTGGACAGGACTAAACCTCAAAGGAAATCTGAACAACTGCTGGTGGCATTTGCTGCAGGGGCAGAGGGGAAGGCTATTTCAAAACAAACCATTTCTAAATGGATAGGCCATTGCATTCATTTCTGCAATAAGCACCATGGAAAACCTATCCCACAGGGGATCAGACCCCATTCAACCAGGGCTGCATCTACCTCTACAGCCTTTCTCAGAGGTGTCCCTACCAGGGACATCCTAGAAGCTGCTACCTGGAGTTCTGTACATACTTTCACCAAGCATTACCATTTACCAATTTTTTTCTAAATCCAGAGCTGGCTTTGCCACTGCAGTTTTGCAGGGTCTTATAGCTGGTCCTAATGTTATCTAAATTCCTCCTCCCATCCATAGCTTTGGGAATCTGTCCAAATGTGATGACTGCAACAGTGAAACACGAAGAACATAGTACAGTTGTGTACTCTTTCCATAAATGTAGATGTTTGAGTGTATTCACTGTTGCAGTCCTGGTTACCCTCCCTCCAGCCCCCTGACTTTTTTTGGCTATACCTCTACTCTCCTTTACTATGGGCACCTGACATCTGGGGCAAGAAAAACTGATGTAATGGCGTCGGCTGCATGTTTTATACCACTGACTACCTGAAGTCATGGAAGAAGAGACAGCAACCGACGCAGGACCCAAGACTTTGTTAATCAGGCCGACTGAGGGCTACTGCGAGCAGATAACCCAGATGTGATGACTGCAACAGTGAATACACTCGGAACATCTACATTTATGGTAAGTGTACACAACTGTACTTTATAAAGCCTGCAGTCAGAATTCCAACAACTCTCTGTCTAGATTCCAAAACGAGAGAAAGACCCTGATTTCTCTATCACTGTGGAGGGAGTTGGACTTGGGCTATAATTCCTAGATGTCATCCCCTTTGTCCTGTGACACATGCAGCAAAAGACACTATGGACTGTCTGTCACCTACAGAGGACCTGTCATTTATGGTTACATTCTGCTGATAAGGGAGCTTTTTCAGTAGCAAATCCCACAAAAGGGTTAAGCATTTTCTGGAACGGGCTCCCCACCCCCACCCCACTATAAACTGGTAATCATCCTAGTACAAGAAGATGTCTTTAATGCTGCTTCCCTGGGACCAGACCTCCTAGTTCCCCTGCTGTAAGATGCCTGACTAGTTTCACAGGGTAGAGGACCAACTAAAATAACCCTGTTGCAAACATAGATATGTTGTCTCTGGAATCTGCAAAGAGCAGACTGGCTGTTGGGTGTAACACTGTTCCCATTGACAGGGAGAGTACGTTTGGGGAAAAGTATAGGCCTTTGCCATCCTGGTATTCAGAATATTGAACTATAATACCTGCATTTTGAAGTAACAGGAACATGTCCTTAAGCAGTGTTTGCAGAGTACTGGGAGTGGAGTGGAGGCCAAGAACAAGAAGACTTCCATGCGCTCTGAATTACAGGCTGCTTTACAACTAGGGAGAATTACTGTCAAATGTGGGTATGATGTTTTGGATGCAGCATCCAGACATGCTGCAACTTTTGGTGATTTAGAAGACCTACTGGCTGAGAATTCAGTGTCGGTCCAAGGATGTGATGGTGTATATTATAAGTGCACCTTTCGATAAGAACCACTGTTTGGATTCCAAGCATGTAATATATTCAGAAAGCTGAAGGACAGAGTGAAGATCATGGAGGCAGTGAAATGTATGTGATGTCCTCCTGTTCCCAAATCAAATAGGAATTTTTCTTTTAGACAAGGAAGGCTGCACAAAAGTAGATGGTTGTATGAAGCCAGAGGGAGACTAGAAACCTTCTTTGCTCAACTCCCAGCAGGAGAAAGCTGTGATTATACCAACCTCCCCCCTTACCCAGTCCCCAAACCCCTTCCCTGACTAGCCCATTCAGTTACCTAGATGATGGGCCAGTTAACCACCTCCTACTACTAGCAGTAATTGACCATAATCTCAGACAAATTATGTCTCCACATTATGATCAGAGGATGAAAGCTTCAGTTTGACAGACCTCAAGGAAGAGATAAATGGCTAGTGCTAGCAGGTCAGGAAAAACTGGTAAGTCTCACTGTAGCAGAAATACTGTTTGTAGGCACACTAGAGCAGAAAGTTTATTTAAGGGTGTGCTTCATCCCAAGTAGGGATGGTTACCAGAGACTCAGTTTAAAGATCTTAAGGCCAAACAAAGTTCTAATGGAGCAAAAATTCAAGATGGTGACTGTGCAGGCCTTATGTCTTCTCTTAAGCCCTCATGAACTCCTGGTTACTGTGGACATAATGGATGCCTACTTCTGCATTCCCATTTACAGAGGTCTGTGGCAGTTATTGAGGTTTGCGGTGGTGGGGGAAACATCATTATCAGCTTGATGCCTTGTTCTTTAGTTTTAACTTTTGTGTCCATAGTTTTCTCGTAATATATGGCCCCGGTGACTGCTCACTGCCGAGTCTGTGGCATCTGTCCTTACCCATACTTCGACAACTACCTGACTAAGGCCTTTTCCCAGGAGAAAGTTCAGAGGGCTATGGACTACACCGTTTACAGTGTGGCCAGTCTGAGTTTCCATATTAACAAACAGAAAACCAATTTCTAGTCAAGAGCAGCAGGCCACCATTTGCCACTCAATGGCAGGGGAAAGACAGACTGTCAGTTTTTGACCATCCTAGAACACATGGCATTTACCTGTTTTTCGTGGTTCTCTTGGCCAGGTCATACATGAGAAAAATACAGTGGTTGTTTATGAAAGTGGAACTAGTAATACCAGCCAGCCACTGAAAGTTTTCTTTCAAGTGTTACCATGGTTTAGGACAGAGCTAATGTGGTGGGTACAACAACTGAAAAGATGTCATTCAGGCAGATAGTGCCTAGTTAAACTCTCAAAACTGATGTATTAGACATAGCCTAGGGAGACCAGATGTTGGCCTTCATAATGTAGGACATCTAGAAAGCAAGAGGTCAAAGACTACATATAAACATTTGATGATAATGATCACCATTGCAAAGACTATTTGGATGGCTGGAAGTCTAAAAGCTATTGGAGGTGGCACAGCAGCGATGTGCTATGTAAGGATGCTTGGGGGCACAAATTCTTATCTTTGCTGGCTGTCCTTGCAGTCGTGGGGCCTGGCCTTGCAGGCAGACCTGTCCCTGAAAGCTACCTGGGTACCAACATAATAGAATTTTGTGGCAGTTAAGCAAAGCTTCTGTAGATCCACATGAATGGATGTTGCACCGGGAGTCATTTTTAGATCTGATAGTTGTTCCCTATGTAGACTTTTTTCTTCAACCAGCTGATAAGTTTAAACAGTTTTGCTGAAGATTACCTCACAAGCTGACTTGGGCAGTAGATGCCTTCTCTCTATGGTCTGTTTGTTTCAGTTTGTTCCTCTCCCACCTTATTTGCCAGAATAATACAGATTATCAGGGAGAAAAGGACAAAAATTGTTCACATAGCCCCTTTCTGGCCTAGGGGTGCTCTCCTCATGCAAATGGCAAGGGAGAGAACCTTCCTGTTGCTGCAGCTTGTAGGCCTTTTGACTCCATACAGGGGACTCTGATGCATCTTAGATTGACTGCTTTGCACTTAAAAAAAAAAAAAAAAAAAAAAAACAGCAAAAAACAGAGCTCACAGGTAAAGGTTGGAAATGTAAATCCAATGTAGTGAATATAAGCAATATATTAATACAAGAGGGGGGACTTTAAATCTAGGACAGAATGTGCAGAGTTACGTTGGATAATTTGGTTTAAAGCTGACACTTTTTTCCTGATTTAAATGGCAAAGTGTCATTTAATTTTTTGATTACATATTTTCTATCTAAATGTTTTTATGTTTTGTGAGTTGAAAGATTTTAAGTTTGACTACTGAATTTTATAGTAATGTACGTTTAAGAGGATGTGTTTTATGTGAATGCTGATTTGTTAATGCTTTCTGATATCACTGTTTAAATAGTTTTTGGCACTTTTTATCAGTGGTCTGATGAAGCTACAGTTGTGCTGAAAGCACTTACCACATTAAACTTTTTTGCATCCCTTCGTGTGGTGGTTGGATTGTTGGACTGCTTATAGTCTCTACATTGCTTTGAACTTTGTGGCTGAGAGGATATGATCTCATTGCCCTTTGCACTGCTTTACTGTATGGATGTACTGAAAATTATGAGGGAGCCTCAGATGCCAAGTAGAAGGAAATGATGCCTAGCAAGACAGAAGAGATTTTTTTTTCTTTCTGCTACCAAAGGATAACCAGCACCCTACACTAGTGGATGTGCCTGTGTCTCTCCAGTATCTTTGCAAGCTGTTTGAGACAAGCCTAGCCTGTACCACAGTGAAGGTGTACTCGTCCACCTACATGACAGTAAACCCGACCCCTCCGCCATCCAGAACACCATGGATACACCCAAGCTTATGACCTGAACTGTGTATAGAAAAGTTAACTTTACCACTCATTGAACCTTTGATGTCTGTAACAATGAAATTCTTGATTCTGAAAACAGCATTGTAAACACCTCTATCAGGATGATATCAAAATGTCAGGCTTATGTGTAAAGAGCCTTATTTTATACTCTACAAAGACCAGATGACCCTGCTCACTAACCCTTTATTCAAGTCTAAGGTGGTTGCAGGAACTAGCCCTCGAACAAGTTATCCATCTACCTGTTTTTTGGTTTTTACACCCAAGCCTTAGAACAAGAGAGAGAATCTTGCTGTCATTGGACATTCATAGAGGTACTATCTGAGCAGAGCCAAAGTCATCAAGAAATCAGATTGTTTCCTTTGCCAAAAGCAAGCTATTGCTGACTGTATACAAGTGGTGCATTTCCAAATAGTTGTCAAATTTTGGTCCAAGGTCAATGGAAAGTTTTTTTTTTTCAAAGAATCATATCCCGCTCTACTAGGGCACTGCCACTACTGCTATCCTTAGAGAGGTTCATAATATCTTAGAAGCAGCCGCATGATTCATGATTCATACTTCCCTCAAAGTACTACAGGTTGAATGTGGCCTCCAGGGCAAGAGCAGAATTTTTGCCTCTGCTGTCCTGGAGGGCATGTTTTTTTGGCACCTTATCATATTTATTTATCCACACACACACACACACACACACACACACACACACACACACACACACACACACATGATATAGAATTATTTATATATTTCTAGTGCTGTTGCCTCACAGTAAGAGGTTGTCAGGTTTGCTCCTCAGCTAAGCTGCCTTCTGTGTGGAAATGGTAAGAGACACATGCAGTGGCAAGAACAGCAGAATGGAGAGGAAGTGTGAGAGAGCAGAAGAGAAAAGGGAGGTATGATGAATGAGAGGCAGTGAGAGGATGACTAGATGAGATAAGGAATGATGAAACAGCGATACAGTGATGTGAGAGAGCTGCAAGGTGCATGTAAGGTGACCTGTGTGAGTGCAGCTGCACTTGGGTGAAAAGGCGTTCCTTGTCTGAAGTCTGAGTAGAGGAGTGGAGTTCCATAGTTTAGGTGCTAGGGTGGAAAATGTGTGGTTAGTGCAATGAAGTTTAGTTTTTCGAGTTAGTAGGGTGGACTGAGACAGAGATACCCCTGAGATTATATATATGGGTTTTGGTGAAGAGTTTGAGTGAGGGGGAAGATTTCTCAGGTGAAAGGGCTTTGTGAATTTATGTTCCTAGTAGAATGATGACTCCCAAATGTATTGGGAGTCATTTGACTTTGGAGAAAGTTGGGCAGTGGTGCTGTTTTAAAGGCAGATGTTATTGGAGATGGTTTGTAAGTTGTTGGCATTTTTCTTTGAGGGCTGCAGGTGTTATGATTAGTCCATATTCAAGATACAATAGTCTGTTGCCCAGAACAGTAGTGTGTTGATCTTTTTATGTGTACTTTCAATGTGTAGTTGAAAGTTAAAAGATTGGTCTAGCCAAATGCCCAATGTATTTAAAGGATGTGGTAGTTTCTTTCTTTGGTGGTATTTTTAATGTTTAATATTAAGGCAGGTAGATGCTTGGCTATTTTTTGGTTGGTTCCAAGTAGAATTGCTTTTATTTTTGCAGGACTGCATACAAGTTTCTTGCCTGTTAGCCATTGGTTTAGTGTTTGTAGGTCATGTCGAAGCTGAGTTTGAATAATAGAGTGGCATTTGTTTGATCTGTGCGTGACCATGGGATTTGCATAAAAATATAGGTGTCTGAAGATGATCAGATGGGAGTTTGTTGATGAATATGAAAAATAACAGAGGGGTAAAGACTGGGAGAATCCTCTCATAAGAGGAGCTGTTTCAGAGGTGGTGGTGCCACTTTCACCTTTAAGGATATATTGGTGAGGAAATCTACACACTGTAGTTTTGCATTGTCAGTAATGCCTATTTCAGTTTGTCAAATTGCAAGTTGTGGTCAGTTAGATCAAAGGCTTTTGTGAGGTCAGTGAAGGCAGACCAACTTTGTCCATTTTAGGTAAAATGTCATCTGTGAGGGAGTAGAGCTGTTGTGTCCAGACCAGAATCCATATTGCTTCCTGCATAAAAGACGGTATTGATGTAAATAAGTGGTAATTTGGTTGTAGGTAAATTTTTTGCTAGTATTTTAGATAAAGTGTGAAATATTGAGAGGGGGACAGTATTGTGAAGCAGTAGCTTGCTTGGGTAGTATTGCAATAGTAGTAACTATATAGCTTTTTTCTATGTCTGAGGCATAACCTTGTTTAGTAAAGGAGAAAACCAAGGTAATCAGGTTTGGTATCCCATCTGTGACCCAAAGGGTGACGGGACTAAGAAGAAACAGACTGCAAAGGATTAGTTCAGATAAAATCACTTTAGCTTGTAGGTTTAGGAGGCTGTCTGTAGGACCTGCCCTGTATGAGGAGTAAAGATGTCTTGTTGAAGTTTTAAGTAGTTTAATCAGTGAAGTAGGTAGATAGACGAGCGTTCTTGATCGCTGTGCTGCAGTATCTTTGGGCAGGATTTTGATTTGGAGGCTCAGTCATAATCTCACATGTGGTAGCTTCACACCATTGGCTCCTTAGCCAAGCACCTATACCAAATGTCTGAACCTGCAGTTCCTGTCATGCTCAACAGGATTACTATTGCAACAACACATGATCAATAGGGTAAAACTAACCTGTCTCACAACTGTGTAAACCCCAGCTCACGTTCCCTATTATTTTTTATTTATTTATTTATTTTACATTTGTTGATCGGGATAGTCAGTCTGGGTGTGAGCCCATTTTCAGTGGAGGCCCGGGGAGAAAAGCTCCAATAAAACAAGAACAACATTGACAGATACTGTGTCGGTTTTACATAGAATTTAACAGAAATATCTAGAAACAATAAAGAAAGTACAATGTACAATAGGCACTTTAGTGAAAAGGAGAAAGTTATTACAGTATAGTTATTACAATATAGTTAAGTCATATATAATATATATTTTTAATTTGAGGGCAGGGGTCCATCTTTAGTTGATCATTTGAGTATACTTTAATACATGTACATATGTATACACTTACAAAAAAAGAAATGATCAAATTATACTCTATTGTAGGTAGCAGATAGGTGGTGTTAATAAGTGGGAGTGGGGTATACATCGAGACTATAAAATTTAAGGGATGAAATTTGATGTGGGCTTATGTGGTATTAGCCTGGCTTGGTGCAGGAGCAGAGCCAGTTGTTAGTGAGGTGGTCTTTGAGCAGAGTTTTGAATTGGTGTAGGTTGGTAGCATTTAGGATGTGTTGAGGGACTGAGTTCCAAAGTTTAGAAATGTGGGAGTAGAGGGCATCCCCAGCTTTGTTGTTGCTTTTGGATACTTGCAGGAGTGTTTTGTTTGAAGGTCGGAGTTGCCGAGTGTTGGTATATAGTTGGAGTAATTGTTGTAGGGCTGGGGTTCTGTTTGGCTGGTATATTAGTTGGTGAGTTAAAGACAAGTTGGGTATAGGTTAGTTGCTGTTGGAATGCTAGCAGTTTTATTTGCTGTAGGGCAGCACAGCGGAATATGGGGAGCTAGTGGCGAACTTGGCTGTTTTATTGTAGGCTGATTCAAGTTTGGTAAGGTTAGTTTTGTTAAGGTTTGTAAAGATGTGAGAAACACATAGAACAGTAGATAAGAGATGAGTCCTGGCAATGCTTAGTCTAGACTGGCTAGTTAGGAAAGGATTACTTCGGTAAAGAGAGCCTAGTTTGATTTTTTAATGGTTTGAGAGAGGTGTAGGTCAAATTTTAATTTGCTATCAATTGTGACACCTCGTAATTTGGTATGTGAGCTGGTGTTTGATTGTGTTGTTGGAGGAGTGGATTTGAAAAGTGGCTGAGTGATTGGGTGTTTTGGTGGGGAGAAAGAGCATGAGTTTGGGTTCAGTATGAGGTTAGTGTTAGTGTTAGTTAGCCAGGATTCTACTTCTAGGAAGGATTGTTGTGTTATAGCCTTAAGTTGTCAGAGAGGGGGCGGAGCATATCAGGGTCAGAGAGGGGGCGGAGCATATCAGGGTAAAGTTATCTGCATATTGGATGACAGTGGGTGAAAAGTCCAACTCTTGGTGAAATCTGCTCCACGGTGATAGGAAGAGCTAACATCCAAGGATCAAAAAGCCATGTTGCTATGAACACTTGGCCGCTGCAAGCCAGTTGTCCCTGCGGTAAATTTTCTGACAGAAACATAACAAGAACACTTGTCCGTCTGCCTTCTTAACTGAATAAACAACCTGAAACTTCAACAAGGCATTTTATTCCTCCTGCAGGGAGGGTATCAGAGAGGGAGAGAGAGACTCCTAGACCTGCTAGCTAGACTGATTTTATCTGGACTAATTCTTTGTACCCTGATTTTTATTAGTAAAGCAGAGATTGTGTATGCAAATGACAGCATGGGAGAGGAAGTCCTTACAAAGAAATTAATAAACTAAGGGGCTATGTTTTACATGTTTGAGGGAAGTGAGTGTTACAATCCTGTTTCCCTCCCTCCTTCCCATGTCTTGCATTGGGTAATTGTGGTTAGGGTGGGTACCTACTTCCCTTCCTCCCTTTGTTCAGTGTCATGTTTTTCCCTTGCTGTCGTTTTGTGCAGGTCAGCAAAGAGGGCAGGAGTTCTCCAGGCGTCAGAACAGTACCTCTGGCATTTCTCGTATTAAGGACAGAAATTTAGGCTATTACTGATTAGGAGGAGCCCAGAAGAACTAACAGCAGCAAATTAAACTGAATTGATACAACTTATTATGCTGTTTGGAACTTAACATGTATGTGAAGATGCCCAAAGTAAGATGACATCAACCCGGTCATATTGGAAGGTTACCGATACGTGTAACTCCTTATCAATTGCAGAAAGAAACAGTTCTGAGCACATTGCGGGTTCTGCGAAGAGCACTTCTGGCAGCATCAAATATTAAAACTATACTAATTTCATGAACTTTAATCATACTCTGACTTAGGAATGGACTCTATTCCCATCATGGTATTAGAAATCCAAAAGACTTGGATAAATCAGAAGGTTGTTTAATTGCATAACTCAGAAAGTACTTTGTGCCTCAGCCTGCAGCTGAGCTCCCTTCAGTAAAGACCGCAACAGGGACTTGCTGGAACATCAACTATTATGGCAGATTACTTAAAAATAGTTGCACTTGTCTCATCATAGTAACAGTTGCAAAAGACATAAGAGCATAAATATATAGTATCATGATTTCAGGTCTAAAATGAATATGCATTCCTGTTTTTTTTTTTTTTTTGTTCTGTTTAAATGCTGTGTGATGGAGTAAACCTAAGTTATTTCTTTCCATTAATATTCAAAATGCAGTTACTTTGTTTTGAAGATATGAGGACAGTATACATTTTACAGGTAATGTTACACTATACTTCCTTTAAAATTTAACGAAAATACATTTAAGAGCTACACCACCACACATAGGCATCATAAATGGTCGAAAAGCACATTGTAGTCAGGGAATGCATTATGGAAATGTCAGGCTGAAACTCCACAAACATTAATTTTCAAGATTTTATCCATCATTTTGTATACACTAAGAATTGAAACAAGAAGCTGTAAAAAAACAAATATATCATTACTTCTAAAACTATATTGTGTATTATTCGTACCTCTGTCCAGTATAAAGGACAGTTATTTCCCCTTTTTCCACAGGGAAGTACTCTCACATACCAGCAACATTTGAGCTATGAGTAGTGGAAAATGGAGGGTGCACAGAATTTGGCATTTTAGGCCACTAATTTCATGTAACTTGTATTTATTCTTATATTTGCGACTTATTAAACTGTCACTTTATTAGGTGTTGTAACATCACAGTGTGTTTTAATTTTGATTTTGTGTAGAGGCACCAAATAGTTATAATAGATTCTTGGTAATCACTTGGTTACACATAACCCTAGGCATAATTCCTAGAAGATTTCTTCATGAAAATGGAATTTCATTTTTTTTCAGTAACTGCAAATCCATGTCCCTCTTGTATTCACTCTAACATTGAAAAGGAACTTTCTGATGACACCTAGAATCTACACATTATCTTACAGAGTTGCAGTAGATGTACAAATCGAGGTGGATTATTATTCTGTGCCCCCTTTTTCTTTGTATTCTTGACCAGCACTAGTACAACTCATTGTATGTTAACATGGAAATAGTTGTTTAGCTTTTTGTTAAAATATATCGAAATGTTTCTTTCCTTTAAAATGGTATTGTTTTTGCTGAGTGCATTTCCTGGTAGACAAATGTAATTTTAGGTTGATAAGTCAGTACTTATAAAACGATATCTTGAGAATTCAGTTTTCCTTGCTCATCTAATAATGCATATATTACCAATTCCCTCCTCTGACTTTGGTTCCCTAGTAACAGGTTGTCTTCCGTTGCAGTCTTTTTTTCTGCATAAAATCTTTTTGTTGAGAATTAAGCTTGTAAATCTCCCTTTATAACTCTTTCAGTTCATCACCCTCTACATTCTCTCATTGAAGTAGTGTGTAGCCCCTCCTCTAGTTTCTTGTCCTCTCATTTTCTCTGCTTTTCTTAATTTACCACATTCAGTGTACAGTGACTTAGTTCTTCCATGTTAGTCATGAGTCATCCTTCCTTTTGTAAATATCGCTCACTCCTCTGTACTCTTTAACTGCTTATCATCTCACGTAAACCACTCATTTTCTTTTGTACTTCCATGTAGCCTGTTAAAATCTATGCCCATTACTTTGCTGACTCCTTAATTCAATTGATCTGAAAAAAATCTGCATTTGTTGATTTACTCCGTGCCTTAGTAATGACTTCAGAAATCTGTAGTTTACCTTTACAATATGTATATCTTCTTTTTCCAGCCACCGTTAACAAACCTAACTTGAAAATGTGTTCACGTTTTTTATGTACCTCTTTCTTTACCCACTAAAGTCCCAATGAATGTTCCCATTCTGTATAGTCCTCACATTAAACATTAAAAAAATGACCAAACTTTTACATTAGTTAGTGTTATGTTTGTTAGTTCATATGTAAAGACTACATTTTAAGATTATTTTTCTTTACAAACATCCAGTACTAAACTTTGTCATGATTTCAACTATTAAACATATACTATTTGAACTTATTCTGGTCTTTATTCACCAGTTGTCCAGAGCATTAGACCTTTCCTTAGTCCACATTTCCTGCTGCTATATTACTTCCAACTGATTTATATTAAATACCCAAGCTTGTTATTTAAGAAACATAGGTTCATAGTTAGGTACTAGGCTATCAGCCCAAGGGCCTATGTAAGCTTAGCCAACAAGGTCCGCTGGCTTTCGCCTTCCAAGAAGGTTATTTTCTTGTGTCCCTGTCGAGCAGGGCCACAGAAGTGATCCCGGGGTGAATTTCCTATTTTCCATCCATCAAGATTTTTCTTGAAGAGTGCTAATGAGTTACTCTGCTTGAAATAGATAGGCAAAAACTAATTGCAAACCAATCAAACCAAAAGTGCACAACGGAGGAACCTTGTTTGCAGTCAAAAACGCCACCGAGTCACAAAGCTTCTTAACGCTTTTATTTAGAACAAACCAAAAGAGCGTTTTCGCCACGGACCACCGTGGCTTCTTCAGAGACACAATTTCAAACCAAAAACACTCCATTTAAAAATACTGAATCAGGAAGTGACACATTCCTGTTTCCTGTTACCGACAGGTTGTGTTTAAAAACACATGCAAAATGTTTAAAATTAAAAACATCTGAAATTTAAAATCATTTTAAAATAGCAGAAAATAAATTCACTTGTATGGATACAATCTCAACCACTTAGCCAAAATATGGATGACAGTGAAAAGTTATCATTAATATTAACAACATACTACCATATAAAATATATGAATGAATCTGTAGAATATATATTCAATTAAACATGGAAAGCATAGAAAAAATGTACAATGTATAAAATATATGTGCAACCCATGCATGCTCAATACAGGCTTGATTTAGGTCGTTTTATTTATGTGATGGCCATGCACGACTAGGAAAGAACTACCCACTGCCTTTCAAGCATGCGTGCATCCTAAATGATTCTGCACGTAAATATCGGTTATGTCTTCCTAAAGGGTCAACTATAAACCAGGGGCGGCTCGTGGCATAGGGCTGCCGGACTGCAGCCCCCTCAAAAATAAAAAAGCAAAAAGAAAAACAAATGAAAAATAAAAAAAAAAATATTTTTTTAATTTCGCGGACTTCGCGCATGCGCATAGACCGAGTCCCGACTTATCGGTCTATGCGCATGCTCAAGGCAGCCCGGCCGTCCCCATAGAGGGACACAAGGAGACGTCTGTGCACTTTTACAGTGCACAGACCCGCCAGGAGTATAGGACGCGTCCGGACTGCAAGAGGAGCAGCAGGGACTCGGGACAGAGCCTTAGGGATCTCGTCGGCCGGGAAGGAGCATTGGGATCTCGGGTCTTCAGTATGCTGGAAGGATGTATGTACGGACGCTCTGGATGTATTCATTCAGGTAAGGTGCCTTTTATTTTATTTTATTGAGTTTGTGCTTTTAATTTACAATGTGTGTGTATGGTGCTTGTGCTTTACTGGAGTTTGTGTATGGTGCTTGTGCTTTACTGGAGTTTGTGTATGGTGCTTGTGCTTTACTGGAGTTTGTGTATGGTGCTTGTGCTTTACTGGAGTTTGTGTATGGTGCTTGTGCTTTACTGGAGTTTGTGTATGGTGCTTGTGCTTTACTGGTGTGTGTGTGTGTGTGTGTGTGTGTGTGTGTGTGTGTGTGTGTGTGTGTGTGTGTGTGTGTGTGTGTGTGTGTGTGTGTGTGTGTGTGTGTGTGTGTGTGTGTGTGTGTGTGTGTGAAAATGCCCCAGGTGCTTATGGTGGTGTGGTAGGGAATGCCTCAGGCTTGAACCCTGTACCCTGTATGCAGGTGTTAAAGACTTGAGTTCCCTACCCACCACCATTTGTAAAAAATTCAGATTTTACCTCATATTCGATCTGATCTGTTCCTCATAATATCTGTGGTTTGTAAATGTTGCAATGCTTGATATTTGATGGTGTAGTAGTAGCATTGTTGCCTCACAGCTGCAGGTTCTTGGGTTTGATTCTTGGCTGGGGTTCCTTCTTTGTGGGGTCTGTATCTTCTCCCTGTGTTTGTGTGGGTTTGCTTTTGTGCCCTCCCATGTTACAAAGACATGTCTGCATTATTTCTTCCTGGGCCTCTGCTGAAAATTGTTTATTTGTTCCAAGTCAGACTGTCCTGATTAAAACTGTTAAATAAAATTGATAGGCATTTGAATTTCAGACTTAAGGGTTTCTGAATGTTTAATTCCTTGCGTATTTGATGGTGCAGTGGTAGTATTGTTGCCTCACAGCTATAGGTTTTCTGGTTTGATTCTTGGTTGGGGTGGCTTCTGTGTGGAGTCTGCATCTCCTCCATGTGTTTGTGTGGATTTGCTCTGGTGCCCTGCCATTTTACAAAGACGTGTCTGCAGTTTTAATCCCTGCTGAAAATTGGTTTTGTTCTGTCCGCAGTAAAATTGACAGGCATTTGAATTTCAGACTTCAGGTTTCTGAATGTTTAATTCCTTGCATAATTGATGGTGCGGTGGTAGTATTGTTGCCTCACAGCTATAGGTTTTCTGGTTTGATTCTTGGTTGGGGTGGCTTCTGTTTGGAGTCTGCATCTCCTGCCTGTGTTTGTGTGGATTTGCTCTGGTGCCCTGCCATTTTACAAAGATGTGTCTGCAGTTTTAATCCCTCGTCTCTGCTGAAAATTGTTTTGTTCTGTCCGCAGTAAAATTGACAGGCATTTGAATTTCAGACTTCAGGTTTCTGAATGTTTAATTCCTTGTATAATTGATGGTGCAGTGATAGTATTGTTACCTCACAACTATAGGTTTTCTGGTTTGATTCTTGGTTGGGGTGGCTTCTGTCTGCATCTCCTCCTGTATTTGTGTGGATTTGCTCTGGTGCCCTGCCATTTTACAAAGACGTGTCTGCAGTATTAATCCCTGCATCTCTGCTGAAAATTGTTTTTGTTCTGTCCGCAGTAAAATTGACAGGCATTTGAATTTCAGACTTCAGGTTTCTGAATGTTTAATTCCTTGCAGATTTGATGGTGCAGTGGTAGTATTGTTGCCTCACAGCTATAGGTTTTCTGGTTTGATTCTTGGTTGGGGTGGCTTCTGTGTGGAGTCTGCATCTCCTCTCTGTGTTTGTGTGGATTTGCTCTGATGCCCTGCCATTTTACAAAGACGTGTCTGCAGTATTAATCCCTCGTCTCTGCTGAAAATTGTTTTTGTTCTGTCCGCAGTAAAATTGACCGGCATTTGAATTTCAAACTTCATGTTCTTCAGAATACATAGTAGCACAACCTTTTTTTCTAGCAATTTTCTAAGTTTATAAGATGAATATTTTAAATTTGTCCCTATTTTTGGGACTGTATTCCCCCATTATTGGCTTCGTCCAGGTTTTTGTGCTAAGGTTGACAGCTATGGCAAGAACTGAATTCACTAGATATGGACTGTAGAATTGTGCATATTTACTGATAAAGGTGCACTGTAGAATTGTGCATATTTACTGATAATGGTGGACTGTAGAATTGTGCATATTTACTAATAATGGTGGACTGTGGAATTGTGCATATTTACTAATAATGGTGGACTGTAGAATTGTGTATATTTACTAATAATGGTGGACTGTGGAAGTCTGAGTAGACTTTTTATGATAAATGTTCTCAACTGGGCAGTTTTGCCATTATGGGTGCATATGTTTTGTTTCATTGCTTACTGGAAAAATGTTCAAAACAAATTTAAAACACCCTCTAACAAGTGTACTGTATTGTACAAGGAATATAATTTTAGTACAATGAGGAAGGTGTATCAAAGAGCACATGTATGTTTCATATGCAAGGGGCCTATGATTCAAAACAGCCCAAAATTAATCTTTATCTGCCACTGGCAAAATGTATTTTCTTTGAATGTGGGTTTCAATGCTGTTTCAATGAATGTGAGTTTCAAGGGCAGAGAAGTTTTAATGCTAAGTTTTCATTGTGAGACTGCATTGCTTTGTTTAACAGATGACTTAATGTTTGTGCTGTAAAATACAAAATAAAACTTTCAAATGAAGTCCAATCATTGAAGTAAAGCAGTATGCACATTAGTGTTTATGGTAAATGGAGTAAAATAGCCAAGTAATGGTTAATTGGAATGGCTGCAGAGGCTCCAGTTCAACCATTATTTTGTCGGGGGCAGCAAACTCAGACAGGCCCAGCTGAACTATACCTCCCAACTGTCCAGATTTTCAAAGAATGAATAGATTTTTGCTTCTTATTTTTGGTTTGTTGTTCATAAAATTTGTAGTTTTAATTCCTAAATGATTTGCCAGAAGTCACTAAATAATAAGTTTCAGACTTCATAACCTTCATAAAATGCATGTTAAAGTAAGAGCCGTTCTATCAACTGTCTCAATTTATACAAGAGCAATTTTAGTACTGTTTATATGTGCCCCAATATATTTGGCCTTGTTCAGATTTACTGCATTAACAGGTTGAGAGGTACATGCAAATAAATTGCTTTATAGAATTAGGCATAGCCAACCTCTCAACTGTCCCCAATTTTTGGCTCAAAATGTTGCTCTTCCCCTAATAATCCCTCCATAAAATAGCAATTTTGGAAGAAAACATGGAGGGTTTACAATTAAGAAATAACTGTAATAATCAAAGTTATAGATTACTTGAAATGCATGTAGATTCTTTTATTTTGTCAGCTGCTCAAGGTAGCAGTACTAATATTAAAGTGTCCCTTCTTTGACAGGTAGAAGCTGTATTGTGTGTCTATTTTATATTTTTGCATCACATTTTTGGTCCATTTTTCATAAAATTGTGTTTTTGGCAAATTAGTGACAAATCACTAAAGACTGAAGTTAGAAAATGACAGACATTTGAGTTTCAGATTTTATACCCTTCAGAAAATTCATACTAATGCAAGACCTATTCTATTATCTTTCTAAGTTTATTAGAGCAATATTTAAAAATTGTCCTTATTGTTGTGCCTTTGTCCCACTTCTGTGTATGGCTTTGTCCAGATTTCTTGCTCTTGAAGTTGAGAGGTATGACAAATGTGTCAGGGCCATCACAGTCAGCCAGAGAGATTTCAAATTGTGACATGCTTGTTGCACCCCACTCCCCATGTAGTGACTCTGGATGTGTCCAAGCAAGGCAAGGAGTAGTTGTATCTACCTTGGATGGGGAGGACACACTGCATAAGTACTACAGTGGCTTTTCATCTGTCCTTGATTTTGCAGAATGGTCTGGTTTCTGTCATATTTTGTACTGTTGATTTATGCTTATTACTCAAAGTGCCTGTTGCTCTGTGTTTAAGTAGCAATGCTTTAATGACCATAAGGTAAGCTTGTCTGACATCGTAAGATGCAAGTAAGCTTTAATAAGCATACTGTTAAAGAATTGCCAACATTGAAAGCCTTTCTGTTGTTGCCATGCAGAGAATACTTGACTAGATAATGTATAAGCCTTGGGTATTAAAGGACAGGATTCCATTATTTTAAAAAGCTCATTACACTTGTTGGAGACTTCCAGTCATCTCTACAGGCTTTACCCGTAAACTAAACAGAATGCCAATCATGTGTGGTCCATAACCTGTACAGTAATCCTTTAAGCAATGTATCTTGAGCTTGTTTCTTGTTTGCTTTTCATTTTTACTTTTATCATGTTTTCCCCATGAAACAAGTTGTCAGGCAGCAGGTCTTTTTGGATAAGAAACATTTTTACAAGTGGGGGCATCACATAGATTTCTACTTTCAGCATGTTGCTTGGTACTTTAATAAAGCTGAATATATTATAATTAGAACTGCAGTGCAAGGAGAAGTGGTTTGAGTTGAGTGCTTCTGGTTTTTCTTATACTTGATTTTGACTGGCATTCCAGTAATGTATTTAAAAAGTAATTTATTTTTTCATGCCTCACAACCTTTTGTTTCCATCTAGATATTAAGTAAGCTGTCATGCAGCCAATGCATTGAAATATTTTTATTCTTCTACACTTATTTTTGTCTTGATTGGACTTTCATAATGATGGTTTGCCACCCAGGGCAGCGTATTTAATTAAAGTTAGTTTTTTTGTGGTTTTGTGCATAGCTTCTCCCCTTTATGGTTGACCACACCCCTTCCCTTTGACCCCGCCCATTCAGCGTCTCCTGCAGCCCCCCTGTGATTTGAAGTCACCAGCCGCCACTGCTATAAACTATGTAGAAAACCTAACTATTAGGTTGAGTCAAACCCTAAATCGCCGAAAGTCTAGTCAGCCAACTGAACCCACTATATGTGTTCAAGATGTTACAAGACACATTGAACTGCCATATCATCAAGTAAATACAAACTACTATACCCAGATCCAGCCTACAGTCGTAACTGGCTGTGTAATAAACTAGCAGGTTTTACCTAAAGTAACTTTTTAGTTTAAGTACTGGGGCAATGTTACAGTTAGTGTTCAGGCCAGGGAAACAAAAAGCATCCAAGCGCAACTGCCAGTCTAACTCACAGTTTTCTAATATTAAAGATACAGGGCCCCCCCTGATTTTTAAGGGGACATGGTCTATAGCCATGAAGCCAAAACTATGTCCTGGGTACAGTCCAATATGTTTGGCCAGTGCGTTATCATCTTTACATGTCCTAATTGCATACAGGTGCTCATACATCCTGTCTCGAAGACGCCTATCAGTTTTCCCGATGTAGAACACCGGGCAGCAGTTGCACATGGCGATGTATATGACCGATTTGCTCTCACAGTTGAGTGCATACCTGATAACATACTTCCTGTCCCTGACATGGAATGACTCCCCTGTTCGAACATTATTACAAAAGTTGCAGAATCCACATCTGGACATTCCTTTCCTTTTGTAAAAACTGTGCTGTTGTGCATCCCTTTGTAGTAGTTCTTTAAGGTTTTTAGATCGTTTAAAAGTAAATCTAGGTTCACCTCCTAGTTTTCCTGCTAGTAATGGATTTGAAGATATCAACCTCCAATTTTTACGGACAATGTCCAAAATTGCTTTTGAGTTAGTACTAAAAATGGTAACAAAACTCAAAGATAAATCTGTGTCTGACCCCCTATGATCTTCATTATTACTCATGATATCACTTGTAGGTACATCATCTATAAGACTACTAACTGCATTAGAAGGAACCTTCTGCTTAGTCAATAAAGGGGTGTAAAAACCTCTGGATCTTTTAAGTGTGACTTCCTCAATGAGTTCACCAACCATTTTCTCAGGGTAACCCCGGTTGGTAAACATTTCCCTCAATAAGGAGCATTCCTTAACGAAGTCCACTAAAGTACTACACATTCTTCCTGCCCTCACCAGCTGTCCCTTCACTATAGATCTTTTCTGTTTGTAAGGGTGAAAGCTGGTGAAGTGCAGGAAAGAGTTGCAGTATGTGGCTTTCCTGAAGACAGTGGACTTAAAGGACTGCTGACAAAGGTCCTTCGTAAGTTTGACATCTAAATAGTCCATCTCGATAGTAGAAAATTTAAAAGTGAACTTCAGGAACTCAGTGGAGTTACTGATATTGTCCACCAAGATTTTCGCTTCTGTTTCTGACCCCCTGAACAGAAGGAACATATCGTCGAGGAAACGAGTGTAAAAGGTGACAGGGGCCATGATACCAGGAAGCTTGGGCAGGATGTTGGCTTCCCAGTACCCCATTACGTAGTTTGCCACACCTGCTCCACATGGGGAGCCCATCGCCACCCCACGTTTCTGTAAAAAGAAGTCACCGTCAAATAAGAAATAGTTACTAGTTAAAACTATTTCAAGTAGTTCCATAACCAGATCAACCTCTAACCTAGACGCCCCAAACTTCTGTAACATTGACCCTGTCCATTCAACCGCTTCTAAATGCGGTATACACGTATAGAGGTCAATGACGTCTATAGTTAACAAGTTGTCATCTCCATTAAATGGCAGTTTGTTTATGTTATCCAAAAATGTCCATGAGTCCTTACACACACTTGGAATGTGTTTGATATATTTATCCAGAATGTGTGTGATTAGTTTGGAGCATGGGTAAGTGATAGAGGATCTGCTGTCAATTAAAGCCCTCATAGGGGGATCAATAACACTTTTGTGAATTTTAGGGATCCCGAACATAACGGGGATCTTGGAAGACATGATGTCAATATAATTATATGTCTTAATATCAATTTTCCCCGTTAAGAGAAGGTCCCTAAAATATCCCCTGATCCTCTGTGTGGTACCATTGACTTCATTTCTTGAAGCTTTTGTGTAGGCGTCACTATCCAGGAGGGAAGCCATTTTCTCATTATAGGTGGCATTATGGAAAATCACCAACCCTCCTCCCTTATCCGGTTTTAACACACGTATAGGTAACTGACTAAATTCATCCAGTAATAACCGTTGTTCTTTGGTAATATTGGAAGCTGTAGTCTTATTCTGATCGTTATATTTGTTACCTAAGAATCTAAAGTCAAATTCACACATGTTCTCAAACAATTCCAAAGTAGAATGCAATGGAGGGTTGAAAACACTGGACAATTTCAATGACCCTACATTAGAAGTAGTATTTACTTCAACTCGGTTCACAGACTCAGTTTCGTGATTGAACAGTAACTTAAGATTCATTTTTCTTACAAAACACTTCAGTTCTATAATTTCTTTCGCAACATTCCCATAGGAGGTTGGAACAAAAGTGTTTCCAAAAGCTAACAGTTCTACCAGTTGTTGGTCCAAGATGATATCAGAAAAATTATAAATGGTGAAGTCACCATTCATGTTGGTAAGAATAACAGGGACCCCAGTTCGAGAAGGTGAGCTTAAAACATCAGCATCGACTATACAAGAACTATCTGACACCAAAGAGTTTAATGTGGCGTCAATCAGGGACGAATTTAATTCTTCGTCCTGTTCCTGTAAGTCTTCTTGCTGCGTTGCCCTAAAAAATTGTTGTTGCTATTCCCTGCATTATGTGTAGTGTGACCCCTGTTGTCATTAAAACCTTTATCACTTCTCTCGTGACTTCCTTTATCTTTGGCAAAGCCCTTAATTCTGTTACTCCTTCTAGGTGTTGGAGTGACATAGTCATTAACAATATCTTCTTCATCGAGGTCCTCTGCCCTATTTTCATCCTCCCCTAATGAATGAAAAGGGTGTTCATTATTACTACTTATACGAACATGTCTAGTCCCTTTAAGATTAGGGTAAGCGAGATTCTTACCATAAGCATCTCTATCCCTACTCAATTTTTTACTCTTGTTTCCCTTTAGTTTAAGTAACAAAGTGTCTATACTGGACAAAATACGTCCGTAGTCAAACTGGTATCTACTGAAATCTAGGTGTTGCTTAATCTCATTGTCTAAATCATTAATTTCTTTCAATACAACATCAACGTGTACCCCATAATGCTTAATAATTACATTCATTAACTCGGCACCATGTTTTTGAAATAGTGCCTCCAAGTCGACCAAAAAGTCATGGTCTGAAATTAAACCAGAAGGCATAAAGTTATTCCGCAGGCCTTTTGGTACAATATTTTCGTTGATGCATTGTTTAAAGTATGCTGACTCAAGCTGGAGTTTTTTTAGTTTTAATAATTTAGAATCAAAAATTTTAAGCTTTTCTGATAGGCATATGCTATCATTATTTGCAACAGTACCTGTGTTCGTTCCTTGCTCAGTGAACGACAAGTTAGTAGTGTCCAATAACCAGCCGCCAAGGTCTGGGATTCTGTTGTTGGACCCAGTGGGCCGGTTATCAGTACTGGTACCATCGGCTACTCCATTCCGGGCAGTTAGTTGGACGGTGGTGCGTTCGCTAGATGCTGCTGCAGCATACGAACCAGTCCGCCTTGCTGCTTCCAAGCCACTCGGACTTAGACCGGAAAGCTGGAATCCACCTCCCTGACTCGCTCTTGTGCCAGCAACATCGGCAGTCAACACAGTCCGAGGGTCAGGTTGCGCTGCTGGGATCCAATCTTCATTTGGTCCCTGACTCTGCTCCAATGTCGTAACGTTCCCAGTCGGGCCATTTCTCAATGCCTGGAAGGAAGCTTGCATCGTATCCATCCTAGAATTCATGTCATCCAGTCTAGCTGATAGACCTGCTATCAGCGAGGTTAAGTCTATATCCATAGCAGCACTCCCAGTGGCCATTCACTCAGCTGCTTAACGACTGCCGGTAAACAAGAATGAAACTCAGAAAGCTGCAAGGCTGCAAAACCACAGGAATCCTCCAACGACAGACCACAAAAACTAATTGCAAACCAATCAAACCAAAAGTGCACAACGGAGGAACCTTGTTTGCAGTCAAAAACGCCACCGAGTCACAAAGCTTCTTAACGCTTTTATTTAGAACAAACCAAAAGAGCGTTTTCGCCACGGACCACCGTGGCTTCTTCAGAGACACAATTTCAAACCAAAAACACTCCATTTAAAAATACTGAATCAGGAAGTGACACATTCCTGTTTCCTGTTACCGACAGGTTGTGTTTGAAAACACATGCAAAATGTTTAAAATTAAAAACATCTGAAATTTAAAATTTCTTGTAACATCTTGAACACATATAGTGGGTTCAGTTGGCTGACTAGACTTTCGGCGATTTAGGGTTTGACTCAACCTAATAGTTAGGTTTTCTACATAGTTTATAGTTGACCCTTTAGGAAGACATAACCGATATTTACGTGCAGAATCATTTAGGATGCACGCATGCTTGAAGGGCAGTGGGTAGTTCTTTCCTAGTCGTGCATGGCCATCATATAAATAAAACGACCTAAATTAAGCCTGTATTGAGCATACATGGGCTGCACATACATTTTATACATTGTATACTTTTTCTATGCTTTCCATGTTTAATTGAATATATATTCTACAGATTCATTCATATATTTTATATGGTAGTATGTTGTAAATATTAATGACAACTTTTCACTGTCATCCATATTTTGGCTAAGTGGTTGAGATTTTATCCATACAAGTGAATTTATTTCCTGCTATTTTTAAAATGATTTTAAATTTCAGATGTTTTTATTTTAAACATTTTGCATGTGTTCTTAAACACAATCTGTCGGTAACAGGAAACAGGAATGTGTCACTTCCTGATTCAGTATTTTTAAATGGAGTGTTTTTGGTTTGAAATTGTGTCTCTGAAGAAGCCACGGTGGTCCGTGGCGAAAACGCTCTTTTGGTTTGTTCTAAATAAAAGCGTTAAGAAGCTTTGTGACTCGGTGGCGTTTTTGACTGCAAACAAGGTTCCTCCGTTGTGCACTCTTGAAATAGATAGGCAGCTTTTTCCAGAGTATGGTAAGTCTCTGGGACAGGAGTCTATCCCTCCAGAATGTTTTGTTTATTGTGGTGACAAGGTTTAGGTCTCTAGAGCATGTAGCTCGGAGGAATTGGGATTTCTTTAGGTGTAGCATGTCCACAGCTGAGGGGTTGACATAGCTGTGTATGTTAGGCAGAGATCACCTCTGAGTAGGTGATATGGTACAGAGTAAAGCTGGAGTTTTTATTGAGACAGTCAGTGTAGGGCATCTGAGTCCCATAATTTTCTTTGTGAGGTATTTTTGTGGCCTTTCCAGCTGTTGCAGATGTCTTGTGGGGGTACATTCCAAAAGGGGCGTTGTACTCAATAATGGGTCTAATGAGAGCCGAGTAGAGGGGTACAATGACCTCTTTTTCCTGGATGAGAACCCTTTTATGATGAGGTGTGCCACGTAGAAAGATTTCCTGACTACTGTGATGATGTGATTATCAAAGGAGCGACTACTGTCCACCTGAGTCCCAAGGTCTCTTATCATACCTTTGACATTAAGTGGGCTGCCACCTATGTGGTAGTTCATGGGTACAGAGTTTTTACCAAAGGGGATGACAGTGCACTTTTTGGTGTTGAGCTTGAGGCCATGGCTCTGACACCCGGCATCAGTCTCAGTGAGGCCCTTCTGTAGGATGTCCACATCGTTTGGGGACTCAGCTGTGGCACCTAGTTTGCAGTCATATGTGAACTTAGTCAGCCAGAAGCCCTCTGTGTTAGCCCGTACTTCAGAGAAGTAGTTACCAAACAGGAAAGGACCAAGACTAAACCCTGTGGTACTCCACTTGTCGCAGGTTTGAAGTCAGATTTGGAGTCTGCAACTTTTACATTGTGGGTTCTGTCCGTGAGCCAGTTGGCAACCCATCTTGTGACGTATAGATTTATACCCAGTTTAGTGAGTTTATCTATGATTCCAGAATGGGGGATGGTGTCGAAAGCCTTGGTGAGGTCAGGATAGGCTGTGTGAACTGCCTTACCCTTGTCTACTGCTTTGGTGACTGTTTCAAAGAAGTCGATTAGGTTTAGGAGACATGATCTGCCCTTCACAAACCTGAACTGGGTGGGGTCCAGAGTTTGGAGGTTACCAATGTCTTTGTTTGAGTTCCATGATGACACATTCCATGGCCTTGCAAACCAGGCTCGTCAGGCTAATAGGGCAATAGTTCCCGGGGTCTGTGGTGGCTCCCCCTTTGTGGAGTGATATAACAGTTGTTGTGCGCCATTCAGTGGGTACAAAGCCTGATGTGAGGCTATGATTGAACATGGTGCTTATGTGGGGGTCAGTTCGTTCTGAAGTTCGCGTAGAATGCATCCGGTTCCATGGATGCTGTGTTTTTGGCTTTGGAGAATGCAGTTTTTACCTGCTCATTTGTGTTTGCAGGGGCACTGCATTCTTCCCGGTATGGATATGGGCTCTTTAGGGGGGTGGGGTAAAGTTAGAACTGAAACTATCAGCCAGGATGTTGGCGATATCATTTGGTTCTGTAATTTTTATGCCATTGTGTTGTAACTCAGAGCAGATCTGGGTGTTGCCATTGAGATTCTTGACATAGCTATAGAATGTTTTGTTGTTGTCCTTAGAGTCAGTGGCAATCTTGTTTTCATAGCTGGTTTTGGAGGATTTTATGAGGGATCTCAGCTTCTTACTGAGGCTGACCAGGGAGCTCCTCCACTCATGGGATTTTACTCTTTTGCAACAGTTTCTTCCTTCTGTTGTAGAGTTTGTTTATAGCAGGTGACCACCAGATTGGCTTCCTTTTTTTTTTTTTTTTTTTTTTTTTTTGAGGAGAGCGTCTTAGTTCTATTGGGTATGGCAAGATCCATGCATTTTTTTGGAGGATAGCGTCTTGGTTCTGTTAGGGATAGCATGATCCATGCACTCGTGTAAGTGCGTATAGAGTGCTTTTGTATAAGAATCGGCAGTTGTGACTGTATTGTCCATCTGTATGGGTGTCGTGAAGTTGGTCGCTTCTGTCTTAAGAAGCGTGAAGTTAGCTTTGGAGAAAGTTTTTACAGTGGTTTCCTTAATGGGGGGGGGGGGGGGTCGGGATGTGGATATCTATGGTGATTAGCTTACGGTCAGATCTGAACAATGAGGAGTTGACTTAAGGTGTGAAACACCAGTCACTCATGTTGGTAATGACTAGGTCTAGGATATTATTGCCCCTGGTGGGGGCGTGGATTTAGTTGATCCAGAGCATTGGAGTTTATGAATTGTAGAAAGTGTTGAGCGAAGGAGTTGGTATACGAGTAGTTTTCCCAGTTAATGGTGAGGTAGTTGAAATCGCCCATTATTAGGGTGTTTGGTTGAACTCTAATATTTTCTAATATATCAAGCAAAGAAGATTGGGAATCTGTAGCAAGCTACAATATGGATTGCAGTTTTGCCCATAGTTAGTTGCACTTGGATAATTTCGGATGCATTATGTTGGGCAGCTAGCCTGGAGGTGTGGTTATCCTTAATGAATATGGACACACATCCACCTTTGGTGTTCCGGTCTTGGTTAGATGGCCGAAGATATGGTATGAGTTATATCCTGGTAATGCAGGGGTGCTCTACGAGAGCCTTGAACCAGGTTTCAATCACTGCACAGATATCAATGTTCTCCATTTTAAGGAGTAACTCGAGTGATTGCATTTTGAGGTTTAGACTTCTAGCATTGAGTAGCATTACCCTCTGTTTTTGCTTGCCTGTATCTGTTATGGTGGTGTACTTGTTATTTTAACCTTGCCTAAAAAAGGCACTATAGGGGCCGCAAGAGCCTTAACCAGTATCCGGAATCCCAGGAGCAACAGGTGCAGGCCATCTCTGACAAAGCATCATGGCCTGTCAACCATGTCGTCCCAGGCAGACAGATACTGGATTCCCTTAGAATGACACCAGAAGCTTAGCCAATTGTTGAAGTTATAATCATTTTGTCCTTGTACTGCGGTATCATTCTGGGCAAAGTTAAGATGCTTCTAAGGGCTAGGGTCATACCTGCCTGGATTACAAGATCGGAGAGGTCCTCCATGTCTTTTTTCATGTAGTCCATGGAGGTATGTCTCGGGTCGTTCACACTAACATGGGCAATGATGGAGTCATATTTGTACTTTTTGTGGAGTGACCTGAGTGTGTGGGCTATATGGTGGATCCTGGCACCCGACAGGCAGCTAACAGTAACCTTCTCCTTGTCTATTCTGGTGAGTGGAACATCAGTGTGCCTGACTATAGAGTCACCTATAACTAATATGTTGGGTACGTTGTTTTGCCTTATGGGCTGTGGTTGAGTGGCACACTGAGTCTGTGTGTTGTGTCTTTTGGGTTGTGATGAGGGGTGGAGGTTGCTTGCATTTCTGCGAGGTCTCTGTTGGCTGGGCAGATTCTTATTGAGAGCCTCAGAGAATGTTTTTGTGCATCTGTGTGTGGGTTTTGGTGGTGTAGGTATAGTGGGACTATGTGATGAGTGTGGTGTGGAACAAGTGTTTACCTTCTTCTCCTGAATGACAAGTTTAGTCGTTAGTTGAGAGAACTTTACCTCCAGTTTGGTTAGATAAATGCATCTCTCACAGGTTGTAGTGTTGGCTGGTAGGAGGAGAGGGTTGTCAGTGTACATTACCCCAAGATGCCCAGATGCATCTGGTAGACATGAGAGAACACCGGGAGCTGTCCTTTTGGATATGCCTCGGTAATCCCTATTTTCCTCTTGACAAGTGAGGGAAGCAAGTACTAGAGCCGTTTCCTCAAAGTAACTTGAGGAAGATAAGTACAAAAACTGTTATCCACTAGGTAATGAGAAAGGATTAGTGCTTCTGTAATTTGTAGCTTGTTTAGTGCTTACAACAGTTCTGAACCAGTAGAGTATGGAAAAGCAGATTCAAGTGCTAAAAGTAAGAAACTGGCTAGTTTTAAGAGAAAAACTGAAGAGAAGATTTTATGGCACCGGGAATAGTTTAACCCTAGACCTCATGCTAACATGGGTTTTTAACCCAAACTTGAAAGGAATAGAAATTAGCCCTAAACGGCCAATAAGGTAAATTTCAGAGCTGGAAACCACTCCTCTTGCGACAGATTGGCTGCCCTAATGCTTACCACTCTCACTGATAAGCAGAAAGACCTCCCACTACCACAACAAGGTCTGGACCACTCAGAAACACAGACTAAAGTCATGAAACCAGCAGATCTGGGATCCGGACTATTCTAGTATAGGAAAGGATGGGAAAACGAGCAGTACAGATAGTATTTTTGTTTTGTTTTTTTTGTTTGTTTTTTTAATTTAAGAAATTAGGCAGCAAAAACCAATTTAAAACAGTAGAAATGCACAGAAAAGGCTGTTGCACTTGAGTATAACACCTACAGTACCAAATGCAGTTTAAATTATAACTTTTAAGCAGAAAAATCAAGTGCCCACACAGTAAAATAATTTAACATATTGCAAACTATTGCTAATGCCCATTTTGCAGCTACAATTCTTAAATTTATCTTGATACTTTTCACATTTAATAAATAGGCAACTGTATTCTCCATTTTATTATTTTAACTTCTTTATGATTGCCTTCATTTTTCTTGTACTCAATTACTTACTCTTATTGTCTGCTCTTCTATGTTTTCCCTACTTGTTTCTATAATCCTTTTCTTGTGGCAGCAGTTATTTAGTTTAACTAACACATCAAACATTTCCTTCGCTTTTCTATTTGCCAGTGACATTATTGTTCCATCGTTTGTGATTTGTTGCTCATTTTTCAATGTATTCTGTTTTACCTATCCCTGTTCACATTTAAACCAACAAATGTGTATTGCCGTTTGCTTCCCTGCACCACATACTGCTTAAACTAGACAGAGTGCTTTTGTTGTTTTCCATAGGAAATCACTGCCAGTGCTGTTTCTAAGTTTGCTTCAGCAGTGGTTCATTCTCCCTTTTTTATGAGGTTCTTCACTAAATTAATATAGGACATAAATACATTTTCTATGCAGAACACATCAAGGACTTATCCTTGTAGTCGGTCTCCTACATGCTGTTGAGAGGAGATCTATGCCTGGCAAACAAGGCATTGTCAGGCCCTACTCTGTTGGTTCTTCTGAATATCTGCAAAACATACACCACTAGAATTACCCATTCTGAAGACCTCAGCCTCGCCTGTGATATAAATAGGACCGGCTGGAGAGACAGATGTATCTTTGAGATTACCTCTTCTGTAGAACAGGCTCCCCATCCATGTGAAGCAGGGTTCCTCCCTAACCCAGTTCAAGTGTAACTTGGATAGTTGGATGGGGAACAGGAAAGTCGTCCCTGATTTGACACCTATGTCTCTAATGGACACAGGCAGTCTGTAAATGGTTCATCTCCTGGGTCCCTGCTTGTAAATGTTTCACCTCCCAAGCCCCCTTGCAGCAAGGGTACCAGAACTTGTCAGATATTTGAGATGCATAGCTAGGCTTAAAAGGCGCCTAGTAAGCGCCTGTGAACTTATGAACCTCAGTTGCTACATTGCCTTTAGAGTTCATAAGTCAAGCAGGCTGCCAACCAGAGAGGGCAGAGCAAACTGCAAACCCATGTTGACAGGGACTAGTACTTTACCAGATTTTGCTGACCTCTAACTGGTAAACTGGAGATCAAGTAGAAGAAGCTGTCAGCTGTCCTAAAGTTAAGTGAATAAACCTGATTGTGAGATTTAGTTTTAACTTATAGCATAGAAAAAAATGGAGGGAAAAGTAGAAAACCTTTGTCACTCCCAATAATTCCAAGCTAGGAGTGTGAAATTAATCCATTGTGGTGCAGTGAGTAAAATATCCAGCTCTGTGCATAAAAGTATATCCGGTCCAAATGTAGGTGAAGCAAGGGTAGTCTAAAAACAAAATCCAGTTAGCATAGCAGGACTTCAACAAGCCCTGTATACTGCATTGCAACACTGTAAGGAGTTGGTCCATGCAGCTAAGCTCCTTAAATACAAGGAGAGTACCTGCCTAAAAGGGAAAAGCTCCAGTCATCAAAGAGCCAGTTAACATGACATAGTGAAGACACAGGGCAGCTAATTGAGACAAGTAAGGGCAGAACCATTCCTCCTGTCATCAAGAACAGCAGTGACAACCTCCACTTACTGTTGTAAATCCTTGCAATGTTAGATAACTTTGGGAATGTTTGCATGGGACATCCCATGTCTTCCAGATTTGTTATTCCTGTTTTGTTTTTCTCTTTTTAAGTACAAGTTTTATTATTTAATCATCTTCAGGTATTTTGTCCTTGTCCTACGACTCTGGCTATTGCATAAGTAAAGGACAGCACCAGCCAAATGTCATTTTTTTTCTCATCACAGACCATTTTTTCCCCTCAGTCTAACCCCAAGAATTCCCCAGCATAAAGAAAGTATAGATGAAGTATAACACTACCTATTTTCTGCCTGAAATATTTCTGCACATTCATTGTGCATCAGTCTGGCATTTTCTCTGAAAATTCCACTGTTTGCTTCTGGTACTGGTTACTTCATTTTTGGATTCTTTTTTATTGCACATAGTTATAGAGACTAGTGATGGGTAGAAGAGGAGTAGTGAAGATTCCCTTTGAAATTCTTCCAAACCATCACAGAGATAATTGATGGCTGCCTTATAGCATACAAAGCAGCAGTGTGTTTTAGCATGGAGTGAAAAGGCATAGGAATTATAGCAGTAAGTGCTGCTGGCTTCATGTTTTAAAGTACAAAAGCTTTGGAATGTTTAGAACAGAGTTTGTGTGGTAACTAACATTTATCTGTGGCCAGCTGTAGCTCACCATCTAGTTACATCTGTTGAGTATCTCTCTGATAAAGAGAACTATTTATACTGTCTGCATGATTATATATCAGAGTTTGATTCTGATGTAGAGTCAGGAATAGTTGCATAATCTTTCAAACTTTTTCAGACTTGGATAATAAAGTTAAACTGGAAGAGTTTGACACCACTGCTAGCAGTAGGCTCCATGCTCTAAAATGAACGTGTGATGCTATGGATGCTTCTTCCTGATGAGGACCGTTAGGGATTAGTCCTGATAGGGATTAGTCCTGAGAAGACGAGCTTTGCTTAGGACGACTTAACCTGAGAGTGTAAAATCACAGGTGCTTGATGCCTGAGGCACTCCACTGCTGTTTTTGTCACCAGCTAACAGCAAAATTCTAAATGTTCTTCATAAGGATCATTACTGCAGTAAAATGTCTTGTACGTGAGAAATTAGCAACAGGTGGGCATCCTTACTTCCCAGCAGATGTAGAGCTATTTGAATGTCACCAGAGCAGAGCTGCTCTGTGCCCCATGATGAGGATGTCAGCATGGCTCAGTGATGGAGATTGATCTCCATCTGATTTAGCCAGACTACATTTGTCTTCTCATCTACTGCTGCCATTTAGCTTTCAGAGGAAGCACTTCAGTTTGGGAAATGTTTCTAAATGTTCTCATTTGAAGTGCCTTGCAGTTATTTCTACTGGTATTTATTTGCTTTTGCTTCAGACTGTTGGGGATATTTTGATAACATCCCTGGACAAAACTCACCTGGAAGTATGCCTGTAGAGACAAATTCCTGTGAACACGTTTTATGTTTAAGTGAGTGCCATCAATTTGCCTCTCTAAGCACGGCAAAACCCTTAACCAGAATAAAAACTCTGTATCACCATGCTGAAATCTGAGGGTTTTACTAAAGTATTAGAATACTGTGTTGCTGGACTACAGGATATCTGTCCCTCACCCTGCTGGAGAACCATCTGAGTGAAGGTAAAAAGAAAGAGAATTTCACTACCACTAGACCTATACTACCATTTATGCTGAATTCACTAAGTTGTAGTGTAACATGTACTGTATGTCTGTTGTTTTTGAACAGCTAAATTCACTAAGTTGTACTGTAACATGTACTATATGTCTGTTGTTTTGAACAATTGTCTTCTAAATGATGGATCTAATTTGCTATTAATAATATTTTGACGTTTTTGAATTGTAATTTGTCTTGCTACTGTAACTGTCATGGCGCTTATCTCCCCGGGCCACCACTGAAAATGGGCCTTTCAAAGCCCATTGGACTTCCCAGTCATCAAACTGTAATAACTGTAATAAATAAATAAATAGAACTGTCATAGAAAAAAAAAAAAAGAAACTGGAAAACTGTTTGAAATTTTTGACAAGCAGAAAGGGTGGTCTTATATACTCTGGCAGTGCCTTAGAAATTTGGGAATGTCAGTCATAGTGGTGTACAGCTTTGTTCACCCCTATCTGCAACACCCGGAAGGGGGGGGGGTTGCCATTGTAGCACAACTTAGCATTTCCACCTAGGTACTTAAAATACCCTCAGCTGCATAGGGCATTCTTATTGCCTTACTTGAACATTCTAGAGTAGTATTTTATTTATTTAATATTTGTTGACTGGGAAAGTCCAACTAGGACCGAGCCTATTTTCTGCAGAGGCCGGGGGAGAAATGCACCAGACACGTCTTTGGAATGTGGGAGGAAACTGGTACCCAGAGGAAAACTACAAGAATGCAGGGAGGGCATGCAGATTCCACACAGAAGGCACCCCAGCTGAGAGTCAAACCAGACAACCTCTTGCTGTTAGTTGACAATGTTAACTGCTGCACCAATGTGCTACCCAGTAGCTGTGGTTCCTGTTCTGCTACTCCTGTATGTATGGCTATTCTGGCAGCACCAGCTTACAACCAGAGACTGTTCATCACAGTGCCTCTTGCCCCAGCAGATGTCCATGTTTTCCTTTTTTGGTTGAAGAGAACCAGACCATCTGATGTTGTCAGTCCTTGTTTATTCTTGACAGATGGGACTCTGTTCCGAGCAGCCCGGCCGTTGTACAGCTTGTGCCAGCCAAAAACTCTCGAGCCAATTCTCTACCCAAAATGCCCCTGTGTACTTTACCTCAGATTTGTTTGCCACTCTGTCAGCAAGATGCGTCGACCTTCTCTCAGCTAAGTGTTGTCTTATTTTTCTACTTTTATTGAGAAAGCTAGAATCTTTCACGTTAAATTTTGTCTTATCATATCGCTATCTGTTCTCGTACTTCTCTGCAGTTTTATTTCCTTTCCCTACCTACCCTTTTCTAAACGATCAGGTGTTTCTTTCATACTATCATTGGCACTTGTCCTTTTTTTTTTTTTTTTTTTTTACTTCAAGTAATCTTGCCTACCATTGTTGATAGATCTCTTCTCCTTTTCTTTCTTTCCCTCTTGTGTACATGTGTAGGAGTGTGATTTTCAAGCGTGTTTTTATATTTTGTCCTTTATTTTTGGATATGTCTGACAAACATCTTGACAAGCCAGCTATGACTGAAAGAAATCTCCTGAAAAACCATCTAAGGGCATGTCAGGCTTCAAATGTTGTTAAGACTGTGATAGAAAGATGCCCAGTTCTGATGAGTATCTTTCTTGTGTATACTGCTTAGGGCAGGGGTCTGCAACCTGTGGCTCTGGAGCCGCATGCGACTCTTCCACCCCTCTGCAGTGGCTCCATGTAGCTTTGAAAAATGGCCACTCTCTCATACGACACACACACAGCAATCAAGTGATGGATTCTAAACATTGCTCTTATCAACTTTAAAACTTGCTACAATAACATGGTTTATTTTACCATGCATTCCACACACACACAGAGATTGAGCAATTCCTTGGCAGCATTAGCATCTCCTGAAATTTCTCTGTACCTTTCCACTATACCTCTGAATCTCTTACCACAAGAAATCTGGACACAGCCACAAGTAAAGGGGGAAATAGGAAAAAAAAATAGGGCCATATTTTAAATATTTCTCTTACAAACTTTGAAACTTGCTAGAATAACACAGTTTCTCTTAACATACACACACACACACACACACACACACACACAGCGGTCAAGCAATCCCAATAAAAATCTTAACAAAGGAACAAAAATAGGGACGGATTTTAAATATTGCTCTTATAAACTTAGTTATTTTATATACAGTATAATAACTATATATAAAAATACGCTGTGTTGTCTTCCTTTTACAGTTCAAAGACATTTTGTGGCTCCAGATGAATTTTATTTGGTAGGAGAAGGGCCAAAATGGCTCTTTTGATTGTGAAGGTTGCAGACCCCTGGCTTATGGGCACCTCATTTGGAACTGGATTGTGATGTTTGTAAGGGGCTCATTCAAAGAACCTGGGCAGAGTGTAGGAACAAGCTCTTGTGGAAAGGTCTTCTTAAATCTCCTTTTAGTGAATCCTTGTCCAAGACAGACATAAAGCAGGATCCTTCTAGAAAGAAAAGCCTGTCTATACCGACTTCACCCTCTGTTCCAGAGGCTCCCAAATGGAAATCCTCAGTTCTGCATTCTTTGGAACCAATGAAAATACTCAGTTCTGCATTCTTTGGAGCCAATGACTAAGGTTCCTAGATTACAGACTAGTGTCCCTTCGGCACAGTTAGCTTCTACAATGCCATCAACATCCTTGTTGGCGCCTGCATTTATGGTTTCTGGCTCGTCACCAACTTCATTTACTCCTCTGCAACCTACTACATCGGCACTAATTCAATCTCAACCTACCTTCTCTGTGCCGAAATCTATTTTGGAAGTGCCCAGGACTAGTTACTGTCCTACTATATATTCCTACATAGGACAATTACCCAGTCCATTTTTAGAAAGACCGGAGTCTCCTTCGGCCTTTTTTATTATGGTCCTCCAGGATTCTTTCAGAACTGGATATCATTAGGTTGATAGATCAGCTGTTACTGGTCAGGGGTATTCCTGCTCCTTCTCTTCCCCCTTTCCCATCTGGATCGGGGACTTTTCCCTGGGACTGCTAATTATCCTCCTCTGACTACGAACACAGCTTCGGAGACCAGCACTTCGATGCCACCAGTACCAGCTGTCTTGGTGCCGTTAGGTGTGCCCACCTTGGTACCGGAAGTTGCTCTGACCTCTTCAGTTCCTGTTACAGTTTCATAGTTTCATAGTAGTGTACTAGGCTATCTGCCCGGGGGCATTTATAAGCCTAGCCAACAGTGATGTGGCTTCCGCCACCCCGTATTATATAGTTGCGCCTCTCTAGTAGTGACACATGTGGGACCCCATTATTTAGTAAACTATACCTCTGTCTAGTAGTGACACTGAGGTGACTCCCGGGGTAAACTTGCAATCTCCCATCCATGCATCGAGATTTTTCTTGAACAGTGCCAATGAAGGGCTCTGTCTCACATGAACTGGGATTTTGTTCCAGAGTATGGGTAACCTCTGTGTTATGAATCTATCCCTCCAGCATGTCCTATTCATATTTGTGCAGAGGTTGAAATCTTTAGCTCAGCGTGGTTCTGGTGGATTTGGATTTTTGAGATGGAGCATGTCCATCAGTTCTTGGTTGGACATGGCCCTATATGTTAGGCACAAATCACCTCTGAGCAGGCGGTATGCTACTGAATAGAGCTGGAGTTTCTTTAATCTAGCTGGATAAGGCACATGTTTGAGACCTATGATCCTCTTGGTGAGGTACTTCTGGGGTCTTTCCAGTTGTTGCATGTGCCGGGTGAGATACATCCCAAATGGAGCATTATATTCAATCATGGGCCTGACAAGGGAGGAATATAGAGGTACAATGACCTCCTTTGATCTGGATGAGAATCCCTTCATGATGAGATGGGCAAGGTAGAATGTCTTTCTGACCACTTTGGCAACATGGTTGTCAAAGGAGAGGTCACTATCGACTTGAGTCCCCAGGTCTCTGATTACTTCTTCCGTATTCAGTGGGTTATTGTCTACGTGATAATTTGTGGGTACTTTGTTTTTCCCAAAGGGGATGACTATACATTTTTGGCGTTAAGTTTGAGGCCATGATTCCGGCACCAGTTGTCCGTTTCAGTGAGACCTTTCTGTAGGATGTGTGTGTCAGCAGGTGAATCAACTATGGCACCCAGTTTGCAGTCATCTGCAAACTTTGTCAGCCATAATCCTCCCATATTTGCTTTCACATCTGAGAAGTAAATGCCGAATAAGAGTGGTCCCAAGACTGAGCCCTGTGGGACACCACTCGTGACTGGTTTTGAGTCTGACATGGCTCCAGCAATTTTGACCTTATGGGTTCTGTTTTTAGCCAGTTTGCTACCCATCTTGTGACATATGGATTTACATTTAGGCTGCTGAGCTTGTCTATGATGCCAGAGTGTGGTATCGTGTCAAAGGCTTTAGCCAAGTCCAAGTAGGCAGTGTGGACAGCCTTGCCCTCGTCGATGGCACTAGTGACTGTCTCAAAGAAGTCAACCAGGTTTAAGAGGCAGGATCTGCCTTTTACAAAACCGAACTGGGTGGGATCAAGGGTCTGCAGATCCCCAATGTCGCCATTTATGAGTTCCATGATGATTCTTTCCATAGCCTTGCAGACCAGGCTGGTCAGACTTATGGGGCGGTAGTTACCAGGGTCAGTAGAATTTCCCCCTTTGTGGAGTGGGACCACTGTTGCTGTGCGCCAGTGTTCAGGTACATATCCTGTAGTGAGGCTAAGATTGAATAGCGTTCTTAGGTGCGGGTTTAGTTCATCTTGAAGTTCACGTAACACGCAACCAGGGATACCATCGGGTCCCATAGATGCTGTGCTTTTTGCTTTGTTGAGTGCTGATTTCACCTGTATGTCTGTGATGACAGGTAGGTTACATTCAGCAGGGATAATTACTTCATCTTTAGGGGGTGAGGGAGGGGAGAAGTTTGCACTGAACCTATCTGCCAGAATATTGGCAATGTCGGTAGGGTCAGTAAATTTTTTGTCGTTGTGTACTAACTCAGAGCATATCTGAGAATTTCCTCCCAAGGTTCTGACATAATTGAAGAAGGCCTTGTGATTGTCTTTGGTATCCTTGGCAATCTTTTTCTCAAAGTTAGCTTTAGATGTTTTATGAGAGAACGTAGTTTTTACTTGTGCTGATCAGGAAGCCTTTCCTTTGTGGGATTTGGCTTTGTCCTGCAGTAGCTTCCTTCTTTTGTTGTACAGTTTGTTTATAGCGGGTCCACCAAACCGGCGTTTTCCCTTGGTGGAGAGGGTCTTGGTTTTAGTTGGGATTGCTTGATCCATGCATTCTTGGAGATGTCCGTAGAAGGCTTTTGTGAAGGATTCAGCATTTTGGGATGTGGTTTCCATTAACCCAGTAGGCTTAAAGGATATCATTTCTGACTTAAGGAGCGCAAAGTCAGCTTTTGAAAAGTTTTTCACTGTAGTCTTTTGTTCTGGGGGTGGGGTGGGATATGTACATCCAACGTGATCAGTTTATGATCAGATCTTACTAGTGAGGGGTTTATATCCGGTGCGGAGCATTTGGACCCCATGTTTGTGATAATCAGGTCAAGTATATTATCTCTCCTCGTAGGAGAAGTGACCAGTTGCTCCATAGCATTTGAGTTAATGAATTCCAGGAATCTTTGGGCTAGGGTGTTAGGGCTAGAATAGTGGGCCCAGTCTATGTTGGGGTAGTTGAAGTCACCCAATATGATGGTGTTTGGTGTGACATTCATATCCTCCAGTGTTTTCAGGAATGCTTGATGGGATTCCTGGGATTGGGAGGGTGTTCTATAACATGCGACCAGTTGTATGGCAGTTTTGCCTATGGTGAGTAAAACTTGTATGGTTTCTGATGCTTCATGGGTAGCCATCAATCGAGAGGTGTAGGTGTCCTTTATGAAAATGGACACTCCCTCCCTTTGTGGTTCGGCCTGGAACTTGAGGCTGAAACGCATGATATGAGGTATAGCCTGGTAGCGCTGGAGTGCTCTCAGGAGTCTTGAACCAGGTTTCAGTTACTGCACAGACATCGATGTTCTCCATACTGAGAAGTGCTTCGAGTGCCTGCATCTTGAGATTTAGACTTCTGGCGTTGAGCAGCATTACCCTTAATTTTTTTCCATTTTTGTTTTTTATGGAGGTTGATTTGTCTTTTGAGCATTGCCTAAAAAAGGCACTATGGGGGTGGCAAGAGCCTTGGCCAGTATCCGGAAGCCCAGTGGTGACAGGTGCAAGCCATCCCTTGCGAAGCAATGTGGCCTATCCAGCATGTCATCCCAGGCTGACAGACATTGGATCCCCCTAGAATGACACCAGTGATTAAGCCAATTGTTAAAACTGATCATTTTGTCTTTGTATTGAGGCATCATTCTTGGTGAAGGCAGGATGCTGCTCAGGGTCAGGGTCATACCAGTCTGGGCTACATAATCGGAGAGCTCCTCAATGTCTCTTTTCATGTAGTCCAAGGAGGTACGTCTCAGGTCATTCACACCAGCATGGACAATGACTGCATCATACTTGTACTTGCTTTGGAGTGACCTGAGTGCGTGTGTAATGTGGCGGATCCTTGCTCCCGATAGGCAGCTCACCGTTACCCTCTCCTTATTCAGCCTGGTAAGTGGAACGTCGGTGTGTCTGACTATAGAGTCACCTATTACTAATGTCTCTGGCATAGTGTTTTGCCTTAGGAGCTGTGATTGTGTGACACACCTGTTGCTTGAGGTATGTGTTGTAGGTGTTTCGTTTTGTGGGGGTGTATTTCTGGGTGTCTGCTTTGGAGGCCTCTGTTGTTTTGGTAAGTTTTTTATAAGAGCCTCCGAATATGTCTTTGTGTTCTTATGTGTTTGGTTTGTAGTAGTGGTGGTTTTATGTGTGACCGGTTCTGCTTCGGGTGTGGGTACCTTCTCCTCCTGTCTGGTCTTGCCAGTCCTGAGTTGAGAGAGTTCAGCCTCCAGTCTGGCTATATAGTTGCATCTCTCACAAGTATATGTGTTAGTAGGAAGGAGGAGAGGGTTGTCTGTGTACATGAGACAATTGTAACATTGTCTTAAGATTCCCAGATTAACCAGCTGAACAAGAGAGGATGCTAATGGTCTACCACTCGACATACTAGAATATTATAAGGAGTGCTGTGCCTTTAAGGGAAGTGGGTATTCACAGGGGGTAGTGGATGCCTGTAGTGCTTACTTTAGGATAAGAGTGCTTATTTTATTACGAGTGCTTGCTAAGGATAGAAGTTCCGAAAACAAGTGCTAATATATACAGCTAAATAGACTGAGTAGAGCTTCTAAGGGAAAAATTGAAGAGCAGACTTGGCGGAGCCAGAAATAGTTTAAACCTGTATAACCACTGCTGCGCTATGCGCCCAACCGCGCAAAAATGCCCTGAGGCGGATTTTTATACAGGGAACTTGAAAAGAGCTAGAAATGGTCCAAAGCAACCAATGATTTACAGCTCAAGTGCTGAGGTCACTTCCCCCAGGGACAGATATGCTGCTCAAGGCTCCCCACTCCCACTGGTGAGCTCAGAAACTTCCTTCTATCCAAGTAAGGCAATGGCCAACACAGGAACTGCACACAGCCCAGAATACAGCAAAGCCTGTATACTGGTCTTAACTAGTCGAGCAAAGGCGGGAAAACAAGGAGTATTTTTTTTGTTTATTTTTTCAGGAAAGCACACAGAAATGCAATTAAGCAAACAGTAAAATCGATTTACATAGGCTAGCACACTTTAGTGGGCAGCCTCAGCAGTTAAATTAACAAAAAACAGTATTAATCGACCAGAGTCGACCAAAATGCTACTTTTAAGTGCAGATACTTCAGAAATCAGCAGATAGACACAAAACAGTTATATCTAGTTAAATGAAAGCCAGAGAGGACAATGCAGATAAAAAAAGCCAAAAAATACTTAAATCTGGAAAGTGGTCGCTTCTTTCAGTTCTCTGTTGCCAGGACCCCTCTGCAGGACCACGTGGAGCTCTGCTTGGGTATATAGCCAGAAAAAAACGCCCTGAGGCGGATTTTTATACAGGGAACTTGAAAAGAGCTAGAAATGGTCCAAAGCAACCAATGATTTACAGCTCAAGTGCTGAGGTCACTTCCCCCAGGGACAAGATAGGCTGCTCAAGGCTCCCCACTCCCACTGGTGAGCTCAGAAACTTCCTTCTAGCCAAGTAAGGCAATGGCCAACACAGGAACTACACACAGCCCAGAATACAGCAAAGCCTGTATACTGGTCTTAACTAGTCGAGCAAAGGCGGGAAAACAAGGAGTATTTTTTTTTTTTGTTTTTCAGGAAAGCACACAGAAATGCAATTAAGCAAACAGTAAAATCGATTTACACAGGCTAGCACACTTTAGTGGGCAGCCTCAGCAGTTAAATTAACAAAAAAACAGTATTAATCGACCAGAGTCGACCAAAATGCTACTTTTAAGTGCAGATACTTCAGAAATCAGCAGATAGACACAAAAACAGTTATATCTAGTTAAATGAAAGCCAGAGAGGACAATGCAGATAAAAAGCCAAAAATACTTAAATCTGGAAAGTGGTCGCTTCTTTCAGTTCTCTGTTGCCAGGACCCCTCTGCAGGACCACGTGGAGCTCTGCTTGGGTATATAGCCAGAAAAAACGCCCTGAGGTGGATTTTTATACAGGGAACTTGAAAAGAGCTAGAAATGGTCCAAAGCAACCAATGATTTACAGCTCAAGTGCTGAGGTCACTTCCCCCAGGGACAGATAGGCTGCTCAAGGCTCCCCACTCCCACTGGTGAGCTCAGAAACTTCCTTCTATCCAAGTAAGGCAATGGCCAACACAGGAACTACACACAGCCCAGAATACAGCAAAGCCTGTATACTGGTCTTAACTAGTCGAGCAAAGGCGGGAAAACAAGGTCGACTTGAGTCTCGGGGTCGAGACCCCTTTGTCGGTTCTGTGATTTATGGGTCGGCGCCTACTTTGGGTATGGTGTCGATCTCCGTTCCAGAAACCTTAGCGGTTGCAGGTCCTTTCCTGGCTCCAGCTTTGGAGGGCAGCTCCTCAGAGTGGAGTGTGATCTCGGTTCTAAGGTGGTCTTTCTTGGTTCCGGGCTGCCACTTCTCTTCAGGGGGTGCCACCTTTCAGGTTATCGACAGGGCCTTGCAGTCCACAGGCTCCCGACTGGTCCCACCCGCATCAGGGATCGATGTTTCCCTTTCCTCTTGTCCAGAGTTGACACCTGTTTCTATGACAGGACAGCGAGCACCAAAGCTTCAAGTTACCCATGTACAGGGCCCTTCCTCTTTGAAGTCCTCCACAGAGATCCCCACTGAGGAGCCACCGCGAAAAAGAAGTTGAAAGAGGAAACATCTAGATTCCCTTCAAGAATCTGTCATGGAAGACACGTATTTCGATAAAGGAGAGGATTCCCTACGGTCACCCCTGAGGATGTCTCCTTTGGAGACATCCTAGAGATTTTGAAACAGAGGTGTAACTGGAAGTCCCAGGACCCATCCTTGGTGGAAACCATGTACTTGCAAGCATTTGGTGCTCAGCCATCTACCTCCTGGATATCCCCACATGCTAATGACCTGGTAAAACTAATTGTGCAGCAGGCTTGGAAGACTCCTGATGCTATAGAGCCTATTCCCTAGAGACTGGACAAAATATTATCCGTACCGGAAGACCGCCAATATTGGGCAAAGGGTTTGTCAGTAGATGCCATGGTGGTGGCTACAGCCACCAAAAAGGAACTAGCTGATGAGACTCCCTCTGTTCATCATCCTAACAAGGAGTCCAAGACGATGGACAGTTTTGGGGAGCGGGTCTACGCTTCATCGACCTTCGCTGTTAGGTCCTTGAATTTTATGGCACATTTTACCAAACTTCAGAGAGACTTAATTAAGGAAGCTGGGGCTGTGTCCAGTGAGGTACAAGATAAAGAAACCTAGTGCTAACAAGCAGCAAACCTTGTAAAAAGTGAAGAATAACGGTCGCAATACTTCGCTGGAAACTGAAAACTGTTTTAATGACAGAGTAGCAAATCGACCAACAACAACAGCCCTTTCACCTTGGATTCCACCGGCATCATCAGAGTTGTAAAAAAAAAAAAGCCAAGCATAACGGCTTAAGTACCCTCATAGGTGAAATAAATAACAAAGCACATTCTTCATACAATTGATGGAAGACACTAACTAATTTAACTAGCTAGACATGTCACTAAAAGTCAAGATTTTAAAACCGTAACTATCATAGAAATAGTAAAAAAACATGATAAATACAGTTTAAAATGCATTTTTAACACAACAAAAGCCTAAGCCCAAATATAAATACAATTACCTATCAAAGTTTATAATTCCAAGAGTGGAACATAAAAAATACTGATATTAATTCATATTAAACAAGCCCTTTGTTTCAAAATAGGGGCCAGTGATATACTGTAATCAAGTCCTGGTGAAACACTGGCATTTAAACTCATCTGACATTTACTTTCCCTTGCTGCTACTTCTAATTTAATGTCACCATCCCTCTGATTTTGTTGAACCTTGTCAATCACAAAAAAGATGAACCTTTTAAAGTTCACACATTTATTGCTGTGAAGAAAGAGCATTATGTGAATCCTTATTCTTTATTGCCCTTAAATGTTCACTGATTCTGACTCTTAACCTGCAAACAGTTTTTCAACAATGATGAAACTTGTGAAATAATTACTAAGCATGGTTTTACAGTGTATAATTTTAGTGGACTTGAATATTGGTGGCGTATTTTGAACTTTTTAAGAGGTTTCTCATTTGTTCCTGATTTCAAATATAACATTGCTGACATGTTGATTAGTTTAAAACTTTTTTTGAGAAAATTAAATGTGAGATTATTATACAAAGGTCAGTCTAATATTGATTTTAATCAGGACTCTTTGGTGAGAAAAATTACTTTTATGCCCCCAAACAATTCTGAGACTTTAATACTTAAAAGAATATGTGAATGTGAAATAAGAAAAGTTTTGGCAACTACTAGCCACAAATGTGAAAACTTGACTCATGAGGAAAGTATATATCTTTAGTTTCTGTTCTACTGAATGATGTTGAGGCTTTTAAACGTATTACATCAATAGATGTTAAAAGATGTATTAGATCTGAAGTAGTTACTTCATTTGATCTGCAACCTGTGGGTGTCGGATCCGACCTCGGATCCGATCCGGCAGCTTTCCAAGCTCCAAGATTCGAGCTCCTAGCTCCTCCCCCTACCCATAATCCCCTACTACCAACCACATTACCCCAGATAGTTTTTTGCCGCGGCTGAAGAAGCTTCCTTGTGAAGAGCTCCTGGCTGGGTGAGATCATTGCTGGTTTTTGAACCAAATTTTCATTCAAAGTTGTTGTTGTGTGTGTGAGTTCCCTTTCACTGCTTCTTGCGCTAGTTTTGGTCCCTTTTTCTATTAAATTTATTACTAGTTTATCTTCACTCCCCTCCCCCGCCTAGTGTTTGGGTGTGTGTGTGAATGATGTCAGAAGTGCCTATGGCCATTTTTTCTAAATGTACTGAGTGTGGCCACAAGCTTTCTCCAGCTGATGGCCACACTCAGTGCGTTTTGTGCCTGGGGGCAGCCCATTTGTCAGAGGCCTGCCAAATCTGCTGCCTTTAACCCGGCACGGGATAGGAAGAACAAGCTGATCCTGGCGGGAAAGCTCCCCCAGGAGTCTGCTTCTTCTTCCTCTCCCGTTCGGGCTCCAGCTGCTTCGGCGCCGTCTATCCCCTTAGCTCTACCCGGGACTCAACCTCCCTCATCGGGTTTGAGCTCTGGGGAAACTAGTGCCTCTTCCATTAGAGAGAAGAGGCACAAGGATAAGGATGGACATAAGTCCCACAAAAGGCGGGCCGAATCTCATCCTTCGGCTCCGCCAGCAAAACTACTTAAATGTCCCTCGAGGGTCTCCGGATCCCCCTCCTCTCGGCGCCGTTCGCCCTGTTTTTCGCCGGAGCCGGAGGAGGAGGATAGGTCTCCCTCGAGATTTTCGAGGCGGCCCTCCCGGCCCACCTCTACTACTTCATCTAGGTCAACCCGGAGCATCTCCGAAGCGGATATGGATCGGATGATGCGTCTGTTCTTACAGACCCAAATGCAGATGGGGATGCTCTTGCCTCCCCCCCCTCTGGGGGGGAGTGCAGCCCCCATATTTGCCCCGATCACTCCTTCTCCGACTCATTTTCGGGTCTGAGTCATCGGATCCAGGCCCTTTCGGACCCGGGGAATTGTCGGCGCCGATAGCGGTGGTCTCTTCGACGCTGACTATACCTTCGAGCTTGTCGGACCCGAGCTCTCAGAGGGGGGTGGCCAGCCCAAAAGCCCTCCCTTGATGAGTCCGTGTTCCTGGAGGCCTTTGAGGCAGGCCCATCTACCTCCTGGGTGTCCCCTTCGGCCGACCCCCTGGTGGACTTAATTACCACCAGGGCTTGGAAGGAGCCCGACACCGTGGAGCCAATCCCTAGGCGCCCCGATAAAGTCCTCAGCCCACCCACAGATAGACCGTCCTGGGCCAAAGGAACCCCCGTTGATGCTATGTTGGTGGCGGCGGCCACCAAGAAAGAACTTGCGCAGGAGAGTTCTTCGGTTCACCCGCCGGATAAGGAATCTCGAGTGAGCGCTTGACCGGATTGGGAAGCGGATGTTTGCTTCAGCGACCTTTTCCATAAGGGCGCTGAACTATATGGCACATACCATTAGGCTTCAGCGAGACTTGATTAAAGAATACGCTGCAGCCCCCCCCGGAGTCCATGTCGGTCCCAGACAAAAAGGTTTTTGAGACTCGAATGGCCACTCTAAAATCCATCTCCAATACATCTATGCGGCTTCTCTCCCATGCAACGGAGGGAGCCGCTAGAGCTAGCGGAGCCGGGGTCGTCTTGCGATGTCTCTCCTGGCTCCGTCTGTGCGACTTCACGGACCCCTTCAAGGCTTCCTTTGCGAACGCCCCTTTTGACGGTTCTGCCTTGTTTGGCAAAACTGTTCACGACATGCTGGTCCAAAGCGAAAAGGACGGGAAGACGCTGTCTGCCATCTGAGTCCGCTTCTCTAATCCCCAAAGATCCTTCTCCAGGAATCAGAGGGGACAAAAGAAGCTGTGGTTCCGTAAGTCTCAGCAATCCCATTCTGCTGCGGACCACTCGTCCTCTAGAGGCAGAGGAGGACAAGGTGGACGCCGGCCCAGAGGCAGAGGGGGGGGCCGCGTAATTTCGGGTCTAGAGAACCTTTCTCGGACAGACCCGCGCAACAGCCCTGAGGGCTTGCCCAACTGTCCCTCTCTGGAGGCAGTCAGGGGGCGATTGTCGGAGCACCTGTCAAACTGGGAGTCCCTTACAACAGATCGATGGGTGCTCCGGATCATATCCAGAGGTTACTCCATTCCATTCATAAGCCTTCCCCCCAAACCCAGACTTCTCCCCGATGTCCCACCCGATCAAAGGGAGGCAGCGGCTTTGGAGATTTCAAAGCTGCTAAGAAAAAGAGCCATCCAGCCCGTCCCCCCAGACCAGTCCGGATTGGGTTATTACTCCAGGTTCTTTTTTGTGCCAAAGAAAACGGGGGACCTCAGACCCATCTTAGACCTTTCCGCCCTAAACCTGTTCATACCCAAGGAAAAGTTCCGGATGGTCACTCTCCAATCAATTCTCCCCCTGCTGCGGGAGAACGACTGGATGTGCTCGCTAGACCTCAAGGATGCATATTACCACATATTAATGGACAGACGATCCAGGAGGTTCCTCCGCTTCCGGCTCGGAGCCAGTCATTATCAATTCAGGGTTCTTCCATTCGGCCTCACCTCAGCCCCCAGAGTGTTCACCAAGGTCATGGCAGTGGTTGCAGCCCACCTGAGACTCCAGGGCATTCAGGTCTTCCCTTACCTAGACGACTGGCTCCTCACCGCTACCAAAAGGCATCAGCTCTGTGCAGCGAGAGATTATGCTCCGTCTCTGGCCCACAGCCTAGGCATCTCAGTGAAAGAGCAGAAATCCTGCCTGTGCCCCACTCAAGCCTTAAAATTCATAGGGGCCAGCTTAGATACACGAATCTCCAAAGTTGTTCTAACGTCAGCTTGTCGTTTCAGGTGTTAGCCCTTCTTCGGAGCCCTGCTTCTCCAGCGGAGTTAGTCCTGAGGGCACTGGGGTCTATGTCAGCAGCGATCGGTCTCTCTCTTCATGCCCGTCTACGAATGCGCATATTACAATGGACCCTTCAAGTCCAATGGTCTCTGTCGATCCACCCATTATGCATGCCAATACCCTTGAGCAGGGTGTGCAGAGACTCCCTTCTGTGGTGGTTACAGGCACAGGAACTCAGAGAAGGGAGACCCTTTGTGATCCCCCCAGCCAAAGCCACGTTGACCACGGACGCTTCTTGCCTCGGGTGGGGGGGGCATTGTTCAGGCAGATCCGTCCAAGGCACGTGGATTTCCCTAGAGACCGCATTACATATCAACGTCCTAGAGATGAGGGCGGTGCTTTTGGCGTTGCAAGCTCTCCACGACCTTCTTCCCATAGGGACTATTGCAATCCAGACGGACAACATGTCAGTAGTCTGGTATATAAACAAACAAGGAGGGACCAGATCTTATCCCCTGTGTCGAGAAGCCATGAGAGTATGGGAATGGGCGATTTCCACCAACCGCTTTCTGATAGCAACGCACATTCCGGGATGGTCCAACATATTAGCGGACAAGCTAAGTCGAGTGTTCCTCACTCCATACGAGTGGTCTCTGAATCCATCTGTTGCGAAGCAGATCTTCCACAAATGGGGTCAGCCTCGCTGCGACCTTTTCGCTTCTCCTTTAAACACAAAATGCAGCGAGTACTTCGCGATAGTTCCCCCCAGAGGGGAGATCCCCAGAGACGCTCTAGTCCATGCTTGGCCTCCTGGACTCCTTTATGCTTATCCCCCCCTCCCACTTATGATGAAATTCATCCAGAAAGCCTGTCGGTTGGGGAGCAGAGTTATCCTCATAGCCCCATTCTGGCCTCGACAGATCTGGTTTCCCCTTCTGCGGTCTCACAGTGTGGCTTCCCCATGGATTCTGGATCCCAGTCCAGACCTAATCTCGCACCCAGCGGGATGCCATACCCCAAACCTGGTCATTCTCAAACTTGCTGCTTGGTTGATCCAGTTCCATTAATGGCTAGGACTCCCGGTATCTCATCCCCCGTTAAGGCCATTCTGGTGGCGGCTCATAAACCATCTACCAGGAAACTTTACAACAGTAAATGGAAACGTTTTTCCATCTGGGCCAAGGATAAAGAATTGGACCCATTTACTGTCCCTATTCCGACTATTCTGGACTTCCTTTCCCTGCTTTTTAGACAGGGAGCAAGTGCCTCCACAGTCAAAATGCAGTTGGCGGCCATCTCCCATTTTCACGTGGGCGACAGCATAGGCTCCTTAACATCTACAAAGTTGTGCAAAACCTTCTTAAGAGGCATTTTTCTTTTGAAACCACCGGTCAAGACTGTGGTTCCCCCGTGGGATCTCACTCTGGTCTTACAAGCCTTAACGAGACCACCTTTCGAGCCTGCGGCCTCGGTTCCGTTGAAGTTCTTGTCTTGGAAAACGGCTTTCTTAGTGGCTATTACTTCAGCCAAGAGAGTTTCAGAATTACAAGCTCTGTGTATCAAACCTCCGTACCTTATTTTTCACAAAGATAGTGTGTCCCTCAGGACTAACCCGTCTTTCTTGCCTAAAGTGGCTACAGAATCAAACATTAATCAATCAGTAAATCTCCCTGTATTTTTCCCAAATTTTCACAACAAAGGCGAATACACGTTGCACAAATTGGATGTACACAGACAACTGCGTTTTTACTTGCACAGGACTAGAGAGTTTCGCAAGTTGGACCAGTTGTTTGTTTCTTATGCAAAATCAGCCATGGGCAAGGCAATTGCTAAAGTGACTGTAGCAAATTGGATCTGTCAGTGCATTATGCTGGGATACACTTCATCTGGGAAGCCAGCTCCGGTTGGCGTCCGTGCTCATTCCACAAGATCTGTAGCTACCTCAACAGCCTTTTGGTCTAGGGTTCCAGTAGACGATATTTGTTCAGCAGCTACCTGGTCCTCATCTCATACGTTCATTTCTCATTACAAACTGGATATGATTTCCAGGAGTAGGGCTTATTTTGGCTTTGCAGTGCTTCGGAATATCCTTCCGTAAGGACCACCCAGGTTCTTATAGGTTAGCTGGGGACTCTGTCCCACAGGTTGCAGATCAAATGAAGTAACTATTTCAGATAAAGAAGTTATGTACTCACCATAACGTTCCATCTGAGTAGATACTTCATTTGTCTGCAACCGACCCCCCCTGCCATCCCCCGAACCTCAGGAATTTTTCTGATCATTCGGAGTTGGTTTCTGTCTCGAGTTGGTGAGGCAAAAAAAAACGATCTAAGGTAATGTGGTTGGTAGTAGGGGATTATGGGTAGGGGGAGGAGCTAGGAGCTCGAATCTTGGAGCTTGGAAAGCTGCCGGATCGGATCCGAGGTCGGATCAGACACCCACAGGTTGCAGACAAATGAAGTATCTACTCAGATGGAACGTTATGGTGAGTACATAACTTCTTTTTATGTCAATATGATGATCTATGATTTGCAAATTAGTGGTGATATTACTCTGGATTTATTTCATTTTTTTACTGTTTCTTGTCCAATTATCCCTCGTCTCTATGGGCTGCCTAAGATACACAAGTCGGTGACCAACCCCCCCATGAGACCAATTGTATCGGGAGGGGGGGTGGATCACCGAACCTATATCTATATCGCAAACGCAATTGCAACTATATTTACCTAAATGCACTTCTGTGCTAAGAGATGCATCTGATTTCCTTTGTAAATTGCGTGTTTGGTTTAATAGTATTGGTGGTTCCTGTCGACAAAGTGAGTATTTGTTTGTAACGCTTATTATAGCATCCCTTTTTACTGTAATACTGCATGATTTTGGTATTGAGTCTATCAGACAATTTTTGATCTCCCATTCTTCTTCTGTGAATAGATCTGTTGAGAATATTTGTTCTCTTCTAGATGTAGTTTTGAGGAACAATATTTTTCTGTTTGATGAATGCTTATATTTGCAACTCACTGGTGTAGCCATGGGTACTTCTGTGGCTAACACTTATGCCAACTTGGTGTTATACCAATGGGAGAAAGCTTATATTTATAATTTGGATAATTCTTTTGTAAGTAATATATGTTTTTATCAACGCTTGTTGATGATTGTTTTATGGTTTGGAAATGTTTCCTTTCACAGTTGAATGAATTTGTTCATTATTTAAATGCAACCACCAGTTTCTTGAAATTTAAGATGGATGCCTCTGATAGTGAGATTAATTTCTTGGATGTTAAGATACAACTATGTGAGGGTTCTATCCATACCAGTATTCACAAAAAGGAGATAAACTCTGATAGATACATTAATTATTCCAGCATGCATGCCCCACATGTCTTTAAGGGGATTGTTACTTCACAGTTTAATAGAGTTAGTAGATTAAATACTGATGATGCTACATTTAATTTACAGTTGGATGAGATGTCCAAAGAGTTTCTGAATAGTGGTTATGATTTTAAACTAGTTTTAGATTTAAAAAATAAAGTTTTAGTTAATAGGAAGACAATACTGAAGCCGATTTTTCTTGGGGATGATGTTGGTTCTGTTAACCTAGAATGTTCAAAAGTATGCACTAGGTATCTTACTAGTTATAATACCTTGACTTGTTTTGTGAAACAAATAATACAGAGGAATTGGGTTGTACTAATGGCCTCTAGTGAGATTAAAGACATTCTTGGTGACAGGCCTTTTTTCTCATATAGAAATATAAAGTCCTTGAAGAATATGTTATGTTACAAAGATTTTTTCAGGCCTGTAGAGAGGACTTTTACCACTAAGCCCGGCACGTATGGTTGTTTGAATTGTTCCTGCTGTTCTGATATTGTGGTTGGTTGCAATGATAAGTTCAAACATCCTATTAGTGGTAAAGTTTATCAGTTTAATCTTTCTACCACTTGTGTTACATCTAATGTGGTGTACTTAGCTAATTGTGTGAAATGTACTGCATTCTATGTGGGTAAGACCACTAGAAAGCTAAAAGAACGCATCATTGAACACAAATCGGAGATTAGAAGGGCCATTGACAGTAATGCCTTGTATAAGCACATAGCTGATTCAGGTATTGAGCATAGATTCTCCTTTAGAGTTATTGATGTAATACGGCCACCTGCCAGAGGTGGTGATAGTGGTAATTTACTTGAATTAAAAGAGTATGAATGGATTCTTAGGTTGAACTCTGACCATTTTCCAGGTTTAAATAATATGATTACCTTGAAACCTGTTCTTGTTAAATTGCAACATACTAGGTTGCGATAATGTTATGTTTTTTTAATGTTTTTTCTAATTTTTCTAATTTTAATGATTTGTTTTATATACTTGTGGTCACATGATTTTTGGACTGCTGGTCATGTGACTTCAGTGACCTGTATTTAAACCATTTGGTTTTTAGATTTGTTTGTATTAGTATTGAGGAAGGATTTTATCCGAAAGCTTTGCTATTATAAAGTGTGTTTTTCTCAGTTGTGGTTGAAAGAAATATTCTTACCAGCTTAGCTAGTGATAAAACCTTGAGATTTATGAAGCCCAACAAGGGCGGTGGGCTGGTTGTAATGACTCAGATTATGTCTCCAAAATGTTTAATATACTGAATGATAGCTGCACATATTCAAGGGGGTCTAGAAATGAGCTAAATAGAGCATATATGAGAATTGATTATTTTCTTTCTGATGCTCTATTTCAAGGCACTATAGATCAAACTGTATTTGGTTATTTAAGTGTGGACAATCCACAGTTACCTACAGTGTTCGGAATTCCAAGATTCACAAAAATCTGTATGATCCACCATTTAGGCCCATATTTTCAGCTCGAGGATCCAAGATGGAACCTTGGGCAACATTAGTTGACAAATGGGCCAGTGTCGTGGTCAGTGAAACTGACCACATCTTGAAGGATTCCTAGCACTGTTTAGAAAGGCTTAAAACTGTAAAAAGTGTAGGCAGCTATTCATTCTTGACTATTGATGTCATTAATTTGTTTTCTGTAATTCCACACACTGAATGTTTGGAGATGTTTCAAGAGAGTTTGCACAAGAGTTCACAGATAAAAGCTGGTAAAGTAGTGTTCCTTACTGATGTCATGGAACATGTTCTGAAGACCAATTTTTTGATGTTTGAGGGTGAAATTTATCACCAGAAATCAGGTGTGGCTATGGGGACCAAGTGTGCCCCCATATTTGCCAACCTTGTACTCCTACAATGGGAGAGGAAATTTTGTGTTTAGGTCACGGTTTTATGACAAATATACAATCGTTTTTTGGATGATTTACTCATCTTATGGCAAGGGACTGAAGATGAAGCTGATGAATTTGTAGAATATTTAAATTCTACAACTGAATTTTTTAGGTTTGCTAGTACATAGAAACCTGATGAGATTGATTACTTGGAAATTAAATTGTTCAAGAATATAATAAATCAAGAATTATGCAGTACTATCTTTAGAAAAAAGACCTATTGCAATAGCTTGTTGCACTTCAAGAGTTGCCACCCACCACATCAGTTGAAAAGCATAATAAAGGGCCAAATGGTGAGATTATCACGCTTAGGATCCACCATTTAGGCCCATAGTTTCAGCTCGAGGATCCAAGACGGAACCTCGGGCAGCATTAGTTGACAAATGGGCCAGTGTCATGGTCAGTGAAACTGACCACATCTTGAAGGACTCCTGGCACTGTTTAGAAAGGCTTAAAACTGTAAAAAGTATAGGCAGCTATTCATTCTTGACTATTGATGTCATTTAATTTGTTTTCTGTAATTCGACACACTGAATGTTTGGAGATGTTTCAGGAGAGTTTGCACAAGAGTTCACAGATAAAAGCTGATAAAATAGTGTTCCTTACTGATGTCATGGTACATGTTCTGAAGACCAATTTTTTGATGTTTGAGGGTGAAATTTATCACCAGATATCAGGTGTGGCTATGGGGGCCAAGTGTGCCCCCATATTTGCCAACCTTGTACTCCTACAATGGGAGAGGAAATCTTGTGTTTAGGTCACGATTTTATGACAAATATACAACCGTTTTCTGGATGATTTACTCATCCTATGGCAAGGTACTGAAGATGAAGCTGATGAATTTGTAGAATATTTAAATTCTACAACTGAATTTTTTAGGTTTGCTAGTACATGGAAACCTGATGAGATTGATTACTTGGACATTAAATTGTTCAAGAATGAAATAAATCAAGAATTATGCAGCACTAGCTTTAGAAAAAAAGACCTATTGCAATAGCTTGTTGCACTTAAAGAGTTGCCACCCATCACACCAATTGAAAAGCATAATAAAGGGCCAAATGGTGGGATTATCACGCTTAATAAGCGATGATGTGAACTTTACCAATGAACTGTATGTTTTAATAGGGATGTTCATTGAGAGGGGGATATCCATTGAGAATGTTGATTAAAATTAAGAAAGATATTTTGGTAAAAAGAAACTCATAATTTATCCCTATATTGAACACCACAGTTGCCCAGACAAACCAGAGCTAGAGATACTACTACAGATGTGATGGTTTTGCATTACAACACAGATTCCCATAATATATGTTCAATTGTCAATAGATGTTGGTTTCTGTGAAGTGACCAAGGAACTTATTGGCAGTAAACCCCGAATAGTTTATAGTAGGGGCAGAAATATTAAGAGCATCTTAGAGGGGAATTTTAAAACCAACTCAAAACCTCAGTATCATTCCCTTATCATGAAATGTGGTGCCTGTAAATTTTGTAAGTTTATAAATGATGGGCCATATGTCACAGTAGGGAGTTATGATTACTCTGTTAGATGCCTGGGGAAATGTAACTGCAACACAACCATGTTAGTCTACCTAGCTACCTGTGTATCTTGTACATCTTTTTATGTTGGAAAAACTGTGCACAGGTTGAGAGAGAGAATCAGTGAACATTTAAGGGCAATAAAGAATAGGGATTCACATAATGTTGTTTTTTGTTCACAGTAATAAGTGTGTGAACTTTAAAAGGTTCATCTTTTTTGTAATTGACAAGGTTCAACAAAATGAGAGAGGTGGTGACATTAAACTAGAAGTAGCAGCAAGGGAAAGTAATTGGCAGATGAGGTTAAATGCCAGTGTTTCACCAGGACTTAATGACAGCATATCACTGGCCCCTATTTTGAAACAAAGGGCTTGTTTAATTTGAATTAATATCAGTGTTTTTTATGTTCCACTCTTGGAATTATAAACTTATAAACTTTGATAGGTAATTGTATTTATATTTGGGCTTACACTTTTGTTGTGTTAAAAATGCATTTTAAACTGTATTCACCATGTTTTTTACTATTTCTATGACTGTTATTGTTTAAAAATCTTGACTTTTAGTGATTTGTCTTTAACTAGTTAAAGTAGTTAGTGTCTTACATTAATTGTAAAAAGAATGTGAGTGGTTGTTTATTTCACCTGTGAGGGTACTTAAGCTGTTATGCTTGGCTTTTCTTTACAACTCTGATGATGCCAGTGGAATCCAAGGTGAAAGCGCTTAGTTGTTGGTCAATTTGCTACTCTGTTTGTCATTAAAACAGTTTTCAGTTTCCAGCGAGGTACAAGATATGGTTGCCTCGCAGCTAGCCACCCTGGAGTCTATTTCGAACGCGTCCATGTAACTCGTTGCCCCTGCAGTCGAAAGGACGACCAAGGCAGCAGTTTCCAGAGTTGCCATTAGGCAGCATGCCTGGATGCACTTGTGTGACTTCGCGGAGCCCTTCAATTCTTCCTTAGTCGGTGCTCCGTTAAATGGTTCTTCCCTGTTTTGTCCTAAAATAAAGGACACACTTGCCCGGTGTGAAAAGGATGGTAAGATCCTACCTGCTGTGGGCATTCGTTTTTCTACTCCTCAACGATCCTTCTCCAGGAATCAGAGGAGTGGGAAAATGTGGTTCAAGAAGTCTCGGGGACCTTTCCATGACATACATGGCAGAGGGGGAAGCTCAGATGGAAGACGACCCCGGGAAAGAGGTGGCCCACAAAACCAGGGTTCCAGAGATTCCACCTCTGGGCAGCCCTAACAGCGCTCCTGAAAGCAGGCCCAATTGCTTATCTCTGGAAGCAGTTGGGGGAAGACTATCTCTGCACCCACTAGCCTGACCTCAAATAACTGATTTGTGGGTGCAGGAGGTCATTGCCAGAGGTTACAGTATCTCCTGCAGTATAATTCCCTGCCAGAGGTTACAGTATCTCCTGCAGTATAATTCCCTGCTCTCAAAGAAAACTCCCGGATGTTCCACCCCCATCAAAGGGATCAAGTCGCCCAAGAGATACACAGGTTGCTTCAAAAAAGAGTCCTCCAAGAAGTCCCACCAGACCAGTTAAAATCCAGCTTCTACTCAAGATTCTTTTTAGTGCCAAAAAAAAAAAAAAAACTGGGGACTGGCGGTCCAAACTAGACCTAAGCCTTTTAAACAAATTTGTCCAGCAGACAAAATTCAGGATGGTCACACTTCAGTCCAGCCTTCTCTTTTTGGAGAAAAACAATTGGATGTGCTCTATAGACCTTCAAGATGCGTATTATCACATAAAAATAGACAAGCGCTCAAGAAGACTTCTCCCCTTTTGGCTGGGAGACCATCATTACCATTTCAGAGCGCTACCATTTGGTCTCACCACAGCCCCCAGGGTTGTTCAAATGTATGGCAGTTGTCACGGCCCACATGCGATTACATGGATTCTGCGTGTTTCCTTATCTAGATGACTGGCTCCTCACCACCCCCACCAGGCATCTGCTGATTCAAAACTTGGAGTTTGTTACACATTTATTCATACAGCTCAGCATAATGGTAAACTACGAAAACTCTCAGCTGTCCCTCACTCATGACTTGGAGTACATTGGAGCACAACTCAATACAATCTCCTCCGTAGTCTCTCTACCACTTCACAGGCTTCAGAAGATAAGATGCCAAGTCCAATCCATATTACCAGAGTGAAAAGTACCTGCTGTCCTTGTTCTGCAAACCCTGGGTTCCGTGGCGGCAGCTGTCACCTTAGTTCCCATGGCATGGTTTCCCTTGAGAATACTTCATTGGCTTCTAGCCTCACAATGACCCGTATTGGTGGATGGAGTTAGAAAAGATCCTAACGGGATGAGCCTTTGTTCCCCCACAGCCAAAGGCCATAGTGACCACGGATGCCTCCCAGATAGGGTGGGAGTGGCCTTATCTGGGGAAGGAAATCCAAGGCACTTGGTCTCCCCAAGAGGCCTAGTTGCACATCAGCATCCTAGAAATGAGAGCAGTGCTCTTAGCGTTGCAAGCCTTTCAGAATGTTCATCCTCTGGGAACAGTTGCAATCCAGTCAGACAACATGTCGGTAGTCTGGTACATCAGCAAGCAAGGGGGAAACCAAATCCTACCCCCTCTGCCGGGAAGCTATCATAGCTTGGCAGTTGGCGATATCTTCCAATGGCTTTCTTGTAACAACGCACATCCCGGGGAGTTCCAACGTGATACCGGACAACTTAAGCAGACGCATACTACTGCCGCATGAGTGGTTTCTGAATCCCAAAGTGGCAAAACAGATATTTTGGTAATGGGGCGAACCTTGATGCGACCTACTTGCCTCCCCGATATGCAGCACATACTTTGCTCTACTCCCTCCACAGGGAGAGTCTCCAAGAGACGCACGACTTCTAGATTGGCCCCCAGGTCTCCTTTATATATTTCCCCCAGTTCCCCTCATTCCCCTTTTTGTTGTGATCCAGAGTAATCCTCATTGCTCCATTCTGGCCCAAGCAAGTTTGGTTTCCCTTCCTATGGCCTCACTTGGTTCACCAACCTTGGATTCTGGACCCTGCTCTGGATCTGCTTTCACATTCCCAAGGGCTTGTTACACCTGGACCTTCAATCCCTCAAGCTCACAGCTTGCTTCCTCCAATTCCAGTAATTGCCAGGCAATCTACTATTACTTCCCTTGTCCTAAACATTCTTCTGGCTTCTCATAGACCATCCACCAGAACATTATATGACAGCAAATGGAAAAACATTTCTCTTTGGGCTTCTGAGAATAATCTAGATCCCTTTTCAGCTCCTGTTAAAAAAAATCTTAAAATTTTTGGCGGATGTCTTTTAATCAAGCAGCGGCTGCTTCTACCAGCACAGTTACTCTAGCAGCCACCCCTAATTTTCACAGTGGTTATGATGACCACTCCCTAATCTTCCCATTGCTTATGTTAAGTTTTTCTTAAAGGACTCCTATGTATAAAACCCCTATTCAAGGATCCATTACAACCGTGGGATTTTACTTTCATTTTGCAACATTTGATATTACCTCCCTTTTTTCCAGCATATACTTGTCAACTCAAATTCCTGTCCTGGAAAACCCTTTTTCTAGTCACCATTACCTCTGCCAGAAGCGTTTCAGAAATAGAGGCACTTTGTGCAAAACCACCATGTATAATCTTACATAAGGATAGAGTGTCCTTGAGAACTAATCCTTTTCTTCCTAAGGTGGTCTCTGAATCAAACATCAATCAGACCATTCATTTACCAGTTTTCTTTCCAAATGTCTCTAACAAAAGCAAATACTGTCTACATATGCTAGATGTTCACAGACAGCTGAAATTTTATCTGGACAGGACTAAGGATGGTAGATCTTCCGACCAACTGTTAGGTTCACCCATCCTTGTCCTGAAAAGGAAACAGTCTCCAAGGTGACCCTGTCAAAATGGCTAAGAGATTTTGTTCCCTTTATTTATGATCACAACAGTCAAAAATTACCTGCTCCTGTAAGGGCCCACTCAACCAGATCGATGGCCATTTCAGTTCTTTTTCATTTCAAGGCTTCTCTGGATGAAATATATGCGGCAGCCACTTGGGCAATCCCTCATACATTTATCACTCATTACAAATTGGATATGGTCCCCAGGGGAAGAGCCTCATTTAGTTCTATAGTGCCCAGGAATATCTTTCCATGAGGCCACCCAGGGTATAGGTAGCTGAGAGCTCTGTCCAGAATAAATAGTGATTGACAACATCAGATAAAGAAGTTATGTACTCACCATAATGTTCCATCTATGTAGTCAGTCTTCATTCATTCTTGACATCCCTCCCTCCTTACCCCCTCCTTTAAGATATCCTAGAGGGTCGTACCTTTGTTCTGGGCTTACGCTAGGGTTTTTACCTTGGACATGGCTTCCTCTCATTATTATTATTATTATATTAGATACTTCGTCTTGCTGCAGTTTTTCAAATTCGATCTAAGGTAATGTACACAGGGCATTGTGGGTAGAGACTTGGCTCGAGAGGTTTTGGCTGGTGCGAGCTGTATAACTCCTAAGCAGGTTCCAAGGATTGGAGCCAAGTCTCATCTTTCAAGAATGAACGAAGATTGACAACACAGATGGAACTTTATGGTGAGTACATAACTTCTATTTTTCACTGCATATAATAACACAGATATCCATACTATAGCCTGAGGACATCTTGTTTTGAGAGACTGAAATTGTCTGATTCTTACAAAGGGTGTCTCGAGCTTTTAATAATGGCAGAACTCTGACCCAATGCCATTGCTACTAACAGAAACATTTGAAGATGCATCTGAAAGTGTTTAATTGAAACTATATTCTCAGACCCCCTAAGAAAACATGTCTGTTTTTAAAAAGTCCAAGTGAAGTTCATGTACCTATAGTAAATACAGCAATTGCCTGTGTAGAAGTAAGACTCAGGATATAAATTGACACCAAGAGTCTGCACTGTCCCAGATAACAGAGAAAGCACAGTGCTCGATTCTTTTTAGGAAAGAAAGGCGAACAGCTTTTCCGCCCTTGGAATTATGGACATTTACTAGACCCATATATTTAATTGCTGGGGGGTGTACTACAACTTAAAGATATGATTAAAGAAATGAGGATAAGCTGCTGGAAGGTGGATTATCTAGACTGACCCAGGTTACCTTGAGTGTGGAAAACATAATTATTGTAGCTTTGGGTGGTATAAATGCCTGTCAGAAGGGTATTAACAAGCACATACCCTTCCCGAGGAAGGCAGTGAACAATTATTGGATCAAAGAGCTGCTGTTTAACAAAACTTCCAAAAACAAGTCTTTAAAATCTGGAAGAAAATTGGACAACTGTACAACCAATGAAACAGATTTCCATCTTCCCTTTCCAAGAAACAGCAGAAATTACCATACTAAATGGTCATTTTTCTGTAAGCAGCTAAATCGAAGAAGTTCAAATAAAAAAAGAGCCTTACTTTTCTACCTTGGGTCATAGAAGACTTGTGAACCACCCACTTTCCAGGTCCATGAATTATTAAAAAAAAAGGTTAAAGTGTATGGCTTTCATAGGGGAGATCACTACTTGAAGTGATTTGCTGGATTTGACACTAAAGTAGGTGAGTAAACTCAAAGCTGATAACTTCTCACAGATTACATTTCTCAAAAGATGAAGTATTGTGTTGCGTACCCTCACCCAGCTGTACAGTCTGTAATATAGAGAATTATGTAATTTTGATGAAGGTCATAGCTTTTTACTTGCTGGAGAAGTGTAATGTGCAGAAATCAGACATCATGAATGTATAACTGATAGTTAGATGTGAATGCTTTGATTGCATGATTTGATTGGAAATTTTAAATATTAGATCATAATAATTGTGGAAGTTTGGGTGCTGCTTATCTAGACTTTCTGGCACTACCTCAGAAAGTGTTGAAGTTCACCATGTCAGAATTTAGCAGTGTGTTAAACTATGGCTTTGTGCATTTGTCTACAGATTTCTGCTGATGGTGCTGCCCTTGGTTTGTCTACCAAGAAAGTGATTATCCTCACAGTTGTGGAAGTACTTCTACTTATTTTTAAGGTAAGTGACTGCTGCTTTATTAGTCTGTGTGTTTGGCTGGTAAACTGTGAATCCATGGGGCAAGTGTATCAAAGGCAGACAGTATACTTTTGATTTTCTTCTCTGCTGGCATTCATTTGATCTGTTTGTTCATTACTCATTCTGTTCAGGGCCATTGTTGAGTTGAAGACTAGTCTGCCATTCATTGGGTGCAAAAACAAAGTAATTCTGAGGTAGGTACCAGTCCATCTGAACACACACACTTGGAATGTGGTAGGAAACTGGCACATGAAGTATATCATAAAACATTTTAGAAATCCTTTCTTAGACATGGGACTGTTGGAAAGTATGGGCAGCACTGGTAAATGCGAAACTGCACTGATTCTGTTAAGATTCCCTTTGAGAACTGAACTGAAAATCATTTAAAAAAAAGAACATCTTTCAGCAACATTTTAATACAACATTGGTTGTGTTATTACACTTTTGTTTAGTATATTTTCATACACTGTTGTTGGTCACTAAATTGCAGAGAAGCCTTCAGAAATATAGTGTACAATTTGCAAGGCCAGAGAACCAAGATAAGTAGTAGTATGTTCTCCTTTTGATTCAGAAACATCCCGCAGACAACATGTACAGGGCAGTACATTCCTGCACGTGAAACAGCACTTCATTCATTTACAAAGTGGGAACGATGAAGAAAACGTAGATGTTTGTGTACATGATTCAGAAAATCACCCCAGGCGGGGCCATTCCATTCATTATATGCAGCAGTACAAGTTAGAGCTACTAAGGTCAGGATTTTTTGTGCCACTATTATGAAGCAGCATTTGGGTGTGTGCAACATAATTGTGCTTTACAGAAGAGAGAAGCACATAAGGGGACCTTTGAGGGACCTGTAGTACACACATTGTTTTGTACCACAAAAACATTGGTGTGGCAGATTTTCTCATATGAATGTATATGGAAATATATTTGCATGAATTAGAGGTAATTATTATGATCAGTATCCTTTCATCTCTGCAGAATGACTCCACAGGTACCACTGACCAGTGCTGCAATTGTGCAGCCATTCTTCCCTCTCCCTGCCACTTCTTAGATACTTCAGTCATTCAGTGACCTGTGCCGTACCACTGATATTTTCACAGATAATGAGATGAAAATGAGTGCAACTTACTTGAATTGTGAATATACATTGTTATTGAGTGTCTGATTGAATAGTGTCCTACTTTTCTGTGTCTCGCTTTCAAACATCTTACCATAGTGGACAACAGTAGCAACACCTGTTCATCCATACCTTCCTAAATGTCACACAACTACACATCAGTGCCAGTGCACATACTTGCACATACTTCATTATGGCATCCATTGTCACTGCAGTATGTGTAGTGAGAAGAATGGACTGTGGATTCATCATGTTAGCATCATTTCCCTGCACTTCCGGTGCCCAGCGTGAAGCACAGTGTTAACAGCTGTCAAACCACTGTTGGAAGGATGGCATGTATGTTTGCATGAATTCATAATGGTCATACTATGACCCAGAGTTTTTAAAATGTCCCTAGTTTATGTTTTTGTGGAGGTTTATGACATATTGCATGGAAGAAATGCTGCATATATGTGCCCAGCTGATGTGTGGCCACTGCATGACTAACGCACACAGACACACATACTGGAATTATTGCAAAAGCCTGATTGTGTTGTGTTGCTCATTGTTGTGTCATGGTCCCACATAGCATGCTGTAGTGTGCCATGGATTTGTATGTGATATGTCTTTTGAATCACACAGTACAGTTCTTGCTGACCATATGGCCACCACTCATCAGCTTCTTTGGTGTAATGAGATTCTTTCTGAATCCCAACCCTTGTCTTTTTGACGGCCTGTTATTTGTACTTCTCTGCATAGGTCTTCTGATGTGTGTTAAGTAAAGTGTTTTGCAAACGGACCCTGATACTGGAAACTGAATTATGATCTCTTTTGGACATGGACAGAACCAAGAGGTGTCATTTTCTAACATATAATGTGAAGTTGTTCAATCTCGCTGTTTATTCTTACACATGGGTTCGGAGCCGATCCATCGGCTCCGAGTCGGCCGCTTTACAAGCTGAAGATCTTAGAGTAGCTCTTGACCAGGTCCCTATCCCTTGATGCTGTCTGTCCTACCTCAGATCTAGTTTGCCGCTGCAACAGATCGGAGATCGTTTGGAGAGCTCGGGCCAGTTATTTTATATTTATCTTCCTTTTAGCTATTTTTTGCTGATAATTACTAAAATATAATGAAGCTTTATATTTGTAATGCTTTTGGGCTGCTTAGCCTTAGAATACGTTATTAGAGTTGACGAGCTCCGTCTTTTTTTCAGAGCGGTTGCTCTTAGGCCTTTGGCCGTTCTTTAGTCAAACCGTATCCCCTTATAATACTGATTAACGGTTTAGTGTTATACATATTTATAGTGTGTTATAGTGCCATTAGAGTGTGCAGTGTTGTTAGTTGGATATATTATATACTCTTTGTGGATTATTAGTTGTTCAGGGATCTGACAACTTACAACTGTTTGTGACTTTAGACTTGCAGTAAACTTTTTTCTTCTTGTTGTTTATGATGTCTGACCATAAAGAAAAGCAGAAATCTGGCTTCAAAAAGTGTCCAAAATGTGGGCAGAAGATGTCCATTATGGACGCCCATCTTGTTTATTGTTTGGGGCCTGTTCACCTCCAGGAGGATTACTCTATCTGCCATTCCTTCAGTAGTAGGGTCTTACTGGAGAGACTAAGGAAGCTGGTAGATAGAAGCTTATTGAAGCCAGATTTCCAGGAGTCCTTGGATAAGGCTGACCAGACCTCGAAGTCTTCTAAGGTGTCTTTGGAGCCTAAGTCATCGGCTCCGAGCCTTACTATTAAGGTGCGGTCGCTCGCTTCGCAGTCTTCAGAGCCATGCACCGAGCAAGTGTTTTGGAGCCGGTCTCCGAAACCTTGAGGTCGCCTATCCTTCAGTCAGTGGCATCTTCGGTTCCTTCGACTCGTTCTTCGAGGACCAGGACCCTCTCTGATGTGGATGTGGACTGGGTGGTGCAGAGGCTCCTCAAGAACCCGGCAGTTGCTAAATTGTTATTGGCCTCGACCCAACCGGCCTCTGGGTCTATGACCATGCCACCTGCTGTGACTGCTCCTCCGAGCCGAGCAGGGCTTTTGGAGCCAGGGGGAGGAGGATTTGATGATTGTGGAGCCTTCGGATGCCGAGGCTTGTTCCAGTGCCCTCTGCTCTGTCAACCCTTCGATTCCAGTGGAAGAGTCTGGGAGCTGGCACTCTGTCGTCGGTTCTGGGGGGGGGGGGTCGAACCGCTACATCTTTTCCAACCCTTCCTCTCAGGGCTTCGGCACGGATAAGCTCAGCTCTGTCCTCTGGTTCAGAGCCCACTTCTTTGGAACCGGTGGCTTCTTCGGGTCGGAACAGTGTTGCCTTCGATGCTATGAGAAGAGTTATGTCATCCAAGACACACACGTCATCAGGTCCCTCCTCCTCCTCCCCTAAAGTGCCGCTTTCTGCCTCTACATTGCAGGTCCCTGTGAAGCGTTGAGACCCGGAGCCTCAGGTAAACCCATTGGGTGACCCTTGCTCTACTGGGACCTCACCAGAAGCCCCAACTGATGAGGTTCTCAGGAAGAGACTTTGTAAGAGGAGGCATTTAGATTCCCCGCAGGAATCTTTGACATCAGACACCGACTTAGAGGAATCTGAAGGGTCCCCACTGTCCCCCTCGGAGGATATCTCCTTTGCTGATATCCTGGAAGTCCTAAAGCAGAGGGGTGACTGGCAGTCCTTTAGCCCTACTGAGGATGAGTGGGTGCTCTTAAAGGCCTTTGGGTCTCAACCTTCCACCTCCTGGGTGACTCCGCCCTTCGATGAACTAATAGAATTGGTTGCTCAAAGGGCATGGGAGTCTCCTGATTCTATGGAACCAGTCCCTCGGAGGCCCAGCAAGTTTATCACCTCCCCCCAAGACAACATGTTCCTCACTAAGGGAGTCCCAGTTGATGCCATGGTGGTGGCGGCGGCCACCAAGAAAGAGATGTCAGAAACCTCTTCTACTGTCCATCCTCCTAATAGGGATTCCAGGACGATGGACAGATACGGGAAACGCATCTTTAGTTTTGCAACCTTTGCTGTGCATTCGCTTAACTACTAGACTCATTTTACCGTCTTCAGAGAGATCTTCTAAAAGAGCTTGGAGATACTCTGCAGGGTAACACAGATGGAGCTGTCTCTGAGAAGGTGACAGTCCAACTTAATACCCTTAACTCCATAGTGAACTCGTCCATGTGGCTCATTTCCTATGCAGCCAATGGTTTGAGTCAGGCAGCGGGTTCAGCGATAGCTCTGGATGTGGTTATGCTCCCTTTGCGGAAGCCTTCAAGTCTTCCTTTGTCAACACCCCATTTGATGGCTCTTCTCTTTTTGGGCCCAAAGTCAAGGAGACTCTCACGAGGTGTGAGCAGGAGGGAAAGACTCTGCCATAAGAGTCTGTTATTCCACCCCTTCTAGACCATACCCCAAAGGGCAGAAAGGTGGAAAAATATGGTTCCGAAAGTCCCAAGGAGCTTTCCAGAACACACGTAGTGAATCCCCCTCCAGGGGCAGAGGAGGGGGTAATAATGGAAGCCGCCGCCTCGGCGGTTCGCAGAACCAGGGCGATGGGGATCAGTTCCTTGGTAAGCCCTATCAGTGCTCCTGAAAGGAGGCCTGACTGTCCTACTCTGGAGGCGGTCAGGGGTCACTTAGCTTTGTATCCGGATGTCTGGCTAGGAATTACAACAGATACTTGGGTACAAAGCATTGTTACCAGAGGTTACATCATTCCCTTTTTAGAAAACCCACCAGTGGGGAAAAAAATCCCAGACGTTCCACCTAGTCTCAGGGATCAAACAGCCATAGAAATCCAGAAGCTGCAGGAAAAGAGTCATCCAGCCAGTCCCAGCAGACCAGATAGGATCTGAAACTTACTCCAGATTATTTTTAGTTCCAAAGAAGACTGGGGACTGGAGGCCCATTTTGGATCTCAGCAGACTCAACACATTTGTAAAGAAGGAGAAGTTCTGGATGGTCACGCTTCAGTCTATTCTCCCATTCCTCGGAGTGGGTGATTGGATGTGCTCTGTAGATCTCAAGGATGCGTACTACCACATCAAAATGGCCAGGCCATCCAGAGATCATTTGCGTTTCTGGCTGGTAGCCAGTCACTACCAATTCCGAGCACTGCCCTTTGGATTCACAACAGCCCCCAGAGTTTTTACCAAATGCATGGCAATAGTTATGGCTCACCTGAGGTGTCTAGGATTCAGAGTGTTTCCATATCTGGACGACTGGCTCCTTACAGCCGCCTCCAGGCATCAACTAATTCTGTCCAGGGAACGCACTGTCAATCTCTTGCTGTCAGTTAGGCATTACTACCAATTTTGAAAAGTCTGCATTGTCGCCATCGCAGCCTATATCATTTATCAGAGCAGAACTAGACACCACCACCACCATAGTAAAATTTCCCGTGGACAGAATAACTACCCCTCCGAAACCAGGTCTCGGACATTTTGCAGTAAAGGAATGTACCGGCCCATCAAGTACTGAAGCTACTAGGTACCATGGCAGCTACGCTCATAGCAGTTCCTCTGGGTCGTATGCACATGAGGATTCTTCAGTGGTTACTCTTCACCCAGTGGTCTTACTAATAACTTCCAATGTTGTTCCTAATCATGATTACGGACTTCTGCAAGAAGTATCTTCTCTGGTGGTTGACCAACCAACAAGTTGGATTGAGTCGACTATTTGTTTCTCCCCTGCCATCAGCCACGGTGACCACGGATGCTTCTCTGATGGGGGGGGGGGGGGCTTTTTCATGGAAGAACAGCCCAAGGCATTTGGTCGGAGACAGAGTCACAGTTGCATGTCAATGTTCTGGAGCTGAGAGCAGTGTTTTTGGTGTTGCAGCACTTCCACGACACTCTACCTCTAGGGACTATTGCTATACAGACAGACAACATGTCTGTGGTCTGGTACATCAACAAACAAGGGGAAACCAAGTCTTACCCCCTGTGTGGAGAGGCCTTGAGAATTAGGCAGTGGACAGTATCCACTGGGCACTTTCTGATAGCAACGCATATCCCAGGGAAATCCAATGTGATAGCGGACAAATTGAGCAGAGCCATTCTGCTACCAAACGAGTGGTCTCTCAAAGACGAAGTTGTGGAAATGATTTTCCGCAGATGGGGCCAGGCTTGCTGCAGTATGTTTGCATCCCCCATGAATGCCAAATGCAGAAGCTACTTTGCCCTGAATCCCTCTCCGGGGGACAGCCCAAGGGACTTGCTCATACACGATTGGCCCCCGGGACTCCTGTATGCCTTCCCACCTACACTCCTGATTCCGAAATTCTTGCAGAAAGCCAAGAGCCTGGGAAGGACTATAATCTTAATAGCCCCTTTTTGGCCTCGGCAGATGTGATTCCCCTTCCTCTGACTCTACCAACTGGAGGAACCTTGGATTCTGGACCCAGTTCCAGACCTGCTGACACATTCGTCGGGTCCTCCATCCCTCCCTTCCCACAAACTGACAGCTTGGCTGCTCTGATTCCCAACCTAGTCAGGTCACATGATTTTTCTTCAGAGGTGCAGCACATTCTTGTGTCTTCGCATAAGGCTTCCACCAGAAAGTTGTGTTAGCAAATGGAAGCGATTTGCTTTTTGGGCCTCCCAAAATAACATTGATCCTTATGATGCTCCGATTGCCAGTGTTCTGGAATTCCTATCTAAACTTTTTCATGAAGGTGCTGCAGCTGCCACTATAAGAGTTCAATTGGCTGCAATTTCGAACTTTCATCTTGATGTTGAGGGTTCTAATCTGATGTCTCACAAATTATGTAGGGCCTTTCTGAAGGTTGCCATCCATCTTAGGCTGCCTGTTAGACAACCCTTTACTCCCTGGAATCTAAATTTTGTGTTGTCACGTATTATCCTTCCCCCCTTTGAGCCTGCATCATCCTGTCAGTTGAAGTTTCTTTCTTGGAATACTATCTTTTTGGTGGCCATTACCTCAGCACGTAGGGTGTCTGAGCTTCAAGCCCTTTTTATCAAACCTCCATATTTGGTATTCCATCCAGGCAGAGTATCACAGAGGACTAATCCTTCATTTCTGCCAAAGGTGTGTTCCGAGACTAACCTCAATCAAACTATCGAACTTCCAACATTTTTCATTAATCATTCTAATAGTTTGGAGTACATGTTGATAAACGTGATGTCCACAGACAATTGAGATTTTATTTGGACAGAACAAAGGAATACAGAAGATCTGACCAACTCTTTGTATCTCATGCTGACACTAAGAAAGGACTACCAGTCTCTAAAGTTACCCTTTCCAAATGGTTAACTACATTAAATTTATATACTCTTCAGCGAACCAAACATTAGAGCATGGTGTGAAGGCGCACTCCACTAGGGCTGTTTCTACTACTTCTGCCTATTCGGCTCGATTGCCTCCGGACACTATATGTGCAGCTGCCACTTGGTCTAAGTCGCATACCTTTATCACTTATTACAAAGTGGACAGGGCCTCCAGGGACAGGGCTTCCTTTGGTTCCACTGTCCTTAGGAATATACTCCCTTGAGCCACCCAGGATTGGGGTGCTTCGGACGCTACCCATGTGTAAGAATAAACGGCGAGATTGAACAACTTCACATAAAGAAGTTATGTACTTACCTTAACGTTCCATGTGAGTTGTTCATCTCGCCTTTATTCTTGCATTCCCACCCGCCCCCCCCCCCCAGGGTCTCGAAGAATGAGTAGACTTGGGGTCTGATGGTCTTGTTCTGGGACTTCTTACTCCGGTTGGAATATTTATTGGGTTATACCTGTTTATGCTGGGTTCAGCAAACTAGATCTGAGGTAGGACAGAGAGCATCATGGGATATAGGGACCTGGTCTCGAGCTACTCTAAGATCTTCAGCTTGTAAAGCGGCCGACTCGGAGCCGATGGATCTGCTCCGAACCCATGTGTAAGAATAAAGGCGAGATGAACAACTCACATGGAATGTTATGGTAAGTACATAACTTCTTTTTCCTCATAATCAAAAAGTTTACACTGTGGTAGAAATGAGTCTGTGCCTTTTTTTCATTTAGGATTGCTGCATTCATCATAGATAGCTCAGGAATGAATTACTTTATTGTCAGAACATCTTTTAGTGAGTTAGGGTGGAATACCTTTGACTGATTGGCTGGCATTTTTCATTTTTGCTTTCCATGATCAGGTCATTGTTTATTGACTTTTAACCCTGAACGCTTAAGAATATTGATGTCATTAGTGTGTTAAGTTTGCAGCATTGCAATAACATACTGTGCAGTTGTTTGCAGATTGTGAATCCATGTATATAAATTAATTTTATTTCTTTTAATTCTTTGTTAGTTTATATACACTTAGAAGGAGCAAGATTCTTTACAGGTATGAATTTGAGGGCAGAGAACACAGGAGAATAAATGAAGAAATACCATGTTTGAAAAATACCAATGCAAGCAGTGTTCATTACAGAATTCATTCATGTTGGGAAGATTGATGTGTATCAGTGAATCATGTAAGCAGATGATAAAGCTGTCCTTTTAATTACTTTATTTAGATCTTTGGATCAGTACAAATGCAAATCATGACCAAAATACGCAGACATTTAGTACATTGAGAAGTGCAAATCAATGGGGGTAGCAGCAAAGTAAAGTGTGTGACTCGAGACATGATTTGCAAAAGAATAGCACTCTGCACAGCTCATGCTAATGAGTGCATAGTGGCATGGAAATAAGGAACTTCGTGCTTATGAGTATAAATGAGAAACACTGTGTCGCAGTGCATACCTGTATTGTACACCTAGAACAAAATTGTATATCAGCAGAACGTTTGCAGCAGCTCATCAGCATACAATAGTGGTTGCCTTCGGAGACCATGCCTACGGTATGTTGTCACTGCTGTCTGCACCAATGAAATAGGTACAGACATCACCTAGCATTATACCACCACCTGGTTGACCAGATTGTGGACCAGTTCTGTGTGAACAGGAAGACTGTATGGGACCTTGTCAAACTGTGTTACCACAAATGGAGTTGAGGGGGATCCTTATTCCACTGACCTACTGAGTACATGTTATAGGTGTCACAGGCATTGGTCCTGTGAATACTGAATGAATTCCTCATATTTATGCTTCAGCGTGTAAAGAAGCATGTCTGGTCCCCCAGGACTTAGAGGAGAGACCCACCACCATGTAGGTATTTTTCAGTGTTTCCTATTTCTCCCAAGATTGTGAGAGCTAGAGATTGCCATCAGGGACCCATCTGCTCTAGAGGACCATGATACATCAATGGGAGAGGCTTCTACTTTCTTAACTGCCAGGTGACCTGTAATGCACAGGACATTATTTATAAAGGGTTTCATATAATATCTGAGAATTTCTCATGATTCAAACATCTAGTACATATTTGACCTATATCAGAGGTTCCTGCAGAAGGACTTCCCGTGGGTAGTTGGTAGGTGCACTACAGACTAGATAAATATCTGTACACACGGATACCCATGCAAGCCAGGAGCAGGTCATATGCAATATATTGTGTGTAGCAGGCAGTACTAGATGTGATCTAGAGCTGTGGTTCGTGACTGTCGTCTGCAACCTCTTGATCATGCAGGACATGGTCCATAGTACAGCACATGCCAGAGCACTCAGGAGATGCTTCCATTGCTCTCTTATTTCAGGAGAGACGAGGCAGTAAAGCTCTGAAATCTGCAGCAAGATTTCTGTTGTGTATGCAGTGCTGCACAGCTTGGCATTTCACAGGTAATCGGAGCTACAGGTTAACATCCTGGTAGGACCTTCCATACCAGGTGTTACATCAATGGAAGAACAGTGTGGAGAGTCAAGTGAGAAAGCCACAGCCACAATAATACCACAGGCAAGATAGACTCGGGTGCAATACCTTACAGCACTGGTAAAGACAGTGATAGCTGGTCTGCAATTCTGGGCTGTGACTCCTAATGTGGAATAAATTTATACATGTGTTATCACACCCAGGTTAGTGCAGGTCAGTGCAAGGACATGCCACTCTATACATCAGACATACTGTACTCACACAGTTTAGGAGGTGGGCAGGCCACAATCCTCATCATTTGCATAGGTGGTTAAAGGATACTGAGATGAGTTAGATTCATAGGAGATGAACAGGGTAGCTACATTCCCTGCAGAGTTGTGGGGAATTGGGGATCACATCATCCAATGGTGGTATCAGGCTGCGACAGTGGGATCAGTGACATCCTGCAGTGTGCTAGCTTTCTGTAAAAGAGCATGATTTTGTGTCAGGGAGAAGATAGTACTATGAGGATCAGTCCTGATGGACATACTGTATGCTGATCCTCAGCAGCATCATTGACCATAAAGTGACCAGTCACTGGCCACACACAGGAGTGGCAGCCTATATACCACAGGTGATAGGGAAAGTGTATATCTACAGAAATATGCACATGCAGCCACATGAGGCATCCCAGGTGTTGACCTGGAGTGCCATCTTCCATTACTTGGACCACAGCCATGACTGGCTGTGACAAGGATGCGAGACCACAGGTGGAATTGAAATGGTCTGTCAGCAGTCTGACTTGGGTCATTCTGTTCCTTGACCACATTATCCTGACCCACCTAAGGCATGGATGAATAATGTCTCTGGAAGCAGCTCAGAGAATGGTCACAATGTTTCACATGGAGGCAGTATTTCCAACCAGTGACTTCAGCAGTGTTTTCTGTTCCCTGTCCATGTCACTTTGCACTTGTTGCATGTCAGTGTGGGATACATAGAGCACACTAACCATTTCCAGAGTGGTGTGAGTATTTGATTGTGCCGGGATCCCTAATCTGCACATCTGCTGGTTAACGCCAACTAATGCAACCATAGCACAGAGGGACCTAGAATCGTAGTAGTGCCTCCCTCCTCTGCCCACATCACTTCCTTATGGTGTAGGTGTGGGCATCTCTGAGGCATTGTCAAGTTCACTTGCTGTATGCTGGGGACACAGGTGGAGGCTACGAGAGACTCTCTAGTAGAAGCTGGCTATCATGCCATTGTGAAGCAGTGCACTCAATGTGTACTTTTACAAGCGCCTTTATTTGAGGAGTGTCGATTAACCTTTCTGATGCAGACGGTGCCACTGTGGCAGCATACCTTGCTTCCTGCGTTGCCAGCCATACTGTTGTCATCATTTTCAGCCTCTGAAGCCTTGCTGATATCTCCCCATGTTGTGCTGAACCTTCTTCTGAGGAAACCTATGAAAGCAGGAGCGAGACACCATTGTCTTCCCATACATAGGCATCTGTGCTGCTAGGCATGCTTAGTACTACACATTAAAATACCGGTATAGCAGTCATAACATGCATATCTTGTGCAGATTACTGCTGCTGCAGACCAGAGGTGCCAGAAAAGGCAGATATGCAGGTTGGCTATGGTCCGTCCTTCCTTTCTCATGTAATGTAGTAAACTGTACTGTACTGTAATGGATATTACTAACCTGGTGCAACCTCAGCTGACATGCGTGATTGGTGCCAACCTAGCCCCTACATCTAAACCACTTCTTGATATAATGGGTGTTCTTCGTGTTTCACTGTTGGCAGTCATCACACTTGGGTTATCCTGCCAGGGGTAGCCCTCAGTCGGCCCAAATACCAGAGGCTTAGTATTTCTGCATTGGTTGCTGTCACTTCAGAACTAACATCAGGTCGTCAAGGGTATAAAAACAGGCAGCCGACACCATTACATCAGTCTTTCTTGCCGAGGATCCCAAAGCGGAAGCAGTTTGCATGAGTGCTGGTCAGCCGCTACCTGAGTTTTCGTTTCCGAAATTGAATCATCCTGGAGTCTTCTAAAGCTAAGTACCCTGTTGAGGATCCTTTTTTCTTGCTCTAACAGATGTCAGAAAAAGTTAACAATTGTCTGTCCTGTGGAAAGCAAATACCACACCGAGATTTCCATTCTTACAGCATCACCAGACCACAACGTACCTCGCTGTCAGTTTTATGCTTTGTTCAACGCCCAAACTATTCGTCATCGGGCCCTTATTGTAGCTAAATACGTTTGTTCCCTATCTCCGTATTCCGAAATCGCTTTGGTAAGCCATCCGACTACCAATCTTCCGAAAAAACGTAAGGATAAAGATAGAGACAGACCACACAGGTCCAAAACTGCCGACGCTTCCGTTAAGCTAGTCGCCAGTTCGTCGGTTCTCGGTGAGGTGCGCTTTCACAGCCCCTGATGCCCGCTTCGATGGATTTGCAGGCCACTACTGAGACCCGTTCAGAGTCCAGTATGCCGCGAGACTCTTCTTTGACTACGGAACCTGCGAATGTCACTACCTTGGATGTGTCCAGAGCCACTGTGCAGGCACCGGCATCTGAGGAAGTTCTTCGCATTACCGATATTCGACACAAACAGACTTCTTTCGCGTCCTCAGTTCTTTCTAAAACTAACGAGTTTCTAAGGCCAAGAGTATGAGCTACGCCTAAAAAAACGACGACCCAAACTCAAGTGCCTGTTTCCTTGCCACAGTCTTAGATGCTTAAAATGGCAGAAGACCTGATCATGCTGATTAGGGGAAGCCAGCCTTCCCATGCTAAAAAAAAAAAAAAAAAAAAAAAGAGAGAGACTTGTCCTCAGCAGCTTTATCTGACCAATAGTCTGATGACTGAGGTTTCTGAATATGAAGACATGCCCTAATCTGCCGATGAGGTTTCAGATGCAGAGGAATCCATTCCTTCTGCCTCCCCTCCAGAGGATTTTTCTTTTGGTGAAACCCTACATACTTTGAGAGGGCATTTCCACTGGGAATGCCAAGCTTATCCTCAGTCCAAAAAGAGACTCTGGGAATTTTTAGACTTACCACAGCACAGACCCTTGGCTATCACTTCTGTCCTGGATGTTGTGGATGATGTCATTATGGAATCCAGTCTAACTCCTGATACTTTACCCCCTGCTCCAAGGAAACCTGACAGGTACTACAGAGTCCCTGACTCTCACAAATTTATTTTCAAAAATCCTTCTGCTGTCCCAGAGGTAATCTCCCAAGGACCTAAAGGAATAAAACCTACTGCAGCTAAGAATCCCACCCCTTCAGACAGGGATTCCCGAGCTTTAGATGGGGTAAAAAAGTATAAACCTCTGTAACTCTCGCCATTAGAGCATTGCATCGTCAGTTCCACATGCTAAAATACCAGCAACGTACTATGGAACTTATTAAGCAAAAATTATCTAAAATAAAGAATTACAGGGGCTTATGCATTTTGCAAGCCAAGTCAGCAAGCATTTCCTGCAATGTGGATTTGACGCCCTAGAAGCATCTTACGGGGCAGCAATCACAGGTTCTGTACTTAGAAGGCATGCGTGGCTTAAGGAGCAGACCTTGCCAGACCATGTCAAATCAAAATTATTAGACGCTCCTTTGTACAAGGACAGTCTGTTTGGCACCAAAGCAGAAGAGGTTTTAAAAAAGATGGTAGAAAAGGCTAAGTCTATGCAGACAGTCAAAGATTTTTTGCAAGTGCAGCCTCCAAGATTTAGTAGGCATTGCCCCTCCAAACATTGGTCCTTTCCACCCCCCTCAAGGCCTTCTCAAACTAGACCCAGGGGAAAAAGACCCCCCCCCCCCAGATTAGTCTCAGGGTATGCAGTACCTCCACTTCTAAAACAGGGAGTGCTAAGCCACCCCTTTACAGAAAGAATTCACAGTGACTTCTCAGTTCCACTCCTCACCTCTGCTCAATTGCTCATGCCCCTAGGAGGAAAACTTGCCCACCATACAAAAAACTGGGCCTCCATCACTAACGGCCAATGGGTCCTCAACATAGTATCCCAGGGGTACAAATTTTATTTCCACATGCTGCCAACCCCAAAAGGGTCCCCAGACCTTCCTTCAAACCAGTGGGCAGAGGCACAAAACCAAGTTCAGTCCCTGCTCTCCATAAGGGCAATTCAGCCTGTTCCTGCAGAACAGATGGGCCAAGGTTTTTATTCCAGACTTTTCCTGGTACCCAGAAAAGAGGGACCTGGCACCCAGTCTTAGATCTGTCCATTTTAAACACTTTCCTGGTGTTACCAAAATTCAAAATGCTCGCCCTACAGCAACTTCTCCCTATGCTGTCCAAAGATGCCTGGTTAGCCACCCTAGACCTAAGAAGGCCTATCTGCACATCCCATTCAGGGACTCCTGTAGGAAATATCTACGTTTCAGGGCAGGATCTATGCATTATCATGTTTCTGCACTTCCCTTTGGCTTATCCACTGCTCCCAGAGTTATCACAAAATACCTGGCTCCAGCTATTGATATTGCAGACAGAAATATTCAAATTTACCCTTACTTGGACGATTGCATGACTCAGGCAGACGGTCAGAAAAAGTTTTTGCAGCAACTGACATTTGTAACGGACCTGCTAACCTCCCTGGGGTACACTATCAATGAAAAGAAATCCAAACTAGTCCCCAGTCAAAAAATTGTATTCCTGGGAGCAAGCTTGAGCACAGCATCCCAGATGACATTCCTTACTCCAGAAAAACAAGCCTATCTAACAGGCTACTTCGCTCAAATGGCCACCAGAACCCAGCTATCAGCAAGGAAAATCCTGCAGGCTCTAGGGTTCATGGCCTCCTGCAATCTGCTAATTCCACATGCCAGACTGCATATGAGGAAACTTCAGTGGTACATAAAAAGTCTTTGGTGCCAACATTCTCAGGACCTGGAAACTATCATACCTGTAATACCTTGTCTATGGAAAGAGTTTTTTTGGTGGGCAGCAGCATGCAACCACACCAAGGGACTTTCCTTTACGTAACCCCACACCACCCAGACCCTAACCACAGACACATCAGACTATGCCTGGAGTGCACATCTGGATGGCAGGTGCATTCAGGGTCATTGGAGCCCAAACCAAATTCATCTGCATATCAACCAAAAAGAGATACTAGCTGTTCAGCATGCTCTTAACGGCTTTCAGATCCCTACTCTCACCGGGGCCCTTTCTAATAAAAACTGACAACACCACTGTGATATGGTACATCAACAAGCAGGGGGGGGGGACCCACTTTTATCCACTCTGCAGGCTAGCCATGACCCTGTGGAACACTGCCTCAGCCATGCATATTCACCTGTAAGCTCAATTCCTGCCAGGCAAACAAAACTCTCTGGCGGACAACTTAAGCAGACATCTCCTAGACCCACATGAGTGACATTTAGACCACAACACCTTCAGCCTTCTAACCCAGAAATGGGATACCCCGACAGTGAGCCTATTTGCCTCCCCCTACAACCACCAGCTCAGCAAGTTCTGCACCAGGGTACCTCACAGCAAGACCTGGAAAGTGGATGCCCTATCCTTTCAGTGGGCAAACCTCTCAATCAATGCATTTCCCCCTCTGCCTCTTCTTACAAGAGTACTACTCAAGATGAGGCAGGACAGACCAAGGGCAATCCTGATTGCCCCAGACTGGCCACGCCAACACTGGTACCCACTACTGCGCAGTCTGTCACCATGGCACCTACCCCAGATCCCAACCCCCCGACTCAGCAGGAGGGACAGATCTTGCATCCACAATTGCCGACCCTGAACCTTGCAGCCTGGCTTATTCCTTGAATATTCCTCCAATGGCCAGCCTAAGCAAGCAGGTACTGGATGTCATACGTGAAGCCAGACGACCCAGTATAAGGAAATCCTATGCTGATAAGTAGAAAATGTATTGTTCCTGGATTCACTCTAAAGGAGCAGATACAGCACAACCCTCCTTACCTCTCATCCTGGATTACCTAGCTGACCTACTCCACAGAGGCCTGTCCTTCTCTTCCATTAACATCCATGCATCTGCCATATCTGCTTATTACAGCACTGAGCCACCTCTCTTCTCTCACTCTCTCATCAAACAGTTCCTGAGAGGGGCTAACATCATAAGACCACCAAGAAGAGCCCCCACCCCTGCTTGGGACCTTAATTTTGTGTTGGAAAAGCTCACGCTATCCCCGTTGAGCCTGCAGCATCAGCAGAGCTAAAATTCCTGTCTTGGAAAAACAGCCTTGCTTCTGACCATCACTTCAGCTAGAAGAGTGTCTGAGCTACAAGCACTTATGGCTGTGGGACCCTTCATTATTTTTCATGCTGACAGGGTCTCTCTCAGGACTAACCCTACTTTTATGCCTAAAGTGGTGTCCAGTGTGGCTCTCAACCAATCTATCCATTTGCCTACCTTTTTAACGAATCCTCAAAATAAGGGGGGAAGGATCCTGCACTCCTTAGATGTGCACAGACAGCTCAGATTCTACCTGGATAGGACTAAGCCCTTCAGGAAATCTGACCACTTACTAGTTAGCTTTGCACCGGGGGCAAAGGGCAAGGCCATATCAAAACAAACAATCTCCAAATGGATAGCACACTGTATCCATTTCTGTTACAAACACCATGGGAAACCACCCCCTCAGGGGGTCAGAATGCATTCCACTAAGGCAGCTTCAACCTGTACAGCCTTTCTCAGAGGAGTCCCTACCAGGGACATTCTGGAAGCTGCTACTTGGAGTTCTGTTCATACCTTCACCAAGCATTACCACCTGCCTATCTTTTCCAAATCCAGGGTGGGCTTTTCAACAGCAGTCCGGCAGGACATACTAGCCAGCCCAAACTCTTCTTGACTGCCTCCACCCATCCTTCAGCTTTAGGAATCAATGCAAGTGTAATGACTGCAACAGTGAAACACGAAGAACATAGTACAGCTGTATACACTTACCATAAATGTAGATGTTCATGTGAATTCACTGTTGCAGTCCTGGTTTTCCACCCTTCAGCCCCCTTCTGTCTCTCTCTCTCTCTCTCGCTCTCTTTCTCTCTTTCTCACCCCTTACAGGGCTACTGGTATTTACTTTTTACTGGTGGTATTTTTCCATCATAACTTAGCTCCCTATCTGGGCGCTCCTGACATTTGGGGCAAACAAAACTGATGTAATGGTGTCGGCTGCCTGTTTATACCCCTGACAACCTGACATCAGTCCTGAAGCGATAGCAGCAGACACAGAAATACTAAGCCTCGGGTATTCGGGCTGACTGAGGGCTACCCCATGCAGGATAACCCAAGTGTGATGACTACAACAGTGAATACACTCTAACATCTACATTTATGGTAAGTGTACACAGCTGTACTTTCCTTCTGGCCAGAGAGGGACACCAAAAACTCTTCCGCCTTAGTGAGATTTTTCTGCACAAGTCATCTACCCCCTGTAATGGACCTGTCTGTCTCAGAATACCATGCCTTGTCGTTTGTGTATCGTATAAGTAACTGTAGCAAACTTGTAAAAGAGATCTAGTATTGCCACCCACATCATTCGCACCCTGCACCACTCTCTGCCAGATCCGGTCCTAGTACTTCCTGGCAGCAGCTTTGCCCAGGTGATGTATAACATGTGTTTACTTGATATGCAGTAGCACTTTATTCTCTTGGGTAGTGAACATTTCTAGGCATTGCCTCCCTTTGGTGGCTGTGGCTGTTTGTAAACATATTAGTCAGTGAATATTTGTGTGCATAGCATGCTGTGAGATGGCCATACCTTTGTCCATCAGCCTTGTTCACGTGGAGTAATTGATGCTGTACATAGCCTACATCCACCCCCAATTTCTGTCCTGTTCCTTTGTCCACAGACTTCCACACCCAGTATATTGGCCACTGTTAGTGTTATGCTCAGGCTTTTCCACCAAGTCATTACCAAAATGTAGCCATGCCTCAACAGGTGGCACAGGAACACCAAACCTCCTGTGCCATGTTCTTCACAAGGTTTTCACTTGTAAGTGGTGCCCCCTCACACACACACATACGCACACACAAAATCAAAATCAGACAGTGCAACACCATGCCAATATCCTCTGATGTCCTTCCATTTCACTGTTGCAGTATTTATTACATTAGGGATCCCCTGCCAAGGGTGGCCCTACATCTTGGCAGTATGCCAAAGCCTTTCGATTGCTTTAAGGTACACTGTACGTCACGTGTATGCTCCTCACGCACCATAGGGCATGAAGGTGATGTCCGGGCGTACCATCCTCGAACTTATTCCAAACGCCATCTCTTGATCATCTGTCTGAATACCTGTTACGTTTCTGGTTCACCAAGCCGTTACAGATTAAGTGCCCCTTTGGGGTTTTATCTTATCTTTCTTTTATTATTATGTTGCTTGTGGGGTTTCCTGTCATCCAAGAAGGGTAAATGCCAGTGTGGCAGATTCCCCATAAAGACCGCCACAGGCGCAGTGGTGCAGAGGTAGCGTTGTCGCCTCACAGCAAGAGGTTCTCCAGTTCTATTCATGGCTGTTGTGCCTTCTGTGCGGAGTCTGCATGTCCTCCCTGCATTCATGTGGGTTTCCTCCAGGTGCTCCGGCATCCTCCCACATTAGAAAGACATGCATCGGGAGCGTTTCTCCCTGGGCCTCTGCTGAAAATTGGCTTTGTTTCAAGTCAGACTTTCCTGGTAAACAAATATTAAATAATAAAAATAAACAAACGGTCTATTTTGCCTTGGTGCATCACATGACCATACGTCCTGTTATATCTGTCAGGCCTTTGTTCCCAAGACCCTTTATAGTAGGCTTTTTTCTTTGGCACTTATCTTATCTTAAAAATCAACATCTTAAGCTTCTTGCTAAAGACAAGCTAGAGGGAACTTCCTGCTCTGAAGGCAGCCGTCTGTGAAGAAGGCAGCCACGAAATCTAGGCCAGAATCTTCCACTGTATAGCCTCTGCCAGACTCTTCTCCCAAAGTGAGTGAAAGACTGAAGATTCTCCCAGCTTCATCATTGGAATCCTCTGCTGCTACTGGGTTAGTGGCTGGCAGGGATACGACTTTAGGCATGACCGAGAAGGCACTGCAGACATCCGCTTTGGATGGATGTTCAGGGGGAACCGCACCTGATGATCTCCAAGAGGCCTAGGGCTGTTCCTCAAATCTTAGAAAGTCCGTACTACCATTATTGAATGCTGTCTGGGGTCAGAGCCTTCTAAATTTTATATGACAGACATCCCGTTAAAGAAAAAGCAGAAGAGTAAACCTATTTCTCCAGCTGCTAAGGCTCCACAGAGTGAATGGCAGACCTTCACCTAGGAGTAGTTTAGTGCTTTGATTTCCCTCTCAGTAGCTGTTCACAGATGTTTCAGATGTGGGATGAAGTGCAGCATTTGGTTCCGTAAAGGTCCAAGGGGGGTGTGGTAGTCTATTTAACAGAAAGAGCACAGAAGAAACTGCTGCAGAAAAGAGGAAAATCCCGGATGCAAAAACCTGCCTTACCAGCCTCCGTAAGAAGCTGAGATCCCTCATAAAATCCTCCAAAGCTAGTTTCGAAAATAAAATTGCCAGAGATTCCAAAGACAACCACAAGGCATTCTATAGCTATGTCAAGAATCTAAATGGCAATGCTCAAATTTGCTCTGAGTACAACAGAATGGCATTAACTATACTGATCCCAAGGATATTGCCAATATCCTGGCAGATTGATTCAGTGCAAACTTCACCCCCTCTCGCCCCCTAAAAGGCCCATCTCAATACCGAAAGATTGCCAAATTCCAGTAACTGCCCCACAAGTAGAAAACACACTCTCCAGAGCTAAGAATACAGCATCCATGGGACCAGACGACATCCCAGGCTGTGTACTACATGGACTACAAAATGAACTGGCACCTCACCGAAGTGTCATGTTTAATCATAGCCTCACCTCAGGCTTTGTGCCCACTGAGTGGCGCACAGCTACAATTATCCCACTCCACCAGGGGGAATCCACCGCCTCAACAGTCTGACGAGCCTGATCTGCAAGGCCATGGAACGTATTATCATGGAACTTATAAACAAAGACATTGGCAATCCTCAAACACTGGACCCCAAGCAGTTTGGGTTCGTGAAGGGCCGATCTTGTCTCCTGAACCTGATTGACTTCTTCTTCAAATCAGTCTCCAGAGCTGTGGACAAGGGTAAGGTGGTCCACACAGCCTATCTGGACCTTGCCAAGGCCTTCGACACCATCCCCCACTCTAGAATCATAGATAAACTTACTAAGCTGGGCATTAATCCCTACGTCATTCAGTGGGTTGCCAACTGGCTTACTGACAGAACCAACACTGTAAAAGTAGCTGACTCTAAATCCAGCTCCAGACAAGTGAAAGTGGAGTACCCCAGGGTTCAGTCCCGAGACTGCTCTTGTTTGGCATCTACGTCTCTGAAGTACAGGCCAACACTAAGGGACTCTGCAGTCATCTGAGAACTTTATTAGCCAAACTGGGAGCCATTATTGAATCCCCAAATGATGTGGATATTCTAAAAAAAAGGGCCTTACAGAAACAGATGCTTCATGCCAGAGCCATGGGCTCAAGATCAATGCCAAGAAATGTATAGTTATCCCCGTGGGAAAAAACATGTACCCGTAAATTACCACATAGGTGGCAGTACACTAAACACTGAAAATGTGACAGGAGACTTAGGAACATAGGTGGACAGTGGTCTCTCTTTTGATAACCACATCGTCGCCACAACAGTCTGGAAATCCTTCTGTGGCACACCTCATCACTAAGGGCTTTTCATCCAGAAAAAAAGAGGTCATTGTCCCACTGTACTCATCCCTCATTAGACCCATTATAGAGTACAATGCCCCGTTTGGTATGTACCTCTCAAGACATCTGCAACAACTGGAAAGGCCTCAGAAATACGTCACTAAAAGAATCACAGGCCTAAAGCAGATACCCTATTCTGACAGTCTAAAAAAACTCCACCTATACTGTGTTGCATATCGTCTACTCGGAGGCGATCTCTGCTTAACATACAAGGCCATGTCAAACCCAGAGCTGATGGACATGCTACACTTAAAGAAATCCCAATCCCTCAGAGAGAGACGCTCCAGGGATCTAAACCTTGTCATTACAATGAACAAAACATGTTGGAGGGATAGGTTCCTGACCCAGAGACTCCCCAGACTCTGGAATAGACTGCCCATACATGTCAAGCAGAGCACCTCTTTAGCCCTCTTCAAAAGGAGCCTTGATGATTGGATGGGAGATAGGAAATTCACCCTGGGGATCACGTCAGTCGCCCTGCTAGACAGGGGTCCAGGGAAGTAAATACTGTGTGAAGAAGTTGGGAATTGTTATGGATAGGCTTGTATAGGCCCTAGGGCCGATAGCTTAGTACCAACCTTATGAACCTATAAGAGATGAGAGCTCTTCTGCTAGCTCTGTGAAGATTGGGTGAAGATAGGTGAAGGCTGCCAGCCTAGCCAGATAGAATTAAATTCTGTCATCTGTAAATATTAATGTAAACCACAGGCTTTTATCTTAAATGGTAAAAACAGTGTTACATGTGGAACTGAAAAAAATGTAACAACAGTGCACTCTACTGACCAAGTAAAGCATGCTGTGACCCTTTGATGTTAAAACTCAGAGCTAGAAAGTCTGGAGTGAGGCATCTTGCCTATTGTTTTAAGGCCAGAGTTAATGGCCAGAATTTGCATGCATAAATATCCTTTATTGCTCTGGTTTCTGCCCAGAGGTGAAGAATGTAAATGTAGTTTGTTAGCCTGGGAACCCAGGGAAGTGTTAAGAATGATGTAATGTGAAACAGGAATGTGATTTTAAAAAATGAGAGAATGAGAGAGCATTAAGCATTTTTGTCTTGACCATCCAACTCATCAGCACCGTCTTTGCTATGTATGTAAGTTTAACTTAGACCCGAGTCTTATCTTAGAAATAGCTATAAACTAGAAAGATTAGACTGTTTTTTTTTCTGTGATGTCAGAACTGTACTACTGAATTATTTTAAGTATTTCTCTGTGATCCCTGAACTCTTGACTAGCACTGTGTAGTAAAAAGTATTGTCTTGTGTTTGACTATTAAATATTTTTAAACCCTTTCAACTGTGGCTGTTTTTGTAGAGATAATTTAAGCTCTTTAGAGAACTTGCATGCCTTTGGTAAAATTGTACAAAGCCACTCTAATAGCTTTAGTACTGGGCTATGCTACCAATTGGATAATAATATTGCACAGTAATAATTGGACATCCTTTTAAGGGCCTTTGAGTAGCTGATAAATATTAGTGGGTGGTGGCAGCTGGTACTACTGTATAGTCTGGGGAAAAGGGGCACAGCTGGCGAACCTGCGCCAGCCTTTCCCAGGAGTGTCTGTGTGGTTGTATAAACTCTTCTCAAAGTGTGTGTGTGTGTCAGCTACGGGCAGGAGATGAAGCACTGGTTGGACAGAGAGGGTGCTGGAGGTTTTAGCTTGCCCACTAGGCTGAGATCTGGACCCTATAGCTGTGCCAGTGGGGAGTCTTATTAGGGACCTGAAGAGCAAGGGAGCGACCAGCCCCGGACTGACTGTGATCTCTGTGTGCTCTTAAGGGAAATTGCACTTTACTGTGTGTATTTGTTATCCTTTCTGCCTATATGAGACGCCCCTCGCTGGTGTTAGTGGTGAGGATTGAGGCTCCTTGATTGCTGGGCCAGGGCACGGGTGTCACAAGCTCTTCAGGCTTTTAATCCTCTGTTCTCCCCAGGACCTCTCAAGGTGTTTACGGACAATACCACAGCGATGTGATATGTAAGCAAACAGTGGGATGGGGTGGGTGACAAGATCTTATTTTCTTTGCAGGTTGGCACTCCTGGTGTGGGCACTTGTTATCCACTATTAAGTGACTCTTCAGGCAGTTTACATTCCCTCTGGTCAAAACATTATGGCAGACACTCTGAGCAGGTCTTTCAGGTTCAAATAACAAATTCACCACCGTAACAGGAACAGACAAGCAAAAACTGAGGGTAATGCTACTCAGTGCTAGAAGTCTAAATCTCAAAATGCACTCACTCAAGGCACTCCTTAAAATGGAGAACATCGATATCTGTGCAGTGACTGAGACCTGGTTCAAGGCTCCAGAGAGCACCCCTGCGCTACCAGGCTATAACTCATACCACACTTTTCGGCCATGTAACCTGGACCAAAACACCAAAGGCGGAGGTGTCCATATTCATTAAGGATATCCACACCTCCAGGCTAGTTGCTCAGCATAATGCATTCGAGGTTATCCAAGTGCAACTAACTCTGGGCAAAACTGCAGTCCAAATTGTAGTTTGCTACAGATCCCCCACCATGCCCCTGGATTCCCACTCCTCTTTTTTTGATGTACTGGAAAATGTTAGGGTTCAACCAAACACCCTAATAATGGGCGACTTCAACTACCCCACCATTAACTGGGAAAACTACTCGTGTACCAACTCATTAGCTCAACGCTTTCTGAAATTCAAAAACTCCAATGCCCTGGATCAAGTTATCCACACCCCACCAGGGGCAACAATATCCTAGACTTGGTCATCACCAACATGAGTGACCGGTGTTCCACACCTGACGTCAACCCTCATTTATCCAATCCGACCATAAGCTAATCACCCTTGATATCCACATCCTGCCCCCACATCCCATTAAGGAAACCACGGTAAAACATTTCTCCAAAGCCAACTTCATGCTTCTTAAGACAGAAGTGGTGAACTTCATGACGCCCATGCAGATGGACAATACAGTTATGACTGCTGAATCCTACACAAATGCACTCTATAAGCACTTATTCGAGTGCATGGATCGTGCTATCCCAAACAGAACCAAGATGCTATCCTCCAAAAAAAGGAAGCCATTCTGGTGGTCCCCTGCCATAAACATACTGTACAACAGAAGGAAGAAACTGTTGCAAAAGAGAGTAAAATCCCATGAGTGGAGGAGCTCCCTGGTCAGCCTCAGTAAGAAGCTGAGATCCCTTATAAGATCCTCCAAAGCTAGCTACGAAAACAAAATGAAACTAATTCTAAGGACAACCACAAAGCATTCTATAGCTATGTCAAGAATCTCGTTGGCAACACCCAGATCTGCTCTGAGTTGCAGCACAAAGGCACAAAAATTACAGAACCAACTGATATTGCCAACATCCTGGCAGATGGGTTCAGTGCTAACTTTACCCCCCCACCCCCACCCCTAAAGGCCCATATCTATACAGGAAGAATGCAGAGTCCCTGTAATTACAACTATGCAGGTAAAAGCTGCACTCTCTAAAGCCAAAAACACAGCATCCATGGGACCGGACAACATCCCAGGCTGCGTTTTACACAAACTTCAGAACGAACTGGCACCCCACTTAAGCACCATGTTCAATAATAGCCTCGCATCAGGTTTTGTGCCCACTGAATGGCACACAGCAACAGTTATCCCACTCCACAAAGGGGAGACACCACTGATCCCAAGAACTATCGACCTATTAGCCTGATGAGCCTGGTTTGCAAGGCCATGGAATGTATCATCATGGAACTCATAAACAAAGACATTGGTAACCTCCAAACTCTGGATCCCACCCAGTTTGTATTTGTGAAAGGCAGATCATGCCTCCTGAACCTGATCGACTTCTGTAAGGCAGTCACCAAAGCCGTAGATGAGGATAAAGTGGTTCACATAGCCTATCTTGACCTCGCCAAGGCTTTTGACACCATCCCCCATTCTGGAATTATAGCTAAACTCACTAAACTAGGTATAAATCCCTACGTCACAAGATGGGTTGCCAACTGGCTCACTGATCGAACCCACACTGTAAAAGTTGCAGACTCCAAATCTGACCTCAAAGCAGTGACAAGTGGAGTACCACAGGGTTCAGTCCTGGGTCCTCTCCTGTTTGGTATCTACTTCTCTGAAGTACAGGCTAACACAGAAGGCCACTGGCTAACGAAGTTTGCAGATGACTGCAAACTAGGAGCCATAGTGAAGTCCCCAAATGATGTGGACATCCGACAGAAGGGCCTAGCTGAGACAGATGCCAGGTGTCAGAGCCATGGCCTCAAGCTCAGTGCCAAAAAGTGCAGTGTCATCCCCTTTGGTAAAAACTCTGTATCCATGAACTACCACATGGGCAGCAATCTGCTTAACACCGAATGTGTGATAAGAGACCTTGGGACCCAGGTGGACAGTAGTCTCTCCTTTGATAGTCACATCGCCACAGTAGTCAGGAAGTCGTACGTGGCACACCTCATCATAAAAGGGTTCTCATCTAGGAAAGAAGTCATTGTTCTCCTCTATTTGACACTCATTTAGACCCATTATAGAGTACAATGCCCCTTTTGGAATGTACCTTACAAGACATCTGCAGCAGCTGGAAAGGCCATGGAAGTACCTCACAAAGAGGATTACTGGCCTCAAACAAATGCCCTACACTGACTGCCTCAAAAAACTCCAGCTTTACTCCGTAGCATATCGCCTACTCCAAGGTGATCTCTGCCTAACATATAAAGCTATGTCAAACCCAGAGCTGTTGGACATGCTACACCTAAAGAAATTCTATTTCCTCCAAGCTACACACTCTAGGGACCTAAACCTTGTCACCACAATAAACAGGACATGCTGGAGGGATAGATTCCTGTCCCAGAGACTTCCCATACTCTGGAGCAGGCTACCCATCTATGTCAAGCAAAGTTCTTCATTAGCACTCTTCAAGAAAAATTTTGATGAGTGAATAGGAAATGGGAAATACACCCCGGGGATCACTTCTGTAACTTTCTTGGGTGGCGTACGCCAGGGAACCTTGTCGGCTAGGCTTACGTAGGCCCTTGGGCCAATAGCCTAGTACCTACCTATGAACTCAATCCCACGAATGGATGCTTCACAGGGATGTGTTTCTGGGCATTGCCCACCAGTGGGGTACTCCTGAAATAGATCCTTTGCCTCCCCTCTGAAGAGAGAACTTCCTCTATTTTGTGCCAGAGCCCCAGGTCCTCTGGTTTGGAAGGTGAGCACCTTATCTTTTTCTTGAAAGGGGTGTTTCTGTACACTTTCCCTTCCCTTCCCCTCATTTCAGAAGTCTTGTTCAAAATTCAACAGTATGCTCCCAAATTCTTGTTGTGACCTCTGTTTGGCCAGGACAGCATTGGTTCCCTCTTCTGCATTTAGCCAAGGGTAGTCATTACAAGCTACCTCACAGGGTGGACCTACTCATACAAAACAAGAGATGTTTCATTCATCCCCACCTGTCCAGTCTTCAGTTGACACTGCTGGTGATATAATTTTTATACCAGATAGACACTTTTTTTCTGAGGATTCTGAGGATGTGCTTAGGATCCTGCATGAGGCCAAGAAACCCGATACTTGAAAATCCTACTTAACCAAATGGAAGAGGTTTTCTGTTTGGTGTCTTTCTTGTAACCTGGATCCACTTTCTGTGGATGTTCCTTTGGTTCTCTCTCTTATCTGTGTGAATTGCTCAGTGCTGGGTGGGGTTATATTTATTTATTTATTTATTTTTATTTTTATTTTACATTTGTTTACCGCGAAAGTCTGACTGGATATATGTCCATTTTCAGCTGAGGCCCTGGGAGAAAAGCTCCAGAAAGCAGAGTACAAATACATTAGGAACAATAGAAACTTTTAGAGATAAGTATAATATGCAGTTTTCAGTAGGGTTACAAACTTTGATAAAACAAAGTAGACAACATCAAAGTCATGTGGCTTTAGTTTTAGACAATAATGCACGCAGTTATGGGCTACGTCCCTTCAAGAATTCATGCACTTATTAGAGTATGTGATTGAAATGCTTAGGGAGAGTTTGCAGGAATAGCAGCTGATGATTAGTCAGGGTTATTCTTCTGTTAAGACCCACTTATCAGCTGTCTCTGCTTGTCTGCTTTTATCTCCTCCTCTAGCTTCTAGATTTGAAGCTAAACAATTCCTTAAAGGTGTCCTTCATATTAGGCCTCCCAGGAAGCCTATTCCTCCTCCCTGAGATCTCGGTTTCAGCTTCCTTGCAACATTGCTTTTGGAAGACTGTACTTTTGTCAGCCCTTAGTTCTGCCAGACAGGTATCTGAGCTTCAAGCCCTTATGGTTTATCCTCCCTTTTTAGATGTTTTGTAAGGACAGTGTGTCCTTGCATACTAATCCTCCTTTTATGCCCAAGGTGGTGAATGAGTTGTCCCTTATCAGTCTATTCATTTGCCCATGTTTAGCTTTTTGCTTCCTTTCATTCTAGGTCCTTAGGATTAGCTGTGTCCAAGCAGACTATTTCTCATTGGATCTCTAAAGCTAATTATTTTTTTATTCCTTTCATGGTAAGAGCCTTCCTTATTCTGTTAAGGCTCATTCTACTACAACTGTGGCCTCTTCCGGTGCTTTAAGGGTTTGGATACTAACTCTATTCTTGAGGCAGCTACCTGGATTTCTGTGCATACATTTACCAAGCAGTACAGGATGGATGGAATCTCCAGAGCTAGAGCTGGTTTTGTTAGGGCCATCCTTTATGGTTTTATAGATAGCTCTGCTGGTCATTCCTTCTCCCGGTCTTCGTCCTGAGCTTTGGTATTTGCCCTAATTGCAAAAAAAAACCTCTTTGACTAGCACTGTGTAGTAAAAGTATTGTCTTGTGTTTGACTATTAAATATTTTAAACCCTTTCAACTGTGGCTGTTTTGTAGAGATAATTTAAGCTCTTTAGAGAACTTGCATGCCTTTGGTAAAATTGTACAAAGCCACTCTAATAGCTTTAGTACTGGGCTATGCTACCAATTGGATAATAATATTGCACAGTAATAATTGGACATCCTTTTAAGGGCCTTTGAGTAGCTGATAAATATTAGTGGGTGGTGGCAGCTGGTACTACTGTATAGTCTGGGGAAAAGGGGCACAGCTGGCGAACCTGCGCCAGCCTTTCCCAGGAGTGTCTGTGTGGTTGTATAAACTCTTCTCAAAGTGTGTGTGTGTGTCAGCTACGTGGGCAGGGAGATGAAGCACTGGTTGGACAGAGAGGGTGCTGGAGGTTTTAGCTTGCCCACTAGGCTGAGATCTGGACCCTATAGCTGTGCCAGTGGGGAGTCTTATTAGGGACCTGAAGAGCAAGGGAGCGACCAGCCCCGGACTGACTGTGATCTCTGTGTGCTCTTAAGGGAAATTGCACTTTACTGTGTGTATTTGTTATCCTTTCTGCCTATATGAGGCCTCGCTGGTGTTAGTGGTGAGGATTGAGGCTCCTTGATTGCTGGGCCAGGGCACGGGTGTCACAAGCTCTTCAGGCTTTTAATCCTCTGTTCTCCCCAGGACCTCTCAAGGTGTTTACGGACAATACCACAGCGATGTGATATGTAAGCAAACAGTGGGATGGGGTGGGTGACAAGATCTTATTTTCTTTGCAGGTTGGCACTCCTGGTGTGGGCACTTGTTATCCACTATTAAGTGACTCTTCAGGCAGTTTACATTCCCTCTGGTCAAAACATTATGGCAGACACTCTGAGCAGGTCTTTCAGGTTCAAATAACAAATTCACCACCGTAACAGGAACAGACAAGCAAAAACTGAGGGTAATGCTACTCAGTGCTAGAAGTCTAAATCTCAAAATGCACTCACTCAAGGCACTCCTTAAAATGGAGAACATCGATATCTGTGCAGTGACTGAGACCTGGTTCAAGGCTCCAGAGAGCACCCCTGCGCTACCAGGCTATAACTCATACCACACTTTTTCGCCATGTAACCTGGACCAAAACACCAAAGGCGGAGGTGTCCATATTCATTAAGGATATCCACACCTCCAGGCTAGTTGCTCAGCATAATGCATTCGAGGTTATCCAAGTGCAACTAACTCTGGGCAAAACTGCAGTCCAAATTGTAGTTTGCTACAGATCCCCCACCATGCCCCTGGATTCCCACTCCTCTTTTTTTGATGTACTGGAAAATGTTAGGGTTCAACCAAACACCCTAATAATGGGCGACTTCAACTACCCCACCATTAACTGGGAAAACTACTCGTGTACCAACTCATTAGCTCAACGCTTTCTGAAATTCAAAAACTCCAATGCCCTGGATCAAGTTATCCACACCCCCACCAGGGGCAACAATATCCTAGACTTGGTCATCACCAACATGAGTGACCGGTGTTCCACACCTGACGTCAACCCTCATTTATCCAATCCGACCATAAGCTAATCACCCTTGATATCCACATCCTGCCCCCACATCCCATTAAGGAAACCACGGTAAAACATTTCTCCAAAGCCAACTTCATGCTTCTTAAGACAGAAGTGGTGAACTTCATGACGCCCATGCAGATGGGCAATACAGTTATGACTGCTGAATCCTACACAAATGTACTCTATAAGCACTTATTAGGAGTGCATGGATCGTCTTATCCCAAACAGAACCAAGATGCTATCCTCCAAAAAAAGGAAGCCATTCTGGTGGTCCCCTGCCATAAACATACTGTACAACAGAAGGAAGAAACTGTTGCAAAAGAGAGTAAAATCCCATGAGTGGAGGAGCTCCCTGGTCAGCCTCAGTAAGAAGCTGAGATCCCTTATAAGATCCTCCAAAGCTAGCTACTTAAAACAAAATGAAACTAATTCTAAGGACAACCACAAAGCATTCTATAGCTATGTCAAGAATCTCGTTGGCAACACCCAGATCTGCTCTGAGTTGCAGCACAAAGGCACAAAAATTACAGAACCAACTGATATTGCCAACATCCTGGCAGATGGGTTCAGTGCTAACTTTACCCCCCCACCCCCACCCCTAAAGGCCCATATCTATACAGGAAGAATGCAGAGCCCCTATAATTACAACTATGCAGGTAAAAGCTGCACTCTCCAAAGCAAAAACACAGCATCCATGGGACCGGACAACATCCCAGGCTGCGTTTTACACAAACTTCAGAACGAACTGGCACCCCACTTAAGCACCATGTTCAATAATAGCCTCGCATCAGGTTTTGTGCCCACTGAATGGCACACAGCAACAGTTATCCCACTCCACAAAGGGGAGACACCACTGATCCCAAGAACTATCGACCTATTAGCCTGATGAGCCTGGTTTGCAAGGCCATGGAATGTATCATCATGGAACTCATAAACAAAGACATTGGTAACCTCCAAACTCTGGATCCCACCCAGTTTGTATTTGTGAAAGGCAGATCATGCCTCCTGAACCTGATCGACTTCTGTAAGGCAGTCACCAAAGCCGTAGATGAGGATAAAGTGGTTCACATAGCCTATCTTGACCTCGCCAAGGCTTTTGACACCATCCCCCATTCTGGAATTATAGCTAAACTCACTAAACTAGGTATAAATCCCTACGTCACAAGATGGGTTGCCAACTGGCTCACTGATCGAACCCACACTGTAAAAGTTGCAGACTCCAAATCTGACCTCAAAGCAGTGACAAGTGGAGTACCACAGGGTTCAGTCCTGGGTCCTCTCCTGTTTGGTATCTACTTCTCTGAAGTACAGGCTAACACAGAAGGCCACTGGCTAACGAAGTTTGCAGATGACTGCAAACTAGGAGCCATAGTGAAGTCCCCAAATGATGTGGACATCCGACAGAAGGGCCTAGCTGAGACAGATGCCAGGTGTCAGAGCCATGGCCTCAAGCTCAGTGCCAAAAAGTGCAGTGTCATCCCCTTTGGTAAAAACTCTGTATCCATGAACTACCACATGGGCAGCAATCTGCTTAACACCGAATGTGTGATAAGAGACCTTGGGACCCAGGTGGACAGTAGTCTCTCCTTTGATAGTCACATCGCCACAGTAGTCAGGAAGTCGTACGTGGCACACCTCATCATAAAAGGGTTCTCATCTAGGAAAGAAGTCATTGTTCTCCTCTATTTGACACTCATTTAGACCCATTATAGAGTACAATGCCCCTTTTGGAATGTACCTTACAAGACATCTGCAGCAGCTGGAAAGGCCATGGAAGTACCTCACAAAGAGGATTACTGGCCTCAAACAAATGCCCTACACTGACTGCCTCAAAAAACTCCAGCTTTACTCCGTAGCATATCGCCTACTCCAAGGTGATCTCTGCCTAACATATAAAACTATTTCAAACCCAGAGCTGTTGGACATGCTACACCTAAAGAAATTCTATTTCCTCCAAGCTACACACTCTAGGGACCTAAACCTTGTCACCACAATAAACAGGACATGCTGGAGGGATAGATTCCTGTCCCAGAGACTTCCCATACTCTGGAGCAGGCTACCCATCTATGTCAAGCAAAGTTCTTCATTAGCACTCTTCAAGAAAAATTTTGATGAGTGAATAGGAAATGGGAAATACACCCCGGGGATCACTTCTGTAACTTTCTTGGGTGGCGTACGCCAGGGAACCTTGTCGGCTAGGCTTACGTAGGCCCTTGGGCCAATAGCCTAGTACCTACCTATGAACTCAATCCCACGAATGGATGCTTCACAGGGATGTGTTTCTGGGCATTGCCCACCAGTGGGGTACTCCTGAAATAGATCCTTTTGCCTCCCCTCTGAAGAGAGAACTTCCTCTATTTTGTGCCAGAGCCCCAGGTCCTCTGGTTTGGAAGGTGAGCACCTTATCTTTTTCTTGAAAGGGGTGTTTCTGTACACTTTCCCTTCCCTTCCCCTCATTTCAGAAGTCTTGTTCAAAATTCAACAGTATGCTCCCAAATTCTTGTTGTGACCTCTGTTTGGCCAGGACAGCATTGGTTCCCTCTTCTGCATTTAGCCAAGGGTAGTCATTACAAGCTACCTCACAGGGTGGACCTACTCATACAAAACAAGAGATGTTTCATTCATCCCCACCTGTCCAGTCTTCAGTTGACACTGCTGGTGATATAATTTTTATACCAGATAGACACTTTTTTTCTGAGGATTCTGAGGATGTGCTTAGGATCCTGCATGAGGCCAAGAAACCCGATACTTGAAAATCCTACTTAACCAAATGGAAGAGGTTTTCTGTTTGGTGTCTTTCTTGTAACCTGGATCCACTTTCTGTGGATGTTCCTTTAGTTCTCTCTCTTATCTGTGTGAATTGCTCAGTGCTGGGTGGGGTTATATTTATTTATTTATTTATTTTTATTTTTATTTTACATTTGTTTACCATGAAAGTCTGACTGGATATATGTCCATTTTCAGCTGAGGCCCTGGGAGAAAAGCTCCAGAAAGCAGAGTACAAATACATTAGGAACAATAGAAACTTTTAGAGATAAGTATAATATGCAGTTTTCAGTAGGGTTACAAACTTTGATAAAACAAAGTAGACAACATCAAAGTCATGTGGCTTTAGTTTTAGACAATAATGCACGCGGTTATGGGCTCGTCCTTCAAGAATTCATGCACTTATTAGAGTATGTGATTGAAATGCTTAGGGAGAGTTTGCAGGAATAGCAGCTGATGATTAGTCAGGGTTATTCTTCTGTTAAGACCCACTTATCAGCTGTCTCTGCTTGTCTGCTTTTATCTCCTCCTCTAGCTTCTAGATTTGAAGCTAAACAATTCCTTAAAGGTGTCCTTCATATTAGGCCTCCCAGGAAGCCTATTCCTCCTCCCTGAGATCTCGGTTTCAGCTTCCTTGCAACATTGCTTTTGGAAGACTGTACTTTTGTCAGCCCTTAGTTCTGCCAGACAGGTATCTGAGCTTCAAGCCCTTATGGTTTATCCTCCCTTTTTAGATGTTTTGTAAGGACAGTGTGTCCTTGCATACTAATCCTCCTTTTATGCCCAAGGTGGTGAATGAGTTGTCCCTTATCAGTCTATTCATTTGCCCATGTTTAGCTTTTTGCTTCCTTTCATTCTAGGTCCTTAGGATTAGCTGTGTCCAAGCAGACTATTTCTCATTGGATCTCTAAAGCTAATTATTTTTTTATTCCTTTCATGGTAAGAGCCTTCCTTATTCTGTTAAGGCTCATTCTACTACAACTGTGGCCTCTTCCGGTGCTTTAAGGGTTTGGATACTAACTCTATTCTTGAGGCAGCTACCTGGATTTCTGTGCATACATTTACCAAGCAGTACAGGATGGATGGAATCTCCAGAGCTAGAGCTGGTTTTGTTAGGGCCATCCTTTATGGTTTTATAGATAGCTCTGCTGGTCATTCCTTCTCCCGGTCTTCGTCCTGAGCTTTGGTATTTGCCCTAATTGCAACATTAAAATGGAAGGACACAGTACAGTGGAGGTGGCGTTTTAATTTATATTCAAGACACACACCTCCAGGCTGGTAAACAGTATGACGCACAGGAGAAACTCCGGGTGCAGTTAACCATTGACAAGACCCCTATTCAAATCATAGCTAGCTACAGGCCCCCAAATTTGACTCAGGATGCCCACTCCACCTATCTGGACCTCTTTGAATCTATCAAGATTGAACCCTTTACCCTGATCCTGGATGACTTTAATTACCCAATCATAGATTGGAAAAACTACTCATGGCAGAATGCAAATGCCCAGAGATTCCTTGATTTTTATCATTGCAAATGCCTTGGAAAAGATAGTCGATACCCTCACAGGAGGTGATAATATCTTGGATTGGTATTAAATAACATGAGTAACCACTGCAGCACACCTACAGTATCATCCTTTTTGGTAAGATCCGACCATAAAGCGGTCATTTTCAAAGTCAGCATCTCCCCTGACCCCCCCCAGCTAGAGTCAAACAAAAAAAATTCTCCAAAGCGGATTACAACCTACTGAGGGCTGCTGTAAACAGCTTCACAGACCCCTTCCCCTCTGTTGGAACTGGTATCAACGTCCAAATCTATATAGATGCATGGAACCAGGAATACCTGACAGGACAAAATCATCCTCCGCAAGAAAGAGTAAACATGTCTGGTGGACATCTGCAATAAATAAACTGTATAACAAAAGGAAAACATTGCTGTCTAAGATCAAGAAAGGAGTAGGTGACTAATTGGAAGCAATCTCTCCTTAGCCTGAACAAGCAAATAAGAGCACTAATGAAATCCTCTAAAGCCAACTTCGACTCCAAATTGGCCACATGTACTAGAGACAATCATAAGGCCTTCTTCACACATGTCCACAGTCTCAAAGAAAACACCCGGATCTGTTCAGAACTGGTGATCAAAAACACCACATAAACAAATGCTATAGATATAGCCAATCTACTGGCTGACCGATTCAGTGAAAATCTCGCCCCTCTGTCCCCCCATTAGTAAATCAAGACATCCCCAGTACCTGCCCTCCTCCCTTTATCTCTATGGAGCAGGTCATCACTGCCCTCTCAAAGGCAAAAAAAACAGCCTCCATGGGATCAGATAACATCCCAGGCTGCATCCTACATGAACTCAGGCATGAACTTGCAGCACCATTAGGCACCCTATTCAACCAAAGCCAAAGTACTGGCTTTGTCCCAGCCAAGTGGAGGACAGCCGCTATCATCCCATTGCACAAAGGTGGAGCGTCCACCAATCTGGGAAATTATAGATCTATCAGCCTGACTAGCCTGATCTGTAAGGCCATGGAATGAAGTATCATGGACCTCATTAACAGGGACATTGGCAACTTCCAAACACTTGACCCCACACAGTTTGGCTTTGTCAAGGGGGAGGTCATGTCTGTTAAATCTGGTTGACGTCTTTGAGATATTCACCAAAGCCATGGACGAAGAGAAGATTGTGCACACCACCTACCTTGATCTGGTCAATGCCTTCAACACTATTCCCCACTCGGGTATAGTAGACAAACTCTCTCAACTAAGTATCAATCCATATGTTATCAGATGGGTAGAAAACAGGCTCACTGATTGAACCCACCTAATCAAAGTAGGGGAAGCCAACTCAAGCAGTAGACCTGTAACGAGCAGCGTACCCCAGGGATCGGTCTTGGGGCCTCTGTTACTTGGGATATACTTTTCTGAGGTCCAGGCCAAAACCAGTGGGCTGTGGCTGATCAAGTTTGCAGATGACTGCAAGATGGGCATGGTCATCAATTCCCCAAGTGATGTGGACATGAGGGTCTCACCCAAACAAATGACTGGTGCCAAAAACATGGCCTCAAGCTGAATACCAAAAAATGCATCATCATCCCCTTTGGGGAGAGTGATGTCCCCACCTATTATCACATTAATACCAATGTCCTAAGCATGCAATCGGTCATGAGGGATTTGGGCACTCAGGTTGATAGCAACCTGACGTTTGACCACCATGTTGCTTCCTTTGTATGGAAAGCTTTCCATATGGTGCACCTCATAAGTAAGTAAGGGTATCTCATCCAGGGACAAGGAGGTCATAACATCCCTGTATTCTTTCCTAGTGAGGCCACTTATTGAGTACAATGCCCCCTTTGGCATGTACCTCAAAAAACACTTGCAGCAACTAGAGACCACAGAGGTTCCTCACCAGAAGAATCCAGGGACTCAAACATCTACCCTACACAGATGGGCTAAAAGCCCTGTCCTTGTACTCCGTTTCATAAAGACTCCTCAGCGGAGACCTCTGTCTGGCATACAAAGCAATCTCAGACCCTGCCTTGATGGGACTACTGCATATCCGCAATTCAAGCTCCACTCGAGTAACCTGCACGTGTGACCTCAGCATGGTTTATGACACCAATAGGACTTGTTGGCAGGACAAATTTGTGTCCCAGAGACTCCCCCGATCTGTGGAGTAGACTTCATCTCCACATCAAGCAGAGTACCACATTGTCCCTTTTCAAGTGCAACCTGGATAACTGGATGGGGAACAGAAAATACACCCCTGGGATTCCACCCGTGTCCCTGCTGGATATGGGGCTTTGGGTGTTGACTTGTCTAAACATGGGCTAAACTCTCTGCTAGGCTTATAAGGGCCTCAGGGCCAATAGCTTAGTAACTTCCTATGATCCTATGAATACCTTCGCAAAATGGTAGATGTCTTTCTCTTCACTGTTGCAGTATTCATTCCTCCCTCCTCCCCCTGGTCCATTTCTCTTCTGGCTGTGCTATTACCTACCTCTGTTTTTCCTTGGACTGGAGTTCTTACTGGGGCTTTCAGTTCTGAGGATGATATGCCTAGACATCATCTTTATACCCTACACTGTGCGAGGAGCATAGCGTAACATGCGGCGTACCTTAAAGCAACCTAAAGGCTTTGGTGAACTGGCCGGATGATGGGCTGCCCTTGGCAGGGGATCCCTAGTGTAATGCATACTGCAAAAGTGAAGAGAAGGATATCTACCATTACAGTAAGATACTGCACACCTGTACTTTCCTAATGAAGTTTGTTACCTTGTCTGCCACAGTGTGCCTGACAAACACCACAGTATTGTTTTTCTGTTTGCTGATTTACTTTAAACTGTGTAACTCCTTACTTAGTAAAGTTGCGACTCTACAAAATATGTATGGACATGCCACTACTCCACAGCTGGACTGTTTTAAGGGAGGTTATACAATATGGCACTGGTGCTCTGTATCATGTTAACAAAGACCAGTCAGTGCAGCAGTTTGACTAATAGGGTTGTGTAACACCACTGTTTCGGAAAGTGTTTGCACTGTCTGGAAGTACTGGCGATAGCCATATGCTTCACAGTGACTTTGTGATCAGTATACTGGTTCTACTGCAGCTTGGTTATGTCCATAGTGCTGTGCTAAAGAAATTGTAGCACCACATTGCAGTGGTATGTTGTACATCACGTGTATTTATTTATTTATTTAATATGTGTTAACTGGGAAAGTCCGGCTTGGAACAAAGCCAATTTTCAGCAGAGGCCTGGGGAGAAAGGCTCCAGACATATGTCTTTGTAACATGGGAGGAAAACGGAGCACCCAGAGGAAACCCCACGAACGTAGGGAGGACATGCAGACTCTGCACAGAAGGTACCCCAGCCAAGAATCGAACTGGAGAACCTCTTGCTGTGAGGCAACAATGCTACCACTGCAGTACATGATCTGTAGTATACTTCCACTTCTATGAGGCTGACATTTTACTCCTTGATCTGACTGACTGCCCTTGATGGCTGTAGGTAATCCAGGCACTGTGAAATGCACAGCTTCCTCACTGTGTGCCAGTGAGGGCAAGATTTTCTTGTTTTTCTTATACAGGGCTTTTCAGCAGAAGCTACTAGAGCAGTATCATGGTGCTTCCAGAATGCCGATGGTTGTCGCTAGCTTGCCAAGGATATTAAGTGATGCCACTGTCATAACCCCTTTTCATGAGAAGTGCTGGCATGACATGAGGCAATGCCACCCTTACCTGCTTTGAGAGTCATAGGCAGAGGTTCAGGAGTGACCGCCTGAGACATATTGTAATCATTTCTGTTTCATCTTATTTTTCCAGTTCTAGCTTGTTCTCTTTTGTTGTCTGTTTTATGTGTGTACTTTAGAGTACATTTTGTTTTTCAGTGGCAGAGGAATGGGACTTGAATATGTTTCGATGCCACAGGATGTGGGAACAATTCTCCCCATGGAGGAGTATGCATGCTTATGCGTGACAGTACACTGTACAACTGTAGCTGCATTGCTTCCATGTGTGTATAATATTTTCCCCATTTGTACCATTCTTCTGCTGGTCCAGTTGTAGCAGAGGAGATGGTGTAGTCATGCCCATCTCAATCTGTGAGAGCCAAAGTCTCTGGTAATGGGTTGCCCGTTGTCTACAGGATTACCTTTCAGTAGGGAAATGATGGTTCCCTTGCTGAAGGTAACCTGTAGTGGGTTAATTATTGTCTCTGTGGCCATACCTTTGGAGGGGACTGAAGGTTCCTTTTCCGAGTAATCTGTCAAAGTCTACCCTGGTCACTCAGCATCTGGAGTGGAGCTTTGTGATGGCTAAAGTGCAATGACAACTGGATGCCCACCTCAGAAATGTGAAGTGCCTTTGTTACGGCGCAATCAGTCACACAGCCAGCAGGTTCTGACCATTGGACATCTGGAAGTGCAAACCACCCCTAGCACTGGCCATCCAGGTTATGTGATGTCTGAATTTGTTACCTCAGGTCAGCTTAACATGCAATTTTGTCAAGACTGTACCCTTTCCCCAGCCAGGTGTATTTCCTCTATTATGTGCTATTCTACTTTCCTTGATAATTGTCATCCCATCACCACATGTCCGCCCTCTGTATGTCTGTGCTCATCCATTGTCCTCCACACCTTATGTGTCTATCACCTTTGTTTGAATCTGTGTTTTATGTTTATATGCCTTCCACTTCAACCTACCCTTCTTAGTCTGTTCCATCCACAGACCTTCCTTCAGTACTTTACCCTTCTTTTCTGTATGTGAAAGTCTCTCCTCCCCAACAAAAAAACATGTTGCACTTCTCCCCCTAATGTACATATACCCTGTGGTTACCGTTTGTTTTCCTCTGCTTGCTGTTCTTCCCTGTCATCCTTATCTACTTAATTTCCTCTCCATTTATTTGATGCAAGCACTGGTGGCACTTTAGTTTTCTGCTACAGAGAGATCTGTGTGATGGGCACTATGCTGCCCTTCTTTGCTGCTCACTGTCCACATGAGCACTCATTGATCCATCTGAGCAAGCCTTCCTTCTCATTTGCCCTTCTGTAATACTCTAGCAGCTGTGAAACAGTCTCCTGCATCTTCTCCAGTTAGTGCTATGCTTCTGACTTTTATGCTGCTGTTTGTTCATTGCACTGGCACTATTTAGTGTTTAATAAATATCTGATTAACTACATAGCTCATTGTGCAGTGACCCTCTTAAAAATTAGTGCCGCACAAATGCACAGAGCTTGTCTATGAATCCTAGCTCTTAATTCTTCATAGTTACGACCTTCTGGTATTCTTTACCAATGAGTCCCTATTAATATATTTCTTTATAACCTCAATTTTGCTAGTTACCCTCTTTTAATCTCTTGACTGCTTCTTAATGACAGTTAAGCTTCTTAATGTCAGTTAAGCTTTTTGTTCCGTTTCAGTTCTACTCTACTTTTGAGTGCTAAAGTTATTTTTCTTTACTATGAGTCACTGCTACAATATAAAATTGCACTTGTATGCAGTGTTCTGTTAAACTCCCTAAGCCTGTAAGTAAATCAGCGTAGCCATGTAGGATATGATTGGTGTGACTATACACAGCATCTGAAATGGCTTTGTGACTGATTCTTTATACATGCATTCCTTGTGTTTAGAGAGTGCATTTATTTTATCATCTCTAGCTTTTTGCAAGCCAAATGACGTATGAATTTATTTTACCATCTCTAGCTTTTTGCAAGCCAAAGGACCTCAAGTATTGTGACAATTTAAGTGCTTCACTATGAACATAAGTTTTGTATTCTTTACTTTTCTTTATACATCAGCAGTTTTGACCCACTGACATCTTGTAGTGGGAAAAATTTTAATATTGTGCACACAGCTTTGTTTAGTATTTTCTAGCCCAGTGCTTTAAAACTTCCTGAGACAAACTGTTGTACTCTGCACATTTCTTCTTAAGTCTAACATTTTTCCTATTCATTTTCAACATTCCCTTCATTCCCTTTTTACTACTTGGCATAGCTTCTTGTCTCAGTACTTCAGAAGTATTTTTATACATTGCTCTTATCTAGTATTTTCATTCCATGGCAAACTGGTTTTGTTTGCACTTTTTTTCACCAGAATTTTTTTTTTTCATTGCAACGCATATAGGGTGTTATGCCCTTCCATTTAAATGTAGCACATCTAACTTGTTTGCACTATTACTTGTATGTTTCACAAAAGTGCTTTGTAATCTTTTACCTTAATTGCATATGTCCCTTCATGGGATCTTATCTGTTTGTGGTCTTAACTTGTGTGAAAACAACTGCATCTTAAGGAAGTAGCTATATAGACTAAAACATGTTATTACAATTGGCTGTTAAACCCAAACTATAAGTTCTTTGAGTTTAAACCTAAAACTGGTCCTTCATTAATATATTTATAGAATTTATAGCAACCACACGTGTAAGCACTCATATTAATATTTTTATCCATACACTTGCTGTATTGAAAATCTACATCTGTCATTTCAAAACATTGTTTAAATTCATTCAACTACACCCCCTCAAAAAACTTGTTTATACCTATGCTAAGATCACAAAAAGTAGAGGAGAGAGAAAACTCCATTTTCTTTTTCTTTGTCTCCCGCCATCTGTTAAAAAAAATATTGGTCAGTAGACTGACAGCCTCCTTTCTCAAATCTGTACACTGTTGTTGACCCAGAGGCAAATGGTCTCTTGTCCTGCAGGATTAGAACTCCTATGCCATGTTGACTGGCATCTGCTTGTGGCACATCTGGCTTTTTTGCATTGCAGTACTTCAGGACTTGTGCATATGTACCACTGGAATATTCATCTTGCTCATAACTCCATTCACATGCTATGTCTTACCTTGACAGCTTTCTTAGAGAAGTAAATGTCTTAGACATATGTTAGGTACAAACTTTCTGATACTCCTTGAAGCATTTGTTAAGCTCATTTATCTTCTGGATTTTTGATTTACCTAGTTGCTTTGATGCCTGTACCCAGGTTCAGTTCCCGCCAACATTAGAATATGCCCCATCTTTTTCAGACCTGTCAGTCTTATTTTACATTTGCTCTTATTTAATTTGAAATTAAGTTGTCTTAATCAGTTCAGTAGCTATCAGTCTGTTGTATTGCTTTTTTTTTTGCCCATCTCCACAAAATTAAGTCATTTAGTTTTGTTAACCTATGCTACTTGTAAAGTACCAAAAGTCTAGAAAATCTATTATCTCCTAATGGTGTATTAAATGTACACAACATGGAGCTACTTTCATCTGTCAGAGTCTTTAGTTTGCAAGAACCTGGTATTTGACAGTCCGCTTCCTCAGCTGTAAACAGTGGGTAATACTCTGTTTTAATAACCTTATTAAGGTCTTATGGATCAATGCAAATTTGACTCTTGTCTTCCTTCACAATAATGTAACCATACTGTTACCCAGTTTGATTGTGCAGATCAGTACAAAATAACTGTCATTGTGATATGCAAATGTAACCACACTATTTGCTCATTCTTTAGGATCGGATTGCTTAATGGCACTTAAAGCTTTCCATTCACTGCATTTCCTTCTCTCTTGTACTCCTGAGAGCTACTGGTGTTTTTCTTTGGAGCATTTATCACTGGTACTGCATCAGGCTTCATTTATGTGCGTGAATTTCTAGGCAGAAGTCCTAAACCTATAAGTAAACCAACATACGTATGCAGGATGTCATTGCTGTAACTAAATAATGGAGATGTATTTGTGACTCTACCGGTACAAATGCACTTTTTGTTTTCACGCTTTGAAATTGTTTACCATTCGGCTTTCCCAAGCAAAATGACCAGAAATCTTAGACTGTACTTCAGGTGCCGTGATTTGAAACAGGATTGTGTACTTTTTTTTTTCATATTCACATTTCAGTAGCTTTTAATTCAGTAATTGTACTTGGTATCTTAGTCCTTGAATGTACATTTTGCACACAGCTCTGTGCTCAGCACCTTTGGACCCCAGTACTTCAGAAGCATTATCAGACAGAATATGCATTTTGCATCTCTAGTTTAAATTCATCATTTTGGTTATTAATTCTTACATTTCTTGCCAACAAAATAACTTCTGTTCTTGTGCCTTTAGTGTCACTTTGACTTCATCGTATAAGCTTGTGTCACTTTAATAACCAACAACAGTCCAATGTTCATGTCACATTTTGTCAACAGTATGAAAGTTCTTTTGAATACAGTTGTCTATCCTTTTGCACATTTCTATAATCTGCTACCCTTTTCTGGTGCAGGCTCTACAAAATTGGTTAAAAGCAGGACAGGGCTTCCTATCATGCTCATGGCCGCATCTGTTACAGGAATCTGGAATTACAAATCAACCTCATGGCTTTTTTATTTGTTTCCATTATTGTTACAGTACATTTTCACATGGCTTTTTTCATAACCATTACTGTAGCAATAAACTGGCATTTTATTTCATATTTTTGCCGTATTTGAGATGCAATTAATTTCCTTTATCAATTCTTTAAATTGTGTATAGTAGCGTTGCGTGCCTACATACACCCACAATTTTAGATCAGATGTATTTCCACAGACAGGGTGGATCTTGTTTCATCATTTTTACACCTCCTAGAGTTTTGATGAAAATGAAACGTCTTTACCTTTGTAAGTAACATCTTTAGCCTTTATATAGAACCTTTTGTCCTTGTGAACAGCAAATGATGAATAAGTGACAGATTCTGTGCTTGGTTACAGTAATTCTAAAATTTCTGTGAGTACTGCAGTTTTGTCCTTTCCCCCCCTTCAAGAAAAAGTCAGAATTGCCTACATTTAATGTTTCTTCCCCAGTGACATGCAGAAATGTGGATACTGAACCTTTTCAACCCTCATAGCTTCCTTGTGGTTGGTTGAACATTTTTCCACAGTGAATTTTACTTCTGTAGTTCAAACACACATGTTTCAGAATGGATGTTTTTCACTTAAAATGTCATTTTTCTCTTTGACGTTGTGTGACATTTCAAATATTTATTGGGATAGTTAGTAAGCAATGCAAACACTTCAAATGAGCGTCCAGCTCTGTGAAGTTTTTATAAGAGTGCGACTTCTGCAAATAATGTGCAGCTTGTGACTTGCAAGTTCTCTGTTCCTAGTTGTTAGGATTTTAAGCTGTGTATCTCATTTATTTATGTTGTGCTTCAATATTTAAAGTTCTTGGTTAGGACCAGGAAGCAAACATCTTTGTTAGGACCAGGAAGCAAACATTTGCTGTGTATTCTTCGTATTCAGGGAGATTAACTCTATGCTGAAGTAGCATCTTTATTTAAGGTAAGGAGTACAGGAGCAGATTTAATTTGTGAGAGCTGCTAGGTGCAACTCCTCTGTGACTATTTTTTGCTTTTACTCATCCTGTACACTGTGTTATTAAATCCAGTGGCTCATCAGGTTGTCCTCGCTTTATGCGCATTTGGCTGTAAAAACTCTTTTAGTTTTATCTCATCTAATTTGAAGTTGCTTCCCTTAAATCGATTAACTCATTTATGTCCACCAGTACAGATATAAAAAGATGCAAAAATCCCAAGTTGCTGGCAGGATAGACAGCAGTTGTCTTCAGATATCACTTGTACTGCAATTAAATGTAAGCAAATTCTTTTAAGCTGAAGAAGTAAATTAGCTTTTTGTCTTATCTGAACATTTTAAATCATTGTATCACTTTTCAATCACTTAATAATGACACTGAATACCACAAATCCAGTACCACAGTTAAACAATTTTGTAGAAAGTGTACTGTATGCAGTCTTGATGCACTACAAGCACAACTGAGACAAGGCAGACCACACAAGTAACACTGCATGAGTGAAAGAGTACTGTAGAAGTGAAAGGTAACACAACACGTTGTGCATTATAGTCATGAATGAAGCAAACTTTGGTTCCCCTCTCTCATATATTCCCACACACTAGGTGCACATTTCAGTCCATAAAGCATTAACCCTCTTTTCCAGCTTACTTTTACATGTTTTGCCCTAGTTCCTAGTACTTTCTTACAAAGAGAGTAGCAATGGCAAGCCTAGGTAAAAATCCACACATACACACAAAAATCCACACACAGGCACACAAAGCACACCAAAGATGGGAATTAATAGCGTAGAATAGGTTGGACAAGAAATGTGGAGGAAAGTTTGAGGTGCTCATGATGTGGAGCAGTTGTTTGACTCAGGGAGCAGAGAATTTTGAGATGGTATAGAGTATGGAGTCTGCAGGGGAGTGGGAGAGTTTCATAGAAGAATACGTGTGCTAGAGATGTTGGTAGACTGGCAGGTCAGGCATGAAAGGGTAAGCATGAGACTGAAGAGGATAAAATGGATGGAGGTCTACTGATTGAATGGAGTGAGAAGAATTAGCGGACAGAAAGACAGAGGTCAAGAGAATATTGTCCTAAGTCTTTAAAGGAGTGCAGTCAGGTGGGATGACACAGAGTAAGGTGACGAAAGAAACTGAGCGATGAAGCCATGAAGGGGATAATGTGATAAGGAAGCCAGTATAGAAGAGATGTGGAGAGTAGAGACAAGCAGTAAAGGAGAGATGCAGCCAAAAATGGCCAGGCAGAAACTAACATCAGGAGAACAGGAGGGAATTGAGCAAGATGAGATGTTCATCCAGATGACGAGGGCAGAAGAGACAGAACAATACAGAGGTCTTGTAGAGCATGCAGAGGAGGGATGAACATTTTACCTGCACCTTAGGAAGGGTGGCATCAGGTGCAAACAATGAGAAAGACTGAGGATGGCAGGAGTGGAGGTGGAAATGTTATATCGATGGGCAGTAGTGGCATGGGGTAGGAACCAAAGGAGAGGAATGACAGAACAATACAGAGGTCTTGTAGAGCATGCAGAGGAGGGAATGAACATTTTCATGCACCTTAGGAAGGGTGGCATCAGGTGCAGACAATGAGAAAGACTGAGGATGTCAGGAGTGGAGGTGGAAATGTTATATCGATGGGCAGTAGTGACATGGGGTAGGAACCAAAGGAGAGGAATGAAGGCATGGGGAAAAAAAGATGATGATTTTTCTGATTAGAGACTGTCAAAAAAGGTGATTCAAGAGTCTTAACAGGAAAGAAAGACGAGACCAGAGCTTGGTGAAATCAGTCTCTGATTTTAGTCAGAGTAAAACTTGGGAAGAAATGAAAATAATAGATCACCAAGAGAGAAGGATAGACACGTTATGATGCATGTAGGCACTAGTGACCTGTCAGAGGAGACAGCTGAGGGAGCAGCAGGCATGGCTAGGGACATGGCAGAGACAGATGTCAGGAGAGGGGGTTTGATGTAGAATTCTTAGAAGTGTTACCTATACGAACAGCTAGTACACAGAGAAAAAAGAAGGTTGAGGCAGCTGTTCATGATGATGGACAAGGGAGAAAGGCTGAGGACTGGATGAAGGATGGGGAAGACCTGGCAGAGATACTAGTCATATGTAATGGGTAGGCTTCATCTTGGCCCTTGAGGGACATCTGTGCTTAGTGCTGGGTTGAAAGGGGTACATTGTAAAGATCATACCATTAAATTAAGAAGGAGGGAAGGTGACATAAGCATAAGAGGGAGATAAGTATTTAAGCAGTTGATGGAAAATAGAAAGAGATACATTACCTAGCAGAGATATAAGCAGGCATGGCACAAACTGTGGTTGAGTAGTCCTACTCTACAGTGCAAGAAATTTGGTTAGGAATATGTATGAGCTGGAATCAGTTTTCCAGGAGGTGAGTGAACATTGCTAGCATCAGAAAAACATAGGCCAGTGACACCAGGGGACATGGAGATGCTTGGTATTGATTGTTCAGGAAAAACACACAAGGGAGGTGTGGAGGTGACTTAGCAGTCTGCATAAAGGAGGACATCAAAAGTGAGATCAAAGAGGAGAAAGAATGCCAAACCAGGAATGGGGCAAGGGTACTGCTAGGGTTAGGAGTTAGGTTAAGTGCCTTGACGGTTGACATAGAGGCTGAAAAATCAATGTGTTATCCACCAGTTACAACAAGAGAGGTGGATGGCAGACTGTACGATAAGTAACTGCTGTGAAATTTTTGTGCAATAAATGTAGTGTTTCCTTAGACTAGTGCCAATAGAATCCTGTGCAATAAGAAGTAGCTGTGTAATTCTGTGCAATAAATATCCTGTCTCTCTAGCTTAGTAAATGTCTGGTGATATGTAAAACAATAAATATTGTGTAGTAGGAATGTCTAAATGTAGTAATGTGAGTTGTTGTATGTGTTAGATGTTTCCACATAGAGCCTGGATTAACCTAATTTCGTTCAGTTGCACTTGTGGAGTCTGAATGACAATAAAATTTACTTTGACTTGACTTTTAAATATCTAGCACTTGTTGATTTGTGATGCGGATTTGAGTGGCAGATGTGGGCTTTCATCCTTGAAGGACATAGGTGTGATAGCAACACCAAAAGCAACTTAAATTATTAAAACTCATGTGGTGTGGAATGTCACACCTCTAGCTGCCTAACGTATCTTGCCATTCCAGAACATTTTCTGAAAAATAAACTTAAAAAGCGTAAGATAAACAAATGTAAGTATTTTGTGAACAACAAATGCTATTAAGACAGTACAAATGTTATCAGCAAGATGTTTTCTTAAGAGTGGTAATAGTGCATTTGTAGTTTTTTCTGTATAGCTTGTAATATACTATAATGCACACAAACCCAAAAATGTTATATTTTTGATACTAGTCAGTGCATTTGTAGTTTTTCCATATGGGTTTAATGCACACAAAACCAAAATTGTATTTTTGCTGCACTTTCACAAATGTCTTGGAAACTGTACAGTCTAGACATGTATTGTTTGAACATTTTTTGTTGACCAGGCATAATCTTTCATATGAGAAGACATTTTCATATGAGTGCATGTTTATTGAGATATTTACAGAAATATGAAAGCATATGCTTAATTCTATAATTACCAATATACATAACGCTGAATATCTCTCAAGATTTGCAACTTACAGTGCTCCAGAGAGCACCCCAGCACTACCAGGTTACAATTCATATCATACCTTCCAGCCTCAGTTACCGGATCGCAGTACAAAGGGCGGAGGTGTATCCATATTCATCAAGGATACCTACATCTCCAGGTTAGTGGCGCAGCATGATGCCCAGAGTTCATCCATGTGCAGCTATCAGCAGGCAAAACCACATTTCAAGTCGTAACCGGTTATAGATCACCCACCATGTCCCAAGATGCTCACTCAGCATTCCTTGAGGCATTGGAAAATATAAAGGTCCTACCCAGCACCATAATTTTGGGTTATTTCAACTACCCTGGTATAGACTCTGCGAACTACCAAAGTTCTAACTCCTATGCCCAGCGGTTCATAGAATTTATAAATTCAAATGCCCTTGAACAACTGGTATGTTCTCCCACTAGAGGGGACAACATATTGGATTTAGTCATCACAAATAAGGGCGCCCATTGTACCACACCCATTATCGCTCGCTCTCTGGTCAGATCAGACCACAAACTGATAACCCTGGACATCCTCACCCCTCCACCTCCCCCAGTCAAAGAAACCATCGTAAAAAAACTTTCCAAGCAAACTTCAAATTACTTGCGTCAGAAGTGGAAAGCTTCACTATTCCCTTGCAGAAGGATAATGATATCCAGGATGCAGAATCCTACACCAAGGCACTTTATATACATCTTCAGGATTGCATGGACCATGCTATCCCAAATAAAACCAAGACTCCTTCCTCAAGCAAGAAGAAACCAGTCTGGTGGACCCCGGCCATAAGCAAGCTATACAATAAAAGGAGGAGACTTATACAAAAAAAGGCCAAATCTCAAGTAGAAAAATCATCCCTGATCAGCATTAGTAAGAAATTGAGGGCCCTCATCAAGTCAACTAAATCCACTTTCAAAAACAAAGTTGCCAAGGATGCCAAGGATAACCGTAAGGCCTTCTATGGTTACGTCAAAAACCTAAATGGCAACGCTCAGGTCTGTTCTGAGCTAGTACAAAATGGAACAAAATACACTGACCCCATGACATTGCCAACATCTTGGCTGACAGGTTCAGTGCAAATTTTTCCCCTCCCTCACCACCTGCAAGGCCTATTACTATTCCAGGGCATTGTGTAACTCAAATATTACTGATACGTTGGTTAATAAGGCTCTATCTAAAGCTAAAAACACTGCCTTCATGGGACCAGATGGTGTCCCGGGCTGTGTCATACGTGAGCTCCAAAATGAATTGACCCCGCATCTGAATACCCTGTTCAGTCTCAGCCCCTCAACAGGATATGTGCCTATAGAATGGCGCACAGCAACTGTGGTTCCGCTGCACAAGGGTGGGCCCACAACCGACCCTGGGAACTACCGACCAATAAGCCTGACCAGTCTGATCTGTAAAGCAATGGAGCGAATCATTATGGAACTCATAAATGGAGAGATTGGGAACCACCAAACACTTGACCCCACACAATTCGGCTTTGTCAAGGGCAGATCATGCCTTCTGAACCTGGTGGACTTCTTTGAGACAGTTACTCAGGCTATAGATAAGGGAAAGGAGGTACACACAGCTTATCTTGACCTTGCTAAAGCATTTGACACCATTCCCCATTCGGTATTATTGATAAACTCGCCAATCTGGGCATAAACCCTTACGTCACAAGCTGGATCGCAAACTGGCTCTCTGACAGATCCCATAAAGTAAGAGTAGCGGGATCTATGTCCGAATCCAGACCAGTAACGAACGGTGTGCCTCAGGGCTCTGTCCTGGGGCCCCTCCTGTTTGGCATATACTTCTCAGAAGTACAGGCAAGCACTGAAGGGCTGTGGCTGACCAAGTTTGCGGATAACTGCAAACTGGGTGCTATAACAGAGACTCCGGCCGACATGGATATCCTCCAGAAGGGCCTTAATGAGACTGATGCATGGTGTCAAAGCCATGGTCTCAAGCTAAACGCTAAAAAATGCATAGTAATCCCCTTTGGAAAAAACAGAGTACCTGCGAACTACCACATAGGATTTAACCCCCTGAAATCTGAAGACGTAATAAGGGATCTAGGGACCTAAGTAGATAGTCAGCTTTCCTTTGATAACCATGTTGCCAAGGTGGTTAGAAAATCCTTCTGTGTGACCCATCTGATCACGAAAGGGTTCGCATCAAGATCTAAGGATGTAGTGGTGCCCCTCTACTCTTCCCTCATCAGACCCATTATTGAGTACAATGCACCAATTGGAATGTACCTGGCCAGGCATCTCCAGCAGCTGGAGAGACCACAGAAGTACCTCACTAAGAGGATTACTGGCCTCAAACAGTTGCCCTATTCAGCACGATTGAAAAAACTAAGGCTTTTCTCTGTTGCATACAGCCTTCTCAGGGGCGATCGCTGTCTAACATACAGAGCCATGTCCAACCCAGAACTGTTGAACATGCTCCATCTTAGCAAAACCAAATCTACTCGAGCTACACGCTGTAGGGATATAAACCTCAGCACAACAATGAATAGAACATGCTGGAGGGATAGATTCCCTTTGCAAAGACTTCCCTTGCAATGGAACAAGGTCCCGACCTACATAAGACAGAGCCCCTCACTATCACTCTTCAAGAGGAACCTTGACGAGTGGATGGGTAACAGAAAGTTCACACCAGGAATCATACCAACAGCTCTACTAGATGGGGGCCAAGGGTACTAGCTGCTAGATCAAGGGCCTAGGGAACTAACCAAAGGGGCGGTGAATACCGCACAACATGGCTGGGCTAATATATGCCTTCGGGCAGATAGCCCAGTACCTACCTATGAACCTATAAATATCAAAGCTAGTTTTGTTCAACAACATGTAAGGTTTCACCTGATGTCATGCAACAGTTTGCAAGTCACTTGTTTTTTGAAGTATTAAGTGCATATGGAAATATTTATTTTCATAAGTACTAACCAATAGCTAGAAATATCTCTGGTATATTGTGATATAAATGGACATTGACAATGAAGTTTCCTATCTCCCCCCTTGGCATATCATACCATGTCTGTCAATAACATGTAGGGCTCACTACTATGAAAATATAAGCATAAATATAAAAATTTTCATAATAACTGACAAACCGTGATTATGTAATTTCTCTGCTATAGAACATAGTGTAATATTAGTGTCATTTTGTTAACAGCTCCTTGCCCTTTCTAAAACGCCTATTATTAGCTAGGAAGTCACTTAGTTAAAGAAGCCAGACCCCAGAAAAGATGTGGATGCCATAATGAGCTATGAGTGTGAACTGGAAGAGTACAAAAAAAGTGATATAGGTTTGAATGAGTTAAGGCTCTATCCGTATCTTTCTACTTTTGGTGTGCATATAGTCCCCAGTGTGCACTTTACATGCTATTTGTTTATCGCATGCTTAGAGCTCAGACATGATCTGTTACTTACTTGTAGGAAGACATTGGGCTTCATCCCCTCGAGCCCATGTTAGAGGGCTGCTAGCTGTGAGGCTTCTGTTACTGGTCGGATAAGAAAATAAGGCCTGTTCTTTGAGACCCACCTTGGATGGTCTCTTGTTTGTGGACTTCCTTAGGCTTATGAAGTGTGTCATGTTTTGGCCTCCTTTATGACCATGTGTGGCTCCTACACTTGGTAGCAGTTGTAATCCCTGGTCAACCTCCTCTTTACAGCGAGCATATTTTAGAATCACTCACACACTGCTTCTGTGGACACCAAAAATGTAATGCTTGGTGTCAGCCCCAGGCCTGTTAGATTGATTTCCTGTTTAAGCATCCTAAGGCTGACTGTTTTGCAGTATAAGCAGGCTGTTTGTGATCACAGAGAATCTGTTACTCCCATACTTCTTAACAAAGGGTCGAGGGCAGGTTTGGCTGGAAAGTTTGTTTACACAAGGCCTTAAGGTTCTCAGCTGAACATCTCAGCTGACCATGTTCCAGTCCTTCCTAGTGGAACTGGTATTTGAGAAACTCAGTGAGCTTCTATTTGAGTTCTAGGAATACTTATTCATTTATTTATTTACTTAGTAGTTTGTTTATTTATTGACATTTAATTAACAGGAGTGTCCGACCAGGTAGGTGCCCATTTTCAGTGGATGCCTATGGAAAAAAGCTCCAAATTATTACAAAACATTTTAAGAAGAATAATTTTATGTTCTTCAAAAATAAAACAAAAATATCTGCAGTTTAAATAATTACAACAAATTAGACATAATATAAAACCATTGGTTAAAAATCTATGCAAGGTATATGACGATCATTTAATATTTAGAGAACTTTTGGAAAGCTTGTTGAGGAATTAAAGGTAAGTCAGTCTGATACAAATAGGAATTGTAATATGAAGTGAGGGAAGAACAAGCTTGTACTATATTTAAATAGAAAGTCAGGGAAGAGAATTAGATAGCAGTAAGGAAGTAAGTGAAGAAGGGAGAGTAAGGAAGTATAAGGAATGAAAATACCTGTTCACATTTAGAGATATGGTTTATCCTGGATTTGAGCAAGAACAGAACCAGATTTTAGCTAGGAAGTCTTTCAGAGCAATTTTGAAAGATGGGATGTGTGGTATAGACCTGGTAGATCTTCATTATGCATGTGGCTCCCAGGTATTTGTAATTTGGGCTATTTGGCTGCAGCAGCTACAACTGCAAGCTGGAGCATGTGTCAGTGCAGAATAGCACAAACCGAGGTAGCCCATCTTTGAGAAATGGTTCATTTGCTGTAATCCAAGAGTTCCTTTGAGGAGGGGATTGCTTTTTGGCCAGGAGTGTCTGTCTGTTGTCAGCAGGCTGTATAAAAGGAAGCAGGTGCTCCCCTTGATGGATGGGACTATTTCTTCACGTTGCTGTCACTGTTGATGTCCTGTTCATTTGCTGCAGTATCCTTAACCAGAGGAATCTCCCGCTTGAAGGCGACCCGATGTCAGCCAATATACAAAAGTTCCCTACTGTTGTAGGGTATGTGGGATGTTGCACGTACGCTGCTGTTGGACTTAGGCCATAAAAGCGGCGTGCGCACATACCATCTTCAGAACTTTTCTGCCACTAGTCAGAATGCCATTCTGACCATCGGTCTGATCATTTCAGTGTTTGTGACTTCAGCCTTTTGCCAGATACGTGCCCCATTAGGGAATATTTTCTCTTACTACTGTTTTGGTTATGTCATCCAAGAAGGGCAAGTGCCAGTGTGGAAGACAAATTCCACATAAGGACAGCCATTTTACAGTGTCTCTTTTGTTTAGGCCATAACCACATCCACAAGTCCTGTAGCATTTGCCAGTCCTTTATACCCAAGACCCTTAGAAGCAGGCTCTCTTCTCCTGCTATTTATTTAGAGAACCAATGGCTTAACTTGTTAGCCAAGCATATGGAGGGTACCTCAGGGTCCAACTCCGAGCCAGTAAAGCACAAGGCCAAGAAACCTCGGCCTGCAGCTTCCGCTGCACCTCCACCGTCAGACGTTTCTCACAAGGTACTTGGTGACCTGGAGGCTTGTCCGACTTCAGGCACAGATTCACAGGCCAAGCCCAGTTCTGAGGCTGTCTTGACTTTGGCTGTGAGCACATCTGTGGAGGTCGAACAGATCTCCAATCAGGATGTTGCAGGGAACCTAGGCTCGAAAGTATGGAGGGTTCTGGGGGGGTTACTTCGCATTCAAGCAAGGAAAGAGTTAGAGTAAGACACTTCTGTTTGGTCCCCATTTGCATGGGATCCTTTCTCCTGCAAAGAAAAAGCAAAAAAATAAGCATTTATCCTCTGCCAGAGAGGCCTCTACAGATAGGCAGGCCTTTTCTCAAAGCTTGTTTCAGGCCTTCATGGCACTCAACCCACCTTCCTCTCAGCCTGCTCCTACAGCTGCTCCCCAACCTTCTCAAAAAAGGATTAGGGATAATGACTCATCAGATGAACTTTCTTCTGATGAAGAGGAATCTTTGGATTATTCTACACAAATTCCCTCTCCCTAGGAATATTGAAGAGGTGTCAAGTCATTGCTGACTCCCCTATGGAAGAGATATCTTTTGGTGAAAATGGGAGAAGACTTAAGTGGGACACTTGCCATCAGCTTCTACAAGATGATGTCACTGGCCCATCTGCAGTTTCACCTGTGCATCCTGCATTACTGGATGCCTTTCACAATGCTTCACAAACCCCAGACTCCCAGGCGTTGGCCCTAAAGAAGCCAAACCATTTCTATAAGGTCCCTGAGGATTGTGAATTCCTCTTTAGCTGTCACAGTGCAGATCCAGCGGTCATTTCTGTGGCTACAGATAAACTGTCTAGGATGCTGCTTTCTACCACCCTTCTTCCATCAGACAAAGAGAGTAGAACTCTTGAGAGACTGTGAAAAAAGGCCTATACTTCGGCCACCTTGGCTTTCAGGGGCATCCGTTATCAGACACATGACCAAGTACTCCTTGGAGCTTTTGTCTCGGGAATCTAGTGCCATTGCAGATCTTCCAGATTCAGAAAAAAAAGCCTTGGCTTTGTCCTTCCTGGGAGCTTCCTGCCAAGTGGCAAGACATTCTATTAAATGAGGCTGTGAGGCTGCAGAGGCTTGTGCCAGGGCAGCTGCTACTGGTTCAGTTCTTAGGTTTTCCTGGGTCAGGTTGCAGCCCCTCCAGAATGCCATCAAATCTAAATTAATGGATGCACTATTAGATTATTCAGCCTTATTTAGTAGGGCAGCCACGTCTCTGTTTAAGTCATTACAGGGTAAAAAAAGGAACTCAAGGAGTTGAAATGCATCTTGGTTTCTTGTGTGCCCAGGTTTCATAGAAATTTCCCATCTAAGCCTTGTTGTTGTCCATAGCCATGCCCAGCACTCTGGTAAGTCTGCCTGAGGAGGCAAGAGACAGCTGAAGCCTAGGAGTTCTCAGCCACTCTCACAACAAAAGCAGTCCTTTCCTGACAAAGCAGGGAGTCTGTGACTGCCCTACAGATGTCTCCCTTTCCCCTCTTTTCCTTCACCTTTCAAAAGCTCATAGGGTCTGGGAAAGCATCAACCAAGGTACCTGGGTTCTTTCCATAATCATAAAACATTACTTCATGGTTTGGCACTCCACCCCTACCTTCATGGGCAGCCCTCAACCCCCCCCCCCTTTGAGATCAGCTGCCCCTCCTCCCAGAGCTTCTTTGGGAGTTTTGGCAACCGGGCTCCATTCAAAAGGTTCCTCAAACCTCAAGAGGGAAAGGCTTCTACTCAAGAATGTTCTTAGCCAGAAAGGATGGCCCCTGGAAACCAATCCTGGATTTATCCCAAAGGTTCCTACCTTCAGAATGTTGACACTCCAAACTCTATCTCCCCTTATCCTTCCACAAGGATACATGGCATCTCTAGATATAAAAGATGCTCACCTTCACATCCCCATTCACCCTATGTTCAAGAAATTCTTGTGTTTTTTTTTTTTGTGGGCTCCTGGCATTTTCATTACTCTGCTTTGCCCTTTGGTCTTTCAGCAGCACTGAGGGTAGTCACAGAATGCCTGGCTCAAGTGATTGCACATTGCAGACTTTTGGGCATCCAGATTTTTCCATACCTGGACAACCTGCTCTTACAGGCCACAACGTCCCACACTCTAAAGCCTGGAGATCACCATTTCCCTCCTTGGAAAACTGAGAGTCACCATCACCTACAGGAAATTGGTCCTCACCCCTTCTAAGGGCCACATTTTCCTGAGTTGTCAAATCCAGCCAGACATAATGAGAGTGTCACTTCCACTTCAGAAGGTGTAGGACCTTCAGTCCTCCTTTCACTCATTCTCCCCTTGACTCGCATCATGGCCAGGTTGTTCCTCAGGGTGATGGGATTCATGGCTTCAGCCATTCCCATAGTACTGATGGCAAAACTCCACATGAGGAAATTCCAGTGGTTTCTCAGATTAGTGTGGGCCCAGCATTCTCACCCACTATAGTATAAAGGCCCCCCTCATTCCTTGCTTAAAGAGGGAACTGCTCTGGTGGATCCAACAGATGGACCTTAAATCTAGGGCTTCCCCTGAATCCTCTCACCCCAGTCCTAGAACTCTACACAGTTGCATCAGATGTGGGCTGGGGAGCTGCCTTGGGCACATTCACAGTTCAGGGAGTTTGCTGTCTCTCTCAAAAAAACGGAACACATCAACATCAGGGAAATGTGAGCATTGCTATTAGCTTTACAACCATTTTGACCTCTTCTTTGCCCAGGCCCTCTTCAATTGTTCACAGACAACATGACAGTCCTTTTGGTATGTGAACAAGCAGATGAGGACCAGATTCTATCTTCTTTCCAGGCTGGTACTTCTGGTATGGGAATTTCTTGCCTGATACCACAAAACTATTCAGGCAGTGTACATTCCGTCCAACTGGAATCTCATGGCAGACTTCCCAAGCAGGTCCCTAACTTAGTCCCACGAATGGATGTTTCAGAGACGTGTTCCTGGACCTAGTGTACCAGTAGTGTATTCCTCACATAGACTCATTTGCCTCCCCCTTGAACCGACAACTTCCAAAATTTTGTGCCAGAGTCCGAAGTCCTCTGGTTTGAAAGGTAGAGACACCCTCTGCTTTTGTTGGAAGAGGATGTTTCTGTATGCATTCCCTCCCCTACCTGTAATACCAAAAGATCCTGTTCAAGATTCAACAGTACCAACCAGAAATCTTGCTGGTGACTCCCTTTTGGCCAAGACAGCACTGGTCCCCCCTCTTTCTACATTTAGCCAAGGGCCATCACCACAAGTTACCCCACAGAGTAGACCTACTCCCACAGAACAAAGGAGCCTTAATGCACCCACACCTGTCAGTATTCTCAGAGGAACTGTTCAGGGTTATGTAGGAGGCCAGAAAAACCTATACCAGAAAATCTTAAGTTTCCAATTGGAAAAGATTTTCACTCTGTCTCTCTAAGAACCAAGACCCACTGACAGTGGGAATCCCAGTGGTTCTGTCTTGTGTGAATTGCTGTTTGCTGGCTTGGCTTATTCTTCTGTTAAAGCACACATCAACCATTTCTGCTTGTCTGCCTGTTTCTCCCCCCTCTGTCACCCAGATTTGAGGTGAAACATTTCCTGAAGGGCATCCTTCACATTAGACCTTCCAGGAAACCTATTCTGCCTTCTTGGGACCTTAATTGTCCTCTAGAAAAGCTAACCTTGGCCCCCTTTGAGGCCACATCTTTGGCCTCCCTCAAACATTGCTCTTGGAAAACTGTCTTATTAGTGGCCTTGACCTCAGCCAGGAGGGTGCCGGAGCTACAAGCCCTTATGGCACTGCCCCCCTTCTTGGTATTTCATAAGGATAGGGTATCCTTGAGAATAAATCCTTCTTTTATGCCAAAAGTGGTTAATGAGTTATCACTTAACCAGTCCATTTAATTACCTAGCTTCTTCCCAAAACCACAGTGAGGAGGTAATACACTCCTTAGATGTACACAGACAACTTAGGTTTTACCTGGACACGAGTCAAGCTATCAGGAAATCTGATCAGCTATTTGTGAAGTTTCATCCCAGAGCTCTGGGTTTACCCATTTCCAAGCAGACTATTTACCTTTGTTACACCCTCCGTGGAAAGAGCCATTTTTCACCCATGAAGGCCCACTCTACCAGGGCTGTGGCTTCCTCTAAGGCATTTTTCAAGGGCAACAAGCAGATGAGGACCAGATTCAGAGTGATAACTCCTTGTTACAGTTTAGTTTCCAGTTTATAACAGTGCCATCCTTGAAGCAGCCACCTGATCTTCAATTCATACCTTTACCAAACATTACAAACTGGATGGCATCTCCAGATCTGGAGTTGGATTTGCTAAAGCCATTTTACATGGCTTCATTCAGAACTCCTCTGCTCCTTCCTCCTCCCTTCCTTCCTTGAGCTTTGGTACTTTCCCTCAGGTTAAGAATACTGCAGCAAGTGAATACAAGGGCATAGAATAGTTATGCAAAATCTTACCATAACCATAGATTTCCTTCTCTTTACTGCTGCAGTATTCTGTCCCACCCTCCTTCCCTCCTGGTCTATTGTTTGGCTTGGATATACTGACCTTTTATATCCTTAGTTTGGCATTCCTACTGGGGCATTCAGTTCTGAGATGGTACATGCATATGTCGCTTTTATGGTCTATGTCAGACAGCAGCCTACATGCAGTGTCCTACATACCCTACAATAGTGCAAGACTTTACTGGCCGACTTTGGGTCATCTTCAGGCAGGAGATCCCTCAGGTTAAGAATACTGCAGCAGTGAAGAGAAGGGTATCTATGGTTATGTTAAGATTTTACACAACTATTCTTTCTTCTTGAGGAACAGGGAGGTCTGTCATCAACACAGAGACAAGGTCAAGGGTCTCCTGCTGTCTCTTCCCTCTTTACTGGGTGGAAACTCATGGGGCTTCTGACAGATTCCTTGTTACAGTTTAGTTTCCAGTCTGAGGTGCCAGGAGAGCCCCCCTTTAAGTGGCAGGTAAAATTGGGGTAGGAATAGCTGCTTCTTGTTTGTCCATGTTTTCTCATGTGGCAGAAGTAGACAGTACCATTATAGGATTAATCAGTGCTGTCCCATTTTACAGAAGGGCAGGAGTTCTCATTTTTCCATAGTAATACAGGTCTTTCCTGCCAGTTCTTTGCATTGTTGTCCTTCCTGCACTGAACAGCTTTTTGATGGCCTTTTTCTTTAAGCTCTTATGAGGGAATGTAGGCTGATAACTTCTTGTGATGCTCTTGCAGTCTTGTTTTTCAGAATTCAACATTCTTCTCTCTAGTCACACTGGTTGGGTATTTTTTTTCTAGTATGGAATAGCCTTTGAGGTTTCATAGTGTCCAGAGCCTTATCATGGATTACCTGGGGTATCCAAAGCACTGAGGAAGTATATCTTTGGTGCACGACCTTGCAGAGTGACTGGTGGGTCTGGATCGAATTTTCTGGCTGGAGGCTTCCCACAGGGGAGTGCGTCTCCCTCATTCTATAAAGCTAATTATTTTTCACATGTGCCCTTCCTGTCTTCCACTCCGTGACTGCCTAAGGTGTTGAAGTTTGCTCTCCTCTTTTTATTTTTAGCTGGTATTTTGGAGGGCAAAGGGAGTCTTGTTTGGCAGTCTGGACACAGACAGAATATGGTGAATTGGCATGCCTGTAGGCATGGGTATTTTTCTCACGCTTTGATAAAGTTCATATCTCTCCTGGTGACAGCTCTTTGTCATGTTGGCCTTCGATCAATGCAGAGTCCACCCCTGAGCCTTAGGTAGGCCTTCACTTTATGCATCCTTTCCTGTCAGCAACTGTTGCTTCTATTTTTATTTATTTTATTTTACATTTGTTTACTGGGAAAGTCCGACTGAGCGCAGGTCCATTTTTAGCGGAGGCCCGGGGAGAAAAGCTCCACAATACAATACAGTACATGAGAGAAGAAAAAAAAAAAAGAGCATACTTGAGTGGAGGTGGGGTAACTCGCCTATACTCCTTTTTGGTTCTGAGTCAGTGGCATGTACCCCTTGGAGGATTTGCTTATAGATATTTGTTACTGAAGGCAGAACTTTTGATCATTTTCTTCCTGGGGTCTTGTTTTGTATGTGGTCTGTCCTGTTTGGCTGTGTACATGGTCTAATCAGTAGTACCTTAGAGAATAGGACAGGAAGCCAGAGTGTCATTTCCTCTTACAGGTAGTGATTTTCTTTTTCATCTGATGACTGTGTGCTCATAGACTTCACTCTGAATGTTCTCATTGCTGTTGGTGAGAATGGTGCTGGTGGTCATTCAGATTCACCCCCTCCCTCCCCCAGATGTCTCTTTGAGTTGCAGCTCCAAAGACTTGGACTGAATATCTGAAGGCGAGTCACTCCATGGACTAGCTGTTCCTCCAGTGGGCAGTCATGATCATCATGCTGAGTAAGGGGGAGGTGAGGTGGTTGCATTCACCCATTTTATCGTATGATATGTTCCTATACACACTTTTTTGTTGTTGTTGCTGTTCCCCTATTCCGTGTTTCATTTTAGAGTTCAGAAATGAAAATTAATTTCCTTTTCATTGTCTTTTGGTTGCTGAGGAGAGCACTGATTTGTTGTCTTTTGGTGGCTGATGAGAGCACTGATTCAGGCTTCCATTGTTCCCAGTGGATGACAGGATTGAGGTCCATCTGAAGTTCCTTTCTAGTGGATCTGCCTCTGCTATAGGTTTCTGTAGTTAAAGCAAAAGTGCATGCCAATCAAGCAGTTAATATGTAATCTAAACACATACTGCAGTGAGCTAAACCTCTCTCACCGCTTCATTACCTGAGGTCATCTTTACATATAGAGTTATAGAATGTCTGTTTAAAACTATGAAATCATTTTCATGTTAGGAATCTTCCATTGAATGACTAGCCTTTTGTACAAGATGCACTGCAGGACTGTGATCTTTCTTCATGTCTACACCTCAGCTAATCGTTATATGTTATTTTATTGTCCTGTTTTATCGGAGACTGTAGTAGCTTAATCCCCCCCCCCCCCCCTTCACATTTTCTTGTGCTTGTCACTCCATTGCTCCTTATTACATCACAGGTTTTTTTTTGTTTTACATAACTGGGTGAGTTTTACCCCAGGTCACCAAAATTTGGTGCCTCTTGAAATTCTTAGGATCATTGTTGCAATCCTCAGAACAGGGGAGGTCTATGAATGTGGTCTATATCTGAGTTCAGAGGTTGTATCTTGGAGAGTTCCTCCCACTGTGAAGTACAGCAGTATAAGACTTAGTATGTCTAAGAAGCATAAATGTGAGGCACCCCATCCCACTTTGGGAAATGCAGGTTGGCCCCAGACAAAAAAAAATTAAAAATCTAACAGTGAATTTCAAAATTAACTGTTCTTTTTCTGAGCTACGTTTGGGACTTAAAGGATCATGTCCTTCAGCTGAGATAGGCAACCACTAAAATAACAATGTATGTCGCAGATTACAACACTGACAAGGGGCGTGGATGGTAGGCTACTTCCAGGACAGATTTTAAATTGTGTCAGGACTGCAGTTGCCTTTGTTGGGTGCAGTGTCTGCCATTGGTTTGACTGATTTCTCATTCATCTTACCATCTTAAGGGAGTTTTTTTCTTTCTTTCTTGAAACATGCTGTAAAGATTGATGTGCTTAGATTCAGCAGAAAATAAGAATCTTCGTAGGCTTAGTTGTTGTTGTTTTGAGAAAAAACAACTTTGAATTTTTACTACAACAGCCATGCAGTTATATTTCAATTAAATGTTACAGTTCTTTGAAGGGAGAGTGAGCCAAAATAAGCTTTTCCTAGTACATTTTAACTAGCCTGTTAATGAAAACATGTGCTAGTTCATGGTTTCTCTTTAAACAAATAGTAATTATTTGAGAAAGTAGAATGCAGGCAATCCTTAATTAAAGTTGGTTTTCACATTAGTTATTTGGTTTGAGTATTTTTTTTTTTTTGTTAATCAGGTAGGCATGTTGCTTCAAATATCGTTGTATGACCTGGGCCAAAGGCCCAAGTGGGAACAATCATTGCACTCTATCGTGTTTGTAATATTGAATCATGTCTGCAACCATCAGATGGTAATTCTGATATACTGAACCTTTTTTTTTTCCTTTCTTTATTCCACTCTGAATCAGGTTTACCTGATTGATTGTGTATGGACCTGCTACAAATACATAAAGGCTCGCAATCAAGCTGACGTTAGAATGTACCCAGTTTTTGAAATGTCCGATAAGGTAAGATTGTCACTGTGTGTGTTTGTACTATTAAGTTTTAATGCAAATATCTTGCTTTGTGAATGTCCTTTTCTACACTTTGGGTCTATATAAAACATTAGTGCTGTTTTCTTTTGGAAAACCATAATACATATAATATTTTTGTGGTCTAGGAACTGAGCTGCTTTTTGATGAGTAATTAAAGATCTTTAACATTACTAGCTAGAGGTGCCGACTTCTCATCTGCTAAAACCTATTTCATAGTTTACATTACCTTATATATATTTGCAGGATGTACCTTGATTGTTTCAGTGTCTTTCTTGTTTAAGTTTCTTGGGAAAATTGTCAATAGCAATAGCCTAAGCACTGGTTTTGTCCCTGCTGACCCTGGGAACTGTAGACCCATTAGCCTAACCAATCTTATCTGCAAGGCCATGAAAAGAATCATCATGGACCTCATCAGCAAGGATATAGGAAACTTTCAAACACTTGACCCTGACCCAGTGTGGTTTTGTTAAAGGGAGATCCTGCCTTTTGAACCCAGTGGACTTCTTCAAGACTGTCAACAAAGCCCTGGAAGAAGGCATATCTGTACATACGGCCTATCTAGACTTAGCCAAGGCCTTTGACACAATCCCCCACTCAGGCATCATTGAAAAAACCCACCCAGCTAGGGGTCACCCCATATACTGTGAGATGTGTTGCAAACTGTCTCACCGACAGAACACATACAGTCAAAACAGGGGACTCCACCTCCACCAGTAGACCCGTCACCAGTCCTGTTCCACAGGGATCAGTTATGGGGCCCCTATTGTTTGGAATGTACTTCTCAGAAGTATAGGCAAAAACAAAAGGTGTGTGTCTGCAAAGTTTAAGAGCAGTCATTGAGTCCCCAAGTGATGTCAGCATTCTTCAAGGACTTACACAAACCAATAACTGGTGCCAAAGGCATGGTCTTAAACTCAATGCAAATGCACTCATCATCCCCTTTGACAAAGGCGATGTCCTTTCAGTTTACCATATTAATAATGCCGTAAGCTCTTAATCGGTGTTGAGAAATTTGGGCACACAGGTTGACAGCAGCTTACTTTTGATCACCGTGTCTCCACAGTGTTGAGGAAGACATTCTGCGTGCTAACCTCATAAGCAATGGCATAGCTTCCAGCACAAAAGAGGATGATGTTCATCGTGCATACAGCTGCAGTAATCACAGATGGGTTCTCTGCCGTCAGGCGGGTCCTCGGTCGGCCGAATTCCAAAGTCTAGGTCCGGCGTCGGTTGTTGTCGCTTTCTTTCCTGACGTCAGTGCGACAGGGGTATTTAAGACAGCCAACGCCATTTTCTTCTGTCTTTTTTGCCGCGCAGTGCCCGAAGCAGAAGCAGTTCGCAAGTGCCGGTCGGCCAGCTCCTGAATTTACGAAAAATTGGAAACCGAAGTCTTCTTTAAAGCTAAGTACCCCGTTGGGGAAACTTTTCTTGCCTCAGACCGATGTCAGACAAAGTTAACAATTGTATTTCTTGTGGGAAGCAAATACCGCATAAGGATTTCCATTCCCTCTGCATACCTTGTTTAGGCCCAGACCACGACGTCTCGGGCTGTCGCTTTTGAGCTACTTTCAATAAACGCACTATTAAGCGTCGGGCGGAGTTCGCCCAACACTTTTTTGGTAAAGCTTTTGATTATAAAATGTCGTCGGAGACTCCGACTACCGTTTTGTCCAAAAAATGCAAGGACAAGGACCGACACGCGAGGTCCGCGGTCTCCACCAACACCACGCCAAAATCGGCTACACGTGGTCCGGTTCTCAGCGAGATGCCTATACAGCCCCTGACTACCGACGACACTTCTTTGGCGGTGTCTTCTGTAACCGAGACCGCAGGTACCTCGGCCCATACCCAGACTACAACCACCGAAGCCACAGTGAGTGTTGAGCCTCCTAATGTGGACAGGTCCACTTCCACCCATGGTGTCTTTAGACCCTCATCTTCCTTTTCCATTAAGGCCTTTACTATGTCCAAATCAGCCATGCATCCCAAGAGGCCTGTTGCACAGGGCCCATCTCCAGGCCCCATGCCTAAAAAGCAGATGCTAAAAATGGCTGAGGATTTAATTACTCTTATCAGGGGTTCCCAACCCCCTCCAGACAAGAGACCCAGAGTGGAGGAAGATTCTCCCTCTTCTGACCAGGGCTCCATTTTTTCAGACTACTCTGATGTAGAGGAACACTCGTACTCCCCTTTTGAAGATTCTGATGCAGAGCAGTCCATTCCTTCTGTATCTCCCCCAGAGGATTTTTCTTTTGGGGAAACCTTGCACACCTTGAGGGAACACTTCCATTGGGAAGGCCAAGACTTTTCTGATTCCAAGAAAAGACTTACGGAATTTATTTTGTTACCTCAACACAGACCTCTGGCGATACCTCCTGTCTTGGACATACTTGATGATGTTTACTCGGAGGCTTGCCTTAATCCGGATTCCCTGCCTCCTGCCCCAGTCAAGCCTGATAGGTACTACAGAGTTCCTAACTCTCACCAATTTCTTTACAAAAGCCATAATGCTGACCCTGAAACCATTTCTCAAGGCCCCAAGGGAATGAAGGCCTCTACTGCTAAGAATCCACTACCTTCCGAAAGAGAGTCTAGATCCTTAGAAAGGTGGGGAAAAAAGGTATATACCTCGGCCACCCTAGCCATGAGGGCCTTAAATTGTCAGTTCCATATGCTTAAATATCAGCAGTTTCTGTTATCACAATTAAGAAATAAAATGTCTCAACCTGAACAACCAGATTTGAAGGCGTTGCAGGATATGATGCATAGTGCAGAACAAGTGGGTAAACACACCTTACAATGTGGCTATGATGCCTTAGAGGCCTCAAGTAGAGCTGCTGTTACAGGATCAGTCATTCGTAGACATGCCTGGCTTAGGGAACAAGTCTTGCCTGATCATGTTAAAGCTAAACTACTAGATGCTCCTTTACAAAAGGATGTACTATTTGGTACTAATGCTGAGGAGATACTACGGAAAATGGAAGAAAAAGCTAAATCTATGCAAACTGTCAAAGCTTTTCTACAGGTTCAACCACCACGTTTTAGCAGAAATTGGCCTTCTAAAAACTGGTCCTTTCCAGCCACGGACAAGCCCCAAAGAGGTAGATACAGGCACACAAGGGGCAGAGGACAATCTCAAGGATCATATAGAGGCAGACAATGGCAAACTCCAGCACCAAGAGGTGGCGAAGACAGTGCACAACAATACAGAAAACAAACCCAATGACTTCCTCCTTTTCATGCCAAGCAAGTCTCAGCTGGCAGCACCCTTGGGAGGAAAGCTGGCATTATTTACAAGAAATTGGCATATTATCACAACAGACAAATGGATCCTGGACATTATAAACAGAGGCTACAGATTTCATTTTCACACTCTTCCAAAATGAGAGGCATGCCAAACCTGCCACACAATCAAAGGGCAGAGGCACAAATACAAATTTCAAAGCTCATGGACATGAAAGCTATTCAAGAGGTACCTACTCACGAACAAGGTCAAGGTTTTATTCCAGACTATTTCTGGTACCAAGGAAAGGAACCGACTGGAGACCCATTTTGGACTTATCCATCCTAAACACATTTCTACTGCACCAAAATTCAAGATGCTCACATTACAGCAGCTTCTTCCCATGCTGGGCAAGGAGTTTTGGCTGGTAACATTGGACCTCAAGGAGGCATACCTGCATGTCCCAATCAGACAAAGCTTCAGAAGATACCTCAGATTTCTTGCAGGTTCAATCCACTATCAATTCTCTGCATTGCCCTTTGGCTTATCTACTGCCCAGAGTATTCACGAAATGCCTGGCATCAGTAATTGCCTACTGCAGACTTCAAGGGATACAAATTTACCCTTATTTGGACGACTGCCTGATCCAAGCGGACAGCAAGCACATACTTCTGGAACATTTGGCTTATGTAACACGGTTATTGAATTCTCTGGGATACACAGTCAACAAAGAGAAATCCAGGCTAACACCATCTCAGAAAATAACTTTCCTGGGTGCCAACTTGGACACAAACACCCAGATGGCCTATCTCACGCCAGAAAAACAGGGGCAACTAACTCAGTACTTCAAAATACTAGCAAATTGTACCAGGCTCACTGCAAGGAAAATCCTGCAGGCTCTGGGCTTCATGGCATCTTGCATTCTTTTAATCCCATGTGCAAAGTTGCACATGAGGAAACTTCAATGGTACCTAAAAAACCTATGGTCTTAACACAGCCACAGTTTGGAAACAATAATACCAATAATCCCATGTTTGCAAAAGGAATTTCTATGGTGGGCCCAAGCATGTCAAACAAACACAGGTCTTCCATTCTGCAAGCCTTAAGCAAATCAAGTCATCACAACAGACGCCTCAGACTACGCCGGGGGGGCGCACATGACAGACAGGTGCATTCAGGGCAAATGGTCCCAAAAAGAAAAGCACCTTCACATCAATCAAAAAGAAATGCTAGCAGTGATAAATGCAATTACAGCTTTCAAGGACCTCCTGCATCCAGGGCAATTATTGATAAGAACAGACAACACCACAGTAATGTGGTACATAAACAAACAAGGAGGAACACATTCATACCCCCTGTGCAGACTAGCCATGTCACTTTGGAACTTGGCTCTGGAATGGCAAATCGAACTTCAAGCACAGTACTTGCCAGGTTTGGAAAACACGCTGGCAGACAATCTAAGCAGAATTATGACAGACCCACACGAATGGAAGTTGCATCCTCAAGTGTTTACAAAGATAATCCAAGCGTGGGGAAGGCCAGACATAGATCTCTTCACCTCCCACAGGAATCAATTGGAAAAGTTCTGTTCAAGGACCTTTCATCCAAAGGCCTGGAGAGTGGACGCCCTTTCTTTCAGTTGGGCAGCATGGACAGTTTACGCTTTCCCACCTTTGCCTCTTCTGCCCAAGGTGCTCTTGAAAGCAAGAGCAGACAGACCGAAGATGATACTGATTGCTCCAGACTGGCCAAGACAACACTGGTACCCACTCCTGAGGAGCCTAATGCATACTCCTCCCTGGTCCCTACCTCTGATGCCTCTTCTACTGACTCAGCACAGCTACAAAACTCTTCACAGTCAGCTGAAAACACTCAATCTCGCTGCATGGAAAATTCCTTAACACCACAACAGACCCTACTCTCCAAAGAGGTGCAGGATGTCATTTTGGAGGCCAGAAGGCCATCTACTAGAAAGGCTTACTCTGCAAAATGGAAACGGTTTTGCTCTTGGAATGAGAAAAAAGGCCAGGATCCTAGAAAACTGAATTTGCCTCAGATATTACAGTATCTAGCTGAGCTGTTGAACAGTGGACTTTCATTTTCCTCCATAAAATTCATGCCTCAGCCATTTCTGCAGAATTCAACACTGATCCACCCTTATTCTCTCACCCACTCTTAAGACAGTTCCTCAGAGGGGCTAAGAATATAAGACCTCCAAGGAAACAACCAATACCAGCCTGGGATCTTAATTACATTCTAGAAAAATTAACATTGCCTCCCTTTGAACCAGCTGCCTCAACAGATTTGCAATATTTGTCCTGGAAAACAGCTTTCCTCCTGGCCATTACCTCAGCTCGTAGGGTTTCGGAACTACAAGCCCTCATGGCTGTGCAGCCCTTTCTCATCTTCCATCTGGACAGGGTTTCCCTTCGAACCAACCCATCATTTATGCCTAAAGTGGTATCCAGGGTAGCTTTAAATCAAGCCATACACTTACCCACCTTTTACCCCAATCCTCAAAATAAAGGGGAAAGGCTGCTACACTCCTTAGACATCCATAGACAGCTACGTTATTATTTGGACAGAACAAAGCCTTTCAGGAAATCAGAACAACTTTTTGTGTCCTATGCTGTAGGAGCTCAAGGGAAGCCAGTTACCAAACAGACAATTTCAAAATGGATAGGCCACTGCATACGGTTTTGTTACTCCTTTCATGGAAAATCTGTCCCTACAGGCATCAGATCCCACTCCACCAGGGCCACAGCTACCTCTACAGCCTTCCTCAGAGGAGTTCCTACCAAAGATATTTTGGAGGCAGCCACTTGGAGTTCTGTGCATACCTTCACCAAACACTACCACCTGCCTTTATACTCCAAAACTAGAGCAGGCTTTGCCACTGCTGTGTTGCAGGGCATTCTGGCTCATCCCAGTTCCACCTAGTGCCTACCACCCTGTGCGTAGCTTTGGGATTCTACCCATCTGTGATTACTGCAGCTGTATGCACGATGAACATAGTACAGTTTTGTACCTACCATAAATGTAGATGTTCGAGTGCAAATACAGCTGTAGTACAGGTTTCCCTCCCTCCTTCCCCTCTTGGTAAAGGCCTAGGGGCTAACCCCTCCTCATACAACCTGTTTGGGTTATCCTTCTATGGTATATTTGCTTGCAACTACTGATTTTTGATTATATTGCATTGCATGAATATATATATATAATTTATGTATTGCCTTCCTTCTGGGGGCACCTGACATCTGGGGCAAGAAAGACTGAAGAAAATGGCGTCGGCTGTGTCTTAAATACCCCTGTCGCACTGACGTCAGGAAAGAAAGCGACAACAACCGACGCCGGACCTAGACTTTGGAATTTGGCCGACCGAGGACCCACCTGATGGCAGAGAACCCATCTGTGATTACTGCAGCTGTATTAGCACTCGAACATCTACATTTATGGTAGGTACAAAACTGTACTTTCTTCGCGTTTCACTGTTGCAATCATCACACTTGGGTTATCTGTCTGCAGTTAGCCCTCAGTCAGCCCGAATACCAGAGACTTAGTGTTTCTGTGTTGGTTGCTGTCGCTCCAGGACTGACGTTAGGTTGTCAGGGGTGTAAAAACAGGCAGCCGGCTCCATTACATCAGTCTTTCTTGTCGAGGAGCTCGAAGCAGAAACAGTTCGCATGAGTGCTGGTCCACCGCTACCTGAGTTTTCGTTTCTGAATTGAATCTTCTAAAGCTAAGTACCCCGTTGGGGAATCCGTTTTTCTTGCTCTAACCGATGTCAGAGAAAGTTAATAATTGTCTCTCCTGTGGAAAGCAAATACCACACCGAGATTTCCATTCATACTGCGTCACCTGTTTAGGCCCAGACCACGATGTACTTCGCTGTCTGTTTTGTGCTTTGTTCAATGCCCGAACTATTCATCGTCGGGCCCTTATTTTCGCTAAATACTTTTGCTGTCGATCTCCGTATTCTGAAATGGCTTCGGTAGGCCATCCGACTACCGATTTTCTGAAAAAAATGTAAGGATAAAGACAGAGACCGCACAGGGCCGGTACTCAGTGAGGTGCTTTCACAGCCCCTGATGCCTGTTTCGATGGATTTGCAGGCCGCTACCAAGACTCGTTCCGGGTCAGTTATGCCGTGAGACTCTTTTTTGACTATGGAACTTGCAGATGTCTCTACTTTGGATGGGTCCGGAGCCGCTGTGCAGGCACTGGCTTCTAAGGAAGTTCGTCGCACTACCGATATTCGACACAAACCGACTTTCTTTTGAGTCTTCAGTTCTGTCTAAAACTACTGAGTTTCTAAGGTCAAGAGTACGAGCTACGCCTAAAAAAACGACAACACAAACTCAAGCACCTGCTTCCTTGCCACAACATCAAATGCTTAAAATGGCAGAAGACCCGATTATGCTGATTAGGGGAAGCCAACCTTCCCCTACTAAGAGAAAGAGACTTGTCCTCAGCAGCTTTAACAGACGAAGAGTCCAACTCTTTGGTTTCTGAATATAAAGACATGCCTTTATCTGCTTATGAGGACTCAGATGCAGAAGAATCCATTCCCTCTGCTTCTCCTCCAGAGGATTTTTTTTCTTTTGGTGAAACCCTACATACTTTAAGGGCATTTCCACTTTGAATGCCAAGACTATCCTCAGTCCAAAAAGAGACTCAGAGGATTTTTAGACATGCCACAGCATAGATCTTTAGCAATACCCCCAGTTCTGGATGTTGTGGATGATGTCTTTATGGAATACAGTCTAACTCCTGATTCTTTACCCCCTGCCCCTAGGAAGCTGGACAGGTAGTACAGAGTTCCTGACTCTCACAAATTTCTTTTCAAAAATCCTACTGGTGACCCAGAGGTAATCTCCCAGGGGCCTAAAGGTATAAAAGCAACTACAGCTAAGAATCCCACCCCTTCGGACAGGGATTCCAGAGCTTTAGACAGATGGGGTAAAAAAGTATACACCTCTGCAACTCTCGCCATTAGGGCATTGAATTGCCAGTTTCACATGCTGAAGTACCACCAACATATTATGGAACTTATTAAGCAAAAATTAGTTACCTTTACAGACTGTGCAGAAAATAAAGAATTGCAAGAGCTTGTGCATTCTGCAAGCCAAGTCAGTAAGCATACATTGCAGTGTGGCTTTGACGTCCTAGAAGCTTCTTGCAGGGCAGCAGTCAATGTTTCTGTGCTGAGAAGGCATGCTTGGCTTAAGGAGCAGACCTTGCCAGACCATGTCAAGTCAAAGTTACTAGATGCTCCTTTGACCAAGGACAATCTGTTTGGCACCAAAGCAGGAGAGGTTCTTAAAAAGATGGAAGAAAAAGCTAAATCTATGCAGACAGTCAAAGATTTCTTGCAAGTACAACCTCCTAGATTCAGTAGGCATTGCCCCTCGAAGCATTGGTCCTTTCCAGCCCCCTCAAGGCCATCTCAAACTAGACCCAGGGGAAACGGACCCCCCAGACTACGGTCTCAGGATATGCAGAGATCTAAGCAATGGAGTGCCTCCACTTCAAAAACAGGGAGTACTAAGCCACCCCCTTACAGAAAGATTTCACAATGACTTCTCAACTCCACTCCTCACCTCTGCCCAACTGTTCGTGCCCCTAGGAGGAATACTTGCCCATCATGCAAAAAACTGGACTTCCATCACCAAAGTCTGATGGGTCCTCAACATTGTTTCCCAGGGGTACAAATTTTACTTCCACTCACTGCCAACCCCAAAAGGGTTCCCAGACCTTCCTCCAAACCAGTAGGCAGAGACACAATACCAAGTTCAATATCTGCTTTCAATAAGGGCAATTCAGCCTGTTCTTGCAGAACAGATAGGTCAAGGGTTCTATTCCGGACTTTTCCTGGTACCCAGAAAAGAGGGCACTTGGCTCCTAATCCTAGATCTTTCCATTCTTAACACCTTCCTGGTGGTACCAAAATTCAAAATGCTCACCCTGCAGCAGCTTTTTCCTATGCTGGCCAAAGATGCCTGGTTATCCACCCTAGACCTAAAAGAAGCTTATCTGCACATCCCTATCAGGGACTCCTGCAGGAAAAACCTATGTTTCAGGGCAGAGCAGGATCTATGCATTATCAGTTCTCTGCACTTCCCTTTAGCTTATCCACTGCTCCCAGAGCATTCACAAAATGCATGGCTCCAGCCATTGCCTACTGCAGACAGAGGAAAATTCAAATTTACCCGTACTTGGATGACTGCCTGATTCAGGCAGACAGTCAGGAAATGCTGTTGCAGCACTTGACATTTGTAAAGAACCTTCTAACCTCCCTGGGGTACACTGTCAGCGAAAAGAAATCAAAACTAGTCCCCAGTCAAAAGATTGTATTCCTGGGAGCAAACTTGGACACAGCATCCCTGATTGGCATTCCTTACTCCAGAAAAACAAGCCTATCTGATAGGCTACTTCACTCAAATGGCCACCGGAACCCAGCTATCCACAAGGAAAATCCTGCAGGCCCTAGGGTTCATGGCCTCTTGCATCCTACTAATTCCATATGAGGAAACTTCAATGGTACTTAAAAAGTCTTTGGTGCCAACATTCTCAGAACGTGTAAACTGTCATTCCTGTCATACCTTGTCTAAAGACAGAGTTTCTTTGGTGGGCAGCAGCATGCAACCACAACAAGGGACTTCCCTTTACTCAACCCCACGCCACCCAGACCTTTACCACAGACACATCAGACTATGCCTGGGGGGCACACCTGGATGACAAGTGCATTCAGAGCCACTGGAGCCCAAGTCAAATTCATCTGCACATCAACTAAAAAGAGATGTTAGCTGTTCAGCACACTCTAACAGCTTTCAGATCCCTACTTTCACCAGAACCCCTGCTAATAAAAACAGACAACACCATAGTTATGTGGTATGTCAGCAAGCAGGGGGGAACCCACTTTTACCCACTCTGCAGGCTAGCCGTGGCCCAGTGGAACACGGCCTTGGACATGCAGGTCCATTTGCAAGCTCAGTTCCTGCCAGGCAAACAAAACTCACTGGCAGATGACTTGAGCAAAAATCTCCTAGTCCCATACGAGTGGCAATTAGAGCCCAGCACCTTCAGCCTTTTATTCAAGAAATGGGGACTGCAGAGGTGGACCTCTTTACCTCCCCCTGCAATCACCAGCTCAGCAAATTCTGCACCAGGACACTCACAGCAGGGCCTGGAAAGTGGATGCCCCATCCTTCCAGTGGGAAAACCTCTCAATCTATGCATTTCCCCCACTGCCCCTTCTCACAAGAATATTACTCAAGATAAGACAGGACAGACCAAGGGCAATCCTGATTGCCCCAGAATGGCCACGCCAGCACTGTTACCCACTACTGCGCAGCCTGTCATTGGTGCCAGCCTGGCACCTACCCCAGAACCCAACCCTCCTTACTCAGCAGGAGGAGACAGATCTTGCATCAGCAGCTGCAAACCCTGAATCTTGCAGCCTGGCTTATTCCTTGAATTCTCCCCCAGTGACCAGCCTAAGCAAGCAGGTGCTGAACATCATTCTCAAAGCCATGCCTCTGCCATCTTGGCTCATTACAACACTGAGCCACCTCTCTTCTCTCACTTCATCATCAAACAGTTCCTGAGAGGGGCAAACAAAATAAGGCCACCAAGGAGAGCACCCACCCCTGCTTGGGACCTTAACTTTGTACTGGAAAAGCTCATGATGCCCCCCTTTGAGCCTGCAACGTCAGCAAAGCTAAAATTCCTCTCTTGGAAAACAGCTTGCTTCTGGCCATCACTTCAGCTAGAAGAGTGTCTGAGCTACAAGCACTTATGGCTGTGGAACCCGTCATTATTTTTCATGCTGACAGGGTCTCCCTCAGGACTAATCCTTCCTTTATGCCTAAAGTGGTGTCCAGTGTGGCTATCAACCAATATGTACATTTGCCAACCTTCTTCCCTAATCCTCAAAATCAAGGGGAAATGATCCTGCACTCCTTGGACGTGCACACACAGCTCAAATTCTACCTGGATAGGACTTAAGCCCTTCAGGAAATCTACTCAGTTTTGCACCAGGGGCAGAGGGCAAGGCCATTTCAAAACAGACAGTTTCTGCTACAAACACCATGGGAAACCAACCCCTCAGGGGGTCCACTAGGGCAACTTCTACCTCTACAGCATTCCTCAGGGGTGTCCCTACCAGGGACATTCTGGAAGCTGCTACTTGGAGTTCTGTACACACATTCACCAAGCATTACCACCTGCCTATCTTTCTTTTCCAAATCCAGAGCAGGTTTTGTAACAGCCATCCTGCAGGGCATACTAGCCAGCCCAACCTCTTCTTGACTGCCTCCACCCTTTCTTCAGCTTTGGGAATCAACACAAGTGTGATGACTGCAACAGTGAAACATGAAGAACATAGTACAGTTGTGTACACGTACCATAAATGTAGCTGTCCGAGTGTATTCACTGTTGCAGTCCTGGTTTCCCTCCCTCCAGCCCCCTTCTCTTTCTCTGTCTCTCCTCTCTGTGTGTATTACTCACCCCTTACAGGGCTATTGGTATTTACTTTTTACTGGTGGTGATTTTCCCACCATAGCTTAGCTCCCTATCGGGGGACTCCTGACATTTGGGGCAAGAAAAACTGATGTAATGGCGTCGGCTGCCTGTTTTTAATACCCCCGATGACCTGACGTCAGTCCTGGAGCGACAGCAACCGATGCAAAAATACTAAGTCTCTGGTGTTCGGGCCGACTGAGGGCTACCTTCAGGCAGATAACCCAAGTGTGATGACTGCAACAGTGAGTGCACTTTAACATCTACATTTATGGTAAGTGTACACAACTGTACTTTAGAACCACCATGTACTCTTCCTTTAAAAGGTCAATAATAAGAGTACAATGTTCCCTTTGGTATGTACTTAAACAGGCACCTGCAACAACTGGACAGACCTGAAAGTTTCCTCACAAAATTCAGAATCTTCAGCACGTCTTATGTGGACAGACTGAAATCACTGTCACTGTACTCTGTTTGGTATAGACTACTCAGAGGCAACATGTGCCTTGAATACAGCGCAACCTCTGATCCTACCTTAATGGAAATGTTGCACATTCATAAGTCAAAGGGTACACGATTCACTTGTTCTAGGGACCTTAATCAAGCGTAGGATCATAGGAAGGTACTAGGCTATTGGCCCTGAAGCCCTTATAAGCCTAGCCAAGAGTTTAGCCCATGTTTAGACAAGTCAGCACCCAAAGCCCCTGTCCAGCAGGGACACAGATGGAATCCCAGGGGTGTATTTTCTGTTTCCCATCCAGTTATCCAGGTTGCGCTTGAAGAGGGATATTGATGTACTCTGCTAGATGTGGAGGGGGAGTCTATTCCACAGATGGGGGAGTCTCTGGGACACAAATCTGTCCTGCCAACAAGTCCTCTTGATGTCACAGGCCAGGTTGAGGTTGCCCGTGCGGGTTACTCGAGTGGAGCTTGACTTGTGGATATGCAGCAGAATATTCATGCACCAGCACAGTACAACAGTAACTACACACTGGAAGAATCTGACAAAATGTGGGGCATTGAGTTTTACTGCAGGGCTGCCTAGCAAGTACTTGTTCAAGAATACTGTGGTTATGGAGACAACCAATACAGTGTTACTACCAGTGCAATCTTGGTGGACTTCAATAAGAAAGACTCCTCTTGTTCACAGGATCCTGCGAGTCCGTGGCCAGACAGTGCCATTCTGAGGATCCTGGAACAATTCAGCTGTGTCCTGTTCACTGGAGAGAGAAAATGGGTGAGATGTCAGAAAACAATCCAGGAGGCCCCAAATATGGACAAAAGGATGATAAATACACCAATTGTTGAGATGGTTCTCCTGTGTAGTACAGAAATGGTTATACAAACCAACTATTTGTGAAAAAATTCTCTTGGCCTCATCTTGTATACATTTTAGTTAGCCATCCTCATAAGAGGCCAGGGTATGTTACAGGATTTCTACCAAAACCCGATCTTGTCCCCTCCTGCAGTTCACCCTAGAATTCCTTAACAGTCCTTGTCTATTGTCTTGTGCGCGTAAAGAACAACAACTTCTACATAGGATCTCTGCATATATACACATCAGTACTGTTACCTAGTATCATCACTGAGCTTTAATCTTTCCATTCCTTGACACTCTTGTTCAATAACTAACCAGTAAAGACAACAGTTCATTCCTCAGTTGGTTCCCTCATTTGTTGTCCTCTTGTCTCTCTCTCTCTCTCTCTCTTAATAACAGTGATATATTTTCTGTTCCTAAAAAATACTCACCTCCTTCCTGCAGTAGCAAAAAAATGACCCTCTCCTTAAAATGTGAAAATTCAAAATGGTTTCTTTTTCTGCTTCTCCAAAAACTAAGACCTACTAATTTACCACAACCTTATTGATACCCCCTTATTATCTTGTTTCTCTCTAAAATTCTAAGTTCTAAAGCTCCCTATTCCTAATTACAAACTCGAGCCATCTTCTCCATTATGGTTCCAAGACTGCTGCACCCTCTCCATGTTTTGCAGCTGTCTCCATTCATGATTTAGGCACTGCATCATCTTTTCTCATAAACCCCCCAACCCCCAAAAATGATTTTCACAGCAAACTCATTCTCCCGCTAAGCCCTCCTGCATTCACTAATCTTAGTTTGCAGTTTCTGCTGTGACATTCTCCCACTAAGCCCTCCTGCCTTCACTGATCTTAGTTTGCAGTGTCTGCCATGGGTTCATGATGTCATTCACAATGAGCCAGCTACAGTGTGCTGCTGTAAGAGCAGTGTGCACGTGAGGTGATTACTACTGACACTTCCTTGTTTTGGGTCTCTGCTGTCAGTGTTTTGTGTCCCTTTACGTTGAAGTAGTCTGGCAAATGCAGTCATCATATCTTGAGCAGCACAGCCTTCCTGACTGACACCATGTAGGGTATACGGACAGCTTGAGTAAGATAATTATCAGCTATGCTTTCTCAAGCTATAATACAAATGCCACATCCAACAAAAAACTAAACTTTAATACTAAATATGGATCCCCCCCCCCCCATTTTAACTACTAATGAAGTCTGATGCCTTAGGTCACTCAGTGCACTGCTGACACATTACTTCTTAATGCCCTTTTACATGTCTTAGATGCTCCAGAAAAAGAATCCCCAATCACTGATCAAAAACAATAGATCTGATGTTGCCAATTTTCATTCTGTCCTCAACGTATGGGTTCAGATCCAATCCCTCGAATCCGTACAGTACATCATGGTAACCAAAAATCTCTTGAGCTTCTCCCTTACCCATAATGCACCCTCGCTAACTACCTCAGATGTCGTTTGCCGCTATTCCCATTAAACGGGGTGACGAGTTGCTCTTGAGCAGATAAGCAAAATTTAACAAATGTTTTCCATTAAATCTTTTAAACTGTTAAAAATATTTTTCTCTCTCTCTTTTTCTTGTTGATAGTTAGAGAATGGCAGAGAAAGAAAAGGCTGGATTTAAAAAGTGTGGGAAATGTAACCGAAAAATGCCATACTCTGACTCCTATACAGTTTGTGTTTATTGTTTGGGACCCATCCATCTCCAGAAGATTGTTCATTTTGCCAAGCATTTAACCATAGGGCTCTGGTTGAATGCAAAAACAAATTGATTCTTAAAGGTTTACTACCTTCAGCGTTTCAGTTAGACAATATCTGGAGCTACTACCATAGAAAAACAAAAAAGGGCAAGTCAGAATCTTCAAGCCCTTTCACTCAAAAGTTCAAGCAAGACACTCTATGGCTCCATCTACTTCTTTGGATCCATTGTAAGATAAGACAAAGGATTTCTCTGATCTGACACAGAAATCAAAGGATATGACTACAAGCCTACCTGTTTTACCCAGGACCCAATATTTGCTATCATTGGATCCATTTCCATTTAGAGTTCCTTTTCTATTTTGGAGAGGTCAAAGTCACCCACCGTTATGTCCACTCATCCTTCTAGGAGTTTGACTGAAGATGATATAGAGAGATTAATGAGAAAAAAATCAGTGGGTGCAGAGTATGTCAGGGGTTTTCTTGGCTTCTACCCCTCTGGGTCAGGAGTTTGAGGCATCTACTACCCCTCCTTTACTTCCTCCTCTAATTTCATTCCAAGCTTCAGAGTTCTTGAATCCGAGCCACCGGCTCCATCTGCATTGGATCCAAAGATTCCCATGTCCTCGGATCTGATGTATGCTCTGAGATGTTCTTCGTGTTTCACTGTTGCAGTCATCACACTTGGGTGATCTGCCTGCAGGTAGCCCTCAATCGCCCTGAATACCAGAGTCTTGGGATTTCTGCGTCGGATGCTGTTGCATCTTCGATGATGTCAGGTAGTCGGGGGTATAAAACATGCAGCCAACGCCATTACATCAGCCTTTCTTGCCGAGCGGAGCCCGAAGCAGAAGCAGTTCGCAATTGCCAGTCGGCCGCTACCTGAAATTTTCGTTAATCGAGTTTCAAACCTGAAGTCTTCTAAAGCTAAGTACCCCGTTGGGGATCCTTTTTTCTTGCTCTAACCGATGTCAGAAAAAATTAACAGTTGTCTGTGGAAAGCAAATACCTGACAGAGATATTCATTCTTACTGAGTCACCTGTTTAGGCCCAGACCACGACGTTCCTCGCTGTTGGTTTCATGCCCTGTTCAACGCCTGGACTATTCGTCATCAGGCTATCTTTGTCACTAAATTCTTTTGCTCTCGTTCTCCGTATTCCGAAATGGCTTTGATAAGCCATCAGACTACCAATCTTATGAAAAAAGTAAGGATAAAGACAGAGACAGACCGCATAGGTCCAAAACTGCTGATGACGCTTCCGTTAAACTAGTCGCCAGTCTGCCAGTACTCGGTGAGGTGCTTTCGCAGCCCGATACCCGCTTCTGCAGATTCGTAGGCCTCTTCTGAGACCCGTGCGGAGTCCGGTAAGACGCGAGATGCTTCTTTGACTATGGAACCTGCGGATGTCTCTACCTTGGATGGGTCTGGAGCCGCTGTGCAGGCACCAGTTTCTGAGGGTGTATGCAGACCTTCCGATGTTCGTATTAAACCGACTACTTTGTTTCTGACTAAAACTACCAAATTTCTCAGGCCCAGAGTTCTCACTACGCCTAGGAAACCAACGACCAAAGCGCATTCTCAAGCTCCCATGCCACAGAAACAAATGCTTAGAATGGCTAAAGACCTTATTACTTTAATCAGGGGAAGCCAGCCTTCCCTGTCTAAAAGACAAAGAATTGATTTTCCTTCTTATTCTTCAGATCACAAATCTGATGACTCTGACCCCTCTGATTACCAGGACATACCCTTATCTACCTATGAAGACTCAGATGCAGAGGATTCCATTCCCTCTGCCTTCCCCCCCAGAGGACCTTTCTTCCGGTGAAACCCTGCATACCCTCAGAGAGCATTTCCGCTGGGAGTTCCAGGACTACCCACAGTCCAAAAAGAGACTCTGGGAATTTTTAAACTTGCCTGAGCACAGGCCCCTAGCTAGCCCCCCTGTTCTGGAAATTGTAGATGATGTTTTCATGGAGTCCAGTCTTACCCCTGACACTTTACCACTAGCTCATAGAAGGCCTGACAGGTACTACAGAGTACCTGACTCTCTCAAATTTCTTTTCAAAAATCCCACTGTGGATCCAGAGACCATTTCCCAGGGACCTAAAGGTATTAAGGCTACTACAGCCAAAAACTCTATCCCTTCGGACAGGGATTCTAGGGCTTTAGACAGATCGGGGAAAAAGGTATTTACATCTGCAACTCTTGCCATCAGGGCTTTAAATTGCCAGTTTCACATGTTGAAGTACCAGCAGCATATTATGGAACTAATTAAACAAAAAATTATGTTGATTCCTGTTTGTGCAGAAAATAAAGATTTACAAGAGTTAATGCATTCTGCAAACCACATTTGAAAACATACTTTGCAGTGTGGTTTTGATGCCTTAGAAGCATCTTACAGGGCTGCTGTCACTGGATGTGTTATGAGAAGGCATGCTTGGTTAAAGGAACAAATCTTGCCAGACCATGTCAAAGCAAAACTACTAGATGCTCCATTAAACCAAGAACGTTTGTTTGGCACAAAAGCAGAAGTAGTTCTTAAAAAGATGGAGGAAAAAGCTAAATCTATGCAAACTGTTAAAGATTTCCTACAGGTGCAGCCACCTAAATTCAGTAGGCATTGGCCTTCGAAGAACTGGTCCTTTCCAGTCCCTCCCAGACCACCTCAGTCCAAACCCAGGGGCAAAAGACCACCAAGACTACAGTCTCAGGGTATGCACAGATCTAAACAATGGAGTGCTCCCACCTCAAAAACAGGGAGTGGTAAGCCACCCTCTTATGGCAGAGTTCACTATCATTTGTCCTTCATCCTTCCCAGCCATGCCCAAGTACTTGCACCCGTAGGAGGAAAACTCGCCCTGCATGCAAAAAACTGGGAGTGCATTACCCAGGACAGATGGGTCTTAAACATTGTATCCCAGGGATACAGATTTTACTTTCACTCTCTGCCACCCTATCCTGGATCTGTCAATTCTCAACACCTTCCTGGTGTTACCAAAATTCAAAATGCTTACACTCCAGCAGCTGCTTCTTACGCTAGCCAAAGACTCCTGGCTGGTCACCCTAGACTTAAAAGAAGCTCATCTACACATCCCTGTAAGGGAATCTTACAGGAAATGTCTACATTTCAGAGCAGGCTCAATGCACTTCCCTTTGGCTTATCTACTGCGCACAGGGTATTCACAAAGTGCCTGGCTCCAGTCATTACATACTGCAGGCAGAGAAAAATTCTAATTTGCCCATACTTGAACAACTGCCTGATTCAGACGGACAGTCAGAAACTGCTACTACAGCATCGGACATTTGTAAAGAGACTCCTAACTTCTCTGGCGTATACCATCAACGAAAAGAAATCACATCTGGTACCCAGCCAAAAAATTGTATTCCTGGGAGCAAGCTTAAACACAACTTCCCAGATGGCATTCCTCACTCCAGAAAAGCAGGACCTGAAGTAGTTGACTTCATTCATTCTGCACATATGGGTATACGGATCCGATTCGGCAAAACTTTTCAAGCATCAGCTCCAAGCTCCTTCCTTACCTATATTACATCACTTCCTCCTATCTAGCCCCAGATCTTGTTTGCCGCTCTGAGAGTCAGCATCGTGGTCTCTGAGCTCTAAGCAAGGTGGTAAGGTTTTCTGGTCTTTTTGGCGATAGTTGAGTGCGAGTACCTTTCCCTTTATCCTCCCTTCGCGTTGGTCATCATGTTAGTTGTAAAAAAAAAAAAAAAAAAGTTAGTTTTAAGTGTTTTGTTTTGTGATACTGGTTTCCCACCTAGGCCCAATCCCTGTTAAGTGTGTGTGTGAGTGGGCCGTTAGGGCTTGTACTGTTTCTACTATGGCTGAACAGCCTAAGGTTCTATTTAAGAAGTGCACAGAGTGTAGTCATAAGCTCTCACCAGCCGATGGTCACACTTTGTGTGTTCTATGTTTAGGGGTCGCCCATCTGTCTGCATCCTGCGACATTTGTTCAGGCTTTAACCCCAGGGCGTTGAAGGATCGTCGGGCTAAGCTTGTGGCTAAGGGTCTGCTGCCAGCTTCTGCCCTGGAGTCTGCCTCGGTCTCCTCCCCAGCCAGTGACTCTGTGCAGGCAGGGACTCAACATCCTGCCAGGTCTGCTTCGTCGGAGTCGTCCCTGAGAGGTAGGGACAGAAGGGAGAAAAAGAAGCACCACAAAGAGAGGGACAGGCCCAGGAAAAGATCACCGGATAGGGAGACTTTCTCCAGCCCCTCTTCAAAGGTACCCAGGTCTCGTTCTCCTCTGCTCCGCTCTCCCCGTTTCTCGCCGGAGCCGATGGAGTCTTTGAAGCCGAATAAACAACGAGAGGCCAGCAATAGTCAATCCTGAAGTAAAAAATAATTATGCCCAATACATATAAATGGCTAAAAATAATCCTTTATTAAACAGACCGGTTTCGGCAACCAAGACCTTCTTCAGTGTATGAAAAAGTCTCCAAAAATCCCAACTATTTATAGACACACCCCACCTGTGAGATTGATGGAAAATACCACCAGTAAATATTTAAAGAAAAAGAAAACAAAATTTATACAACTGTGATACAAAATGAATAAATGCAACCATATCTGGACAATATGTGGCAAATATAAAGACAAATTTAACATAAAAATAAATTGAACATAAAAAATAAAAAAATATGTTATAAACTGAGCCCAACACATTAAACTAATGCAAAACCAAATTGCAAATAAATAAATACATATCACTTGTGGTATAGTTATGATAAGAACATGTATCATATAGGCTATCATAACCATAAAGAACATCACATACAAAGCCTGAAAAAATCCAATAAATGTTCCAACAGAAAACATGTGGTTAACAAATGATGATATGGCCGAATTCGGAAATCCGTGCTTCATCAAGTGTTCCAATAATATTCCTGCTGCTATGATCGCATCTGGCATGTCCATATACCTTTTGTTCTCCTCCATCGGACCCTATATGACACATTAAAAAAACTGTGAAAAAATATGAGAAATAAAGGCATGCAGATAACTATTAACAAATATTAATAGTGATCCATAATGTAAAAAAGATGCCCAAATCAATATATTTAAAAAACAAAGAACATAAATTGTACCAACCTAAATCCTCATATTTATAAATGGTCATTTAGTCCTGGAGGGAATAGGGCACCCAATGTAATGATCCAATGTTGTTCCTTATGAGTAAGTATTTTATGCCATCCCTGGGGATTACTACGATCACCCAGAATTCTATCTATAATTATAAAAGAGAATTGTGCATCAGGATGTTTCAGATTGTGCCGATATAAGGCATTAGTTTCCTTCTTAGTTTTGATGTCAGATCTATGTTCATTGATGCATGTTCTGAGTGGTCTAGAAGTTTGGCCTACATAAAAGGCTCGACACCGACAAGTTGCCAAATAAGACCACCCAACTGCTGCTACAGTTACCAAATATTCTGCATTGATACACCTTGCTGGTTTTACGGCTTGTAAATTCCTTACTTTTGTTGACTTGTTTGCATGAATCACAATGGCCACAAGGGAATGTACCCACTAATACATCCCCTGACATAGTCAATTGTTGATGTATCGCTCCCCCACTTTCTATGTGTTTAAAATATGAAAATAGAGAGCCAAGAGTTCTGCCTCTCCTGTAAGAGAAATGGCACTGTTGATCCAATATTGATCTCAAATGTTCATTGGCCATCAGAATATTCCAATGTCTATTAATGATACCCTTGATAGCATTGGAATTTCTGCCAAAGGTAGTAACAAACCGGATGATATCTGCAGAACAATCCCTAGTTTGAGATTGATATTGTAACAAAGTTTTTCCCTCAATATTGTTAGTCCAACTCCAGGCATTTAGAATGTCTTGATGTCTGTAACCCCTATTGGCAAACCTATGATAAAGATCCAAGCCATCCCTATCAAAGTCACCCTGTGTCAAGCTCAGGCGTTTGATACGCATAAATTGAGACTTAGGGATGTTGCCGATGGTGTGGCCTGGATGCATGCTAGAAGCATGCAACAAAGTGATGTATTGAGGGTATTTACAATAAGATCTCGTGTTCAACGTATGATCTGTATTTCTGGTAATGGTAACATCCAAAAAATTGATGCTTTGAAGATCGTATGTTACTGTGAACTGAATTCCCCAAACATTTTGATTAAGGTATTCGATAAATTCCTGTAAATACCTGGCATCTGCCCGCCACACCATCCAGCAATCATCCAGGTACCTGCGCCAAATGTCTATTTCCACAAGATAGATATTGTGTAGTGGATCATAGATCATGCATTCCTCAAAGAATGCCATGAACAGATCGGCATAAATGGGAGCAAAGGATGCTCCCATAGCCGTACCTTGCAATTGCCAATAGCATTGCCCTTATAATAAAAGTCATTCTTATTGAGGACATGTTCCGTCATGCAGATAAGCAGCGTATTAAACCCAGGGGAGTATAGAGCAGCCCTGTCTAACCAATATTGTAGGGCCTGTAAGCCAGCCCAATGTGGAATGCTAGTGTATAGGGCCTTAACATCAAATGAACACATGAGCCACTCAAGTTGACAGTCCTGTATGATCTGTAAAAATTGAGTCGTATCCTACAGTCTTGCCCTAACAAAACACAACAATGGTTTAAGATATTGAGTACGAAAGGCAGATAAAGGCTCCGTCAAGGACCCAATTTCTGATACAATCGGTCTCCCCGGAGGATTTGTAATGGACTTATGTATTTTTGGAAGCAAATACAAGATTTGCTTCTCAGGATCCTTGACAGTTAATTGAAAAACACAATTTTTGGTTATAATGCCCTCCTCAAGGGCAAGATTGAGGAACGTGTCTATTTCCTGTTTAAAATGAATAGTAGGATCATAGGCCATATGCATGTAACATCTTTTATCAGCCAGTTGAGATTGGCCCTCATTCAGATATGAACTCATATCCATCACAACCATGGCACCACCTTTATCAGCTGGAAGGATGGCAATATTATGATTCTCCCGTAGCTCAGTGAGAGCAGTAGTTTCCTGTGTAGATAGATTAGATCTCAATATGTCATATTCCCTATGCTCAAAATGTAGGTCCCTAAGGACCGCTTGCATAAAGACGGAAACATGTCTGTTCATAGGTGGTTGAAAATCAGACTTAATGAATCTGAACTCATCAGTTCTTTGAGATTCACGAACTGCAAAAACCAGTTTCAAATTCAGGTTACGACAGAAGCTCATAACATCATTGACAATGCTATATTCATTATAAAAGAACCCAGGGATAAAACCTAAACCTTTATTGAGAAGTTGTTGTTGCTGTACAGACAATGTTTCTTTGGACAAATTCAAAGCATTTAGATTGTGACCCCCTGATTTAGGTTAGGAAGTTCTGGATCAATCCCTCGAGGGAATTTGGCATATTGGCCACATTTGTGTTTGCGTCCACCCCTACGCCTGGGACCATATCTAAAGGGATTGCCCTATTGGATTTTTTTTTATGTGGTGAATCCTTGTTACTGGAACTATCATAATCGGTACATGAAGAATCCTCCCCTGAGGTGCTGGCACTGGTTTGATCCCTATTTTTCAGAATAGACCGTGGTCTTTTTTTAAAGTTATTACTGGGAACATTAGATGTAGAACCAGGACTGGTACCCAGAAATCTAACTGTTCTCGGGGAGTCAAAAGGACGCCCCCTTTGGTAATCCATATAGTCTCTTTTAAACTTCTTTATTTTTCTATCTTTGGTGACTTTATCATGGATTGTGAGTTCCTGTGATAATTTTTTAATAGAGTCTTGAAATGTAGATTGAGACTCAAATCTTTTACAATCTAAACACATAGTTTTGACTTCTTGGAGGTTAGTATCAATCATACGCTCATAATATTGGGCCAGTATGTTGACGAAAAGTATGGACCCTTTCTGTAAGGCTTCACGCCACTCATTAGATAATCTGTCTTCTTGTCTTCCAACCAATGGTTGTAGCCGAATTCTGAGACCCCTAGGGGCTATATTTTTGTGAAGATATGCCCGGAACAAACGCAGATGCCATATGTTTGAGCTTAGGTTTTTAAGACCCTTAGAAAGGGAATTAAATGCCAATTCACAATTCATGGCTGATTGTTCCACTGATTCATTGGAATTGCTGCCTGGCGAGGCATGGATACCAAATACCCCAATATCCTCCCGATCGGCACACAATCCAGTTAGGATACTATCCAGGTCCATGCTGGATATATGATATAAACAAAAAAACAGAAACCACAAACCAAGATAAAACACCGTAATGGAAAGTCAATAATAAATGATAATATGTAGGGATTATGGGTATCAGCCCCTATATCACATCAAGATTCCCAACTGTATTACCAAAAATTATTACAGATAAAAGGGAAAAAATGCAATGCCAGCACTGAGAGAAAATATGTCATATATCACAACAGGAAACAGAAAACTGTATATGCAGTATATTCATCTATGATCTTAAGGTTGATGACCACTTATAGTGTAGGTCCATAGTACAAACATATAGAACATTGCAAATGTATAGACAGGCCCAATGTAGGGCCAGAGCCAATAGAATGATTAAAGAACAGTCGACACCAAAACACTGAATGAACCAAATAGCAAATTGTCTAGCCAAGAACGGCACCACAATTAAACTTGCTAAAACGGCCAATGCCCAGGGTAAGAACTTGTAGAGTATATCAAGGACTAATATGTTTGTGTAAACAACAAAACATAGTAATAAGGCCTATAGTAACAAATAGAACATGACATACGCCAATATCTCTAGACTATAGTACCTCAAGGTGGTAAAATATATTATACTCCTATATCTCTGAGAGCAGTATTCAGAAATGGTAGTAGTTTAAAATTGTATAGTTGGCCCCCAAAAAAACATACTACAAATCATGATATATGTATATACACACAGAGAAATATTATTTATGACCAACCCAATAGAGAGATGACATAATATTGAGAGAAATAATCTGGCTCAATAAAGGTATTCACGATAGTTGTGGACTATCAATGACAATAAAATATACCAAAAGTTGTCAAATATGCGTCCATACAAATGTGAAATAACATAAAAATATGGATAAAGTTAGAAAAACATATTTTGTAAAATATTAATGGTCCCAAACACGCTGTATTGTCCCACAAACGGCTTCGTATCTTGTTCGCCAAAAGGGCTCTGCACAATCTGATGTGCAAACTGATCAACCAGCTTTCCGTTGTAGGAGACAAATCGACCAATATAAACCCAATGTCACTAGTGTCCCAAACAGTCAGATGTTACCCTTTGTGCTGATTCAAAATCTACAACAGTCTAATATTCCTCCAGTTGCATTAAGCATTGACATTCATAGTTCTCCCACCAGTTGTTATATGAAAATGGCAAAAGTTCGACTGAAGCACCCAGTTGTTTAAACAAACATTTGAAATTGCCAAGCAATCCGATGTAACACCTTCTTCAATAAAACACTGCACCAACCCCTCGCTATAGAAGATCAAGCAGTATATGACCCTTTGTGCTGATCCAGAATATACGACAGCTTAATATGCCTCCAGTTCCGTTAAGGTCATCATAAAGCATTGACATTCATAGTTTACCCACCGGTTGTTTTATAGAGTGGCAAAAGTGCGACTGAAGCTCCCAATAGTTCAAGCAAACATTGTAGATTCCCAAACAGTCTGATGTAACCACTTGCTTCAATAAAACAATACACCAACCCCTCGCTACAAATATTCAAGCAATATCGAACCTTGTATGTATGGTCCTAGAAACTGCAACTACTCGATTCTGCATCTGTTGCGTAGGCCCCAAAAGAATCCACAAACGCCACACTGATAAGCGATAAAACAATGTCCAAAGAGGTCACAAATCCAATAATAGAAAAATTCAAGAATGTCATTCAATCGTTGGTTGCATACATACTGTTCTTATTTCTCACAAGTGAAATAGCCACATAATTCCACAAAGCTGTATGTGTCAGGGGAGGATTTCCCCCTGTACTCGATCACGATAACTTCCAGACCTGTCCTACAGCATAGCTAACCCAACATGATGCTATGCAGGTAGGTAGATGCGCGGCCGAACCAAACCAAATAAACAACGAGAGGCCAGCAATAGTCGATCCTGAAGTAAAAAATAATTATGTCCAATACATATAAATGGCTAAAAATAATCCTTTATTAAACAGACCGGTTTCGGCAACCAGTGCCTTCTTCAGTGTATGAAAAAGTCTCCAAAAATCCCAACTATTTATAGACACACCCCACCTGTGAGATTGATGGAAAATACCACCAGTAAATATTTAAAGAAAAAGAAACCAAAATGTATACAACTGTGATACAAAATGAATAAATGCAACCATATCTGGACAATATGTGGCAAATATGAAGACAAATTAAACATAAAAATAAATTGAACATAAAAAATAAAAAATATGTTATAAACTGAGCCCAACACATTAAACTAATGCAAAACCAAATTGCAAATAAATAAATACATATTACTTGTGGTATAGTTATGATAAGAACATGTATCATATAGGCTATCATAACCATAAAGAACATCACATACAAAGCCTGAAAAAAATCCAATAAATCTTCCAACAGAAAACATGTGGTTAACAAATGATGATATGGCCGAATTCGGAAATCCGTGCTTCATCAAGTGTTCCAATAATATTCCTGCTGCTAAGATCGCATCTGGCATGTCCATATACCTTTTCTCCTCCATCGGACCCTATATGACACATTAAAAAAACTGTGAAAAAATATGAGAAATAAAGGCATGCAGATAACTATTAACAAATATTAATAGTGATCCATAATGTAAAAAAGATGCCCAAATCAATATATTTAAAAAACAAAGAACATAAATTGTACCAACCTAAATCCTCATATTTATAAATGGTCATTTAGTCCTGGAGGGAATAGGGCGCCCAATGTAATGATCCTAACCTAAATCAGGGGGTCAATCTAAATGTTTTTAATTTGTCCAAAGAAACATTGTCTGTACAGCAACAACAACTTCTCAATAAAGGTTTAGGTTTTATCCCTGGGTTCTTTTGCAATGAATATAGCATTGTCACTGATGTTATGAGCTTCTGTCGTAACCTGAATTTGAAATTGTTTTTTGCAGATCGTGACTCTCAAAGAACTGATGAGTTCAGATTCATTAAGTCTGATTTTCAACCACCTATGAACAGACATGTTTCCGTCTTTATGCAAGCGGTCCTTAGGGACCTACATTTTGAGCATAGGGAATATGACATATTGAGATCTAATCTATCTACACAGGAAACTACTGCTCTCACTGAGCTATGGGAGAATCATAATATTGCCATCCTTCCAGCTGATAAAGGTGGTGCCGTGGTTGTGATGGATATGAGTTCATATCTGAATGAGGGCCAATCTCAACTGGCTGATAAAAGATGTTACATGCATATGGCCTATGATCCTACTATTCATTTTAAACAGGAAATAGACACGTTCCTCAATCTTACCCTTGAGGAGGGCATTATAACCAAAAATTGTGTTTTTCAATTAACTGTCAAGGATCCTCAGAAGCAAATCTTGTATTTGCTTCCAAAAATACATAAGTCCATTACAAATCCTCCGGGGAGACCGATTGTATCAGGAATTGGGTCCTTGACGGAGCCTTTATCTGCCTTTCTTACTCAATATCTTAAACCATTGTTGTGTTTTGTTAGGGCAAGACTGTAGGATACGACTCAATTTTTACAGATCATACAGGACTGTCAACTTGAGTGGCTCATGTGTTCATTTGATGTTAAGGCCCTATACACTAGCATTCCACATTGGGCTGGCTTACAGGCCCTACAATATTGGTTAGACAGGGCTTCTCTATACTCCCCTGGGTTTAATACGCTGCTTATCTGCATGACGGAACATGTCCTCAATAAGAATGTCTTTTATTTCCAAGGGCAATGCTATTGGCAATTGCAAGGTACGGCTATGGGAGCATCCTTTGCTCCCATTTATGCCAATCTGTTCTTGGCATTCTTTGAGGAATGCATGATCTATGATCCACTACACAATATCTATCTTGTGGAAATAGACATTTGGCGCAGGTACCTGGATGATTGCTGGATGGTGTGGCGGGCAGATGCCAGGTATTTACAGGAATTTATCGAATACCTTAATCAAAATGTTTGGGGAATTCAGTTCACGGTAACATACGATCTTCAAAGCATCAATTTTTTGGATGTTACCATTACCAGAAATACAGATCATACGTTGAACATGAGATCTTATCGTAAATACCCTCAATACAACACTTTGTTGCATGCTTCTAGCATGCACCCAGGCCACACCATCGGCAACATCCCTAAGTCTCAATTTATGCGTATCAAACGCCTGAGCTTGACACAAGGTGACTTTGATAGGGATGGCTTGGATCTTTATCATAGGTTTGCCAATAGGGGTTACAGACATCAAGACATTCTAAATGCCTGGAGTTGGACTAACAATATTGAGAGAAAAACTTTGTTACAATATCAGTCTCAAACTAGGGATTGTTCTGCAGATATCATCCGGTTTGTTACTACCTTTGGCAGAAATTCCAATGCTATCAAGGGTATTATTAATAGACATTGGAATATTCTGATGGCCAATGAACATTTGAGATCAATATTGGATCAACAGTGCCGTTTCTCTTACAGGAGAGGCAGAACTCTTGGCTCTCTATTTTCACATTTCAAACACATAGAAAGTGGGGGAGCGATACATCAACAATTGACTATGTCAGGGGATGTATTAGTGGGTACATTCCCTTGTGGCCATTGTGGTTCATGCAAACAAGTCAACAAAAGTAAGGAATTTGCAAGCCGTAACACCAGCAAGGTGCATCAATGCAGAATATTTGGTAACTGTAGCAGCAGTTGGGTGGTCTATTTGGCAACTTGTCGGTGTCAAGCCTTTTATGTAGGCCAAACTTCTAGACCACACAGAACACGCATCAATGAACATAGATCTGACATCAAAACTAAGAAGGAAACTAATGCCTTATATCGGCACAATCTGAAACATCTTGATGCACAATTCTCTTTTATAATTATAGATATAATTCTGGGTGATCGTAGTAATCCCCATGGATGGCATAAAATACTTACTCATAAGGAACAACATTGGATCATTACATTGGGCGCCCTATTCCCTCCAGGACTAAATGACCATTTATAAATATGAGGATTTAGGTTGGTACAATTTATGTTCTTTGTTTTTTAAATATATTGATTTGGGCATCTTTTTTACATTATGGATCACTATTAATATTTGTTAATAGTTATCTGCATGCCTTTATTTCTCATATTTTTTCACAGTTTTTTTAATGCGTCATATAGGGTCCGATGGAGGAGAACAAAAGATATCTGGACGTGCCAGATGCGATCAAAGCAGCAGAAATATTATTGGAACACTTGATGAAGCACGGATTTCCGAATTCAGCCATATCATCATTTGTTAACCACATGTTTTCTGTTGGAACATTTATTGGATTTTTTCAGGATTTGTATGTGATGTTCTTTATGGTTATGATAAGCCTATATGATACATGTTCTTATCATAACTATACCACAAGTGATATGTATTTATTTATTTGCAATTTGGTTTTGCATTAGTTTAATGTGTTGGGCTCAGTTTATAACATATTTTTTATTTTTTATGTTTATGTTTAATTTGTCTTTATATTTGCCACATATTGTCTAGATATGGTTGCATTTATTCATTTTGTATCACAGTTGTATAAATTTTGGTTTCTTTTTCTTTAAATATTTACAGGTGGTATTTTCTATCAATCTCACAGGTGGGGTGTGTCTATAAATAGTTGGTATTTTTGGAGATTTTTTCATACACTGAAGAAGGCATTGGTTGCCGAAACCGGTCTGTTTAAGAAAGGATTATTTTTAGCCATTTATATGTATTGGACATAATTATTTTTTACTTCAGGATCGACTATTGCTGGCCTCTCGTTTATTTGGTTTGGTTCGGCCGCGCATCTACCTACCTGCATAGCATCATGTTGGGTTGTCTTTGGAGCCGAGGCACTCCCCTCAGATCTGGCCCAGACCCGAGTCGGTCGCTTCCTACAGGTCGACTCGGAGCGTCTCCGACCTTAATATGAACAGGGTAATGAGGAGGTTCATTCAGAACCAGATTCAGATGGGGGTCTTACCAGGGCCCTCTCCCATTGGAGAGAGTCCTCCTTCTTCGACTATGTTCCATCCTATTGCTCCTTCCCCGATCCGACCCGATGCTTCGGGGTTCTCTGGTCCGAGACCTTTTGGAGCTGTTGGGTTGGTGCCGATGGTTCTCGTCTCCTCGACGCCAGCCGTTACCTTAAGTTCCTCGGATCCAGTCTCTGATCCGGGGGACTCTCTGAGCCATGGTCGGGGAGTCGGACCTGAGGGTCGAGATCTCGCTCTTTCGGATCCCATCCTCAGTGCCCGGACTACCCCGCCGTCAGCTCCAATCCCTGCTTCGGTGCCGGGGAGAGCCTCATCTTTACGTTCTACGGAGGTGTGCTCTCCATCGGCATTCGGGGCAGTGGAAAGGGTTCTCTCCCAGGGGTTGAGATCACAGCTCACCTACTCGGATCCTACCCAGACCCCTCTGATTTTGGATTCTGCTCCCATTACTCTGTCGCAGGGATAGCCCGTGCCAAAGCAACCCCAGGTTGTTCCCCTCAGGGAACCTCCGGAGGCTTACGAATCCTCTCCAGAGAGTCACACTGGAGAGGAACCTCATAAGCGCAAGTGTAAGAGGAGGCACTTGGACTCCCCTGAGTCCATTACCACTGATACGAACTTGGATGAAGGAGAGGGTTCCCCCAGATCACCTACTGAGGACATCTTGTTCGGAGACATTATGGAGATCCTCCGCCAAAGAGGAGGTTGGTCAGCCCCCATACCCTCTGCGGATGAGTCCGTATTCCTGGAGGCCTTTGGCATGGGCCCATCTACTTCCTGGGTCTCCCCTCCAGCGGACCCTTTGGTAGACCTTATCACCACTAGGGCATGGAAGGATCCTGACACCGTAGAGCCTACCCAAAAGGCCAGACAAAATTCTTTCCCAGCCATCAGACAGGCAGGCATGGGTCTAAAGGAGCCCCGGTAGACGCTTTGGTGGTTGCAGCTGCCACAAAGAAGGAACTGGCACAGGAGAGTTCCTCGGTTCATCCACCAGACAAAGAGTCTAGGTCGATGGATCGTTTCGGGAAGCGCATGTACTCGTCAGCGACATTTTCTATTTGTGCGCTGAATTACTTGGCACATGTTATCCGACTGTAGCGAGACCTTATATCGGAATTAACTAAGTCTCCCCCGGAGTCTCTGTCGCAGCAGGACAAGCAGTCTTTCACTGCGAAGATGACTACACTGAAATCAGTGACTAATACCTCTATGCATCTCCTCTCTCATGCTACAGAGGGAGCCACTAGGGCTACTGGTACAGGAGTTGCCTTGAGGCGTCACGCCTGGATCAGGTTATGTCAATTTGCGGACCCCTTTAAGGCATCTTTCATCAACTCCCCTTTTGATGGATCATCCCTATTTGGGAAGACTGCACGTGACACACTAACCCAGAGTGAGAAGGACGGAAAGACTTTGTCAGCCATCGGAATCTGCTTCTCTAACCCCCAGAGGTCCTATTCCAGGAACCAAAAGGGGCAAAAGAAGATGTGGTTCCGGAAATCACAGTCCTTTCGTGACACTCAAGAGTATTCGTCCCCCCAGAGGCAGAGGTGGACAAGACCAATGCCATCCCAGAGGCAGAGGGGTTCCCAGAAACTTTGGGTCTAGGGAACCCTTTTCTGACAGACCTGCACAGCAACCCTGAGGGGTTGCCTGGCTGCTCTACTCTGGAGGCAGTCGGGGGGAAGATTTTCCTTACATCCAGCGGCATGGTAGTCCATTACTGCAGACCACTGGGTGTTAAACATCATATCCAGAGGATATTCTATCCCCTTCATTTCATGTCCCATTACTCCAGCATGCCTTCCAGATGTTCCACCCGCTCACAGGGAGGCTGCAGCTTTAGAGGTTTCGAAGCTGCTACAAAAACGAGCCATCGAGCCGGTCTCCCCCAGATCAATCCAGATCAGGCATCTACTCCAGGTTCTTTTTAGTGCCAAAGAAGACGGGGGACCTCAGGCCCATTCTGGACCTGTCTATCCTCAACCTGTCAGTAGAGAACAAAAATTCCAGATGGTCACTCTACAGTCCATTCTACCGTTTCTGAGAGAATGCGATTGGATGTGCTTGTTAGACCTCCAGGATGCTTACTATCACTTCAAGGTGCACAGGAGCTCCAGGAGGTTTCTATGCTTCCGGCTAGTGGCCAGTCACTTTCAATTCAGAGCCATACCCTTTGGTCTCACCACAGCCTCCAGGGTGTTCACCAAGGTTATGGCGGTCGTAGCGGCTCACCTGAGACTTCAGGGCATTCATGTATTCCCCTACCTAGACGACTGGCTCTTCACTGCATCCACCAAACGTCTCTTGTGTCAGGCCCTACACTACTTCCTCAGTCTGGCTCACAAGTTAGGCATCACGATCAATGTCAGCAAGTCACACCTGGCTCCGGTTCAGATCATAGACTTCATCGGGGCAAGGCTAGATTCGATTCAGTCAAAGATCTTTCTCACCCCAGAAAGGATAGAAAATCTCAGACTCCATGTATCGGCGATCTTGGATCACTCGGTAGTCAAAGCAGCCGATGTTCTCAGGGCCCTGGGTTCGATGGCAGCCGCAATCTCTATCCTCCCTCTTGCACGTCTTCACATGAGGGTCCTTCAGTGGAATCTGGCAGTTCAATGGTCCTGGCTAGACCTTCCGATGGATTTCCACATCCGAATCAGTCGGACATGCAGAACGTCACTACAGTGGTGGCTTCAATCGGCGGACATTTTCGCGGGGTGCAACTTTCTAGCCCCTCCAGCTCAAGCCACGGTGACCACGGACACTTCCCAGCTCGGGTGGGGGGGGCACTTCCTGGGAAGAACAGTCCAAGGCACGTGGTCCCCTCCAGAGACCAATCTACACATCAATGTCCTGGAGATGAGGGCAGTGCTTTTAGCATTGAGAACCTTCCACCCTGTCCTACCTCCGAGGATGGTAGCCATTCAATCAGACAACATGTCTGTAGTCTGGTATATAAACAAACAGGGAGGGGCCCGATCCTACCCCCTTTGTCGCGAGGCCATGAGGGTTTGGGAGTGGGCCATATCCACCAGCCGGTTTCTCATAGCAACGCATATCCCGGAACGCTCCAACATTCTAGCGGACAGTCTCAGCAGGGCAATCCTTCTGCCTTACGACTGGTCTCTGAAACCATCAGTGGCGGAGAAGATCTTTCTTGTTTGGGGACACCCCTGCTGTGATCTCTTCGCATCTCCTTCCAACATGAAGTGCAGCAACTTCTTCGCCCTGCTCCCCCCTCCAGGGATGTCCCCAGGGATGCTCTAGTCCATGCTTGGCCTCCCGGACTACTGTATGCTTATCCCGTGTTACCTCTTATTCCGAAGTACCTTCAGAGAGCTTGCCGGCTGCAGTGCAAAGTCATTCTCATAGCTCCCTTCTAGCCGCGTCAAGTGTGGTTTCCCTTCTATGGTCTCACCTGTTGGTTCCTCCATGGACTCTAGATCCATTACCAGATCTGATTTCTCACTCGTCTGGCTTGCCCCTGCCCAACCTGGACAGTCTCAAGCTGACGGCGTGGCTGCTCCAGTTCCCATGATCACCGGGACTCCCGGACTTTCGTCCCCTGTTAAGAATATTCTGGTAGCTTCTCTTAAAGCCTCCACTAGGAATCTCTACAATAGCAAGTGGAGACGTTTTTGCGTTTGGACCTGTCAGCCCAATCTGAACCCGTTTACAGCCCCCGTTCCGGTCATACTGGATTTTCTGGCCGATCTTTTTCAGTCAGGTGCTAGTGCTTCCACCATCAAGGTTCATCTGGCTGCTATCTCTAATTTTCATGTGTGTGAAAATAAGGTTGCTCTGGCTTCTGCCAAATTGTGTAAAGCTTTCCTGAAGGGCACTTTTTTATTGCGACCACCAGTTAAAGAAACAGTGCCCCCCTGGGATCTGACTTTAGTCCTTCAGGCTTTGACCCCCCCCCCCCCTTTCGAGCCAGTCGGTTCAGTTCCGATGAAGTTTTTGTCGTGGAAGACAGCCTTCTTGGTCGCCATCACTTCAGCCAAGAGAGTTTCAGAGTTGCAGGCTTTATCCTCCTTGCCCCGCTATTTGGTTTTCCACAAGGATAGGGTTTTGCTGCGTACGAACCCTTCCTTTCTTCCCAAGTTGTCCTCAGCAGCCAATATTAATCAGTCTATCAATTTGCCAGTCTTCTTCCCAAATTTCCAAAATAGAGGTGAACGTAAGCTTCATTTATTGGATGTCCATAGACAGCTTTGTTTTTACCTCCATAGGACTAAACCCTTCCAGAAGTCGGATCAATTGTTTGTATCCTTTTCTAAACTATTTCTGGGCAAAGCAGTTTCGAAAGTGTCCTTAGCAAGGTGGATAACTCTTTGTATTGCACAAGTTTATAAGGACAAAGGTCTATCTTCTCCTGGTGTACTGAAGGCTCATTCCATTAGAGCAATGGCCACTTCTGCAGCTTTCTGGTCAAGAGTTCCGTTGGATATCTGTGCGGCAGCGACTTGGGCCAATTCGCACACATTCATCTCTCATTATAAATTGGATCTTATTTCTAGAGGGAGAGCATCCTTTGGCTCTGCGGTGCACAGAAATATCCTTCCATAAGGGCCTCCCAGGAATATTAGTAGCTGGGGACTCTGTCCCATATGTGCAGAATGAATGAAGTCAACTACTTCAGATAAAGAAGTTATGTTCTTACCATAACGTTCCATCTGAGTAGTATACTTCATTCTTCTGCACCTTCCCTCCCTCCATCCCCTTCACTCTTCAGGTTTTTCCTGTTTAGAATTGTGGTTATGTTGCCATTTAGTGTCAGCAAACTCGATCTGGGGCTGGATAGTAGGAAGTGATGTAATATAGGTAAGGGAGGAGCTTGGAGTTGATGCTTAAAAATTTTGCCGGCTCGGATCCAAATCGGATCCGTATACCCATATGTGCAGAAGAATGAAGTCTACTACTCAGATGGAACGTTATGGTAAGAACATAACTTCTTTTTTATTTGACAAATTACTTCAAACTACTGGCCACCCAAACCCATCTATCTGCAAGAAAAATACTGCAAGCCCTAGAGTTCATGGCCTCATGCATTCTCCTAATTCCATATGCTAGACTGCATGTGAGGAACCTTAATGGTACGTAAAAAGTCTCTGGAATCAACATTATCAGGACCTGGAAACAGTGATTCCTATCATTCCTTGCCTAAGGACAGAGTTCCTTTGGTGGGCAGAGGCCTGCTACCAAACGAGAACTCCCTTTCACTCTACCCCCCCGCCCAAACCCTGACAACAGATGCATCAGACTATGCATGGGGGGCTCACATGGCAGGCAAGTGCATTCAAGGCAAATGGAGCCCAGGACAAATGCACCTGCATATCAATCAAAAAGAAATGTTAGCTGTACAGAATGCAATGACCGCCACCAAATACCTTATCCTTCCAGGACAACTCTTGATAAAGACAGACAACACCACAGTTATGTGGTACATTAACAAGCAGGGGGGGACTCATTCCTACCTACTCTGCAGGTTAGCCATGGCTCTGTGGAACACAGCCTTGAACAATCAAGTGCACCTTCAAGCTCAATTCCTGCCAGGCAAAGAAAATTCACTGGCAGGCGATTTAAGCAGAAATCTAATGGACCCACACTAGTGGAAACTGGAACCCAACTCATTCAAGCTTCTAATCCACAGGTGGGAAACACCAGAGGTGGACCTCTTTGCTTCCCCTAAAACCATCAATTGAGCAACTTTTGCACCAGAACTCCCCACAGCCAAGTATAGAAAGTGGATGCCCTTTCCTTTACATGGGAAACCTCTCAATCTATGCCTTTCCCCCTCTGCCCCTCCTCTCGAACGTACTACTCAAGATCAAACAGGACAGGCCAAGGACAATCCTGATTGCACCAGACTGGCCACGCCAGCACTGGTACCCACTTTTACGCAGTCTGACAGCAGTGTCACCCTGGCAACTGCATCAGAACCCCCTCTCTGCTGTCCCAGCAGGAGGGCCAGATTTTGCCTCTTCAGCTGCAAACCCTGAACCTAGCAGTCTGGCTTATTCCCTGAATACATTACCAGCAACCCTCAGCAAGCAGGTGCTGGATGTCATCCTTGAGGCCAAGAGGCCTAGTACTAGGAAATCCTATTCAGAAAAGTGGAAAAGGTACTGTTCTTGGTGCCATTCTCAGGGAAGGGACACAACTGTGCCTACGTTACCTCAAATCCTATATTATCTAGCAGAGCTGCTCCACAAAGGCCTATCCTTCTCTTCAATTAAGACTCATGCCTCTGCCATCTCAGCTCATTACAATAGTGAGCCACCACTCTTTTCTTACCCTCTGGTCAAACAGTTCCTGAGTGGAGCTAACAATTTAAGACCCCCCAAGGAGATCTCCCTACTCCTGCCTGGGACCTTAACTTTGTACTAGAGAAGCTCGCGATTCCCACTTTTGAGCCTGCTGCTACAGCAGAGTTAAAATTCCTCTCTTGAAAAACAGCCTTACTTCTAACCATCACTTCAGCAAGAAGAGTGTCTGAGTATTAGGCCCTTATGGCTGTGGAACCCTTCATTATCTTCCATGCAGACAAGGTTTCCCTCAGGACAAACCCATCATTTATGCCCAAGGTGGTATCCAGTGTGGCTTTAAACCAGTCCATCCATTTACCCACCTTTTTTCCTAATCCTCAGAATAAAGGGGAAAGGATCCTGCACTCCTTGGATGTGCACAGACAGTTTAGGTTCTACCTTGACAGGACTAAACCTTTCAGAAAATCTGACCAGCTGCTAGTCAGCTTTGCCACAGGGCAGAGGGCAAGGCCATTTCAAAGCAAACCATCTCCAAATGGATAGCACACTGTATCCATTTCTGCTACAAACACCATGGAAAACTTACCCCACAGGGGATCAGAACCCATTCCACTAGGGCTACCTCAACCTCTACAGCATTTCTTAGGGGAGTCCCTACCAGGGACATCCTGGAAGCTGCAACCTGGAGTTCTGTACACACCTTCACCAAGCATTACTACTTACCTGTCTTTTCTAAATCCAGACCTGGATTTGCTTACAGCAGTCTTACAAGGCCTGCTAGCCAGCCCCAATACTTCTTGACTGCCTCGACCCTTCCTCAGCTTTGGGAATCAACTCAAGTGTGATGACTGCAACAGTGAAACAAGAAGAACATAGTACAGTTATTTACACTTACCATAAATGTAGATGTTTGAGTGTATTCACTGTTGCAGTCCTGGTTACCCTCCCTCCCTCCAGCACCCTGACTTATCTGTACTTTCTACCTATCCTCTTTTTTGGCCATATCTTATGGCAATGGTATTTACTTTTTACTGGAGGTGTTCCACACCATGTAATTGCTTCCTATTTTGGGAGCTCCTGACATCTGGGGCAAGAAAAACTGATGTAATGGCGTCGGCTGCATGTTTTATACCCCTGACGACCTGATGTCATGGAAGAGGCGACAGCATCTGATGCAGAAATCCCAAGACTCTGGTATTCGGGCTGACTGAGGGCTACCTGCAGGCAGATAACCCAAGTGTGATGACTGCAACAGTGTATACACTTGAACATCTAAATTTATGGTAAGTGTACACAACTGTACTTTCTTTGCTTCAGTCAGAGCCGGAGACTTCTCAGTGTTGTAGCTGCCTTGTCTGCTACAAGGTTTTGAACTCGATTCTGAATTTTTTGCCACCCTCTTTGTACCTTGGGGCTTTGGCTCGGATTAGCTTAGCTCCAGCTTCTGCCTCAGGAGGATTACCCGCAGAGCAGGGAGGGACTAGGATCCAGGGACTTTACATCTCTGATCTGGAGTCCTGTCCCTCTCGGGGGAGGTCAGCCTTTGAGGTTTTGAAGAGAGCCATGTCTGATCTTCTTCGTGTTTCACTGTTGCAGTCATTACATTTGGGTAATCTGCTGGCAGGTTGCCCTCAAGTCGGCCTGATTAACAAAGACTTGGGTTCTGCATCGGTTGCTGTCCCTTCTTCCATGTCGTCAGGTCGTCAAGGGTATAAAACATGCAGCCGACGCCATTACATCAGTCTTTCTTGCCGCGTGGTGCCCAAGGCAGAAGCAGTTCACAAGTGCCAATCGGCCGACTCCTGAAATTTTCATTTTTGAGTTTCATATCCGAAGTCTTCAACTAAAAAGCTAAGTACCCCATTGGGGAAACTTTTTCTTGCTCCTTTCCGATGTCAGTAAAAGTTAATAATTGTATTACTTGTGGGAAGCAAATACCGCATAAGGATTTCCATTTGTACTGTATTCCTTGCTTAGGCCCTGACCACGATGTACCTTGTTGTTGGTTCTGTGCTTTATTTAATCAATGCACTGTCAAACGTTGTTACATTTTTGCTTCTAAATATTTTGGCTCATGCTTTAATTATCCAGAAATGTCGTCGGTTAGCAATCCGACTAACTACCGGAATACCTAAAAACCGCAAAGAAAAAGACAGAGACAGGCCGTTGAGGTCCAAAACTGCCGACAACGCTTCTCCTAAGCCAGTCACCAGTTCGCCGGTACTCAGTGAGGTGATTTCGCAGCCCCTGAAACCCACTACTTCGGATTCACAGGCCTCCACTGAGACCCATTCGAAGTCCGATATGCCGCAAGTTGCTTCAATTATGGAACCAGCGGATGTCTCTACCTTGGATGGATACGGAGCCACTGTGCAGGCACTGGCTTCTGAGGGTGTTTTCAGGCCTACATATTTGTACATTAGACCAACGCCATCTTCAAAACTAAGGCCAAAATCTTGACCTATGCCTAAAAAACTGATGCCTTGGCCACATGTGCAGGCCCCTATGCCTAAAAAAAATTATCAGAATGGCTGAAGATTTAATTGCTCTGATCAGGGGTAGCCAACCCCCCCCCCCTTCTAAGAGGCCTAGGCAAGATATTGACTATGAATCTTCTGAGCACGATTCTATTTCTTCTGACTCTTCTAATGAACATGAATTGTCTATACCTACTTATGAGAACTCTGATGCAGAAGATTCCATTCCTTCTGCTTCACCCCCTGAGGATTTTTCTTTTGGGGAAACTTTACATACCTTAAGGGAACATTTCCACTGGGAAAGTCCGGATTTTTCTGAATCTAAAAAGAGACTTAGGGATTTTCTTCTTCTTCTTCCCCAGGATAGGCCTTTGGCTATACCTCCTGTTCTAGACATTGTTGATGATGTTTTTTCAGAATCTAGTATGGCTCCTGATTCTCTGCCTCCGGCTCCTTGTAAGCCAGACATATACTACAGGGTTTCTGACTCCCACAAATTCCTTTTCAAAAATCCTGTTGCGGATCCTGAAACCATTTCTCAGGGTTCCAAGGGCATTAAGGCTTCTACTGCCAAAAATCATACTCCTTCTGATAGAGATTCCAGGGCGCTGGATAGATGGGGTAAGAAGGTTTACATTTCTGCAACCTTGGCAATCAGTGCTTTAAACTGTCAATTTCATATGCTAAAATATCAACAGCATATTATGGTACTGCTTAAACAGAAAATGATGATGATTTCTGACTGTGTGGAAAATAAAGATTTGCAGGATCTATTGCATTCAGCTGAACAAGTTGGAAAACATACTTTACAATGTGGTTTTGATTCCTTGGAGGCCTCTTGCAGGGCTGCTGTAACTGGGTGTGTGCTAAGAAGGCATGCTTGGCTCAAAGAGCAAACTCTGCCTGATCATGTTAAAGCAAAATTGTTGGATGCTCCTTTACAACAGGACTGTCTCTTTGGTAATAAGGCTGAAGAAGTTCTAAAAGAGATGGAAGATAAAGCTAAAATCTATGCACACTGTGAAAGATTTCTTACAAGTTCAACCTCCAAGATTTAGTAGACACTGGCCTACTAAGAACTGGTCCTTTTCAGTTCCTTCGAAAGCCACTCAGGTCAAACCCAGACATTCCAAAGGCATCAGGTTTCAGTCTCAAGGGACTTTCAGAACAACACAATAGGGTGCCTCCTCTTCCAAATCTGGAAACAACAAGACACCTCCCTATGGCAAGCAGTCTCAATGACTTCCCTTTACACTTACCAAGCACTTACCTTTTAGCCGCCCTTTTGGGGGGGAAAACTGGCTCTTCATGCAAAAAACTGGCAACTTATAACCCAGGACAAATGGGTTTTAAATATAGTATCCCAGGGATGCAGATTTCCTTTCCACATGTTGCCAATTCCAAACGGATGGACAGACCTGCCCCCAAATCAGTGGGCAGAGGCCCAGAAACAAGTACTTTCCCTCATGAACATGGGGGCTATTCAACTAGTACCAGAAGAGGAAAAGGGACAAGGTTTCTATTCAAGACTTTTCCTGGTACCCAGAAAAGACAAATCTTGGCGTCCAGTTCTGGACTTATCTACTCTAAACACCTTTCTGGACATCCCAAAATTCAAGATGCTGACTTTTCACCAGCTACTTCCTATGCTAGGCAAAGATGCCTGGTTGGCAACTCTAGATTTAAAAGAGACTTACCTGCATATCCCAATCAGGGAATCTTACAGAAGATACCGCCGCTTCAAAGCAGGCTACTTGCATTACCAGTTCTCTGCACTGCCTTTTGGCTTATCTACTGCACCCAGGATCTTTACAAAGTGCCTGGCTCGAGTAATTGCATTTTGCAGGCAAAGAAATATTCAAATATATCCATACCTGGACGATTGTCTAATTCAGGCAGAAAACAAGGACATTCTTCTAAAACATCTGGCGTTTGTAAAAAGGATTCTAACTTGTCTAGGGTACACTATAAACGAAAAGAAATCACAACTGGTACCCTCTCAAAACATTACATTCTTGGGTGCAAGCTTGAATTCACCTGTCCAGATGGCTTTCCTTACGCCAGAGAAGCAAATTCATTTGGTGACTTACTTCAAACAGGTGGCCACAAAAACCCTGCTTTTTGCAAGGCAAATACTGCAAGCCTTAGGGTTCATGGCCTCCTGCATTCTTCTAATTCCATATGCAAGACTGCAGATGAGGAAACTTCAGTGGTATTTAAAAAGTCTATGGAGTCAGCATTGTCACAGCCTGGAAACAATGATTCATATCATACCTTGCCTGCGCCTAGAGTGCCTATGGTGGGCAGAGGCCTGCCACCAGAACAAGCGACTGCCATTCACACCACCTCCTGCCACCCAAATCCTAACTACAGACGCATCAGACTATGCATGGGGTGCTCATCTGGCAGGTAAGTGCATTCAGAGAAAATGGAGCCCAACTCAAATGCACCTTCACATAAATCAAAAAGAAATGATAGCTGTACAGAATGCACTGCGACAGCCTTCAAGGACTACCTTCATCAAGGACAATTACTGATAAAGATGGACAACACCACAGTTATGTGGTACATAAACAAGCAGGGAGGTACACACTCCTACCCCCTTTGCAGACTAGCCATGGCATTGTGCAACACGGCCTTGAGCTATCAAGTACAACTACAAACTCAATTCCTGCCAGGAAAGCTGAATACTCTGGCACACGAACTAAGTAGAAATCTCATGGACCCACACGAATGGAAACTGGAACCACGGATTTTCAACATGTTGCCACACAAATGGGGGAGCCCAGGCATAGATCTTTTTGCCTCACCCCAGAACTATCAGTTGGACAAATTTTGGACAAGAACTCATCACAAAAAAACCTGGAAAGTGGATGCTCTGTCCTTCAGCTGGAAAAACCTATCAGTCTTTTCCTTTCCCCCTCTGCCTCTGCTCTCCAAAGTTCTACTAAAAGTCAAGCAGGACAAACCAAGAATGATCTTTATTGCTCCAGACTGGCCTCGCCAGCACTTGTACCCACTCCTGCGCAGTGTGTCACACCTTCCATCATGGCACCTGACTCGAACACATTACTTACTGTCTCAGCAGAACAACCAAACTCTGCACACTCAGCTCCAAACTTTGAATCTTGCAGCGTGGCTAATCACCTAAATTCTCCCTTAGCATCCCTCAGCAAACCTGTGATGGATGTCATTTTGGAGGCGAGAAGACCTAGTACTAGAAAATCTTATGCTGACAAATGGAAAAGATTCTGTGCGTGGAATCAGTCTCAAGGGATAAGCACAGCAGTGACCAACATTCCTCAGATTTTGCAATACTTAACTGATATGCTTCACAAGGGCCTGTCCTTTTCTTCCATAAAAATCCATGCCTCAGCCATTTCAGCTCATTACAACACAGAACCTCCCCTCTTCTCTCACCCTCTGCTAAAGCAGTATCTCAGAGGGGCCAAAAAACTTAAGACCACCCAGGAGAACTCCAACCCCTGCCTGGGACCTTAATTTTTTATTGGAGAAACTCACTCTCCCTCCTTTCGAGCCAGCTGCTACTGCAGACTTAAAATTTATCTCCTGGAAAACAGCTTTCCTTTTAGCAGTCACTTCAGCTAGAAGGATTTCCGAATTACAGGCTCTTATGGCAGTGGAGCCTTTCATCATTTTTCATGCGGACAGGGCATCTCTCAGAACCAACCCATCCTTCATGCCTAAGGTGGTATCCAGTGTGGCTCTTAATCAGACAATTCATTTGCCAACTTTCTTTCCCAATCCACAGAACAAGGGGGAGCGGATTCTGCATTCATTGGATGTACACAGACAACTTAGATTTTACTTAAACAGGACTAAATCTCAAAGTAAATCTGAACAACTGCTAATAGCATTTGCTGCAGGGGCAGAGGGAAAGGCTATTTCAAAGCAAACCATTTCCAAATGGATAAGCCATTGTATTTGTTTCTGCTATAAGCACCATGGAAATACTATCCCCCAGGGGATCAGATACCATTCCACCAGGGCTGCATCTATTTCAACAGCCTTTCTCAGAGGTGTCCCTACCAGGGACATTCTAGAAGCTGCTACCTGGAGCTCATTTCATACTTTCACCAAACATTGCCATTTACCACTTTTCTCTAAATCCAGAGCTGGTTTTGCCACTGCTGTCCTGCAGGGCCTTATAGCTGGTCCTAATGCTGTATAAGTCCCTCCACCCAACCATAGCTTTGGGAATCTACCCAAATGTAATAACTGCAACAGTGAAACATGAAGAACATAGTACAGTTGTGTACACTTACCATAAATGCAGATGTTCGAGTGTATTCACTGTTGCAATCCTGGTTACCCTCCCTCCAGCCCCCTTTTTCCCTCTGGCTATACCTCTACTTTCTTTTACTATGCTTAAAAGCCTTTTTGGTGTATTTGCTTTTGGTTGGAGGTATATATTTTTTGTGTTTTTAATTTTATTTGCTCCCCATTTTGGGGGCACCTGACATCTGGGGCAAGAAAAACTGATGTAATGGCATTGGCTGCATGTTTTATACCCCTGACGACCTGACATTATGGAAGAAGGGACAGCAACCGACGCAGGACCCAAGACTTTGTTAATCAGCCTGACTGAGGGCAACCTGCCAGCAGATTACCCAAATGTAATGACTGCAACAGTGAATACACTCGAGCATCTCCATTTATGGTGAGTGTACACAACTGTTCATTTCAACAGCTCAGACTGTTCTTACCTCATCAGATCCTCAGACCCTATCCTTGTCATCCCTGCATACAGAGACTCAACCAATTTCTCCACAGGGACAAGCGAGTACTGAGACCCCAGGCTTCCCAACAGGGTATCCCCTCTTCTGAGACCTCCCTAGAGCATCCTACTGAAAATGAAGTTGTGCAAGAGGAAGCACTTGGATTCCCAGGAGGAATCCGTCACTGAAGACATAGACTTCGATGAGGGCGAAGGGTCCCCAAGGTAGTCTCCTAACAATGTCTCCTTTGGAGACATCCTAAAGATTCTACAACAGAGAGGTGACTGGACACCCAACAATCCTTCGTCTGAGGAGTCCATGTACCTGGAGGCTTTTGGTACCTGCCCATCTACCTCCTGGGTAACTCTGCCTGCTGATGAGCTCATTGAATTGATCTCTTGGTGGGCATGGAAGTGCCCAGACACCATTGAGCCGATCCCCAGACACCAGACAAATTTATTACTGCTCCTAAAGATGAGCAATTCTGAACTAAAGGTGTGCCTGTGGATGCCATGGTCATAGCGGCAACCACAAAAAAAGAACTAGCTGAGAAAAGTTCCTCTATCCATCCCCCCAGCAAGGAGTTTCGGGTGATAGATAGGTTCAGGAAGCATGTCTATGCTTCACTGACCTTCTCCATTTGGTCCCTGAACTATCTGGCAAATTTCACTAGGTTTCAGAGGGATCTAGTTAAAGAGCTACAAGATACTCTGTCAGGATCCACTTTTGAGGAAGCGCAGGCCTCTGTTACTTCTCAGTTGACTACCCTCCAGTCTGTTTCTAACTATTCCATGAGGCTCATTTTTCATGCAGCCAAAGGAACAAGTAGATCAGCGGGTTCAGGCATTTCCATCAGGAGGCGCACCTGGATGTGGTTGTGTGACTTTGCAGAGCCTTTCAAGTCTATGTTCATCAGTGCACCTTTTGACGGCACATCCTTATTTGGCCCTAAGGTAAGACACATCGTCCAGGTATGAGAAAGAGGGGAAGACCCTTTCTGCCATGGGCGTACATTTCTCCACTTCTCAGAGATCCTTCTCAAGGAATTAATGAAGTAGTGAAAAAATGTGTTTCAGAAAATCCCAAGGGTCTTTTCAGGACATACATGGAAGTAGCCCCCCTCCAGGGGCAGTGGGGGGAACTTCAATGGTAGATGCTGCCCTTGCAGCAGAAGAGGCTCACAAAGTCAAGGGTTCAGAGATGCTTTCTTTGGCAGACCCTTCCAGCGCTCCTGAGAAGAGGCCCAATTGTCCTCCTGTGGAGATGGTCAGGGCTCAATTATCTCTGCACCAAAGAGCCTGGCTAGAGATAACATCAGACACCTGGGTGCAGAGGATCACTTCCAGAGGTAATATTGTACCATTTTCCCTTCCTCCTCCCCATTGCAGAAAAATCCTCGATGGTCCACTCAGTCAGAGGGAACAGGCAACTATTCAAATACAAAAGTTTCTATAAAAACAAGTCATCCAAGAGGTCCCACTAGACCAGATAGAATCCGAAACGTACTCAAGATTCTTTGTAGTGCCAAAGAAAATGGGAAACTGGAGACCAGTCTTGGATCTCGGCAACTTGAATAAGTCATTTTGACACAAGTTCTGGATGTTGATTATTCAGTCCATTCTTCCTTCTTTGGAAAAGAATGAATGGATGTGCTCAGTAGACTTCCAGGTTGCATACTATCACATAAAGATGAACAAGCGCTCCAGAAGGTATATACGGTTATGTCTGGGAGCCAGTCATCATCGGTTCAGAGTGCTGGCGTTTGGTCTCACCACAGCCCCCACGATGTTTACATGCATGGCATTAGTAGCAGCTCACTTGAGACTGCATGAATTCCAGGTGTTTCCATACTTAGACGACATGCTCATTTCTGCCCCGACCAGACATTAGCTATTGGAGGCAAGAGACTATGCTCTCCAGATGTGTTAGTGTCTGGGGATATCCAAAAACTACAAGAAATCCTTTCTGAAGCCAACTGAAAGTTTAAACTTTATAGGTGCTATTCTAAACACAAAAGAAAGCATAGCCTCACTTCCACCTTCAAGAGTTGAAACAATCAGATCACAAGTCACGAAAATAATCAGCAGTAACAAGTCTCAGCACAGCTGGTTCTTCAGACTCTAGGATTCATGGCGGCAGCAATAACGCTAGTCCCATTGGCCAGATTTCACATGAAAATGTTGCAGTGGCTGCTATCAGTGCAATAATCTGTCTTTTATCACTCAATGTCAACTAATATATGCAAAAAAGATCTAAGGTGGTGGATCCTCTCCTATTAAATTCTACAAGGTCGCCTGTTTATTCTCCCCCAGCCCTAGGCCACAGTGACTACGGCTGCTTCCCAGCTTGGGGGGGGGGATTTTCTAGGAAAAATAGTCCAAGGCACTTGGCCCTCCATAGAGGTCAGCATGCATATCAATGTCCTAGAGATAAGAGCAGTGCTTTTAGCATTGCAGGGTTTCCAGGATGTTTTCCCCTTGGGGATGATTGCAGTTCAAACAGACAACATGTCAGTAGTCTAGTACTTCAGCAGACAAGGGGGGACCGGATCCTACCCCTTGTGTCTAGAAGCTGTCAGAGTGTGGCAGTGGGTGATCTCATCCAACCGCTTTCTTATAGCAGTACATATTCCAGGGACGTCTAGTGTGACAGCAGACAAACTGAGCAGATGTATTCTTCTACCTCATGAATGGTCCTTCAGTCAAAATTTGACAGGATATTCCATCAGTGGGGTCAGTCTTGTTGCAATCTTTTTGCCTCTCCCCTGAACAACAAATGCAGAAGCTACTTCGCCCTGATCCCCCCTGGTGAGGAGTCACTGAGGGATGCTCTTCTTCATAATTGGCCCTCTGGTTTCCTTTATGCCTTTCCACCCAAGTCCATTAATCCCGAAATTTCTGCAGAAAATGGCCAGGTTGAAGAGCAAAGTAATCCTCATTGCACCGTATTGGCCTCGACGGATTTGGTTCCTCTTCCTTTGGCCTCACTTTCTTCAACCGTGGATTCTGGATCCAGATCCATACCTCACCTAACGGGCATGATTCACCCAGATATACCCAATCTCAGGCTGACTGCCTAGCTTCTCCAATTCCATTAATAGCCAGATGAACTATGCTTGCCTCTCCAGTCCAGCACATACTCCTGTCTTCTCATAAGCCGTCAACATGTAAGCTATACTCCAGTAAATGGAAAAAAAATGCATTCACTGGGCACTACAAAATAACATTGATCCCTTCGCTGCTCCTATTCATGATATTCACGATTTTTTAGCCCAACTTTTCAAGGAGTGGTCATCTTCGACTGTCAAAGTCCAATTAGCAGCAATATCCAGTTTTCACATTTGTTTCTAAGGTTCTTCAGTTGCTTCACATAAACTGTGCAGAGCCTTTTTGAGAGGAACTCTCCTTTTAAAGCCCCTTTATAAAGACCCTACTCCCCCTTGTGACCTAAATTTGGTGCTGCAGGCTATTATACACCCCCATTTCGAACGAGCAGCTAAGTGTGATCTCAAATTCCTTTCTTGGAAGACTATTTTCTTGGTAGCCATAACTTCTGCAAGACGAATTTCAGAGCTTCAAGCCTGGTCTTCCCAACCACCATATTTGATTTTTCACAAAGACAAACTATCTCTCTGTACTAATACATCTTTTTTTACCAAACGTGGTATCAGAGACCAATATCAATCAGTCCATCAATTTACCAGTATTTTTTCCAAAATTTGAGAACAAAGGTGAATACTATTTGTTAGATGTTCACAGACAATTGCATTTTTACCTTCATAGGACTAGAGAGATCAATAAATCTGACCAATTATTTTTTCCTTCTCGGATATTAAATTGAGTAAACCAGTCACCAAAGTAACCTTGTCCAGATGGCTCACCAATTTTATTTCTTTCATTTGTGATTGATTGGCCATTGCCTTACCAAAACCTTTACTGGGTCATTCTGCTGGAGCAATGGCAACTTCATCTGTCTGCCAGTCTAGAGCTTCTATGGATGGCGTTTGTGCAGCAGCAGTTTGGGCTACCCTGTAACTTTGCTACTCATTACAAATTAGATCTGGTCTCCAGGAGTAGAGCATCAATTCGGTTCAGTGGTGCTGAGTAACATCCTTCCTTGAGTCCACCCAGGATCTGAGGTAGCTGGGGATTCATTCTGTCCGATAGGTTGAGGATAGTGTGAAAATTGACAACATTAGATAAAGAAGTTATGTACTCACTATAATGTTCCATCTATTTTGTCCATTTTCATTCTTCAACTCCCCACTCACCAGCCTTCTACCTTTGACCTTGAAGAAGAGCGAGTGTTCTTAGGTTGGCACTTCCCTTGTACTGAGCTTCAGATATAGTCTGTTTGGATCCTTCTGATATTTTCTTTTACTTCTTTTAGCAAACAAGATCTGAGGTACTTAGGAAGGGTGCATTATGGATAAGGGAGAAGCTCAAAATGTTTTTTGGTTACCATGAGCTATTGTAACGGCAGAGTCAGATCCGAGGAATCACATCCAAACCCATAGGTTGAGGAAGAATGAAAATGGACAATGCAAATAGAACATTATGGTAAATAACTTCTTTATGTTTCAGAGAATATCAGTATGTTATTATACATCAATAACTAGGGTATATCCATCACTTAACAGCAAGATGTCTTTTCAAGTCGTAAAATGAGTTCTGTAAAATTCCCCCATCCTCACTAAGATTGTGCCTTTTATTTAGTGGACTGCAGTATATAAATTCCACCCCCCACATCCCTGAACCTCATTAAACTTTAGCATGTTACACTTGAGAGGCATCATGCTTACCTATATCGTAAGGTGTAAACTGTCGCAAGATGCGCTAACTCTGCCAGCAGGACGTACAGTACAATTCCGTCCAAGCAGTCAACAGCAGACAGTACAAGATTCTCGTTGTTACGTGTTGACGCAACGTCCTCTGTCGACTGCTGCAGTGCCGAAAGTCATGGGCAGGCTGTGGCTGTAAACAACCAAAATTATTATTTTTTAAAATCTCCCAACGAGTCTCCGAGTCTGTTGTGGGAAATGCAGGTGGTGCATATCATCAGCCGTAACATAAAATTACAAATTAAAAAAAAAAACTTTGTAATTGAAGGGCCACTCAGGAATTCATGGCATCCTGTTATTTTACCCTCAAAACCAGTAAATTCCAAGGATTTTGGTATGATGAGAGAGGTATGCTACACAGGTTCTTCTGATCAGCAACCACCTGATAGCACATTGTACATAGAATAAAAACAGCCAAAATACTGGTATATGATTAAAAAACAGCAAAGAAGCTGGTACATAATTCTGTGTCTGTATATCCAAACTGAAACGCCTTACATACCAAGCCATGAACACAAGAAAACTGTAGTCTGTTTAGAATATAGAGCTAAAAAAGTACATAAACAAGTTGGATTTTCCATCTAGGATCACCTAGCAATCTAAGTTGCAGTCAGTTACCTGTGCTGTGGCACATGTTTTCTTTCCTTAATAGTATCCTCTCTTAACAGCAGCCTTGCTGTTATCTCAGAGAATTAAAGCTATGAGCATCTAGCAAGCCAATTCTTTCTTTTTCGTGGTGCTGGTATTTGCTGATATTAGAGGAACTTAATTGTCTTGGGTATATGAAACAAATTCTGTACAAAGATTTCCAAATGTTTTGTATTTCTTGCCTGTGTCCAGAGCACAATTTTCCCAACTATAGATAGGAGACATGCCTAGCTGAAGGGCCAGCCCCTTCTTGAGCATCGTAAGGCTCTGCTCCTTGGAAGACCTTGGGTAAGGAACTCCAGGCCCCCTGCTGTAAAAGTGTTTTAAAAGCTAGGGGGAAGCTGTGCAGTGGGAAGCTGTGCAGTGTGTTACAGATATTTTTCCAGTCCCTCTAACAAGATTTGTCAGAAATTACCCAAGCAAAACGATTGTAATCCTCAGTGAAAGGGAAAGGGGCAAGTTTACAAAAAAAGTAGCAAACCAACTCCACAGATGGACCCTTGGAGGGGATGTCAGACCCAGGACCCCTGCAAGGACCAGCTGTGACTGTTCACAGCAGGTCCCCCCCCCCCCCACAACCAACCAACCATATGTTTCCCTCCACTCTTAAATAAGTTAATGTTTGTCATGTGGTGTCTGCCTACCTACTTTGGTGTTTTAACTTGTATGTGTAATTTTTGTTATGTGTAATCATATCCTTAATACTCTGTGTTATGATCATACAGCTCAACTGTCCAAAATTTTGCAGAAGGTCCCTGATTTTGCACCATATTTTTGCACTGTCCTTCATAAATTTTTTTTGGTTTTCTGGTACATCACTGAGGATTACAGTCAGTGAGTAATATCAGATATTATGCATGTAGATGCAAAACTTGCTGTTCTATTAACTTTTAAGTGCATTAGATTAATGTTTTAAAAATTCTCCTGGATCTTGTCCCCCCTCCCCACTATTAATTTTGGCTTTGTTCAGAATTATTGAGTAAAGAAGTTGTGAGGTATGATTATGATATTAGTCCATTGAGACTTTCACTAAGTATATTGGTTTAATATGTATTGCCTTTAGTCCTTTTAGACATTTTGTATGGCCACTTCTTAACCATATTATTCTGTGTTTTCAGCATTGTATTTTATATGCTGATCTGAAACTTCTCAGAGCTCCCTTCAGTGTCAAAGACCCAGTTAGATTTTTGGAGTAGACAGATGGAGAAGTAGAACATATGGGGCAGATCAGTCTTGCAGTGAAGTTTTATTCCTTGTTGGTTTTAGTTCTTTAAATGTCCTTATTCTTGAAATATTCTCTGTCAGCACAGAAAGTCCTGCTGTTGACTGAACAATGTTTGTTTCATTATGTGTTATACATTTCAGATAAGTGTAATGCCATGTACACAATGACTTATTGTGATGTACATGCAAGAACAGGTTGTATGGATTAGATGGCAATGAATGATGACAGAATGTACCTGTTTGCAAGTTTAGGTTAAGGCTGTAGGTTGATGACGAGCTTCATCCTGACCATGATGAGTGGTGTGAGTAAGCTATACCTGGGAATAAAATAGTCATCAATCCTTGACATCCGGTGAAAAATACCCCCAAACATCTTTCTGTATTCTCTGAGTCAAGCTAAGACATTGAAAAGTCTTTCAGCTTTTTTTGGTTAGGAGTCACCACAACGGAACTCCGGTCTGCTGATTGGCAGTGGATTTTTATGGTGCCGAGTTGCCAGCCCGATGCCCAACCTTCAACGAAGGCACACCCATTTACACACGCACCTACCTTGAATGTCTTTAAACGGTCAAGCTAAGACATTAAAGAGACTAATAAAGTGATGGATTTAAAAGCAGACGACCTAAAGTTTATCAGTTCTGGAACATTTAACCTTGGAGACTGCTCTTCTAGAGTTGGCTGTTAATTTAACACTCGAAACAGCTGTTACAGTAATGTAATAAACTTCTAGACTCTTGTTACTATGGAATTATTTAAAACTTATTAACATTTCAGGTGTTTAAATATTAAATTTAGAAAATTGATTTTTAAAATAAAAACTATGACAGCTTCCCAGTTTGACTTGAATGTAGTAAATGATGCATTCACAAGAAAAAGGACACATTTGGATCATAGCAAAAAAAAGGTCATATTCAAAGGGTGGACTCTAACATTGACTCCTAAAGTCACATTAAGAGCTCCAGACACTGCATGAATCTTAAAATTAAAAAAAAAAATATATATATATATATATATATATATATATATATATATATATATATATAATATGATGCTTATGAAGTCTGCATCCTGGAATAAAACAAGTAAATTTCCTTGGCATTCTCTAACCACTTGGATGGACTGTTAGCTGTAGTATGAACTGTCTTTATTTAATAACTCTTCTTTACAGACTGTTTCATGTCCACCACTTAACCCTGCTTCTTTAATCCCTAGAGCAAATGAAGAAGAATCCCATGATTCTGTATTTGTTATTGACACTGTGCTTCTTCCTACATTAGATTTGAAAGACATTCCTTTGCAGAATCCAGATCAGATTCTTTTTCTAGATGGCTCTTGTGTTCAAAGAGATGACGGTGAACTCCTAGCAGCCTTTTCCATATGCACGCAGGACCAAATTTTATTAACTAGACAATCAAATGATAATCGGTCTACTCAAGTACTGAACTTGTAGCTATAAATGAAGCATGTCAAACCGGGAAAGATCAGTCAGTAAACATCTTCACTGACTGTTATGCCTATATAGTGTTGTCCATGATTTTGGTACACTTTGGAAAGAAAGGGATTATTTAACATCAACAGGGGCAGTTATTAAAAATGCTGTTTTTGTTAATGAATTGTTAGATACTTTATTATTACCAAAGGTGATAGCTGTAGTGAAATGTGCTGCACATAAATCTGATTAATCTTTCATTACCAAAGGTAACACATTTGCAAGTATGGTGGCAAGACAGACTGCATTGTCTTATTCTGTTCAGACTATATTTCTGCAAAAATTAAATGAAAATAACTACTTTACAGCAGTTATTGTATTTTCTGGATTAGACAATGACTCTCCAAGATGAAGGTGGATAAGGGATGGCTGTAGTCTCTCTCTCCTAACCTGTTGTGGCACCATCCGGATGGTCAGCTAGTGAACCATATACATTTCTAAACCAGTTTGTAAAAAGCTATCCCATGCCTTTTCATTTGGGCAAAAATGCTTTACTAAAACAAATTTTCACTGATTGGTATGCCCCTTGTCTCTAAGAATTTGCTCACCATTTTGTAAATACTTGTGTAAATTGTTTAGAACATAATGTGGCTACATCAGTACCTGCACCTGTTCAATCACTGAAAAGGCCTTCGGGACCCTACTGTTCCCTTCAGTGGAACTTTACTGAACTTTGAAGTGCAGAAATTTAAATATGTTTTAGTGCCTGCTGACATTTTTTCTGGACGGGTAGAAGCATATCCGTGTGTTAAGGATGATTTGCACATGGAAGCAAAAAGGTTATTGTCAAAACGTTTCCCTGGGTTTGGTGTTTCCTGTAGCATCCAGTCTGACCAAGGATCCAGTTTTACTAGTCAAGTAGTACAGCAGCTTTGTAGAGCATTAAACATTAAATTGCAGTTTCATTGTCCCTACAGACCACAGGCTTCCGGAACACTGGAGAATGCTAATCAGACTATTATTAAGCTCAGAGTAACTAAAGTTTGTACTGAAGCTGGTCTTAAAATGGCCAGAAGCATTGCCTTTGGTTTTATTTAGTATTACTGCCCCCCAGAAAATTGTGCTCTCATGAAATCCTCATGGGCAGACCCATAAGAATGCCTGCTATCCCCCTCCCTAAAAATGTAGAATTACTGATGGAACCATACTTTATAAATCCCTGTGTTCTCTTTTGCAGAGACACTATACTGTTGTTCAGTGTGTAGGTCAATAACCAAGAGAGCAGGATCGCCATGACCTGTGTCCCAGGGACTTTATATACATCAAAATGCATTCCCAAAGAAACTCACTTAGCCCCAGATGGAAAGGACCATACTTGACGTTGCTCACAACTGCTACTACCATTCATTGTGAGGACCTCCCCACCTGGATCCTTGTGTCGCATGTCAAAAAGACTCTCCATTGTGACAAGTGCAAACAAGAAACCACTGAAATCCAGTTCTGTTTCATGTGGTCTATCATCAGCCAAACCAGACAACAAACCAGAACATTGTTGCATCTGGCAGTGACAGCCTGTGAAGTTTTGCCATCCAAACCAAATCCAGAACAAACTAGGAGTTATTTGTCATCTAACCAGATTCCACATAGGCCATCCAGCTCACATCCAGAATGGAAAGCGGTTAAGTTACCCTTGTTACCTGACCAACATCATGATTCTGCTACCTTATCTTATTCTCATTCAGCTTCCAGTGATTGTCTGACAACATCTTACTTTGCTTCCATTTCCAACATTACTGATTCATCCTGAATTTTGGACACTGCATTATCCAAACAGCCTTCCTTTTCCAAAACATCTGCAATTAAGGTCCTTGATTGATGACTTTTTGGTGACTGATTTCATTTACATAAACAGCAGCCCACCCAACATCCCTTGTTGACAGTTTCTTCACAACTCTGTTCAGCCCCAACATGCTCATTTTTTCTGGGGACCAATAATTTCTGCAACTACTGTGCTTTTTATCATCATTTGTTTTGCCTACTTTTGCCATTCAAAACAAGTGCTTAATCCTCTGTGACCATTGGAACTGTAAGTACTGAATAATTGTTTATTAGACATACATGCATTACTAAAAGTAGAGACAGGTGTCTTGTTAGAACTGAGTCAAGAGTACTTGAATGGCATCACAGATTTAATACTTTTTCTGCTGCCTTGCATACCTATGTACAGACCCTCAACATTAGCAACTGCTGAGTTTGTGTTTTGCATATATTCCTACTGCAAATGATGGGGGTATTCCATTGACTATTATGCCAGTGTCAGATTCTGAGCTTCATACTGCATTTTGCCTTATATTTCCTAGTAAAAATCAGAATAAACAAGTTGCTAGCCACTTTAATGTAAAGCTGCTTCAATTATCAATTAGTGTTAAATGGCATGTTTGCTATTGTAAAAATGCAACACTGTTGGAATTAGTGCTTGCTATTTTAAATGGAAAATTTATGGAGGGGTCAGCTTCTCAAAAGTGACTCAGTAGGTAGCACAAGGAAACTATATCAGGTTGCAAGACAAAGACAGAATGATAAAGGAAACAGACAAAACAGCCACAGTTGAAAGGTTTAAAATATTTAATAATAAAAACACAAGACAAATCTTATTACTTCAACACCAGTGACATTACAGAGTTCAGAAATCACAGGCAAATGCTTTACATTAATACTGTAAAATAGTCTGACATAAATATAGAAAACAGCTAGACTAATCTGGCTGTTTCTATCTATCTCTAAGGGAAATGACTGTTCTAAATTAATATCCTACTTACAGAGCAAAGGCAGTGTGCTGGTGAGTTGATGTGTTCAGGTTCAGACAAAATCCAAAATGCTTAATTCTCTCTCTCTCTATGAGAAAGTCTTAAGTTGATAACACAGTACTGCTGAGTCATTTCACATTACATCATTCTTGACACTTCTCTGGTTCCCAGGCTAACAGAAGCTCATAATTTACATTTCTGAGTAAGCTGCACCTGGCCAGGAATCCAGGTCTGTATTACGTTGTCGAATGCTAACAACATCGAACGTTATATGGTCGACTCCATATGTTCGAAGTTGCAAGTATTCGAAAACGAAAGTGGAAATCTCCATAGAGAAGATTTCCATTTACTGCACTGTAGTGTAATCTCGGAGTTTGTATATTTAAAGAGCGGGGAGTATGGGGGGGTGTAGGGGGGCTTGCTCCCCTACTTAAAATGTTCAGGTAAGTTTTTCCTGTTTTTAATTTGTTTTATTTAATTTTTGAATAGTTGCAACTTCGAACAAAAGGTGTTGACCATATCACGTTCAATGTTGTTAGTATTCGATAACGTAATATAGACCCCCAGGAAGGCACAGCAATAAAAGACATTATACATGTAAAACCTTAGTAATTATCTCTTAAATCAAGACAATCGAAAGAAATTTATAGCCCAGGCATCCTGTCTCTGAGCTTGAGATCGGTCATACAATGCTTAATTTATCAGCTTTCTTCCAGCAGAGTGCACTGTGGTTACATTTTAGAAGCTCAGTACAACATATAGTTTAATCATAACATATAGTTCCCTTTATATTTGTAGAACAAGCCTATGGATTACATTAATAATTACAATGACATAGAATTATTTACAAAATTCGATCTAGCTAGGCTGGCAGCCTTCACACAGGTCTGAAAACATCAATACATTGTGCTAATAATCCTAATGCAACTTTATTTCTTTCACTACAAAATGGAAAAAAAAAATTTCAGAATATTATAGTAACCCAAATACAGGAGAATTTAAAAGCAATGTTTTCAGTTGTAAAAAGCTTGTTCATGATAGTCCTGCCAGAGTTAGAGGTCCAGGGGTATCTCCTTTAACAATTCTAACAAAAGTTCTGCATAGTTAGAAATCCATTGTCAACAGTAACTTAAACCCGGAAAAATTCACATTTATTTGTGTAGCAGGTCATGTTGCAGTTTGGGTCGCAGCGACATGTAAAGGCAACATCTGTGTAGCACCTTCTGAAACAAGATGTCACAATTCTTGAACCTGCAGCTTCCACACCTGCAGTTTGTCTTTATTAACCTTCACTGTTAATTCTGCTGAGTCAAAAAAAAAATAGTGACCTGTGTACAATTATGTACAGTTCTTGAAGCTAAAAGCAAATCATCTACATATTGAATTAATGATACACAAGGAAATTTAATCTAACCTAATCGTTTCTTCATTTCTTCTCCCCTTGTGGTAATCTAGTCCAGATGTACTGCTGACCTTTATAAGTAAAAGCAAATTGATATTGGCTGGCTGGATGTGTGGGAATAGATATTTCATCTGCCTTCTTTTCTGTCACTGAGAAGGTAGTGGCATCTGAAGGGGTAGAACTCAATATTGTTGCAAGGTTAGAAATAACTGGAAATGCTGGCACTACTTCAGCACTGACTTCACATAAGTTTTATGGAAACCTAAATGTACTTTTTTCGGTTTCTTAACTGGTAAACTAAAGTGTTACAGGAAGTGTGTGTTGGGACAATGTTGTAATAAGGCAGAAAATAGGTTATCTACCTCTATCAACAAAGTATACTGAACTGCCAGGATCTCACAAGGTTTTAGTGTTATAACGACAGGTTCTGCATATTTTATGAGTCCTACCGTATTGTCATAGGTAGTCCAGGGCTGTGTAGGGGTTACATTTAATTCTTTCATACCAGTATTTTCTGCTTTCTGTTATGCTGTTATGAAAGCAAAAAGGACATCTTCATTTGAACAGTTTGTGAATATAATCCTAAAGATTCATAAGGAATTTGTAAAACTACACCATCAGATGTGCAATAAAGAGTACATCAAAGTTCACATAGTAAATCTGTACCTAAGGGATTTAAAGGAGATGAATTTCCTACAATAAAAGCATTCTGATCTTTTAGTGGACCAGTTTGAAAAGAAACCAGTTTGATTTCTGGATAATCTAAAGGAACTTCGGACACACCTACATCTTAAACTGTATGTTTAGATAGTGGAAGGTATTCTGCTTTTCTGAAATAATCGTATATCTAGTATTTCCTGCGTCTACAAGAAATGGGATAGATGTAGTTTGCACTGTAACATTGACAAAAGGACCATCTTGTTCAATCTGTGTCAATGGAAGTAAGTGTCATTCTGCTCATAGCTGTCCTAACAAGTTTGTTGGCTTTAGAGTAGTCAAAGTCAAAGAAAACTTTGTCATTCAGAGCTACACCACTGTGTAGCTGAATGAAATTGTGATGCTTCTTTCCCAGTGCAAAAACATACATACAGAGAAGAAGAAGAATAAAATAACATAAAAATAAAAGTAAAAATCGAATAAAATTAACATAATGACCAGACACACTTTACATATAAATAGAATTGAGTAACAACATGTGTATGACCTTACTGTAACATAAGAACTAAGCAGCATATGGAATCGTCAGCATGAATATTGCACAGTGTGATTTATATTGCACTTCAGAGTCTTAGTGTAAGGTAAGGCGTGAACCAATGTTAAATATGCACATCATTTAGTTATTGCACATGAAAAAACTTAATACGTATAGTACAACAAAGCCTGGATATGTAAGGATCTGTACAGTCAGATAAATAGCATAACTATGTGGTAGGAGGGGGAAGTATGCATTTACAATCTACTGGCTCGTTTTTCACCAGAGTTCAGTAGTCTGATGGAGAGAGGAAAGAAACTGTAGTTAAGGCTAGAAGTTCTACAGTGCATAGTTCTGTATATCCTACCCAAGGAGAGGCAGGAAAATATACCATTTGCAAGATGCGAAGGATCATTGGATATCCTCCTGGCTCTACTGATGCAATGTGATTTATATAGGTCTTCCAGAGGTGCAAGAGAGAAACCAGTGATTTTCTCTGCTGCCCTTACAACTCGCCTAAGAGACTTGTGATCGAAATTGTTGCAGCCCCCATACCAGACAGTGATGTTAATGGTAAGGACGCTTTTGATGGTACCCCTGTAAAACGTTTTGGAGGAGAGTCTTTGACAGTTTTGCTTTCCTCAGTTTCCTTAGGAAGTGCAATAGTTTTTTTGACCATGTAAGATGCATGCACTGACCAGAACAGGTCCTCAGTGATATGTACTCCCAGAAACTTTGTACTTTTGACCCTTTCTACTGTCATCCCTTTCAGCTCTAGAGGTTGGTGTGGTTCTTGAGACCTTCTGAAATTCACAATCATTTCCTTAGTCTTGCTGATATTTAGTGCTAAGTTGTTTTTGTCACACCAGCCCAACAGATGTTCAGTCTCGTTCCTGTAGGCCGTCTCCTGTCTGCCTCTGACCAGACCTGTGAACATGGTGTCATCTGCGAATTTGATGATCTTATTAGACTTGTGTCTGGCAACGCAGTCATGTGTCAGTAAGGTGAATAAGAAAGGTACTCCTGTATTCAAGGTTATGCTTTCGGAACTGTTGTCACCCACACAAACTCTTTCAGGCCTTTCCATGAGGAAGCTTAGAATCCAATTACATAAGTGGGAGTTGATGCCCAACTGTAGTAGCTCATTATCAGTTTCTGAGGGATGACTGTATTGAAGGCAGAACTGAAGTCTAAGAATAGTAGTCTTGCATAGCAGTTCTTGCTTTCCAAGTGGGTCAGAGATGTTCTTCGTGTTTCACTGTTGCAGTCATCACCTGTGGGGTTATCCCTGCTGTGGTAGCCCCCGGCTGGCCCGAATACCAGAGTCAATGTTTTTCTGCATCGGCTGCTGTCGCTTGTTGACTGTCATCAGTGCTATAAAGCAAGGCAGCCAGCGCCATTACATCAGTCTTTCTTGCCGTGGAGCCCATAACAGAAGCAGTTCACAAGTGTGCTGGTCGGTCGATACCAGAGCTCGAATTACAGCTGAAAATGTCTAAAGCCAAGTACCCCGTTGGGGATCCTTTCTTCTTGCAATAACCAATGTCCGAAAAAGTCAACTATTGTCTCGCCTGTGGAAAGCAGATCCCACACCGAGACTTCCATTCATACTGCATCACTTGTTTAGGCCCAGACCACGACATCCCCCATTGCCAGTTCTGTGCCCTCTTTAACGCGAGAACCATTTGTCGTAGAGCTCTTATTGTAGACAGGTATTTTCGTCTTCCACCTTCGCATTCCAAAATGGCGTTCGTCAGCCAACAATTTGTAGACATTCTGAAAAAACATTGAGATAAAGATAGAGACAGACCACACAAGGCTAAGCCTTCTGATGACACCACTAAGCAGGTCGTCAGTTCTCCGGAATTCAGTGAGGCGCTTTTGCAGCTCCTGATGCCCGATACAATATCTATGCAGGCCTCTACTGAGACCCTTTCAGAGTCAGGAATGCTGCAAAAATCTTCTTAGTCTTCCGAGCCTTTGGTTGTCTCTGCCTTGGTTGGGTCTGGAGCCATGATGCAGGCACTGGCTTCCGAGGAGGCCTTTCGCACTACCGATGCTAGGCAAAAAGACGTCTTCTCATCCAACTACCATTTCTGTCAGACCGATGGATACTGTTAGACCTAGAAGCCAGGCCATTCCTAGAAAATCTACCTCTAGCCACTATGTTACTCCTGCTCCACCACCCCAAGCCCAAATGCTTAATATGGCGGAGGATCTTATCTCGCTTATCAGGGGTAGTCGGGCCACAACTTCTAAAAGGAAAAGAAACCCTTCTCCTGAACTAATGACAGAGCAAGATTCTGAGGAATGTGATTATTCAGATTTTGAAGAGGAGCAACAACTTCTGACTGCTTATGAGGATTCAGATGCAGAGGAATCCATTCCTTTTGCTTCCCCACCAGAAGACCTTTCCTTTGGGGAAACCCTTCAAACCCTCAGGGAACATTTCCACTGGGAATCTCAGGTCTTCCCTCAGTCTAAGAAAAGATTGAGAGTTTCTAGACCTGCCCCAGCACAGACCCCTGGCCATCCCCCCTATCTTAGAAGTGGTGAATGATGTTTTCCATGAATCCAACTTAGCCCCTGACGCCCTTCCACCTGCTCCCAGTAAACCTGACAGGTATTACAGATTACTGGATTCTCACACCTGTACAGAAACCCTGCTGCAGACCCGGAGGTCATTACACAGGGATTGAAAGGAGCTAAGGCTAGTTCTGCAAAGAATCATATTCCTTCTGACAAGGATTCCAGAGCAGTGGACAAATGGGGTAAAAAAGTATACACCTCTGCAACTTTAGCTAGCAGAGCACTCAGCTGTCAATTCCATGTGTTAAAATATCAACAACACACTTTGGAACTATTAAAGCAAATGATTTCTACCTTTCCTGACTGTGCCAATTCGAAAGAGTTAGCAGATTTACTGCACTCTACTTGTCAAATAGCCAAACACTCATTACACTGTGGATATGATGCCCTAGAAGCCTCAAGCAGCAGCAGTGTCAGGATCTGTCATTAGGAGACATGCATGGTTGTAGGAACAACTTCTCCCCATTCATGTCAAGTCTAAATTAATTGATGCACCCTTGGATAAGGACCGCTTGTTTGGAGTAAAAGCAGAAGAGGTGCTTAAAAAGATGGAAGACAAAGCAAAAATCTGTGCAAACAGTAAAAGATTTCTTTCAGGATCAACCTCCTAGGTTCAGCAGGAATTTTCCCTCTAAGCAATGGTCCTTTCCTGCACCTAGCAGACAGGGGCAAAGTAAGCCCTACAGGGACAGACCACCCAGGACCCTATCCCAGGAACAGCAGAGAACCAAACAGTGGACCACATCCACCCCAAAGGCAGGGAGTTCTAAGCCATTCTTCTATGGCAAAAACTTTCAATGACTCCCTCTGCCCTCCTTTCACTCACCAAAAGCTAGGAGGAAGGCTCTCCCTCTGCAAAGAAAATTGGCTCTCTGTAACAAAGGACCAATGGGTCTTAAAAATTATTCTTCAGGGATACAAATTCTCTTTTCACAAACTCCCAAGTCCAAGAGGGTACTCAGACTTACCTCTAAATCAGTGGGTAGAGGCACTGAAACAAGTCCAAACTCTCATATCCCAGGGAGCAGCAGAACGTGTTCCTGCAAATCAAACAGGCAAAGGCTTTTATTCCAGACTATTCCTTGTTCCTGGAAAAGAGGGCACTTGGCGCCCCATCCTGGATCTATCCATTCTGAACACCTCCCTGGTGGTCCCCAAATTCAAAATGCTAACTTTGCAGCTGCTGCTGCCTAAGCTACCAGAAAATGCCTGGTTAGTGACCCTAGACCTAAAAGATGCCTACCTCCACATCCCCATAAGGGAATCCTGCAGGAAATTTCTTCGCTTCAGAGCAGGCTCACAACACTTTCAGTTCCCTGTGCTACCCTGTGGCTTATCTACTTCTCCCAGGGTATTCATCATGTGCTTAGCCCCGGCCATAGCATTTTGCAGACAGAGAAATATACAGATTTACCCTTATCTGGACGACTGCCTTATTCAGGCAGAGTGCAAAGAAAAGCTGCTCCAGGACCTCCTCTTTGTCAAAACCATCCTAACTTCCTTAGGGTTCACCATCAACGAGAAGAAATCACACACTCCAGGAGGATCATTTTCTTGGGAGCACTGCTGGACACAGCATCCCAAATGACCTTCCTATCCCCAGAAAAGCGGAGCTCCTGCCTCTCTATTTACCCATCTGTTTTCCAGACGTCACCTCACGGCGAGAAAGTTCCTGCAAGCGTGGGGTACATGGCATCTTGCATCCTTCTAATTCCTCTGGCCAGGCTTCACATGAGAAAACTTCAGTGGTATCTAAAGAACCTTTGGTGTCAGCACTCTCAGCCTCTAGAGACCTCTCTCCCTCTGATCCCCTGTATAAGGGCCAAGTTTCTCTGGTCAGCAGGGGCCTGTGCCAAGAACAAGGGTCTTCTGGTGCACCCAAGGTCTTTGGGATGCACAGCACCTTCCCTTACACATCAACCAGAAGGAAATGATGGCAGTACAAACGGCTCTGACATCCTTCAAACCCCATCTCAGGCCAGGGGTTCTCCTTATCAAAACAGACAACACCACAGTAATGTGGTACATCAACAAACAGGGAGGGACCCAATCTTACCCTCTGTGCAGGCTAGCCATGAACCTCTGGCTGACAGCCTCCTTCATGGGATTACACCTAATAGCCCAGTACCTACAAGGAATCAACAACACCCTAGCAGACAACTTAAGCAGAAACTTGCTGGATCCCCACAAATGGCAGCTCCACAGAAAAATATTTTTGCAAGTCACTCAGGAGTGGGGAACTCCGGAGGTGGATTTCTCTGTTTCACACCTCACCCACCAGCTAAAAGAATTCTGTACCATGGAGTATCACCACCTAGCGTGGAAGGTGGATGCCTTGACCTTCCCCTGGAATTCCCTCATTGTGTACGCATTACCTCCTCTGCCTCTTATTCGCATTACCTCCTCTGCCTCTTATTCCCAAGGTACTGATCAAGATAAGGGAGGAGAGACCAAAGGCTATCCTCATTGCTCCAGATTGGCCCAGACAGCATTGGTACCCCTTGCTGCGCAACCTGACATCACAGCCTCCCAGGCAGCTTCCCCTGATCTCAGACCTCTTGACTCAGGTGGTGGGGGGGGGATGCTGCACCCAGACTTACAGACTCTCAAACTGTCAGCATGGCTAATAATCTAAAAGCAAACAAGGGGCCCCTGTTAAGCAAACAGTTCCTAAACATTATCACAGAGGTCAGAAGGCCCAGCACCAGAAAACTTACACAGGGAAATGGAAAAGATTCTGCTCCTGGAGCCAGTCCAGAGGGGGCAGATGTTCTTCGTGTTTCACTGTTGCAGTCATTACATTTAGATTATCTGCTTGCAGGTAGCCCTCAGTCGGCCTGATTATCAAAGTCTTGGGTCCTGCATCGGTTGCGGTCTCATCTTCCATGACGTCAGGTAGTCAGGGGTATAAAGCATGCAGCCGACGCCATTACATCAGTCTTTTTGCCGTGCGATGCCCAAAGCAGAAGCAGTTCGCAAGTGCCGGTCGGCCGACTCCTGAAATTTTCGTTTTCAAATTTCAGATCCAAAGTCTTCAAAAAAGCTAAGTACCCTGTAAGGGATCCTTTTTCTTGCTCTAAACCAATGTCAGTAAAAGTTAACAATTGTATTTCTTGTGGAAAGCAAATACCTCATAAAGATTTTCATTCATACTGCATTCCTTGCTTAGGCCCAGACCACGACGTCCCTCACTGTCAGTTTTGTGCCTTATTTAATCCTCAAACTATTCGTCGTCTGTTCATTTTCGCATCTAACTTTTTGGTACTTTTCAATTATCTAGAAATGGCTTTGGTAAACGTAAAGATAAAGACAGAGACAGACCGCATAGGTCCAAAGCTGCCGACGATGCTTCCGTTAAGCTAGTCGCCAGTTCACCGGTATTGAGTGAGGTGCTTTCGCACCCCCTGATACCCACTACGTCAGATTCGCAGGCCTCTACTGAGACCCATTCGGAGTCCAGTATGCCGTGAGATGCTTCTTCGACTATGGAACCTGCGGGTGTTTCTACCTTGGATGGGTCCGGAGTCGCTGTGCAGGCGCTGGCTTCTGATGGTGTATTCAGGCCTACTGATTTGCATATCAGACCAACGCCATCTTCTTCTTCAAGGCCAAAAACTCGATCCACGCCTAGAAAACCGATGCCCAGACCGCATGGTCAGGCCCCTATGCCTAAAATACAAATAAGAATGGCTGAAGACCTTATTACTCTAATCAGGGGAAGCCACACTTCTGCCTCTAAGAGACCTAGAACTGATTTTCCTTCTGATCAGGATTCTGAAATTTCTGTTTCTTCTGATGACCAGGATTTGCCCTTATCTACCTATGAGGTTTCTAATGCAGAGGACTCCATTCCCTCTGCTCCCCTCCAGAAGATTTCTCTTTTGGTGAAACTTTGCATACTCTTAGGGAGCATTTCCACTGGGAAAGCCAGGACTACTCTGACTCCAAAAAGAGGCTTAGGGAATTCTTACTCCTACCTCAACACAGGCCTTTAGCTATCCCTCCTGTACTGGACATTGTAGATGATGCCTTCTTGAAATCTAGCTTGGCCCCAGGCACTTTACCTCCGGCTCCCAGGAAACCTGACAGGTATTACAGAGTACCTGACTCTCACAAGTTCCTCTTTAAGAATCCTACTGCGGATCCAGAGACCATTTCACAGGGACCCAAAGGCATTAAGGCTACTACTGCCAAAAAAACCTACCCCTCTGATGGAGATTCCAGGGCCCTGGACAGATGAGGTAAGAAGGTATACACTTCTGCTACTTTGGCCATTAGGGTCTTAAACTGCCAGTTTCATATGTTAAAGTATCAGCAGCATATTATTGGATTACTTAAACAGAAAATGATGTTGATTCCTGACTGTGCTGTAAATAAAGAAGTACAGGATTTAATGCATTCTGCTGAACAAGTTGGTAAACATACTTTGCAATGTGGCTTTGATTCCTTAGAGGCATCTTTCAGGGCTGCTGTCACTGGGTCTGTACTTAGAAGGCATGCTTGGCTTAAGGAGCAAACTTTGCCAGATCATGTTAAAGCTAAATTACTGGATGCTCCCTTAAACCAAGACCGCCTGTTTGGCAATAAAGCAGAAGAAATACTTAAAAAGATAGAGGAAAAAGCTAACTCTATCCAAACTGTTAAAGATTTCCTGCAAGTACAGCCTCCCAGATGTTCACCGTGTTTCACTGTTGCAGTCATGACTGCAGGGTTCTCCCCTGCCGGCAGGCAGCCCCAGGTCGGCCAGAATCCCAAAGTCTGGGTCCGGCGTCGGCTGTTCAACCATGCTCCCTGACGTCACAGCGCCAGGAGTACAAAGCTGACACCCGACGCCATCTTCTCCAGTCTTTCTTGCCGTGTGGTGATAGCAGTTCGCAAGTGCCGGTCGGCTGACTCCTGACGAATTTTACTGATATACTTCGGTCCGAAGACTTTCTTCTCCACTCAAAGCTAAGTACTCCGTTGTGGAAACTCTTTTCTTGCTCCACTTCGATGTCAGAAAAAGTTAATAATTGTATTTCATGTGGGAAGCAAATACCTCATAAGGATTTTCATTCTTACTGTATTCCTTGCTTGGGCCCTGACCACGACGTAGCTAGTTGTCGGTTTTGTGCTAGAGTCAATCAACGTACAATTAAGCGAAGGTACGATTTTGCTTTTCATTACTTCGGTAGGCGCTTTAACTACAAAATGTCGTCGGATACGGTCCTGGTTACCGGAGTTCACAAACGTCGCAAGGATAAAGACAGGCCTCCGAGGTCCAAATCTGATGATAGCGCACAAGCGGAGCCAGCTTCAGGTTCGGCCGTCGTCTGTGAGGCGCTTTTGCAGCCCCTGTCGTTGGCCATTTCAGAACCGACGGCCGAAACGGACTCTCATGAGGAGCCAACCAGGCCTTTAGATATTACTGTTGCAGGACCTTCGGACAATGCTCCTTCGGATGGGTCCGGAGCCGCTGTGCAGGTACCGGCTTCCAAAGGGGTTTTCAGGCCTACTCAGCTACTAATAAAGGCAAAGCCAAAGACAAAGGCAAAGACTCCTTCAAAGTCAAAGACTTCAACACAGGCCTCTTCTGAACCGGCTCCCAAGTCACAGAAACAGTTACTTAAGATGGCGGAGGATTTAATTACTATGATTAGGGGTTCTCATCCCCCTCCAGACAAAAGGCCAAGGCAGGATGTTTCTTATGATTCCTCTGATCAGGCTTCTGTTTCCTCAGTTTCTTCTTCTGATCAGGATTATTCTTTCCCTCCTTATGAGGATTCTGATGCTGAAGAATCCATTCCTTCTGCTTCTCCCCCTGAGGATTTCTCTTTTGGGGAAACTTTGCATGAAATGAGGGAACATTTCCACTGGGAAGGACAGGAGTTTTCGGAATCCAAGAAAAGACTGTGGTAATTTCTTCTTCTTCCACAACATAGACCCCTGGCTATTCCTCCTGTTTTAGATATTGTGGATGATGCCTTTTCGGAGGCTAACTTAACCCCTGACTCTTTTCCTCCTGCTCCTGTTAAGCCTGATAGATATTACAGGGTTCCTGATTCCCATCAGTTTTTATACAAGAACCCTTCTGCTGACCCTGAAACCATTTCTCAGGGTTCTAAGGGAGTTAAGGCCGCTTCTGCCAAAAATCCCATTCCTACTGAAAAGGATTCTCGATCCTTAGAAAGATGGGGCAAAAAGGTGTACACTTCTGCTACTTTGTCCATTAGGGCTTTAAACTGTCAGTTTCATATGTTTAAATGCCAGCAATTTCTATTGTCTGTCTTAAAACAAAAGCTTACTTCCATTTCTGCCTGTGCAGATGATAAGGAATTACATGACTTATTGCATGCCACTGAACAGGTTGGGAAGCATGGTTTACACTGTGGATTTGATGCCTTGGAGGCTTCTTGTAGGGCTGCGGCCTCTGGCACAGTCATTAGAAGGCATGCATGGCTAAAGGAACAAAATTTACCTGAACAAGTAAAGGCTAAATTATTGGATGCTCCTGTTCAGCATAATGTTTTGTTTGGATCAAAAGCTGAAGAGGTGATTAAAAAGATGGAGGATAAGGCGAAATCCATGCAAACAGTTAAATATTTCTTACAAGTACAGCCTCCTAGATTTAGCAGGAATTGGCCTTCAAAAAATTGGTCCTTTCCCACTTCTGACAGGCCTCAGAGGGGTAGATATAGACGCTCCAGAGGGAGGCCTCAAACACAAGCTGCTTATAGACCAAGACAGTGGACTGCTTCCACCCCTAGGGGAGGAGAGGACAGGTCACAATCTCAAAGGAAACAAACTCAATGACTCCCTCTGTTGGGCTACAGGAACTTCTTGCCTGGAAGCCCCTCTCGTTGGATAACTCTCTCTTTTATCAAAATTGGACTCAAATAACCCAAGACAAATGGGTTTTGGATGTGGTTTTAAGAGGTTACAAATTCCATTTTCATACCTTGCCAAGGCCAAGTGGATGACCAGACCTTCCAAAACATCAATGGACGGAGGCCTTAAACCAGGTGGAAGCTCTTTTGGCTATGAATGCCATAGAACTGGTTCCTCTTTCAGAGATGGGAAAAGGTTTTTATTCAAGGCTTTTTCTAGTCCCAAGGAAGCAAAACTCATGGAGACCCATTCTGGATCTGTCGGTCTTGAACACCTTTCTAGAGATTCCAAAATTCAAGATGCTTACTCTACAGCAGCTACTTCCATTGCTGCCCAAAAATGCATGGATGGTAACTTTGGATTTAAAGGAGGCATATTTACACATTCCCATCAGGCAGGATCGCAGAAAATACCTCAGGTTCAAAGCCGGATCGAGGCACTTTCAATTCTCTGCGCTGCCCTTTGGATTATCTACTGCGCCCAGGGTCTTCACCAAATGCCTGGCTCCAGTAGTAGCTTACTGCAGACTCAAGGGAATTCAAATTTACCCTTATCTGGACGATTGTCTAATTCAGGCAGACAGCAAGGATGTCTTACTCCAGCATCTAGAATTTGTACAGAACCTCCTCAAGTTCCTGGGATTCTCTGTAAACATAAAGTCAAATTTGACACCATCTCAACAGATAAATTTTCTGGGTGCACGTCTAAACACTACAACCCAGATGGCATTTCTGACATCCGAAAAACAGTTACAGCTGGCTTCAACTTTCAGAACCTTGGCATCTTTAACCCATCTATCTGCAAGGAAATTCCTGCAGGCTTTGGGTTATATGGCCTCCTGCATCCTTCTCGTACCATATGCAAGACTACACATGAGGAAAATACAGTGGTACCTAAAAAGTGTATGGTCTCAGCATTGCCACAGTTTGGACATACTGATCTCCGTCCTTCCTTGCCTTCAAAAGGAATTTCTTTGGTGGTCCAGGGCATGTGCTCTAAACAAAGGGAAGCCCTTCCGTCTGCCTCCTGCCTCTCAGATTCTAACCACGGACGCCTCGGATTATGCTTGGGGAGCCCATTTTCAGGGCAATTGTTTGCAGGGCCTTTGGACAAAGGATCAGAAGCACCTGCATATCAATCTAAAGGAAATGTTAGCCATTCAGAAAGCTCTATTGGCCTTCAGGAATCTTCTACAACCAGGACAACTGTTAATACGGACAGACAACACCACAGTTATGTGGTACATAAACAAGCAAGGGGGATCTCATTCCTACCCCCTTTGCAGACTAGCCATGGATCTATGGAACACAGCTCTAGCTTGCAATCTGGATCTTCAAGCTCAGTTTCTACCAGGAAAACAAAACTTCCTGGCAGACAGTCTGAGCAGAAATCTGTTGGATCCACACAAGTGGATGCTGGACACCACAATATTCAGAATGATAACAGCAGTCTGGGGATGTCCTCACATAGACCTCTTTGCATCCCATCTCAATCATCAACTACAGACTTTTTGCACCAGGTCTTTCCACAGAGAAGCTTGGAAAGTGGACGCCCTGTCATTCATTTGGAGGAACCTCTCGGGATATGCCTTTCCGCCTCTTCCTCTTCTTCCACGGGTTTTATTGAAGATAAAACAGGACAAGCCCAAGATGATAATCTTGCTGGCTCCAAATTGGCCTCGGCAGTTTTGGTATCCAACTCTAAAAAACCTATGCCTGGAGCCCCCTTGGGTTTTACCTCAGTCTCCGAACCTTCTGTCCCAACATCAGGGTCAGGTTCTACACTCCCGTGTCAGAACTCTCAGCCTGGCGGCCTGGTTAATCCAGGGCCTTTGATTTCTTCTTTACTGCCCAAGCAGGTTATGGATGTCATTTTAGAAGCCAGATGTCCTAGCACTAGAAAATCTTATGCAGAAAAATGGAAAAGATTTTGTTCCTGGATGCAGGCTCAGGATTCTGATCCTCTTCTTCCTAACATTACTTTAATTTTACTTTACTTGACAGATCTCTTACATAAGGGTCTCTCTTTCTCTTCCATTAAGATACATGCCTCTGCTATTTCTGCTCATTATAATACAGACCCTCCCATCTTTTCCCACCAGCTCATGCGACAGTTTCTCAGAGGAGCTAAGAACTTAAGACCTCCTAGATCTCCTCCTATTCCTGCTTGGGATCTCAACTATGTTTTGGAAAAACTAACCTTGCCTCCTTTTGAGCCTGCTGCCTCCTCTGACATCAAGTTTTTATCTTGGAAGACAGCCATCCTGTTAGCCCTAATCTCTGCCAGGAGAGTTTCAGAGTTACAAGCTCTTATGGCTGTGGAACAATATATTATTTTTCATCAAGACAGGGTCTCTTTGAGGACTAATCCTACCTTCATGCCTAAGGTGGTTTCCAAAGTGGCTTTAAATCAAACTATTCACTTGCCAACCTTTTTCCCCACTCCTCAAAATAAAGGGGAAAGGATCTTACATTCCTTGGATGTGCACAGACAGCTACGTTTTTACCTGAACAGAACCAAGGACATCAGAAAATCAGAACAATTGTTTGTTTCTTATGCTTCAAGTTCCCAAGGTAAAGCCATTTCAAAACAGACCATTTCTAAATGGATTGCTCTTGGAATCAGATTTTGTTATTCTCACCATGGAAAGCAAATCCCAGGGAGTATACGGACTCATTCCACCAGAGCTGCTGCCACTTCTGCGGCCTTCCTCAGGGGAGTTCCTACCAAGGACATTTTGGAAGCTGCAACTTGGAGTTCAGTGCATTCATTTTCTAAGCACTACAATCTACCTCTTTACTCTAAGTCTAGGGCAGGCTTTGCCTCTGCAGTCTTGCAGGGCCTTTTAGCCGCCCCTTCCTCGTTATGACCTCCTCCCTTTCTTTCAGCTTTGGGATTCTACCCTACAGTCATGACTGCAACAGTGAAACACGATGAACATAGTACAGTTGTGTACACCTACCATAAATGTAGATGTTCGAGTGTCTTCACTGTTGCAGTCTGGGATTCTCTCCCTCCTGTCCCCTCTTATTTTTACTTTTGTGTATTTCCTTTTTTCACCATTCTTCTGAGGTGCATTTGCAAAGGTTATGGGACCTTTTTCATTTTGGGACTCCTGACATCTGGGGCAAGAAAAACTGGAGAAGATGGCGTCGGCTGTCAGCTTTGTACTCCTGGCGCTCTGACATCAGGGAGCATGGTTGAACAGCCGACGCCGGACCCAGACTTTGGGATTCTGGCCGACCTGGGGCTGTCTGCCGGCAGGGGAGAACCCTACAGTCATGACTGCAACAGTGAAGACACTCGAACATCTACATTTATGGTAGGTGTACACAACTGTATTATTTAGTAGGCACTGGCCTTCTAAGAATTGGTCCTTTCCAGTCTCTTCCAGGCCTTCTCAGTCCAAACCCAGGACCAGCAGACCACCCAGGCTTCAGTCTCAAGGTACTCACAGGCCTAAGCAGTGGGGGGGCTCCCACTTCCAAAGTGGGAAGTGGTAAGACACCCCCTATAGTAAACTGTCACAATGACTTAACCTTAAACCTTCCCAGCCTTGCTCAACTGACACTTCCTTTAGGGGGAAAGATCACCCTGCATACAAAAAGCTGGGAACTCATTACCCAAGACAAATGGGTTCTAAATATAGTTTCCCAAGGATACAGATTCCACTTCCACTCCTTACCAACCCCACACGGTTGGCCAGACCTACCCCCAGGTCAGTGGGCAGAGGCTCAACAGCAGGTTCTCAATCTTCTAATTGTCAGGGCTATTCAGCCTGTCCCAGAAGAGGAGTGGGGACAAGGTTTTTACTCAATACTTTTCCTGGTACCCAGAAAAGACACTTCCTAGCATCCTATCCTGGACCTGTCTATCCTAAACACCTTTTTGGTAATCCCAAAATTCAAAATGCTAACTCTTCATCTGCTGCTTCCCATGCTAGGCAAATATGCCTGGTTGGCAACATTGGATTTAAAGGAAGCCTACCTGCACATCCCAATAAGGGAATCTTGCAGAAAATACCTACGCTTCAGAGCAGGCTACATGCACTATCAGTTCTCTGCACTGCCCTTTAACTTATCTACTGTACCCAGGGTATTCACAAAGTGCCTAGCTCCAGTCATTGCATTCTGCAGGCAAAGAAATATTCAAATATACCCATACCTGGACGATTGTCAAATTCAGGCAGAAAGCCAGGACATACTATTAAATCATCTGGCATTTGTAAAGAAACTGTGATAACCTCACTGGGGTACACCATAAACGAAAAGAAATCTCACCTAGTACCCTGCCAACAAATTGTATTCCTGGGAGCAAGCTTAAATACAATTTCCCAGATGGCCTACCTCACAGCAGAGAAACAAGTTTATTTGACAGCCTACTTCAAACTGCTGGCCACAAAGACCCAGCTATCTGCAAGGAAAATACTGCAAGCCTTGAGGTTCATGGCCTCTTGCATTCTACTAATTCCATATGCAAGATTGCATATGAGGAAACTACAATGGTATCTAAAAAGCCTATGGTGTCAACATTCTCAGGACTTGGAATCGATGATTTCCATCATTCCTTGTATAAAGACAGAGTTCCTTTGGTGGGCAGAGGCCTGACACCACAACAGGGGACTGCCATTCACTCTACCCCTGCCTCCCAAACCCTAACAGATGCATCATACTATGCATGGGGAGCTCATTTGGGAGGGCAGTGCATTCGGGGCAACTGGAATCCGAGTCAAATGCACCTGCATGTCCATCAAAAAGAAATGTTAGCTGTACAGAATTCTCTGACAGCCTTCAAGGACCACATTCTTCCAGGACAATAATTGGTAGAGACTGACAACACCACTATGTGATACATAAACAAGCAGGGGGAACCCACTCATACCCTCTCTACAGACTAGCTATGACTCTGTGGAACACAGCCTTGAGCTACCAAGTGCACCTACAAGCTCAATTCCTGCCAGGCAAGCTAAATACACTGGCAGATGACCTAAGCAGAAATCTCATAGACCCACACGAGTGGAAACTGGATCCAAAGATATTCAGCTTTCTGAGAAACAAATGGGGGAGCCCAGAGATAGACCTGTTTGCCTCCCCTCAGAACTACCATTTGGACACATTCTGCACAAGGACTCCCCACAGACAAGCTTGGAAAGTGGATGCCCTGTTGCCTCTCCTCAGAACTACCAATTGGACAAATTCTGCACAAGGACTCCCCACAGACAAGCTTGGAAAGTGGATGCCCTGTCCTTTGCCTGGGAAAGTCTCTCAGTTTATGCCTTTCCCCGTCTGCCTCTCCTCTCGAAAGTTTTACTAAAGATCAAACGGCACAAACCAAGGACAATTCTCATTGCACCAGACACTGGTACCCCCTCTTGCGCAGTATGTCACTGCTGGAACCATGGCACCTGCCTGAGACCCCTTTCCTGCTGTCCCAGCAGGAGGGCCAGATTCTTCACCCCCAGCTTCAAACCCTGAACCTGGTAGCCTGGCTAATTACTTGAGTTCTCCTATATTATCCCTCAGCAAGCAAGTGCTGGATGTCATCCTGGAGGCAAGGAGGCCTAGTACTAGAAAATCCTATGCTGAAAAGTGGAAAAAATTCTGTTCCTGGAACCAGACTCAATGGTTGGGCACAACAGTGCCCAGTTTACCGCATATTCTTCAATACTTAACAGAGATGCTTCACAAGGTCCTTTCCTTCTCTTCCATTATGCCTCAGCCATTTCAGCACATTATAGTACTGAGCCACCCCTCTTCTCTCACCCCCTACTGAAACAATTCCTCAGAGGGGCCAAAACTTTGAGACCACCCAGAAGAGCTCCTACTCCTGCTTGGGACCTTACTTTGTATTGGAAAAGCTCACTCTACCTCCTTTTGAGCCAGCTGCAACTGCAGAGTTGAAATTCCTTTCTTGGAAAACAGTCTTCCTTCTAGCCATCACTTCAGCAAGAAGGGTGTCTGAATCACAGGCCCTCATGGCAGTGGAGCCTTTCATCATCTTTCATGCGGACAGGGTGTCCCTCAGGACCCAACCCTTCCTTTATACCCAAGGTGGTATCCAGTGTGGCCCTTAATCAGTTCATTCATTTGCCAACCTTCTTTTCTAATCCACAGAACAAGGGGGAACGAATACTGCACTCATTGGACGTGCACAGACAACTTAGATTTTACTTGGACAGGACCAAGCCTGTCAGGAAGTCTGAACAGCTGCTAGTTGCCTTTGCTGCAGGGGCAGAGGGAAGGCCATTTCAAAGCAAATCATTTCTAAGTGGATATGCCATTGCATTCTTTTATGCTATAAGCACCTTGGAAAACCTACTCCACAGGGGATAACACCCCATTCCACCAGGGATGCATCTACTTCTACAGCCTTTCTCAGAAGTGTTCCTACCAGAGACATCCTAGAAGCTGCTACCTGGAGTTCAGTACATACCTTCACCAAGCATTACCACTTGCCATTTTTTTTCTAAATCCAGAGCTGGTTTTGCCACTGCAGTCTTGCAAGGCCTAATAGCTGGTCCTAATGGTCAGTAATTGTCTCCTCCATTCCTTAGCTTTGGGAATCTACCCAAATGTATTGACTGCAACAATGAAACATGAAGAACATAGTACAGTTGTGTACACTTACCATAAATGTAGATGTTTGAGTGTATTCACTGTTGCAGTCCTGGTTACCCTCCCTCCACCCCCCTGACTTCTATTGGCTATACCTTCTTGTTTACTATACTTAAGCTTTCTGGTGTATTTGCGTTTTGTTGGAGGTGTAACCTTGTATATAATTGCTTCCCATTATTGGGGCACCTGACATCTGGGACAAGAAAAACTGATGTAATGGCATCGGCTGCTTGCTTCATACCCCTGACTGTCTGACGTCATGGAAGATGAGACAGCAACTGACGCAGGACCCAAGACTTTGATAATCAGGCCAACTGAGGGCTACCTGCAAGCAGATAACCCAAATGTAATGACTGCAACAGTGAATACACTCGAACATCTACATTTATGGTAAGTGTACACAACTGTACTTTCCTCACAGCCTTCCATCCCTCTTATCCTGGACTATCTAGCGGAGCTACTCAATAGTGGCCTCTCCTTCTCTTCTTTTAAAATCCACGCCTCAGCCATTTCAGCTCATTTCAATACAGATCAGCCACTGTTCTCACATCATTTGATTAAACAATTCCTCAGAGGGGCTTCTAATATCAGGCCTCTCAGAAGGCCACCCATGCCAGCCTGGGACCTGAATTATGTTTTGGAAAAACTAAACTTACCACCCTTCGAACCTGCTGCTTTAGCAGAACTGAAATACCTTTCCTGGAAGACTGCCTTCCTTCTAGCTGTCACCTCAGCCAGAAGGGTTTCAGAACTTCAGGCACTGATGGCCATTGAGCCCTTCATAATTTTCCATGCAGACAGGGTCTCCCTGAGACTAACCCCTCCTTTATGCCCAAGGTGGTATCTAATGTGACTGTCAACCAGGCTGTACATCTACCCACTGTCTTCCCTAACCTTCAAAACAAGGGGGAAAGAATTCTGCACTCACTAGACGTGCACAGACAGCTCAGATACTACCTGAACCGTACTAACCCTTCAGGAAAACAGACCAACTTCTTTTCAGCTTTGCCCCAGGGGCAGAGGGGGAAGCCCATTTCCAAGCAAACCATTTACAAATGGATATCACACTGTGTCCATTTCTGCTACAGATTACATGGGAAACCACTCCCAGGTCTATTCATACCCATTCCACTAGGGCAGCCTCCACTTCCACAACATTCCTCAGAGGAGTTCCCACCAGGGACATCTTGGAAGCTGCCACGTGGACCTCTGTCCATACCTTTACAAAGTATTACCACCTACCTCTTTTCTTTAAGGCTAGGGCAGGGTTTGCCTCTACAGTTCTGCAGGGCATGTTTACCCATGCCTAGGTCTCTAATCCTTCCATCCCACTCCTCAGCTTTGGAAATCCTCCCACAGGTGATGACTGCAACAGTGAAACACGAAGAACATAGTACAGTTGTGTACACTTACCATAAATGTAGATGTTGAGTGTATTCAATGTTGCAGGCCTGGTTACACTCCCTCCTTCCCCCCTAATATCCTCTTTCCTTGGGGAGACATAAGCTTCTTATGGTGGCATTTAGCCACCAGGACCACTTTACCATATTTCCTTGGGCTGTTGACTGGTTAGGGCAAGAAAAACTGATGTAATGGCATCGGCTGCCTTGCTTTATAGCACTGACAACCTGACGTCAGTTAACAAGCAACAGCAGCCGACACAGAAATACATTGACTCTGGTATTCGGGCTGGCCGAGGGCTACCACAGCAGGGATAACCCCACTGCAACAATGAATACACTCGAACATCTACATTTATGGTTAAGTGTACACAACTGTACTTTCTGTGGACTGCTAGGGAGATGGTATCCGCTGTACTACGGTAAGTAGTGTTCCATGCAGGAGGGTTTTTCAGGTTATTATAGTATTTGAGTGTTTGGTGAACTTGTTTGCTGTCCAGCTAATGGACATTCGTTTTGCTGTTGCCCTACACTGGACCACAGTTAAAACAGGTTTTTAAATGTGGGGTACCTTGTGGTGACTATGGTGAATCAGAGGAGTAATAATTTTGCTGATACTGTCCCAGGGGTTTCTGAATGAATTGTGCTCTACCCCTCCCCCCACAATTTACCCAGAAGTCTGTATTGAACTAAAGGAGCTAAATATCTACTGACTTTTTTTTTTGTTTGTTCCTTTAGTTCCCCAAAAATAATTACATATTGTGCATCATTTACAGTTTCATGGATTCCTAAGCTTGGCCATTTCAAACAAACCTTTTTAATATATTCTTCTGTTTGTGGTAACAAACTTAAAACAAAAGCTGCTGACAACCCACTGGCTGCCGCACCTTCCTTTTACTCGAGGTGTCAAGAAAAAGCTTCAGATGCATCTATCATGTGCTGCAAAACCGCTTCAGTAGATTCGTTTTCTCCCTCTACATGGTAACTTTACTCTTTCCCAGTTAGGGGCAGGGGCAAGCTGTAGTGATGGTTTTTAAGTAGTTATTTGTAGCAGCTAGAAATCCATCATCTGTATGTTTCGAGATTTTGTCACCTATGTAAGGTTTGTCACATATTTTTCTAAAACTATCAGGAGGCATGGAGTCTTTTTAATATGGCTCTCAGGTCTTCAGCGGTAAGGTTTTGCAACTACACATGTCAAGTCTAAGATTTTTCCAAATGTGTTCAGATGGAAGGGAGAGAATCTGTAATAGTTTGAAAATCCACAACAGTCCATGGTTGTACTACTCTTATACTAAGTTCAGCCTCGTTGTCTCTAGCTGCTGCTGGGTTTGGTACATCTTGCAAGAGGTGCATTTGTGTGGAAAGTATATCAATATCAGTAGAAGAGCTACAGTCTGTCTCTTTTCTCCCAGGTTGACTTGCAGGGAATGCCACTAATATTCCTCCCCATCTGTAACAATCGGAAATTAGGTAATGATGTGCTTAATTTTTACCCAAAATGCTAGTTTTTGCGGACTGGCTTTTTTTTAAGAATTTTTTTCATTCCCCCTGTATTGTTTGTGATACAGTTGTTTCCTTGTATTAGCTGTACACATTAACATTTGGCATGAAGGTATTACTGAACGACGTTGACTGGGTCTAATGTTATAACCCTACCCAGAGGGGAAACTGGAAGTAACTTGGGCTTTGTCTGGGGAAGTGGTAGTTGTTTCTGCAAAACTGACCTCCACCTGCAGAGAGGGAGAACCCCCAACTTCTTGAGGCAGAGGTGAGTCATAAGGTGGAGGAGTTGCAAAAGGTAATGGAGGCCAGTCATCACTAGATGATTCTTGCTGTGGGAGTGATGATTTTTCTGTCTTAATGAATACATACTCCAGGAATGGGGATTTTACATCTGCACATTTTTTTAATGTATTTACTATTCTGCTAGCCGTCAGCAGCTGTTAATTTAACCTAGCTGAGTTATATTTTAAGCTTCTAACTACATATTCCTTTTTCTTATTTTTAGATTCTTCTTGCCAGTTATTAAAAGCTGACCAACAAGAGGGATGGTACCTTACTATCCCTTGATTTTAGTTTATTTTTTAGATTTTCTAAAATCTTATCAAAAGTAAAATTTTTTCCAGACGCCATAAAGCACTGTCATTTCTTGTGAGCTCAGACAATTTTACCAAATAATTACAGTTATCTCTACCACACTTATTGAACGTATACCTGCCTCGAGTCCCATGCTTAGGCTATTTTAAACCAGTTGTACTGGCCCCCATTATAAGTACCTACTCTCATACCGAAGGGATAGAGCTGAGATTGTAATTAGGGTCACTCATTCCCAGTGAAGGAATCCTGTCTGTTCTTTTCTTTATATTTGATTAGAAACCATTCTGTCTCCTGATTTGGTTACTCTGTCCTTCTGACAGGGAAACTTAATCCATCCGACAAGGATACTCTGTCCTTGTATATATTGATTAAATCCCACTAGCACTCAGTTTTGTACCTAAAGCAACAAGTGACCATGTAGACATCCAGTTTCCTTGATTTGTACAATTTACCCACTCACATTCAGTTAGAAGCAGTGAAGAAAGTTTGAGTAAACCTTACTTGCAGAGACTTTAGACTATACAGAGGTCCAAAAGTGCATGTTTTACACTAGAAACTTTCCTGATAGAAAAACTGTCTTTCTTTTGGGCCCAGTGGCAATTTTATTAATACAGCAGCACACAAACTGCTCAGAAGTCTGGATATCACAGCACCAAACTGTTAAGGTAGCAAATACATTTCACATAAGCCAGTTCAGCAGAGATTAACAATCTCCTTTATTGCACAGAAAGACAAATACATAGGAGACCAGGGAATCAAGATATTGATCCTTGAAGTACAAAAATCAACATGTTGGATTCCATTTTTCATTAAAAGCAACATTACTGTAACAATCCTAGAACAGCAACTGACCAATTAGAAATGCACTCTACAGCATTAATTTTACTAATGTCTCCTGTTTATGACATTCCATATTAGGCTCACGTTCCAAATTCCATGATTAAGAACTTTCTTACTTGGAGCAAATCTTATACTTTTCTAACCCTGTCAGCACTTGCTAATATTAGACAGGAAGCAACTCAACAGATACAAACTGAAGTATATTCAAGATTTCATTCTGCCATGAAATATTAGAATTGAAATGCATGCACTACCATTTTCCCTTCTCTGTCTCACCCTTCACATAAGGTATAGTGGCTCCTGTGTTGACATGGGATGTATGTCTCCCCACCCAGGTGTGGTAGTTAGAACCATCCCAATACAAACTGTGATGAATTCTTGTATTACATGTCCTGTGGCTGACTACCAACCATGAGGGATTAACGGGCTATCTAAGGTATTGGAGGGCTGATGGCCTGCAGGCAATGGGGAGTAAAAAGAAACTGTGAAAAAATGATACTCTGTCCTTTGTTTGTTACCTTTTAAATTGCCTAAACGATCTGCAGGAAGTCAAATCTATCCAAGTCAAAAATATAATATCCTATAGTATATCCTATAGTATCCTGTTTTTTGTTTATTTTGTTCTTTATTTCTTTGTTTATAGCACTTTGTGTACCGTGTATTTTTTCTAGCTAGTTTCACTGTGTGTGAGGTATTAACTGGAAATTGTCCACTCTTATTAAGCATCTGTTGGGTTGTTTGTTTATGATAACTTGTTGCAGTTAAACTCTTTTTTCTAGTGGCTCCTTTAGCTGTTTAAAACTTTCATTTAAAGGCTCACTGCTGCTTTTCAGCTGTGAGTAACATTTCTGCAGTTTGTTTCCTACCCTCCCTCCCTGTTGGTATAGTGTTTTTGTAGTTGGTGGCTTTGCAGTTGCCCGCCCCTAGTGTAAATTTGATCTGGGACCCTCCTCCCAGTCTAGTGTCATTACCTCATTCTACCCAGTACAGGGAGAGCATTTGAGAAGGCCAATCAGCTTAGTTTCTGCTACTACTTTCTCTCTTTCCTTTCTCTCTTTCCACAAAAAAAAAAAAATGTATCTGCTTTTACTGTATTTGTGTTTTTTCCTACTTTATTTTGCTTTTGCGTCATCTTAAAAGTACTCAGTTGTATTTATTACTGCTTGGTGTAACTCATTCTAAGCCTTTTAGTTTAAGCACCTGGGCTTCAGACCAGTTTTACATTAAGAAGGTTTGTGGTCTGCACTGGAGTGGCAGAACAGGTAGCTTACATCATTCTAAGTTGGGAACTGCTGATTGAGGGCTCAGTGTCTGTTATTCTAAAAGTGTATTAATTCTGATTTAAGCACTTGGGCTTGAGGCCAGTTATTTTACATTAAGAGGGTTCGTGTTCTGCACTCTTGTGGGAGGAGAGGCTGGACTCTGTCCTTCTGAGCTGGGAATTTCTGGTTAAAGGCTTATAGTGACTGCATATTTGAACTGCTTCTTACTGAAATTGGTACACCTTGTTTGCTGTAGCATAGACTAGATCCAGGCCCGCTGAATCTAGCTTTGTTTGTATAACTTAAACACTAATCCAGGCATTCTTTAAAGTATTCAGTTGTATTTATTACTGCTGGTAGTAACTTGATTAAAGTGTAGCTATCATTTCTAAGTCTTTTGGATTAAGCACTTGGGCTTCAGACCAGTTGTTTTACATTAGGAAAGCTTGTGGCCTGCACTGTGGTGGCAGGACAGGTAGCTTACATCCTTCTAAGTTGGGAACTGCTGATTGAGAGCTCAGTGTCTGTTATTCTAAAAGTGTATTAGTTCTGGTTTAAGCACTTGGGCTTCAGGCCAGTTATTTTACGTTAAGAAGGATTGCGGTCTGCACTCTTGTGGGAGAAGAGGCTGGACTCTGCCCTTCTGAGCAGGGAATTTCTGGTTAAAGGCTTATAGTGCCTGCATATTCTAACTGTTTCTTACTGAAATTGGTACACCTTGTTTGCTGTAGCATAGACTAGATCCAGGCCTGCTGAATCTAGCTTTGTTTGTATGCTTGTTGTTTGTTTATTTCCCTGAAACGCTAATTCCACCTAAAACACGGCCTTTTAGCACTTCTGTGGATCCCTAGTGATATCTGCATTGCTTACTGTACTTATTTCCTTGTTTCACTTGAAAGAAAGTTACTGTTTGTCGCTTTTGCATTTAAGTTACCTGTAACACATTGCATTTAAGTTACCTGGCACTTGCTCACTAAAGCAATTATATAAGTCAGCTCTAAAAATTAAAAGCACTACACCCTCACAAACTCCCCTTGAGTACCTTGTTCCCCATTGGCCCTTTTTTCAATTATAAAGAAATTCCCAATACTATTCTAGCATGTCCAAAGGTCAGTTGTCAATCTCCTCTCTGGTCCAGCTGGTGAATCTGGGAATCTTGAGGCAATGTTACAACTGCCTCATGTACACAGACAACCCTCTCCTCCTCCCAACAAATTCCAACACGTGAGAGATGCAACCATATAGCCAAACTGGAGGCTAAGCTCTCTCAACTCAGTACTGGCGTAACCAGTCAGGAGGAGAAGGAAACCACACTCACTACAATTCCAGTCTCACATAGACCTACCACTACAACAAACGAAACACATAAACACACAAAAACATACTCAGAGGCTCTAAATAAAAATCTGCCTAAGCAGCAGAGACCTCCAAAGCAGACACCCAAGCAACCGCTACCCCAAAACAAAACACGTGCAACACATAGCTCACAAAGCCAGTGTGCCGAACAGTCACAGCCCTTAAGGCTAAACAACACACCTGATACACTTGTAATAGGTGACTCTATCGTCAGGCACACTGACGTCCCACTCACCAGGCTGAACAAGGAGAAGATCACGGTGAGCTGCCTGTTGGGCACTAGGATCCGCCACATAACACAAGCACGCAGGTCACTCCAAGGCAAGTACAAATATGACTCAGTCATTGTCCATGCTGGTGTGAATGACCTGAGACGTACCTCCCTGGACTACATGAAAAGAGACATAGAGGAGCTCTCTGAGCATGTAGCCCAGGCCGGTATGACCCTGACCTTGAGTAGCATCTTACCCTCACCAAGAATGATTCCACAATACGAAGACAAGATGATCAATTTCAACAATTGGCTTAAGTGTTGGTGTCATTCAAAGGGGATCCAATGCCTGTCAGCCTGGGATGACATGCTCGACAAGCCACGATGCTTCGCTAGGGACGGCTTACACCTGTCACCCCTGGGCTTTCGGATATTGGCAAAGGCTCTTGCTACCCCCACAGTGCCTTTTTTACGCAAGGCTCAAAAGACAAACCCACCTGCATAGGTATCACAAGGGATAAGAAACTAAGAGTAATGCTACTCAACGCCAGAAGTCTAAACCTCAAGATGCACGCACTCGAAACTCTCCTTAGCATGGAGAACATCAATATCTGTGCAGTAACAAAAACCTGGTTCAAGGCTCCCGAGAGCACCCCAGCACTACCAGGTTATACCTCATACCATGCTTTTCGGCCCCAAAACTTGGACCGAACCACAAAAGGAGGGGGAGTATCAATATTTGTCAAAGATACCCACACCTCCAGGTTGGTGGCACAGCACGAAGCATCAGAGACTATCCATGTGCAACTAAATGTGGGTAAAACTGCCTTCCAGTTTATAGCCTGCTACAGACCACCCTCCCAAACACAGGAACCCCACTCGGCCTTCCTGGGAATACTGGAAAATATGAAGGTCTCTCCAAACACCATTATATTGGGCGACTTCAATTACCCAAACATAGACTGGGAACATTACTCTAGCTCCAACACCCTAGCCCAAAGGTTCCTAGAATTTATAAACTCAAATGCTATGGAACAACTTGTTACCACTCCCACAAGAGGGGAAAACATACTGGACCTGATCATCACCAACATGGGGACACTATGCTCCAGACCAGAAGTGTATCCCTCACTGGTAAGATCAGACCATAAACTAATCTCACTGGATATTCACATCCCGACCCCACCCCCTGCCCAGAAAACCACAGTGAAAAACTTCTCTAAAGCAAATTTCACACGCCTCAAAACCGAGGCGAAATCCTTCAAAGCCCCCGGGCCTGTGGAAAATACGGCCCAGACCGCAGAATCCTTTATAAACGCATTCTATGAACACCTTCAGGAATGCATGGCTCATGCACTCCCAAATAAAACCAAGACCCAATCCTCCAAAGGCAGACGTCCTGTCTGGTGGACCCCAGCCATAAACAAACTATACAATAGAAGGAGGAAGCTACTACATGATAGAGCAAAATCCCAAAAAGGGAAGGCATCTCTGATCAATATTAGCAAAAAACTACGGGCATTCATAAAATCGTCTAAGGCCAGCTTTGAGAGAAAAATTGCACAGGACACTAAGGATAATCACAAGGCTTTCTTTAGTTATGTTAGGAACCTGGGTGGGAATTCCCAGATATGCTCAGAATTAGTCCAAAATGACAAAAAATACACTGAGCCCACAGACATTGCCAACATCCTAGCTGACAGGTTCAGTGCAAACTTCTCCCCCCCCTCCCCACCAAAAGGGCAAATATCAATCCCAACAGAGTACTGCCCCCCTGACATCTCAGATGCTCAGGTAAGAGCCGCCCTCTCCAAAGCAAAAAACACAGCATCAATGGGACCAGATGGTGTCCCGGGCTGCGTCCTACATGAACTCCAAGAAGAGCTAAACCCAAACATAAAACTACTGTTCAATCTTAGCCTTACTACAGGATATGTACCCAGAGAGTGGCGTACAGCAACAGTGGTCCCTCTCTACAAAGGTGGTGCCTCAACGGATCCTGGGAACTATCACCCCATAAGCCTGACTAGCTTGGTCTGCAAAGCTATGGAAAGGATCATCATGGACCTCATAAATAAAGATATTGGGGACCGACAGACACTGGATCCTACCCAGTTTGGCTTTGTTAAGGGCAGATCCTGCCTCTTAAACCTGGTCGATTTCTTTGAAACAGTCACCAAGGCCATTGACGAGGGGAAGGTGGTCCACACAGCCTACCTGGACCTCGCAAAAGCCTTCGATACAATACCCCACTCGGGCATTATAGATAAGCTCACCAGCTTAAATATAAACCCCTATGTCACTAGATGGGTTGCAAACTGGCTCAAGGACAGAACCCACATGGTTAGAATTGCTGGAGCCATGTCAGACTCCAAACCAGTTACAAGTGGCGTCCCACAAGGCTCAGTCCTGGGACCTCTCTTGTTCGGTATATATTTCTCAGCGGTACAGGCCAACATGGAAGGACTGTGGCTGACCAAGTTCGCAGATGACTGCAAACTGGGCGCCATAATCAACTCTCCAGCCGACACAAGCATCCTCCAAAAGGGCCTCATAGAAACAGACAACTGGTGCCAGAGCCATGGCCTCAAGCTAAACGCCAAAAAGTGCATAGTCATCCCCTTTGGCAAAAACAAAGTGCCCACAAATTACCACATAGGTGGTAATCCATTAAGTACAGAAGAAGTCATTAGGGACCTGGGGACCCAAGTTGATAGCAATCTCTCATTTGACAACCACGTGGCCAAAGTGGTTAGAAAAACATTTTATATAGCCCACCTAATCATGAAGGGATTCACATCTAGATCAGGGGAGGTCATCGTGCCTCTTTACTCATCCCTCATTAGGCCCATAATTGAGTACAATGCCCCTTTTGGGATGTACCTTACCAGACACCTGCAGCAACTGGAAAGACTCCAAAAGTACCTCACCAAGAGGATCAAAGGGCTCATACAGATGCCATATGCTGCCCGGTTAAAGAAACTCCAGCTCTACTCAGTGGCATACCGCCTGCTCAGAGGCGATCTGTACCTGACGTATAAAGCCATGTCCAACCCGGAATTAATGGACATGCTGCACCTCAGAAAATCCAAATCCCATTGAGCTACGCGCTTGAGAGACTTGAACCTCAGCACTGAAATAAATAGGACATGCTGGAGGGACAGATTCATAACCCAGAGGCTCCCTTCACTCTGGAATAAAATCCCAGTCCAGGTTAGGCAGAGTCCCACATTGACTCTCTTCAAGAGGAATCTTGATGAGTGGATGGGAGATCGTAGGTTTACCCCGGCTATCACTTCTGTGTCACTGTTAGACAGAGGCACAGTATACTAACCTCAAAAAAAGGCATAGCAAAATTAATTTAAAATGGGTGGCGAAAGCCAAACACACTCTGGCTAGGCTTATAAATGCCCTAGGGCAGATAGCCTAGTATGAACCTATAATCTTTTTTAGCACAGAAGCAGTCTAATGATCCATTTCCTTAACCATTATGTAAAGTTTAAGACTACCTTCATAAATCTTGAAAGGGAGGATCTGACATGATTTTTTCCATCCCCTTCTTACCAGTCCACCCTTCCTCAGCTTTGGGAATCAACCCAATTGTGATGACTGCAACAGTGAAACAGGAAGAACATAGTACAGTTGTGTACACTTACCATAAATGTAGATGTTCTAGTGTATTCACTGTTTCAGTCTTGGTTACCCTCCCTCCAGCCCCCTGACTTCTCTTTGCTTTCTACCTTTACTCTTTTTGGCCATATTTTATGGCTGTGGTATTTATTTTGGGGGCTCCTGACATCTGAGGCAAGAATAACTGAAGTAATGGCATCTGCTGCCTGTTTTATACCCCTGACGACCTGATGTCATGGAAAAAGCGACAGCATCCGACGCAGATAACCCAAGACTCTGGTATTCTGGCCAACTGAGGGCTACCTGCAGGCAGATAACCAAAGTGTGATGAATGCAACAGTGAATACACTCTAACATCTACATTTATGGTAAGTGTACACAACTGTACTTTTTTCCTCCCTTACATCTCTATCCTTTTGCCGTGCCTTTTAACCTAGCTCTTTTTTAGTTAGTTTTTGGCTAAAAAACTGTCTACTGCAGATTTCCAGGTTCCTTACCAATTTCTTGTGCAGCTATATTGGCTGTAGTATTTTGCATCTAGTTACTCTGCTGCAGATTTATTCTTATAGAGTGCTTTACTTTGGAGTTTTTCAGCTTCAGCATTGCCTTTTGTTTGTGTGCTTCACTGTTGGTTATTGCTAATAATGAGAGAAAATTTACTAGTTTTAAAAGGCACAATTCTCATGGGCATAAGATTTTGCTCTATGATGGGCATTTGTTATTCATAAGTTGCCTAGGCCACAAACATTTAAAACAAAATTGTGGCATTTTTTTCTGTTCTGTCAGTTATAATTTGGTAGCTAGAAAGAGCATTTTAATTTTTAATGGGATAATACTCTGGGAAGATTTTACCTCAACCATGGCTTCCGCCTCTGAGGACTATGGGTCCTCAGAATTTTCCAAAGTCAAGGAGAAAGAAAGGAGCAAATGCAGAAAAAAACATAATACAAATAAGCAAGAGGGAGCTAAGAACTGTCCCTCCTGAAATTCCTTTTAGAAGGCAAAGACTGGATGTCAGTAATGTTCTGCTTGTTCTCCTGGTGTCTCAGTGTAGTGGAGGAATCCATCTCTGAGATTGTCAAGGCCAGATAGTGTTTCTTTCTTGTCGAAGGTGAAACTTAGCAGATCTGAACCTTCCATACCTTCATCCATCAGGTCCGTCTAGTATTTTCACTCCTGCCATAGTCACTCTGACACTTTTAATCTTGTCTGTGGGAAAACCAAGAGCATTTCTGTAGTCAGCGATTAATAAGGTTTTTTTTCCTTCCCTTCTGGTTCCATTGTGGCTAGGGATGCTTTGTCTTCATCTCTGATGTTTCATCATCATTCCATCCTACTGCTGATTCCAGTGGGACTGTTGGACAATATGCAGGTGTCTGTGTTGATGTTGATAGAAACATTGACGCTGGTGGTACACTCGGTCTTGAGACCTTTGTCATTTTGTTTGATACCTCCTGTGTTAATGGTATTGAAGACAGTGTGTCCTCTTCTGGTATCAAGTTGCTTAGGCCAGTTGTGAATGTCTTGACTCTTTAACCTTAAGAGATATCTAAACTGGCTTTGAGCCCGAGCAGTTTCCTGATGTTGACAGCCGATTTTGACTGATCTGTGCTGACAGCATTGGTGGCAATCAGTGTGAAGCTTGGCTGGTCATTGTTTGTAATCTAGGGACTGGGGGAAGGCACCCAGCACTCCCCTGACATGTGTGTGTGTGTGTTTATCTATATATATCTCTATCTATATATATATATCTATATATATATATATATATATATATATATACATCTCTATATATATCTATCTATATATATATATATATATATATATATATATATATATATATATAGATATATATAGATATAGATATATATAGATATATAGATATATAGATATATAGATATATTATAGTTGTATCTGGAAATTCTGAAAATATTGAGTGTGGGTAAGGTCAACCGCTATCTAGTTGACAGCAAATGGTTGAATAGGCAGTTGATCAACAGGCGTGCCCTTGACTAGGCAGTTGATCAACAGGCGTGCCCAGTCTTGGAGTTAGTATACCAAGGGATGTGGGGGGGGGCAGAGGGGCTTGCCCCCTGCAAAAAAACAATGTTTTTACTTTTATTTTAGTGTTTTTAAGTTTGAAATTGCATGCACCAAGGTGGTTTCTTGGTACATACTTAGTGCAGTGCTGACTTCCTTGATTTTTGACCATATGTAGTTGATTTTTTTTTTTTTTTTTGAGGTCTACTATGGGTGTTTTTATTAAAAATAGGTACACCAATCGATTATATATTTATTCATACTCCAGTGTAACACAACACTGAGGAAATAGATTGGTAACCTTGGAATAAAAGGTGTAATCCAACCCTCGTAAAGTGTTTTCAGCTGTTAAGCTAGAAGTTGTAGTAATACAGACCTAGCATCACACAGCATAGTGCTGTTGCTGATTGTTTCTGTTCTGACTCTTGCCTCCATCAGCCAAGCTAGCCCCGATCCAGGAGAGGCTACTGTACCTCCCTCAGCACACTTGTTGCTCCCCCCCCCCCCACTCCTTACCTAATAGGAAAATATAAATATAAGCCCGCTACTGTGGTGCCATTTTTAAACATTCTTTCCTCAACAAGGACATCTCCTTGGTCCGATGCAGCGTGTGCTTCGCAGTAAGTGTGTCCAACTTATAGCTTTGGTCTAGCTTTTTAAACTGATATATACTGGAATACTTTGCTCCACATTTAATGAACTGTTTAATTGTAAAACACTGGATTCTGTCATCATTGAGCTGCTCGTGTCATTACATAAACTAACTACTACAGCATATTGCTGTTCCTGTAATCACTATACTGATAATAAATCGTATCAACTGTTGAAACTTTACTGCCTATTGCTTTGACTAAACATTGGGTGTATGGTACCTGCTTCTATACTGTGATATTTGATGCATTGCATAGCCGTTTGTTCAGTGGTTAAGATTTGTACCTCCTGCGGAGCTACTGTGTGCATGCAGTGTTTAAATGATGTATATACGCTGTATCCTTTTAGTAAAGGTTGTTGCAGTTGCAGTTTGTGTGAGAACTAGCCTTGCCTATTTGCTCGGACTCTATTCCCTCCATTCTGTATATCCATCCTTTTGTTTGCTCACCTAACTTCCCTCATCTCCCAGTTTACTCTCACCCACACACATATCCTGTCTTACTCGGCTCTTCTCCTGTCCTCTAATTACCCTACTTGTGTCCTTCCAATGGTTTTTTACTCATTTCTTTTCAGCTGTTGTAGTGATTATTACTCATTTCTTTTCATCTTTTACAGCCTAAACCCCCCCCTCGCATAACAAGGGCAGCCCGTTCCTTGTCCGCACTAACCTAGTGTTTTGGACAGCTACAAGTAGTGCATATCAGCGGCTCCCTCCCTGCAGTCTACAAGATAATTTATCCCAAGCAGCATAGTGCAGGTGATTGCCTATGGTTTTTAAATGTTGTTTTTACCCTCTCTGTAATACTTTCTGGCTGCACACACGCATGGGCAGGCAGTATTCAGAGCCATTTTCGTGCTTCTATAATTGAATCTAACTCACCCAATTAGTGGTGTTTCCCTTTCTGGCCACTAGATGGCAGTCTGTTACTGCAAATAGTAAGATCCCACTGTCCAAACCAAAAAAGTTAGATAACTAGCTGGAATACGAACTAGATAACAAAGATTACGACTGCTATTTTGATCATAGCCATTACTATCCCAAGCAAGTGCACGGCTTCCAAGCCCTGACTACAAACTCTACCTAGCTAGAAGTTGCAGTAATACAGACACAGCATCACACAGCATAGTGTTGTTGCTGATTTTTTCTGTTCTGACTCTTGCATCCATCAGCCAGGTTGGCCCCGCTCCGTTCTCCCTCACTATGCTCGGGCTCAATCCGCTACCATACCCCCAGTTTCCACCCACCCCCACGTCAACTACATTTATACATAGCTATCCACTCCCCCCAAACACCCAACAACCAATCCATATCCCTCCCTCCCCGCATTAACTCAAACAAACCACACCTACAAATCCAACCAATTAACACCTCTCCTTTAAAAATAGACATACCTCCTGCAAATGGCTTATGTGCCTATCACACTACATCTTACAACTACCCAGAACAGGGCAACTTCCCACACCCCCATAAAGCCACTGCCAATTTCTCTCCTATCCTATCTACATACTCCCTAACAATTAACCCCAGCTTATACAATACTACTGCTGTAAGCTCTAGCCATATTAGACTCTTTACTCTTACCCCAAATCAACAGCACCCCAAAAATACTGTACCATACTAGTAAAACTAGCAAAATTAATACATAATGTCCATCACCAACTCCTGAGTGCTGGTGATATCCACCCAAACCCAGGACCTAACAATACAAGTCCTCTGACCAATTCACATCTGCTTCCCAAGTCAACACAACTTAACTCCAGGCCATTGAACACTCTACTCCTCCTAAACCTAAATATTAGAAGCATAAACAACAAAACACATGAACTACACACTCTAATCTCCCAATACTCTCCTGATATAGTCAGTATAGCAGAAACATGGCTAAAACCATCTACCCAAGATACCGAGATTCTACCACCTGGATATACAATACTTAGGCAAGACAGACTAGGTAAAAAGGGTGGAGGCATTGCCCTGCTGTACAAAAATTGTTTATCCATAACTAAACGCGAGGTAACTACACCCCCTTTAGAAAAAGCAGAAATTCTCTTAGCTAAGCTTAAAATAAGTAACAGAAAAGCCATCAACCTAGTAACAGGATATATCCCACCAGGCAATAACATCCCTATCATGGAGACATTCTTTCTTTGGCTATCTCAGTCCATGCCTCAAGAGACAATTGTATTAGGTGACTTTAATATAGACTGGCTCACATGCTCTGCTCAACAACCCACTAACCACATCAATCTTCATACCTTCTCTCAAGTAATCAAACAGCCCACCAGAATAGTCAAACACAGTAAAAAAGAAAGCCTATTAGACTGGATCTTACTAAATAAAATACCCTGTTCCTGCTTAGCCAGAACCCTTCCAGACTCATTGAGTGACCATCAAATTACATTCTTACTTAAATACAACGCCCAGCACCCCCCAAAGTCCTATACTTCAAACAATTAGAAACAAAACACACTTTAACCCCACTCACTTCAGACAAGAACTAAAGCTATACAATTGGTCTGACCTTTATTACCTACCCTTAAACGAAGCTATCCCAACACTTCAACTCCATCTTCTTAGATATATTAAATAGACATTCCCCTGCAAGAACTACTAGAGTAAAGTCAAAACCAGTTCCATGATTAACTAGGGAAACTAGACAAAAAATAGCTGAAAGAAATAGAGCCTGGACAACCTGGAGGTCCAATAAAAGCCCTAGTACACAGCAGGCCTACCAACAGTTTAGGAATCTAACCAAAAAACTAGTTATCCAAGACAAGAGGAACTACTTCAATACCCATCAAACCCAACATATGTATAACCCTAAGAAATTCTGGTCAGGTTTAAACAAGTTACTACACCCTGGTAAAACCATTACCCCCCCCCCCCCCAACATCAGGTTTAACAAAAGACAATATAGCCGAATCATTCAATACATTTTTTTCTGAAACTGTACAAACACTAGCCCAACAATATCTCACTGTCACTGCAACAGGTGTCCCCACTTCGACTAACTACATGCCCACTTTTAAACTGCAACCCACCCCAACCTCCTACATAAGAAAGCTACTATCCCAGCTGAAACCCACAACACTAGGAATAGATTCCCTCCCCAATTAATTTCTAAAATTGGCAGCAGCAGAAATAGCTGAACCAGTTTCTGTACTAATCAATGGATCAATCACTGAAGCTACAGTACCCCTGATTTGGAAAACTGCCTATATCGTACCTCTTCATAAAGGTGGCACTTCCTATGACATATCCAACTACCGACCAATCGCTATTCTATCTCCACTGGCTAAAATATTAGAAAAAATGCATCCACCATCAACTTATGTCCCACCTTATAAATCAGGAACTCATATCTCCAACTCAGCATAGTTTCCATCCAGGTCATAGTACCACCACAGCACTGTTAGCATTCACAGATACCATAAACCATAACAGGAACAATGGTAAACTTACTTCTGCCCTTTTCTTAGACCTATCAAAAGCCTTTGATATGGTTAGCCATGACAAACTTATCTGCCACCTCAAAAACCTAGGATTAGACAACTAATCAATCTCCTCGTTCGACAACTATCTTAGGGACAGGCAACAAGCAGTACGGTGGAACAATAACTTGTCTGCACTTTACCAGTCACTCTTGGGGTACCTCAGGGATCAATACTGGGTCCCTTGCTATTCTCAGTTTTCACAAACAATCTCCATTCAGCGGCAAATAGCACCAGCCTTATCCAATACGCAGACGATTTCACTATAATATGTAGTGCCTCAACCCTGCAAGAACTACACAATAAAACCCAGGATAATTTCAACTCAGTTGAAATTGGCTTGCTGACAATGGCCTCATTCTTAACCCCAAAAAGACCAAGATCCTGCTATTTCACCCCTCACAAAATACCAGCCTTTCCGCCACTTTCAATATTCACTCTAAAAATGGTACACTTATCACACCTGAATCTCTCACAAAACTACTAGGCGTCACCATTGATAACAAGCTAAAGTTTGATATCCACATTAATCTAGCTATTATAAACACTCACAGAAAGCTAGGTAGTCTTTACAAACACAAATCCTACTTGACCCATACTGCTAGGACCACAATTGCTCTCACTCACCTGCTCTCAACATTACTTTATGCATCTCCAGTCCTAACAAATCTATCCAAAACAGAAACCAGCAAACTGGCAACCTGTTATAATCAAATAGCCAAATTTGCTAATAACTCATCTTTTAGAACCCATCACTGTCATAACCTAAAAAAATTAGACTGGCTTGAACTGCCAAATTTATTAATCTACAATCAACTTATTACATATAAGCTGCTCTCCCACCCAAATAAAACACCAGCTTTAAGCAACCTAATTCAGCAGTATTCCTGTCCTAGGCAACTCCGCTCCACAGATAAGTTACTATTAACAGTTAGTAGATCACACAACCATGCTGGTGACTCCCTCTACTCATCTTACATATCCAAAATTTGGAACTCCCTGCCTCCATCCATTACCCTGGAATCATATCTCTATCCAAATTTAAGAAATCTATCAAAAGCCATCTCAGCAACAAATGGTTATGTCCCTGCTCCACACCAGACTAACTTCAGTCCTACTCCACTCTTGCTATAACTCTTGCCTTAAACACATAATCTCCTGATTGGACTGTTTTAGTCTTATCAATACCACATTTAGATGCATGATGTGAATCTAGATAGATATTTTAACATATTTTATTGTTTGTATATGCATTGATCATTATATATGTATTTGTGAAGGAATGAATAATGTCTGCTCATCTATATTGTCTGTTTGAATATACTAGAAACATGTAAAATATGTTTGTATGTCCTGCATATGTGTTTCTTTGGAGCTTTTCTCCCCGGGCCTCCACTGAAAATGGACATGTATCCAGTTGGACTATCCCAGTTAACAAATGTAAAATAAATAAATAAAATAAGCGTCTCATCCCATGCTGATACATACTGGATCCCCCTAGAATGACACCAGCTTTTTAATGGTTAAGATCAATCATTTTTTTCTTCGTACTTCAGCATCATTCTCGGTGAAGGAAGGATTCCGCTCAGTACCAAGGTCTTGCCTGCATTTTTGACGTGCATGGAGAGCTCTGCATATCCTTTGTGGGTGTGCATGCCAGTTCGTTCACCCCCACATGGACCACCACCGCCGTGCCATAATCATATTTGTTTGGTTTAAGACCCTTGAAATGTCTGCGGTCTTGGCTTCTGAAGGACATCTCATGGTCACCCTGATTTTATACAGCCTCTTGAGAGTAGAGTCGGTGCATCTTGACGGAGTCACAAGTGCATTTTTATTTATATATTCCAAGTGTACTGATGCATTGAATTATGGAGATTCTACCACATCGTACCTTTTATCTATGGTTATATCAGTACGTGTCATAGTGCTTAGTTTATACTGTGTCCATTTCATAATAGGCCTTGGAGGTTTTGGCAAGAACTTCTTGACAGCCTTTGTGTGGTAATTTGGAGTGAGTTGTTGTGGAATTCCCTGTTTGTGTGTGTTGCTCACAAGATGTGTTTGTTTGTGAGAGGGTGGCCACCAGTTCACTTAAGTACTTTGGGCAGTTGAATGTGCCAGCTGGGCACAGCTCACACTAGCTACTACTAATTCTGCTACTTTTTCATAAGTGGATAGACCCACAGGATAGCAGAGGATGTCAAAAACAAAAGAGTGCATGCATCTGCTAAACACTTAAAACATGGTCCCATTTAAAAGGGATGGTGTGCTTTGGTTTAAATGTGTTAGATTCCTTTATCAGCCTGCCACTCTTCGTTACCTTAGGAGCAGTTTGCCAAGATTTTTACATTTACTACCCATTGTGACGTTCTCAGTAGTAAGATGTTACATCTGTATGAGGATGCTTACTGTCATGGAGAACTTCAAGGGAGAAGTTACCAGGGCATTAAGGGCATTGACTCGCTTTCTACCTCTTTTGGAGTTGTATTAGAATTCTGCAATTAGATGTATTACTCCCAGCAGCCTGTGGGGTACCCAGACTTGTTTATAAACTTTTTTTTCTCCCTAGAGTGGCTCCTGTGATGTGTTATGTCTGCATGGTGAGTGTCTGCTTGTGAAAATGTCCGCATTATTTGTTTGCCATGCATTTAATAAATGTTGTAAGGTATCTTGCTTAGAAGAAGAGGCTACTGCCTTCCACTTGTAGTGTTATGGATGGGTCACCCCATCCCATTTCAAAATGAGCATCCACACAAGACCTGTTTTGACTTGTAGAGGGAATTGACTGATCATTTATTCTTGTTAAATCATTGTGCTTTACAAGATAAATATGCTATGTCTTGATGTGCATTCCCCTCAAAGATCTACTGTTAACATTGGGTACCCACAACTGTACCTTTCTCAGTCACAGTATTTTACAGAAGCTGTGTCGAAAGTATTAGTTACTACATATATTGTTTCTTTTTCTTTAGGTCATGCTGCCAACATATGATGAAGCCATTAAGTTGCCAACCAAACAGGCACCTCCTCCTGCTTATACAGAAGCTTAATTTACCAACCCTGTTGAAGCAGCAGCATTAACTTTATTGGCTTTTCTACTCGTTTTTGCTAATGACATTTTGAGAGACCATCTTCTGGATCTTGATTTGCAGCACTGATTCAAAATATGTTAAGGGAGATATAAAAATTTAACTGCAAATATAATGATCTTGTTGAATCTTTTTGTCCTCTTTAGTTTGCAGTGTGAGATTTGGTATGTTTCACGTTGGCATGGCCACATGCAGAGTGTTTTTTGGAAGGAAGAAAGTATTTGCTTCTGTAGATGAGCTTTTAAAATTAGAAATAGCTAATAATAATTTTTCAGAATTTGTGTCCTGTCTGATATCTACTTGCATTTACCATTTGTAACACTTGGCAAAAAATATTTTAACTTAACAGCTTTTCTGCCCTGTTTGGTTAATTTACTGAAATGCTGGTATATTTGGTTACAGAGTGAATTTGCTCTAGACAATCTTTATGTAGCTTATCTCCCTGTTTTATCATGTTCTTGCTTTCCTGGGCCATGCCTGCAGACCAGTTAAAACTTACTTGTAAGTGTATCTGTTTTAACAAACCAGCAGTAGTAAATGATGCATTATGTTAATAATAATGTCACATTCACTTTTGTGCATACTCTGCTGTGAGCTGTAATGAGATACTTAAATGTGCTTTTTCAGAAAAGTGTTCAGAACACAAACACCATCATCACCATCACTCCTCATTGTACCAGCGGCCTGTGTGGTACTATTTGGAGCAATTGCCTGTTTATAGATACATTTTTTTTCCTGGACTGGCTCCAGTGATGTGATATGTCAGCAGAGTTGTTGGTGAATATTTTCAAAACTGCTTTCCAAAATCAGGTATGATATTGAGTAAGTGGGGTGAAGTAATCTATGTTTTTAAAAACTACTTCAGCCTGTTCTGTTGTGCCTTGTCTGTGCTGTTTCCAGAAAATTCAGCATTTGAGTATGTTTAGGAGGAAAAAAACTCATGGGCATACTGTTTTAACAAAATGTTTTCTGTGAGCTACTTTTGCAAAGCAGCAGCATTTTTCCTGTTTGTCTTTTGCAGATTGATTGTATAACAGAGTACTACATTGAGATTTAGCAGCATTGTAAAGTTTTAATGGCTGTAAACTTTTCTATCCACATTTTCTTTTTCCATGTGTAAAAAAAAAAAAACTGTAGCTTCCATTGTATTGGGTGACAGAAATGTATCCGTTCATTGCATTACATTTTTCAGGTTGCATCTGAAAAATATTCTTCTGGATGGCTCATTGTTTTGGATGTTTCAGTGTTTGGAAAAAAAGTTTTTTAAATGAAGGAAAGTATGCTGATTAAATCTCAGTAGTGAAAGATTGTTTGTTGCTTCATGCATATTGTCACGCATAGTTTAATTCTGCATCTTTTGTTTCTACGAAGTATTCATGAGAGTTCAAATTTTTCTGTGCCTTAAATCTTTTAAAATAATAAATATAGCAACATTTGATGTTTTTATTTCTTAGTAACTCAGAGTGGAGTTAGATTAGTGTCTATGGTAATTAAAAATGTACACAGATAGTATATGCTAGTTTCTATATCAAAGCTCGAGAAGAAATCACTGGCTTGTTAATGGTATTCCATGTATAATCGTAAGGCTTTTCAAAATGGAAGGTCACATGGTGCTGTAGTCTGATTTATAAAACTAACCAAACTGGAGCCAGAGTTAAGTTGAGCGCTTTCATCCCGGTTATTACAGAACTTCCTCAGAACTAACAATCAAGTACAGCCATTACCTTTTATAAAACCAATTAATTATGACATCATTCCCTTAATTGATACTCAGTCTTTTTAAAGTGATACTGAAAATGCACTAAGGATATGTGTACACACTAACAAACATCTACTGAATACATAAATAATATATAATACTCAAACTTATAAATTTAAACATATATTTATAAGTAAGCATATTACAAATGTACATATTTAAATTCAGTTGTTCACAAAATTCAAATAACTTTGTACAGAAATCTTGTCATTTATGTCTGGATTAATATCTGCCCTTAAAAAAATCTGCCATTTCAGCTCTGTTTTATAAAAAAAAATCATTAAAATAACCTACAAATTTGTCCTTACTAACTTTTTCTACTACAAAAAAGTAAACTTCTTAAAATTTGTGCACTTCACTGAGTGCTTGGCCAATGCATTACTTTGAGCCTTCTTTTTAATGGCTAACACATGATGCTAAGTTGTCTATCTCGCCTTCATTCTTGCTGGTTGGGTTCGGAGCCGATCCTCGGCTCCGACTCGGCCATCTTCAAAAGCTGCATACTGGCTCGAGGCCACCCCATATCCCATGATGCCTGGCGCTAGATACCCAGATCTCGTTTGCTGCTTCTGCTGCGAGGTTGTCTACTGGCTCAGGTCGTATATTTTCATTATTTAATCGTTTTTGATCAATATTGATAGCTCGTTAGTGTAGATTGTTTAGACTAGTTAATCTTTAGATATATATAAATACTTGTAGTTTTCTTTTTCAAACTTCCCCTATCCCTTCAGAAAACTTGTTTTAGTTAGAGAGTTTTCCCCTCCCCCTCTCGCTCTTCTGAAGTAGCCGTTTAAGTTAGAGGCTAACCTATTTTTCTTTAAAAAAAAAAAAAATATATATATATATATATATATATATATATATATATATATATATATATATATATATATCATAGTTAGTATTTACTTAGTTTAGTCTTCTTGTAGTTAGACTATTGTGTGTATCCTTCACTGTTTTTGGGTGTGGTAACTTTGTGTGTGCTTTTTTATAGTTACTATACTTAAATTGTTATAGCACTGTATTGTGTGTGGTATCCCTTTTTTAAGTATGTCCAAGGATACCAAGGTGTCCGGGTTCAAGAAGTGCGATTCATGCTGTCAGAAGATGTCTCTGACAGATGGTCACACTTCTTGTGTCTATTGTCTCAGCGTCGTGTACCTGCAGGACTCTTGTTCAGTTTCCCATGCCTTCAGCACAAGAGTCCTGCAGGAGCGTAAAAATAAGTTAATCCTACGTGGATTACTCAAGCAGGATTCACCGGCAAAGACTCAGCCCGTGAAGGCCTCTAAACGACCAAAATCTTCGGCTCCCAGTTCAGAGCCGTCAATGGGTGAAGCTGTTTCTTCAGCCTCAGTTCCGACCGGAACTGATTTACCTGCCTCCCAGTCGGTTCCGACTCCCCCTTCGGAGCCGACTGGGAGTCGAAAGAGATCTAGGACTCCCTCCCTGGAGTCGATACGCTCGGCTCCGAGGTCTCCTCTGCTCCAATCGGAGCACAGTCATCGATCCCACTCTTCTCGGTCCTCAAGACTATCCGATCATGGCGTGGAGAGAGTGGTCAGTAGGCTGTTAAAATCGCAGGCCCTAGCAAAAATGTTGTCCAGCCCCCCTCATCAGGTGTCAGCTCTGTCAATATCTGCTGTTATTCCTCCTCCGACTCCTTCCTTGAGCTCGGAGCCGGAGTTCGTTGGGGTTCGAGTCGTGGAACCGTCAGCACCGATACCTTCTGCTTCGGTTCCGTCGTCGGCTCCGATCACCTCTTTGGTACCATCGTTGGAAGGATCTGGGCGACGAGACTACCTCATCGGCTCCGAGGGGGCGAGTGGCATCAGACCCTTGTCCAACCCCGTTCTCCCTCTCAGAGCTTCGGTGCAGGTGAGCTCAGCTCCTACATTGGCTTCGGAGCCACCCCCCTCGATGCGGAGAGGGAGCCACCTCATAAGAGGAAATGCAAGAGGAAGCATGTTGACTCCCCTGAGTCTATCACGTCAGATACCGACTTGGAGGATTCGGAAGGGTCCCCGAGATCCCCCTGTGCAGATGTCTCCTTTTCAGACATCCTTGAGATGCTTAGGCAGAGGGGGAACTGGACTACCCTAAGCCCCTCCAAGGATGAGTCTGTATTCCTGGGCGCGTTTGGTTCCCGACCTTCCACCCTCTGGGTGTCTCCGCCTTTCGACCCACTCATGTCCGTGGTGGCTTGGAAGGCGTGGTCAACTCCAGACACAGTGGAACCCACCCCCAGAAGACCCGCTAAATTCTTAACTGCACCACAGGATAAACAGTTTTTGACCAAAGGTGTCCCTGCTGATGCCATGGTGGTAGCGGCAGCCACGAAGAAGGAGTTGGCTGAAATTTCTTCATCTGTCCATCCCCCTAACAAGGAGTCCAGGACAATGCACAGATACGGGAAGTGGATGTTCTCTTCAGCAACTTTTTCTATGAGGACTCTGAATTACTTGTGCCACTTTACCCGCCTTCAAAGGGATCTCCTTAAGGAGCTCGGAGATACCCTCCAAGATCCATCAGCTGAGGGGGCACGGGCTAAGGCAGCCTCCCAGCTGGCGACTCTTAATTCAGTGGTGAACTCCTCCATGAGGCTTATTTCTTATGCAGCCGATGGTGCGAGTAGAGCCGCAAGCTCAGGTGTTGCTCTAAGGAGACACGCTTGGATGCGGCTATGTAACTTTGCGGAACCTTTCGGAACTTCTTTCACCAACACCCCCTTTGATGGTTCCTCTCTTTTTGGATCACAGATGAAGGACACCCTTACCAGGTGTGAACAGGAAGGCAAGACTCTCTCTGCCATGGGAGTCCGTTTTTCCACTCCTTCCAGACCATATCTCAAAGGTCAGAAGAGCGGAAAGATGTGGTTCTGGAAATCTCAGGGAGCCTCGCCGGACACACATGGTGAGTTCCCATCCAGGGGCAGAGGAGGGAACAATTATAGACACCGCCCTTGTGGCAGAGGGGGTCCGCAAAATCAGGGCAGCAGAGAATCCTTCTCTGAGAAGCCCTCCCACCATCCCTGAAGGGTTGCCTGACTGCTCACCTCCGGAGGCAGTCGGGGGAAGATTATCACTGTACCCAAGAGCCTGGCAAGACATAACACAACACAAATGGGTACGGTCAGTTATATCCGGAGGCTACAGAATACCCTTCATTCGCACTCCCGTAAAGTCATACAAGTCCCTTCCAGATGTTCCACCCAATCTAAGGGACCAAGCAGTACAAGAAATTTCAGAACTGCTAAGAAAAAGAGCCAACCAGCAAGTCCCAGCAGACCAGCAAGGATCCGGAATTTACTCAAGGTTCTTTTTGGTACCAAAAAAGACAGGGGACTGGAGACCCATTCTGGATCTCAGCAGACTGAACAAGTCTGTACAAAGAACCAAGTTTTGGATGGTCATGCTACAGTCTATTATGCCCTTTTTGGGTCAGGACAATTGGATGTGCTCTATAGATCTTCAGGATGCGTACTACCACGTCAAAATGGACAGATGCTCCAGAAGATTCCTCCGCTTCCGGCTGGGAGCCAGCCATTACCAGTTCAGAGCTCTGCCCTTTGGTCTCACCACAGCCCCCCGGGTGTTCACCAAATGCATGGCAGTAGTTACCGCTCACCTGAGATGGCAAGGATTCCAGGTGTTTCCATATCTAGACGACTGGCTCCTTACTGCTACCACCAAGCATCACCTTCTGCGAGCCAGAGACTTCACTATCGACACTTGCTCCAGACTAGGTATCTCAATAAATTTCAGAAAGTCTGCATTGTAGCCCTGTTAGTCTATCACCTTTATAGGTGCAAATTTAAATACAAAAGACATGTCAGCGAGCCTTCCACCAGACAGGGTATTAGTGATTCGTCAACATGTACAGGTCTTATTAGCATGCAAGAGAATTCAAGCCAGGTTCGTCCTCCAAACTCTAGGTCTCATGGCAGCAGCCATCATACTTGTTCCTCTAGCTCATTTTCACATGAGGATCCTCCAGTGGCTGCTTTTCACCCAATGGTCCTTCCAGCAGCTTCCCATGTCTCACATGATTATGATCACAGAAGCATGCAAAAAGCACCTTGCATGGTGGATGGTCTCCACATCAGTACCCCTAGGCAGACCATTTGTACTTCCCCCCTCCAGTTGCTATGGTTACCACAGATGCTTCCCTGATCGGGGGGGGGGGCATTATCAGGGCAGGACAGTCCAAGGCGCACCTGGCAACCTCATGAGTACCACCTGCATATAAATGTCTTGGAGATGAGGGCCGTGCTTCTAGCATTGCAAGCTCTACAGGACTCTCTTCCTACCGGGACCATTGCAATTCAAACGGACAATATGTCAGTAGTGTGGTACATCAACAAGCAGGGCGGAACCAAGTCCTACCCCCTATGTCGAGAAGCACTCAGACTCTAGCAGTGGGCAATCTCTTCCCAATGGTTTCAGATCGCAACGCACATCCCTGGGAAGTCCAATGTCATAGCAGACAGACTGAGCAGAGCAATTCTCATGCCTCACGAGTGGTCTCTGAATCAAGTAGTTGCGGGCCAGATATTCCGCAAATGGGGCCAGCCTTACAGCGACCTTTCTGCCACCCCCTTCAACAGCAAATGCAACAAATTCTTCTCTCTCCTTCCACTTCCCGGACATTCTCCCAGAGACGCTCTAGTCCACGATTGGCCTCAGGACTTCTTTATGCATTCCCTCCGTTTCCCCTTATTCCAAAACTGATACAGAAAGCTACCGTTTTGGGCTGCAAAATGATCCTCATTGCTCCTTACTGGCCTCGACAAATATGGTTCCCGTTCCTGCGTCATCATCTTCTAGAGCAGCCTTGGACTCTGGACCCTGTTCTGGAGCTTCTGATCCATCAATCGGGAGGGCTGCACCAATCCCTGCAATCTCTCCAGCTCACTGCTTGGTTGCTCCACTTCCAACCTTAGCCAGACTTCCAGATATCTCCCCGTCTGTGCGGGAAATTATTTTATCATCGCACAAGTCTACCACTAGAAAAACTTACGATAGTAAGTGGAAACGTTTTTCTTCCTGGGCAGAGACTAAGAGTATAGACCCCTTTTCAGCCCCTATACACTACATTTTGGATTTTCTTGCGGAACTCTTCCATTCTGGGTCCGCTTCCGCTAGAATTAGAGTTCATTTAGCTGCAATTTCAAATTTTCACATTAGCCTGTCTGGAAATAATATCATGTCGCACAAGCTGTATAAAGCCTTTCTCAAAGGTACCTCTCTGCTCAGGCCTCCAGTGAGAAATCCCCCACCTCCGTGGGATCTAAATTTAATTTTAGCTTCTCTAATATTGCCTCCCTTTGAACCTGCAGCTTCTTGTTCCTTGAAGTTTTTATCATGGAAAACTCTCTTTCTTGGTAGCCATTACTTCAGCCAGAAGAGTTTCGGAACTGCAGGCTCTTTGTTCCCGTCCTCCGTACCTAGTGTTCCACAATGATAGGGTTGCTCTCAGGACGAATCCTTCCTTTCTTCCTAAGGTCTCTTCAGAAAATAACTTGAATCAGTCCATAGACCTCCCTGTGTTTTTTCCCAACCACTCCAACAGGGCGGAATATAAATTGCATCAGTTAGATGTTCACAGGCAACTACACTTTTATTTACATAGAACTAAGGACATCAGAAAATCAGATCAACTTTTCCTTTCTTATGCTGAGGGTAAACAAGGTCTTCCAGTCTCAAAAGTAACCTTGTCCAGGTGGTTGACTTCTATCATCACATTTGTCTATCAACTGAGGAATAAAGAATTGCCTGTTAAACCAAAAGGTCACTCCACTAGAGCTTTAGCCACTTCTGTGTCCTTTCAGGCTAGGTTGCCCATGGAATCTATTTGTGCTGCGGCTACGTGGGCCAACCCACATACTTTCATTTCGCATTATAAGTTGGATTTGGTTTCCAGGAACAGAGCTGATTTTTGGTTCCACTGTTCTGAAGAGTTTGTTCCGATGAGCCACCCAGGTTTTTAGGTGCTAGGGACGCTGTCCCAACCAGCAAGAATGAAGGCGAGATAGACAACTTAACATAAAGAAGTTATGTACCTACCATAACGTTCCATGTTAGTTGTCTTCTTCTCGCCTTCTTTCTTGCGTCCCACCCTCCATCCCCCTATCCATGTAGACCGAGAAGAGTTCCTTATAGTTTTTTGTTCGCTGGCTGTGTCTTCTCTGGCTATTTCCTTCTGTCTAGTAGCCTGTCTGGAGGTTTTATATTTTTCAGGATAGGATCCTTTCCTTTATTATGTCTGCAGTTAGTCTTACCAAACGAGATCTGGGTATCTAGCGCCAGGCATCATGGGATATGGGGTGGCCTCGAGCCAGTATGCAGCTCCCGAGCTTTTAAAGATGGCCAAGTCGGCTCCGAACCCAACCAGCAAGAAAGAAGGTGAGAAGAAGACAACTAACATGGAACGTTATGGTAGGTACATAACTTCTTTTTCCCTAACTCTATGGTTCAGTTTTCAAATAGTATTACCTGTGTAAAAATTCTCACAGCTGAAGCACACTGCAAGATACACCAGCCCTTCACTTTGACAATTGAATTCTCCCCTTTGCTTTTAACGTATAATTTAAATGTTTAAAGTGGTAACTATGTACCCCCATCATAAACCAACATTGGGTATACTGAACCATAGAGTTAGGGAACGTGTTGGCCTTTAAAAAGAAGGATCAAAGTAATGTGTTGGCCAAGCACTCAGTGAAGTCCACAGATTTTAAGAAGTTTGCTTTTTTTGTAGTAGAAAAAGTTAGTAAGGACAAATTTGTAGGTTCTTTTATTTTTTAGAAAACATAGAGCTGAAATGGCAGATTTTTTAAGGGCAGATATTAATCCAGGCATAAATGACCAAATTTCTGTAAAAAGTCATTTGAATTATGTGAACAATTGAATTTAAATATGTATATTTGTAATATGCTTATTTATAAATATATGTTTAAATTTATAAGTTTGAGTATTATATATTTATGTATTCAGTAGATGTTTGTTAGTGTGTACACATATCCTTATTGCATTTTCAGTTTCACTTTAAAAAGAATGATGTTGTAATTAATCGGTTTTATAAAAGGTAATGGCTGTATTTGATTGTTAGTTCAGGAAGGTCTGTAATAAATGGGACGAAAGCACTCAACTTAACTCTGGCTCCAGTTTGGTTTGTTCTATAGTCTGATTTGATGTGTTGACAAAAGGTTTTCTGTCCATTTCCTTTGTTATGATTTCTGGTTGTGAAAAGAGTCACCGAGGCTGGATATCATGTACATATATGTCATTTGTATTTGTTGATCAGGAAAAAAAACATTTTTAGCAGAGGCCTGTGGAAAAAAGCTCCACATTTAAGTTACACATGATGAACATTTATAATTGCAGAGTAAAAACATCTGTACATGAGCTTAATCACGTTTTTCAAATATTTTTAAGTATTTCTTACATGAACATAGCATTTTAACACAAAATACAATAGATAAATTAACATAAAGTGGTTAAATATTGAATAGAAAAAATATAATAGTTAATGAAGTTATAATATGATGGCTGCAAGGAAAAGATCAAACTGGAATGTTTTTAAGTTTAGTGATATTTTACAGACAGGAAGTAATGTAGCTTAAAAATTGATGAGATATGAAAAAAATTATGGAAATAAGCAGGAAGATAAATGGATAGAGGAGGAATTGTACTTAGTGGTGGAGTTTGAGAGAAGGAGGAAGAGTGCGAGATTAGGAAATTAGTACAGTATGAGGAAGAGCAATAGGGTACAAAAAGATTGTGAAGCAAAGTGGCTATTAAAGTTGGAGAAAAGTAATTTGAGTAAGGCTATCCTGGTGAGCTAGCCATATACAGTAATTTCAGGTTACAGTCATAGTCAGCTCTGTGGAGCAGAAAAAGGAATCCCTGATTGCAACCTAGATGATCTGAGATCAGCTAGCCACCTAAAATACTGGAGGAGCTGATGAGAAAAGATAATACTGTGAGATCTGTACTACCTTGTCCATCTTGGATATAGGAAACCAGCTAGGCTCACTGTTGCCTTGACACTTCATAGAGGGCGGGTGTAATGCAGGTACACAGACAGCAACTGAACCGTGACCGGGATTATGATCTCCAGGTAGTGCACAGTGTAGTTAGGCATGTGCAGTAGCAGGTAATGGAACTGTGGGCCAAACATTTAGGCTACTGCAGAGAATACGGAGTTAGGGCTTAATAAGAAAGCCGTAGTGGATGCTTATTTGAAGGTATCCTGTGACTTATCAGTCAGGTCACAAGAGGTATGATAGTTGGTAGGCAGTAAGGAGTAAAAGAATTTTTAAAAAGTAAATAAAAACTTTAGCCGGCAGTCATCTCTGAGTGCTGAAAAGCCAGTTCAGGAGTACCTAGGGCAGGCATGAAATAGTTCCTCTGATGAGTGTCGGGAAAATATTGGAAACTAATTGTTCTGAAATGTATAAATACTCAAAATATGGCAGATAGATTTACAAGCTTGGAAGGCAGGTAATGGACCACATGGCCTAGTGCTGCAAGAAACTATGTAACTGTAGTTAACTGTGAGAAAAAATATAATGAAAATGTATGTCCTGAAGTGGTGTAGAATGACATTCAGTTGGAGGTATTTAAGAAGCACTATCAAAATATAAGTTGCAAGTCACAATTTGTGTTGGAGCTCTTGCTTAAAGGCTATGGGCCCAAAAGTTAACTTTTTGGGGGGGTTAAGGAATTCATTTCTTATACTGAGGCCTATCTTGCTGTGGCTGAATGCTTCAAAGCATCCATCCTGTGCCCTGTCACTCACCTGTTCATTTGGCAGAGTGTCATGACCTTGCTGTAGGTCACTTCACTACTGCTCATTTGTTTTATGCCACTTCATTGTTTTAGGCCTTTGTAGTGTCTGCCTTCATGCTTAGGTTATGTGGGTCTGTGGGACTTCAGCATTCCTTCACTCATCAGACTGAGTCAGGACCTTCAATAGTAATGCATGTACGTCTTGGGAGTTGAATCCTGTCTCTAATGTAATCCTTTCAGACCAGGGAATGCTAATATAGAAGCTCATAAATTATGCCATAACCCAGGTGGCTGGTGATGGTAGAACTGGCCTAGCAAAAGCAGCTGCTGAAGGAATCCAGGCAGTAGTATATCAGGTGGAAAGTATGGAACCCAGAGAATAGACATAAGGTCTTCAAAAGTGATTCCCTTTGATGGCCACCATGACCCTCCCCCCCCCACACACACACACACAAAACATCCTGGTTGTTCTTTCTCTGCTAAGAAATATTATCTGCTATGTCTACATCTTCAGGCAGTTAAGAAGTCAGACAGAAGTAGCATGCCCCTGGCATGAAACCTAGGCTTCTGATGATAGCATTCTAGAAATTCCCCAAGGAAGTGAGGAGTGAATTTTGGAATTTGAGGCATACACAGCCTGATTATATTTCAGGTCCAAGTATAAATGCGTGTTACTGTGGATTGTGACAGATTGTTTTGCTGACAGTGATGGATACCAGAGTGTGTGGGTGAACTGTATGCGCCCGATTAATCAAGGTTCTTTAGACTGAGTGCCTTGCAGTGGTTATGGGCTGTGAAACTGACTGTTTTGTGAAAGAAAAAATCCAAAAAGTAGAAACTGAAAAATCAAAACAATCCCGGGTAGATTCCCTACACCATCCATGCAGGGGTGTTTGTACCAGCTCAGAAGGAGATTGTAAAATTCACAAATGTGGGTCTTCAAAGCAATTATTACTCTCGCAGCCAGTTGGCCTGTTTTTTTTTTTTTCCCACCCTGTCAGTGGTGGGCACAATTTTTTTTTATTGGGCCTTCCTGTTGTATGATCAGTCTTTCTGATCATCACAGATTAGCCCTGCACCTGTTGTTCTAATTGCTCCTTTTAGATCTCAAGAAGCTCATAAGGATGATAACTAGAGGGTTTCTGCGATCTGTTTCCTTTACTGCTTCAAATTTTTTGGCATTGCAGAATATAGGATGTTGGAAGTTCCCGTTTTAGACACAGGTTAGAGACACTGAGTTCTCCCCTGTTGCTAACTCTTCTCCTTCCACTGGAGAATCATTCCTTTCTCTGCTTAAAGCCTATGAATGGCCATCTCTTTTTGGCTCATTACTTAAAAGGTACCTCAGCATATCGAGAGAGCCCGTTGAGCCTTAAGTTTAGTCTACTTTGGAACTAGTATTAAAGAATGCAGGTTATCCTGCCTGCCTGGAGGCAAGCTGATTCATACCTTTAGTACTCAAGAAGTCTGACACAATACTACCAGGTACTGCCAGAATGGACATTTTCTTTGGCTAAGCACAGAAAGATTCTTCTATTAAAAGTCCTAACATTTATCCATTCTCTCCCTCCCCCATATAAGATCACATGACTATGTATATGTTTGGCAAGATGTTCTGTTTGGTCACATTCAGCCTCTGCTCTTTCTGTTACCTGTTCCACCTGTCTCACATCCAGACTTCTCTATTGGACCAGGCTTTGTAGAACGTTTAAAAACAAACTATGAATGGACCCACAGGATAAAGTTTAATACCAGACATCAAAGATGTAATAATTTGTGGAAGTTGTCCTTTGTCCTTACTTAGATGATTACAAGTCTGTGAAGGAGCTTCTTGCTAGGGTTTTGAATGTGGAACTTTATTTTGCTGATATTGTACCTTTTTGGTCTGCAGATTCAGTTGCTAAAACAGCCAGGACATGCATTAGTCTGTGCAGTTCTGTCTGGCTTAGGTTTCCACTTGCCATGAAGATTTGCCCTAACAAATATTAAATATTCTTCTCGAAGGTAATTCTTCAGGATACCATTCAAATTTTTGATTTTAAAGGCTTTCCAGAGTGGGTAACTTTTGGGATTGCCTTTTCTGCTATCCTCATTTCATCACATTTCAAAAATTGGTGGCTTCTGCCTTCCTCCTCTCAGTGAGTGTAACAATGCCATACACTTTGCTAGGTGGCCCATTCTTTTTATGCAGAGTGTAGAGTTTGAGCATGACCATAGTATTGGACGATGAGAAGGTCCCATTTTTAATTTTAAATCACTCAAACTTTCAAAGATTTCCTGAAGTAATTGGATAAGACGTCAACACCAGATAACAAGACAACACCCACATTGGCACTTTTAGTCCTGCCTTGGGGAAGTGCTGAACATTAAAAATACTTAAATTTCAGGTGTGTCAGCCTGACCTTCCTGTCTTCACACAAGAAGGCACCCATGTGTGAGCGATCGGAAGGAAGGTCCCCTTGTGTGATCTCAGACCGATATCAGATAGATTGTAGAAAGTGAGGGAGTCAGAAGGCAGACATTGGGCCACAACATGTTTCAGACATGTCCCCGTAACATTTTCTAACTCTTCCATTACCTGCTGCTCCTCTTCAATGGTAGATCAAGCTCATCATTTGCTGATGGGAAAGAGGTTCCCTTCCTTTTGCAGATGATCCCCATGTGTCAGTGCACCACTGTCCAGTACTTGTGTCCACAGCTCCATATGGTCCAGCCAGCTCATGTGCAACAAGCCCTTCAGTTGCATAATAGTCTTATGACTGAAGAAGGTCTTGGGAAATTTGCTTCCTTTGTCTCCCCAACCCCCTTCCATCCTAGGTCAAGGAAGGTTTGCTAACCGAAGTTGAGATGATTACTCTGCATCTTGCTACACTAGGTGAATCTACTGATGCCCCTTCTGTATTAGGTGTGTGTGTGTGTGTGTGTGCAATTTATGTTTAGTGGGATCCATCCTCCCTGGTGTGAGGGGCATACCCTTAGGAACAATGCCTATTAATTGTGCAAGGCTTCTTGCAGTCCTCTCACACCCTTGCTCTGCTTCTGATGTGTCAACCAGTATGTAAAAGCCCCATCACCTGTCAGTACCCACCTATAATTCACTTAATATGTTGTGTATCAGGTGAGTGCAGGCCATCTTGTATTGAACTAGAAATTTTTTTGTTCATCTTTCTCTGAGCCTCCCCATGAAAAGGGGATTCTAAGGGTAGGTGGGATCTTTGTTTCTGTGACTAGAAAATGTATGCAGGTCACCACTCCCTATAGCTTGACCTAATGATGTCCCTTTTGGAAAGGCAGACTCATGAGGTCCTCTATAGACTGGGCAGTAACTCCTTTCCCTTACCTTTGAAAGGCTAGACCAGTGTTTGAGGAAGAAAGATGAGGATTTTTTGAGGTTTCCTTAGTACCTGCCCTTAAAAATGTTTTTAGTACATGCGCAGCCTGTAGAAATCCAGTATCCACGCATTCTATACCTAGCAAAGCCTGCTGCTTTCTAGAAACCTCTACCAGACTGCAGTTGCAACATGACAAGTCATCTCAAGGCAAATTTGTCTGTAATCTTGCTGATCAACATAAACCCAAAGAACACAATGCCTTCCAACTTTGCAGCCAGAAAAGAGGTCAAAAGGTCTGTGTGAGAGTAAGCAAAAATTATATTTTCCTCAGAATTGTCTCTTTTTGCTGTTACGTTTCCAGTCTTTGCATGTGAATCGTGCTCTGGAAAATTTGGCAGTATTCCCTGATTTTGCAACAAGAAGTCCTTGGAGAAGACAATTGCGTTAGCTTCCCTCTTGAGCTTCTATATTGCCTGCAGTAACTTTGACTGTGACAAGGCAGCTAGAGTAGTAGCTCCTGCGATGTGCTTGCACCTGGTGGAGTAGCTCAAGCTCTCCCACTTTAGCAAAGCAGTGAGGCAGTTCATTCTGTATGCTTCCTATTGAGGTGAAGTCCTCTTTGAGACAGCTTCTTCAGACATCACAAATTCCCTGTAAATTAGGAAAGCAATTTTATTGCCTGACTGGTCAATAAGTAGTGATATGGAAGATGTGGTCTAACACCAATAAGGTAAATATTTAGCCAGATTTCCCTGGAAGAACTGTGTACCACATGACATACACATCACTGTAGCTGGTATTTTAGTATCAAACCTGAATGTTCATATAAAACATAACCATTTTAATTTTAAAAAATCCATACATCTGTGGATAGTGCACATTAAGTTGCATTGATCAATAGTAAGTATTTTTATTATTGTAAAACATCATGGAAGAAATTGAATCATTTAACTATTTCACACTCCTTATATCTGTCTGGTTTCCATAAATGACAGAACTTGCTGTATTTCATCTTTTCTATCGGTGACTGTGGATATTGTGGCCTGAATGTTGCATATATGAATTCCACTTGTGAGCAAAATCTTCTGAATTCCTCATGTTTATATATACTTGTAAGATGACTGATGTTCTCATATGTCAAAGAAGAATGTACACTCATGCCAATTTATTAATTTAAAGTTCCCAGAAATAATAAATCCAAAAGTACAAAATATTTGTCATGATTGAATTAGAATAAAGCTTTACTCAGTAGACTCTACAGGGAATGTTGCACTGAATGTTAGAATTTATTTGGGTTGTTATGGTATGACAAAGTCTACCATAGGCCACAGCCAAGTCAGAATCCAAAACCAATAACAAATATACCAGTCCCTCACCACACAGAAAATACCTTTAATGTTAAGCTCATTTATTTCTCATGTTACAAAATGTCATCAGAATAAAACATTTCCTGAAGCCACTTACTTGTATACTAATGGGGTACATGTGTTAATGAGTAACATGATTAATAAATTTCTTAGTTAATATTAGCAATATTTCCTGTGGAGAGAGTGATCTGTGTATTTTGTTATGATACGCATTACAAATGGTAAAGTTATGTACTGCTTGTTCTGAGTCAAAAATTCTGGCTGATAAGCCTGGGCTAGTGATGTAGACAAATAAAGCTATGACAATGGCACAGCCACCCATAATTCAAACAGTGTCTCAGGCACTTAACAGTGCAGGTAGTGAGGATGCATGTGCCCATCGGGGAGGCATGCATATGCTGAGCACAGTCACATGGTCTGAATTCCCTGGTGGAGAATAGGAAAACTGCATAATGCTGCCTGAGGGTAGTCAGGGTGCTGGTATAAGCTACTTGCAGAAATAAAGGACTGTCATCCAGCTATGATGCCCATTTCTCACTCCACCCTCAGGGTACTGCTGGATGGGCACAGTGGTGAGGAATAATTGGTTAACAAAAAAAAAAACCTCCTTTGGAAGCAATATGATCCTTCTGTTCAGGTTTGATGCTAATGTACCAACTACAGCAATGCCTCAATATCCTTGCTGGTCTTGAATGTTAAAGTAAGTTTGGGGAAGTGGTAGGATTCAGCAGATCCAGCAATCAAGGAAATGTATTGGAAGCAGCTGATGGCCAGCAGTGAGGAAGACAGATTAGCTCAAAATACTGGCTAATGCATTGCTTCTTGCTCTTTATTTGCACTGTATTACTTGCAGATACATTTCATGTATCCCCACAAGCATTTGTCATCTTGGTTGAATTTGAACTTTTTGTCAATATTCCATTGTCACTATTCACTTCTTACTTGACTGAAGTGTCAGTTTTTGCTTGTGCCAATTTTTCATAGTAATGTCACAGCATTTCTAAGTCTGTATCAGTAAGTCTGTGAAAGATTTGTTCTTCTGTCACTGTTAATTGCATTATTACCAGAAATACATCTAGTTTTTATTCTAATGACTGTGTGCTTCTGTTCTAAGTATGCTGCACCTAACATGTCTGCTGTTTTATAATTCTTTGCCTGATCTGCATTGTACTTTCGAGTCTTGCTTCAAGACATGCCTTGCACAAGGCTTTTCTAAGTATGCTTTTCAATGTTTTGTGGTCTACTGCCACTGAACTTCTTTACCATGCATATATTCTTGCTCTATAGCTGACAGTTTACCATCTTAGCATTGCACTTGTGTATCTTAAATACTCTTGACCAGCAGCTGGTCAGTTTTCCTGAACTATTATCTGTTCAGTTCCGGCTGCCATCTACATGCAGCAAAAGTGGCTTATTCACATCATAGTATTTTAATGTTGGAACATCTGTATCTGATTTCTTAAGCATTTGTTTACAGCTCCATTCCCTGGTTTGATCTTTCTCTAGCAGCTTTATTATAGGTGTGGTTCTCTGAGACATCTTGGGTACAGACTTTGGAAAGTACTGCATCACTCCTAGGAATCTCTTCCAAGGATCATCTTTCAGCATTATCATATGCACAATTGCATAGACTGCATGGAATATTCAGCATCAGGTTTCAGTCTGTCTGATATTGGTATATTACTGTAGCAGTTTTCTGTTATGCTTTTCTTGTGACCGATGCACACTTGTAGATCATCAACATTTTTTTACTATACCCTAGATGCCATCAGTTACGTAGGCAACAGCTCTTTGGAATACATTTGGTGCTGATGAAAGTCTAAAGAATGTGTGCATTCTTAACTGTTAAGTGTACACAACATCCAGCATTGTTATCTAACATTATCTGCCAGAAACTCTGATTTGCATCTAGTACTGTACATACATGTATATGCCACTATTGAGACTGAACTCATGTGGCATTGAGTCAAACTTCAATTGTAAGCAGTGAGCAATGCTAGCTTTAATCATATTATTTAGATTTAATGGATCCATGTAAATAATAAAAGTAACTGCTTTTTATAGTTTTTAAACATTTTTATTAAGCATGACATTTTTGAGCCTAATTGTTTTTTAATGACACTTTATAATATTACAGTATATCAAAACACTAAAGTACAACACTGAAAACGTAGGAAATTGTCAGTGCATTTCTTGTTGTTGTGGCAGTGTTTAAAATTATATTCTATTACAACTAACCATGCCCCCAGCACTACAACAGAAAAATCTGTTTAAACGTATGCTGTGTTTTCATTTAATCTGTAATATGATGAAGACTCAAGAAGGGACAAATTATCTCATGTAGATTCAGCTAAGCAAAAGGGCAAACGGGAACTTGCCTTCATTTCCAAAATATTTAAATTTTACTTATTTATTGTATTTTTTGATAGTTTTTAGCATGTCAGTGTTTTATGTAATATTAAAATGTTTAAGTAGTCTACAGTTGAAAGAAAGTTGGCAGTCTTTTAGTTAAACTAAAAAAAAACATAAAACAAGAAATACAAATAGTTCCAAATGTGGTATTTAAAAGCTAGAAAAATGGCATTTCAGGGACCTCTTAAAGGAAATAGCTGAGCGACTTTTCCAAATTAGGGAAGGAAGGTGCTTTTAAGAAATGAAAGAATAATACAATATTTTAAGCAAATCATCAGAACAGCAAGCCCTGCCTGGACTTTAACTTTAGAAACCAGATGCTGTCTCAGGAAAGCAGGTTCTATGTTATTTTATGTAGATTTCAGAAACTAAACAGAGGGTTTTTAAAAAACTCAGACCAGGCAGATGTTTGTTTACCCTTGGGATATCTTGCAGTGGATAACGGAACGTCCAGCCAACATACCAAAGCCTTTGCATCTTCCAGGCATCATATTTTAGATGTATATCCTATGCTGTCTTCCCACATGTCCACCAAGACTGTAATTCCATTTGTTGCAGATGTAGAGGAGGATCCATGGCTGATTATATCTGAAGAGTCTAGGAGATTTCCCAAATATTACTAAGGGAAAAGGTGCCTTGTACATTTAACAAATCTAGGCAGAGGTCTTCCTTTAAAAAAGAAACAAAAAACAAATATATGGCTTCTGTGGCTAAGGGTCCTAACAGAGTGGCAGGACTTTACTCAGGGGTTGTTCAATTCCGTGATGGCTCTGAAACCCCACAAGGCTTGCCAATCCCTGCTTCTGCTCCCTGGTCACCCAATCCCTCTAAAAGGCCTAGGGATTCTGATTTCTCTGAAGAGTTGGATTCTGGTGAAAAGACTTTGGTATATTCCTAACCAGATCCACTTTCTTCTCACCTTGGACTCTGAAGATTTACTGTCCTCTGATTCTCTTTTTGAAGAATTATCTTTTGTGGATACAGTGGTCTGTATGATGGAATACTTAAGTGGGACTGTTCCTAGGTTTCTGTTCAAAAGGTATATTATGAACTCTTGCAAATGGACCTAACCAGACCTTCTGCAGTCCCTCCTGTTTTATTTGCCCTTTTGGATGCATTTGCAGCAGCTTCTCAGGCTCATGACTTAATATCTGGCCCTTAAGAAGCCAGACAGATTTTATAAAGTCCATGAAGAACATAAATATTTCTACAAAAGTCTTTCATCTGATCCTGCTATTGGTTTCTTGTCCACAGATAAGCCATCCAAACTGGTATTGTTTTCCAGGCTTTGACCTTCTGAGAAGGACAGCTCTGTTAAGGCGAGGTATGGAGAAAATGTATACTTCTGCTTCTTTGGCCTTTAGGGCCATTGGTAATCAGATTTGCATGACTAGATATGTCCTGGCTGATGATCTTCGTGTTTCACTGTTGCAATCATCACATTTGGATTATCTGCCTGCAGATAGCCCTCAGTCGGCCTGAATACCAGTCTTGGGATTTCTGTGTCTGTTGCGGTCTGTTCTTCCATGACGTCAGATCATCAGGGGTATAAAAACATGCAGCTGACGCCATTACATCAGTCTTTCTTGCTATGCAGTGCCCAAAGCAGAAGCAGTTTGCAAGTGCCGGATGGCCGTCTCTTGATTTTTTTGTTTTTCGAGTTTCAGACCTGAAGTCTTCAAAAAATATAAGTACCTCATTGGGGATCCTTTTTTCTTGCTCTAACCGATGTCAGAAAAAATTAATAATTGTCTTGCCTGTGGAAAGCAAATATCTCAGAGATTTTCATTCTTACTGCATCACCTGTCTAGGCCCAGACCACGATGTCCCTCACTGTCTGTTTTGTGCCTTGTTCAGTACCCGAACTATTCGTCGGGCTATTTTTTATCGCTAAATTCTTTCGCCCTCTATCTCCGTATTCCAAAATGGCTTCGATAAGCCATCTGACTACCGTTCTTCTGGAAAAACGTAAGGATAAAAACAGACAGCATAAGTACAAAACTGCAGACAACGCTACCGTTAAGCTACTTCGCCAGTCCACCGGTACTCAGTGAGGCGCTTTCACAGCCCCTGATACCCGCTGCTACAGATTTGCAGGCCTCTAGTGAGAACCATTCGGAGTCCGGTATGCCGCGAGATGCTTCTTCGGCTATGGAACCTGCGGATGTCTTTACCTTGGATGGGTCCAGAGCCGCTGTGCAGGCACCGGCTTCTGAGGGTGTATTCAGGCCTTCCAATTTTCATATTAAACAAACAACTTTGTTTCAAACCACAAATAGCAAAGTTCTCAGGCCTACAGTTCGCACTATGCCTAGGAAACTGAACAAAGTGCATTCTAAGGTCCATATGCCACAAAACAAATGCTTAGAATGGCTGAAGACCTCATTACCTTAATTAGGGGAAGTCAGCCTTCCCCCTCAAAAAGGCCAAGAACTGATTTTCCTTCTGATTCTTCAGATCAGGAGTCTGATAACTCTGATCCTTCTGATTACCAGGACATACCCTTATCTACCTATGAGGATTCTGATGCAGAGGATTCCATTCCCTCAGCTTCCCCTCCAGAAGATTTTTCTTTTGGTGAACCCTACATACCCTTAGAGAGCATTTCCGCTGGGAGAGCCAGGATTACTCTCAGTCCAAAAAGAGACTCAGGGAATGTTTAAACTTGCATCTAGCTATCCCTCCTGTTCTGGAAATTGTAGATGATGTCTTCTTGGAATCCAGCCTTACCCCTGATACTTTGCCTCCAGCTCCCAGGAAACATGACAGGTACTACAGAGTACCTGACTCCCACAAATTCCTCTTTAAGAATCCCACTGCAGATCAAGAGACTATTTCCCAGGGATCTGAAGGCATTAAAGCTACAACTGCCAAAAATCCAACCCCTTCAGTTAGGGATTCTAGGGCTTTAGACAGATTGGGTAAGAAGATATACACCTCTGCTACTCTTGCCATTAGGGCTTTAAATTGCCAGTTTCATATGCTAAAGTATCAGCAGCATATAATGGAGCTAATTAAACAGAAAATTATGTTGATTCCTGATTGTGCAGAACACAAAGATTTACAAGAGTTAATGCATTTTGCTAATCAAGTTGGTAAACATACTTTGCAATGTGGATTTGATGCCTTAGAAGCATCTTGCAGGGCTGCTATCACTGGGTCTGTACTTAGAAGGCATGCTTGGCTTAAGGAACAAAACTTGCCAGATCATGTCAAAGCAAAATTACTAGATGCACCATTAAACCAAGAACGTCTATTTAGCAATAAAGCCAAAGAAGGTCTCAAAAGGATGGAGGAGAGAGCTAAATCTATGCAAAGTGTTAAACAATTTCTTACAAGTACAGCCACCTAGATTCAGTAGGCATTGGCCTTCTAAAAACTGGTCTTTTCCAGTCCCTTCTAGGCCTTCAGTCCAAACCCAGGGCCGCCAGACCACCAAGACTACAGTCTGAGGTTATGCACAGATCTAAGCAATGGAGTGCTCCCACATCCAAAACAGGGAGTAGTAAGCCGCCATCCTATGGTAAAATTGCACAATGACTTATCCTTAACTCTTCCAAGTCTTGCCCAAGTACTTGCACTTTTAGGAGGGAAACTTGCCCTGCATGCCAAAAACTGGGAGTACATTACCCAGGACAGATGGGCCTTAAACATCGTTTCCCAGGGATACAGATTCCACTTCCAGTCTCTCCCAACCCTAAGCAGATGGCCAGACCCCCCCAAACCAGTGGGCAGAGGCCGAAAAGCAAGTACTTTCTTTTCCCAATATCAAGGCTATTCAACCTGTCCCAGCAGAACAAAGGGGACAAGGCTTTTATTCCAGGCTGTTTCTGGTACTCAGAAAAGAAAACTCTTGGCATCCTATCCTGGATCTGTCTATTCTCACCACCTTTCTGGTGGTTCCAAAATTCAAAATGCTAACTTTCCAACAGTTGCTTCCTATGCTAGCCAAGGACTCCTGTCTAGCAACCCTAGACTTAAAAAGAAGCTTATCTGCACATCCACATAAGGGAATCTTGCAGGAAATACCTACGTTTCACTGCAGTTCTCTGCACTTCCCTTTGGCTTATCTACTGCACCCAGGGTATTCACAAAGTGCCTAGCTCCAGCCATTGCACACTGCAGGCAGAGAAGAATTCAAATTTACCCATACTTGGACGATTACCTGATTCAGGCGGACAGTCAGGAATTGCTACTACAGGACCTGGCATTTCTAACTTCACTGGGGTACACCATCAATGAAAAGAAATCACATCTGGTAGCCAGCCAACCGATTGCATTCCTGGGAGCAACTTTGAGCACAACTTCCCAGATGGCATTCCTCACTCCAGAAAAACAAATTTATTTGACAAACTACTTCAATCTGCTGGCCATCAAAACATGGCTATCTGCAAGAAAAATACTGCAAGCCCTAGGGTTCATGGCCTCTTGTATACTACTAATTCCAAATGCAAGGCTGCATATGAGGAAACTTCAGTGGTACATAAAAAGTCTCTGGTGTCAACATTCTCAGGACCTGGAAGCAATGATTCCTATCATTCCTTGCCTAAGGACAGAGTTCCTTTGGTGGGTAGAAGCCTGCAACTACAACAAGGGACTCCCTTTCACTCTACCCCCTGCTGCCCAAACCCTAACTATCGCATCAGACTATGCATGGGGGGGGGGTCACATGGCAGGGCAATGCATTCAGGGCAAATGGAGCCCAAAGCAAATGCACCTGCATATCAATCAAAGAAGAAATGTTAGCTGTACAGAATGCTGTGGCAGCCTCATTCTTCCAGGACAACTATTGGTAAAGACAGACACCACCACAGTTATGTGGTACATAAACAAGCAGGGGGAACCCATTCCTGCCCACTCTGCAGATTAGCCATGGCTCTGTGGAACACAGCCCAGAGCAAGCAAGTGCACCTGCAAGCTCAATTCCTGCCAGGCAAACTAGATTCACTGGCAGATGTCTTAAGCAGAAATCTCATGGACCCACACGAGTGGAAACTGGAACCCAAAATATTCAATCTTTTGAGGAACAGGTGGGGGGCACCAGAGGTGGACCTCTTTGCTTCCCCTCAGAACTATCAGTTGAGCAAATATTGCACCAGAACTCCCCACAGCCAAGCTTGCAAAGTGGATGCCCTGTCCTTTACCTGGGAAAGCCTCTTAATCTATGCCTTTCTCCCTCTGCCCCTCCTCTCGAAGGTTCTGCTAAAGATCAAACAGGATAAACCAAGGACAACCCTGATTGCACCAGACTGGCCACGCCAGCACTGGTATCCTCTTTTGCGCAGTCTGACGGTAGTGCCACCTGCCTCAGACCCCTCCCCTGCTGTCCCAGCTGGAGGGCCAGATTTTGCACCCTCAGCTGCAGACCCTGAACCTAGCAGCCTGGCTCATCCCCTGAACTCATCACCAGCAACCCTCAGTAAGCAGGTGCTGGATGTCATTCTTGAGGCAAGGAGGCCTAGTACTAGAAAATCCTATTTGGAAAAGTGGAAAAGATACTGTTCCTGGAGCCAGTCTCAGGGAATGGACACAACTGTGCCCAGCTTACCTCATATACTAGATTGCTTAACAGAAATGCTCCACAAAGGCCTATCTTTTTCTTCAATTAAGATTCATGCCTCTGCCATCTCAGCTCATTAAAAAACTGAGCCACCCCTCTTCTCTCATCCTCTGGTCAAACAGTTCCTGAGAGGAGCCAAAAATTTAAGACCCCCCAGGAAAGCTCCCACCCCAGTCTGGGACCTTAACTTTGTATTAGAAAAGCTCACGCTTTCCCCCTTTGAACCTGCTGCTACAGCAGAGTTAAAATTCCTCTCATGGAAAACAACTTTATTTTTAGCCATCACTTCAGCAAGAAGAGTGTCTGAATTGCAGGCCCTTATGGCCGTGGAACCCTTCATTATCTTCCATGCGGACAGAGTTTCCCACAGGACTAACCCATCATTTATGCCCAAGGTGGTATCTAGTGTGGCTTTAAACCAATCCATTAATTTGCCAACTTTTTTCCCTAATCCTCAGTATAAAGGGGGAAAGGATCCTGCACTCCTTGGATGTGCACAGGCAGCTTAGGTTCTATCTGGACAGGACGAATCCTCTAAGAAAATCTGACCAGCTGCTAGTCAGCTTTGCTGCAGGGGCAGAGGGCAAGGTCATTTCAAAGCAAACCATTTCTAAATGGATAGCACACTGCATCCATTTCTGCTACAAACACCATGGGAAATGTACCCCACAGGGGATCAGAACACATTCCACTATGGCTACATCAACCTCTACAGCATTTCTCAGGAGAGGCCCTACCAGGGACATCCTGGAAGCTGCAACCTGGAGTTCAGTACACACTTTTACCAAGCATTATCACTTACCTATCTATTCTAATTCCAGAGCTGGATTTGCCACAGCAGTCTTACAGGGCCTGATTGCCAGCCCTAATGCTTCTTAACTACCTCCACCCATCCTCAGCTTTGGGAATCAACCCAAATGTGATGACTGCAACAGTGAAACACGAAGAACATAGTACAGTTGTGTACACTTACCATAAATGTAGATGTTCGAGTGTATTCCCTGTTGCAGTCCTGGTTACCCTCCCTCCAGCCCCTGACTTCTCTTTACTTCTACCTTTCCTTTTTGTTTGGAATTTTTTACATCATTGGTATTTGCTTTTTGCTGGGGGTGTTCCATACCATGTAATTGCTTCCTATTTTGGGGGCTGCTGACATCTGGGGCAAGAAAAACTGATGTAATGGCGTCGGCTGCATATTTTATACCCAAAAATCACAATCAACAACAAACCTGCAAAGCCAGTAAATATTCCAAAAACGACAAAGGATTCAGTTCCCAACAGAAATTTATTGCTTTATGTCTTAGCGCCTTAGCGTCTTGTCTTAGCGCCTCGGCCATTATAGCCTTCAAAGAGTACTCTTTGAAGGCTGTAATGGACGAGGCGCTAAGACAAGACATACAACAATAAATTTCTGTTGGGAACTGAATCCTTTGTCGTTTTTGGCATATTTTATACCGCCCTGATGACCTGACGTCATGGAAGAAGTGACAGCAACCAACGCAGAAATCCCAAGACTCTGGTATTCAGGCCGACTGAGGGCTACCTGCAGGCAGATAACCCAAATGTGATGACTGCAACAGTGAATGCACTAGAACATCTACATTTATGTAAGTGTACACAACTTTACTTTCTTTTCCAACTGGGGGGGAGGGGATTTTGATGGATATGCCTGATTTGGACAGTAAAACTTCTGCACTTTCTCTTGAGTTCAGTCTCTTCCATTTAATGCAGTTATGATGTTATTGATGCCTTTTCTCCAGAAGCTGCATCTGTCATGAGGCGATACTGTTAGGTGCGCCTTTAAGCCTTACCTGAAGACATTAAAGCCACATTTTAGATTTTTCCGTAGGCAATCAGAATTGTTTTGGTACTTCTACTGCTGCAGAAGGGTAAGGTCATGCAGGACCTGAAGCAAGTCTTTGTTTCTCCTGTCCACAAGTTGCAGAGGAATTATCCATCTAAACCTTTGTTTGTCCATAGACAGTTTAGACAGTTTGCTAGGAGGAAGAGGGTGTCTAAGTGAATTTTCCCAGACAAGCCCACTGAAGAGTTCTACGGACGCAGAACCTTCCTTTCCTGATAAATCTGCCTGTGTCTGGCATCCAGCCCCCCCCCCCCCCCGATTCTACTGTTCGTCAGGCTGAGACTCTCTTTTTCTGTTTGGCAACAGATAACCATGGATGCCTAGGTACTCTCCATTATTACAAATAGTTATTTATAGCTTGGAAGTCCCTTCCTCTATTCTCTGGTCTCCTTCACCCTCATACTTGTCAGCTCCCCACATTTTCCTTTGGTTCTGTGTTTTCTCATGTCTCAACAGGGAACATGCTTTTATTATAGAAAGGAGGAGGAGTCATATAGGCCTATTTTAGACGTGATTTCTCAACACTTTTCTCAAGATCCCTTCTTTCAAGATGTCTCTTCAGATGCTTTTCCCTCTGTTGCTGACTCAAGCCTTTCTGGTTTCTTCAGATTTGAAGGATGCTTACCTTCATATTTCTATTCACAGTCTTTTCAGGAAGTCTTTACATTTCTCAGTGTCTTCCTTTCATTATCAGTTCTCTACTTTACCTTTTGGCCTTTCTACGGTTCCAGGGGTCTTTACCAAATGTTTGGCCCCCATGGTAGCCTTCTGCAGACTTTAAAGAATTCAGATATCCCTTTATTTTGAAAGCTTTTTAATCCAAGCCCCTCTTAGCTGTTCCTGCTTCAGAATCTACACTTCACTATGTTTCTACTGCACATTGTGGGTTTCACCCTTAATTTCAAAAAGTTTGTGTTGACTCCTTCTCAGGAACAGCTTGTCGCCTGACTCCAAGATCCTCTCTTTGACTGTTTATTTCAAGTTTCTTCTTCCTTTTTCAGTTCTTTATGCAAGGGAATTTCTCCAAGCTCTGGAATACATGCCATCCACTATTAACACAGTTCATTTTGCCAAACCACACGTAAGGAAATTTCAGTGGTATGTCAAGACTGCCTCTAACACTGCCACCTTCTGGAGTGTCTAGTCCCTCTCTTACCTTGTCTCAAGCTTGAGTTATGCTGGTGGATTCACCAGATTTCTCCGAGTACAGGTTTGTCTTTTCAGGTTCCACCCCCTAATCACGAGCTATACGTGGATGCTTCTGTTCACAGTTGGGGAGCCTCCTCCATCAACCTAAAAGTACAGGGTATTTGGTACCCTCAACAACTGACAGGCCATATCTATATCAAGGAGATGAGGGCTCTTCTAGCTCTCCAGGTTTTTTACTCTTGGGTCCCAGGTCCTGTAAAGATTTTCACAGACAGTACCACAGTCATGTGGTACATCAAGAAGCAAAAGGGCACAAAATCTTATCTTCATTGCAGCTGGTTCTTCAGGCTTGGAATTTTGCTGTCCATCACCCCTTACTTCTTCAGGCAGTTTACATTCTTTTTCTCCCCTCTGAACAGATAACTTCCCCAGTTCTGTTCCCGATTGCCAGGTCCTTTGGCTTGGAAAGTGGATGTCATGTCTTTTTCTTGGAAGCGGATGTTTCTGTCTGCTTAACAACTTCTTCCTGTACCACTAAAGGCCTGCACAGGATCATGTGGAACACATGCAGAATATTGCTGGTGACTCCCTTTTGGCCCTGACAGCACTGATTTCCCCAATCTATTTCATCTGGCTATGGGCAATTGTCACAAGTTACCGGATGAATCTTCTCAAACAAGACAGTGGATCTCCCATTCACTCTCACTTGTCAACCTTCAGTTTACAATTTGGGTGATAGGGTTTTGATTCCTTTCAGTCACCAACCTTATGAGGACTGGCTTCAGGTTTTGTAGGAGGCCAGAAAACCCACTACTAGAAAATCATATGTAACTAAATGGAAGAGGTTTTCTAGTTGGTGTCTTAAACATGACCTGGGAGTTCCTATAGTTCTTTACTAGTGTCAAAAGTGTGCTCTGAGAATAAATGCTGACAAATGTGTAGTCATACCCTTAGATAAATCAGATATTCCTGCAAATTATAATATTGATAACACACCCTTAAAAGTAGACCCATTGGTGAGGGACGTAGGAAAACAGATATATAGTAACCTAAACTGTGACCAGGCAGCTACAGTAAACCTAAATTTTGACCAGGCAACTACTGTAGTGAGGAGTCCTTCTGTGTGGCTCGCCTGATCTTGATACCATGCCTTTACTTTTAAAAGGAAGTCATAGTGCCGTTGTACTTGGCCCTCTTCAGGCCCATAATCAAATACAATGCTCCCTTCTGCTTGTACATGAGCAGACACTTAGACCAACTAGAGTGGCCCCAGAGGTTTCTCACTAAAAAAATAAGCGTAAGAAGCATGTCTTATGTGGACCGACCAAAGGCCCTATTCCTTTACTCCATCTTGTATCATTTATTGAGAGTTGACTTATTGCCTGACCTACAAGGCATTCTCTGATCCAGCCCTGATGAAAATGTTGCATATTTGCAAGAAAAATTATATAAGGGTTACGCGTTCCATGGACCTGAACTTTACTTGTGACTCTAACAGATTCATATCCCCAAAGGCTACCTTGTCTATGAAACAAACTTCCCATCTTCATAAACCAAAGCCCATCCCTAGCTCTTCAAAAATAATTTGGATAAATGAATTGGAACCATAAATTCACTCCCGGGGTACTGCCCATGAACCTTATGGACAGAGGCAGTCTGTAAAATGACTCAGGGCTCCAATACCTGAAGACCCACTACCCTTATACTGCCCCATCCCATATCTGGGGAATTACAATATAATATTGTTATATCCTGAGTATTATTGGCTAGGCTTGTGTGCCATTAGCCTAGTAATCACCTATGAAACTGTGTAAGTTGCTCAATTGACATTCATCTGTTACAGTTCAGTTGTCAGCCATTTCAGTTTGTCTACTTCTGAATCCACCTTTGGCTTCTAGTTTTGAAGTCAAAGCAAAATTTAAAAGATGTCCTTCATATCAGTCTTCCAAGAAAATCTATTCCTTCTTCTTGGGACCTTAATTTTGTTATTGAGAAATTGACTCAGTTCACTTTTGAGCCACAGTTTCTTCTTCCCTAAAACATACTTGGAAGAGTGTATTGTTGGTGACTTTTATTAATGCGAAGAGGATCTACAAACTTCAAGCTCTCATGGCAGTCCCCCCCCCCCACAAGAGCAGGGCTTTTCTTAGTACCAGTTCTTCTTTTTTGCCCAAGATGGTTAGTAATATGTCATTGAACCAGTCCATTCAGCTTTCTTCTCTACTCCACAGTATACTATTGAAAGGGTTCTTTACTCCTTGGATTTACATAGACAGCTCAGACATTACCTTGATAAGATAAAGCATATCAGGAAGTCTGTACAACTTTGTTTCCTTTCATGCCAGGAAATTGGGTTTGATGGTTTATAAGCAAAAGGTCTCTTCCTGGACTTCTAAAACAATTTCTTTTTGCTATTCCTTTCATAGCAAGCAGCTTTCCTCTCCTGTTCATGCTCATTCTACCAGGGAAGTGGCCTCTTCTGGTGCTTTTTTCAAGGGTCTGGATACCAGATCCATTTTTGATAACTGGTCTTCTGTTGGTTTACTGTCATAATCTTGAGGACAAAATTTATTCCATCTAAACAACAAACAAAAATCCCAAAATTGAAAACAAAATCTAGCCTATATGTCGAACATTGTAAACACAACATTCAACATACCAGACTTCTGGTTTTGAAAGTCCATATGTCCTTTTATTCTTTAGTAAGGGGGCAAGACCCCTGGACCCCCCATGTAGGGTGCTGTGCCCCTGACACCCCCTGCAAATTATATATACCAACTCTGAGATTGCACAACAGTGAGGTAAGGGGCAAGTCCCCTAATCCTCACTGTACCACAGTCCCCATTCACAGTGCCGAACTCATAATTATGTTGTCATATTAATCCAGTTTGGCATTGTGCAACTTTGAAAACTGCCTTTCACCCTTATGTCTTTCACATTCAAGCCTTCACAATTTTGATTGTAAGCCTCTTCTGTCACACTTACATTACAAGTTGGATATCATTTCTAGGGCCAGGGCTATCCTTCATGGGTTTTTGGAGGGCTATTCTATGTCTTCCTCCTGTTGTATGTCAGGAGCCCCCTTTCATGCTGGTCTATATTAGTGATACATTTATTATTGCTATTTAGAGTGTATAGTCTGCCAAAACTGTGATGCTTTTTTTTTTTTTTTTAAATGCTGCTCATTATATATGTAGAGCTTGGTGATTACTCCAGTATGTATATGCATACTTGTACATCTAAACTTACCTCGGAAGCCAGACTGACTTCATAGACAATTCCTTATTGATATCTGCTTCTCACAGTATTCTGCATTTAGCATTAGTAAGCAGAAACATACAGTTGCTGTTTATTTTATACACGAACAGCAGAACCACAGCATTTATTACAAATTCTAGCCAATATCTTACCTAACTCCTCTTCTAATTGGTATTGGTTAGCAGAAACATACCTGCTATCAGTAAGGAGAAACATGCAGTTTGTTTATTTGGTAGCTGGTATTTGAAAAGCCGAAACAGTATTTGTTACCCAACTACAGTTTCCATTGTATTAGTTAGCAGAAACATATCTACTAATTAGTAACGGGAAACATAGTTTGTTTATTTGGTATCTGAAAAGCAGAAACAGTGTTTGTTGCAAACTATAATCTGCATCTCATCTAACTACAGTTCTAACTGGTTTTGTAAGCAGAAATATAGTTTATTTGGTATTTGAAAAGCAGAAACACAGCATTTGTTTAAACATTCTAACCAGTGTCTTACCTAACTATGGTGCTACTTAGACTTGGTACATTGTTAAATTTGTCTGTAATGATCTGCCTAGGCACTGTTTCCTATTTGTGATTCTTTATCTTCCCCGGGCATTTATCTATGTACCTACCTATTGAACCATTTCTTGTACCAACTCTCTGTCTTCTGATAATCCTTCCATCACTCTCTGACTAATATCCTCTACTCTCCTAATTGTCTCCATTTCTACTAGAACTGTACTATTCACTTTCTGGTCACACTCTTGTCTGTTTTTTCTCTTTGCAGTTTGCTTGGGCCATCCACAAGCCTTGGGATCGCCCCCACCTTCAGTTCTGAAGCAGATTTTCAGCAAAAGCTCAAATCAGCCCTGGGAAATAGCAACTTTTAAAAACAAGCCTTCCAGTAGAATTAATTAGGTGAATCAGTGAATTGTTTTTAACAATTTTCTCTTACTTTGTGACCATCATTGTGAGGTGAGCAGAGCTGCATTGAGCTCCGTTCAGCTTCTAACTTGGAGAGTTTTAATGATGTCGGCCACTAGGTAGGAACATGCTCTACTAATTGTACAAGTTCCTTATTCCCTCTGTATACAAACAGGTGAGTTCCGGAGTCTAAGGTTAAAACTATTCCAAAACAAACCTTTAGTTCAAGCCCAATTCTCGTAGCTCTACTCATCCTTAAAGAGCTTGCTAGCAACATTTGGTTTCTGTAAGCTGAAAAGCTCTGACATAGTGTGTTGTCTTACTTACATTTCCTGGCTCCTGATTTTTTTTTTCTTTTCTGTTTGGAATCCTTCCTGCTGCGGCTGCTCTGCCAGCTCTGTTCACCTTCGGGCTCACTCTGCTCCCCTACCCTGCCCCCATATCCCACCCACCCCCAGTGCTTCTACTCTTGAGCACTAGGCAGACACTCCCTCATTCTATCCATCCAATTAGACACACTTCCTGTTATCCTGTTTCCTCCTCCTAGACCTGTTCCATGCTCGTGCTTCACCTATCACTTCATAATACACTCATATTAATATCTCATCTCACTTCTTGGCACCACAACTCATTCCAGACACCCACTTTTCATCACACCACAAACCCACCTTACCATACTACTCCATGTACATATCTCCCCATCAGTCCTACACTTGTCAATATTACTAGCCTCCAATATTTTCTGTTTAAATTAATACCTACTAAAGATAGCCACTATAATCCTCAGTTATTCAACAATGAACTTAAACGATTGAAACTACTTACCAACATTGCCTCTAGGCTACTGCTTAGTGGTGACATCCACCCAAACCCTAGATAACACCAACCCATCTAATCACTCTAGTCTCAACACCACCACCCATCCAATCCTAAACATAAAAAGATCAGATGTATTTTGCTAATGAACATTACTATTAGAAGTATAGCCAACAAATTGGACATCCTCCATGCCACTGTAGCTACATACTCCCCAGACATAGTCATAATCACTGAAACATGGTTTAAATCAAGTACAAAAGATAATGAAATACTAGCCCTAGGTTACTCCATATTATGGGTGGAGGGACTCAACAAAAGAGGAGGTAGAGTTACTGTCCTCTTTAAAGACCATCTCACTTTAACTTTCCTTGAATGCAAAACCCCACAACTGGAGAGTGCAGAAATCATCTATACCACACTAACCATAAATTAAAGAAAAACAATATAATTGGCTGCTATATCCCACCTGGAAATAATGTCCCAGTTATAGAATGTCTATTGCACTGGGCAAGTAGTACCCTTAGTCAGGAGACATTCATACTAAGTGATTTTAATTTAGACTGGTTTGCATGTGATACAGATCACCCCAGCCATCACACAAACTTCCATGGTTTTACACAAACTATTCAAAAACCTACCCAAATAGATAAAGCTAGTAAAAAGCAATCCACCTTGAATTGGATATTATTAAATAACTCTTCTCACTCATTCCAATCAGGTTGCCTTCCTGATGGTCTGAGCAGCCACCTACCCACATTTCTTATATGACAACACATATTCCCACCAAATCCTACTATGTTTAAACAACTCAGAAAAAACATAACTTTAATCTTGACAACTTCCTAGCTGACCTACAAAGATGCAATTGGACTCCACTCAAATACCTTGACCTAGATGATGCAGTGAACCACTTTAATAAATCTTTCTTAGATATATTAAATGCTCATGCCCCTGTTAGAACCATCAGAGCAAATTCAAATTATGCCCCATAACTAAGTAGAGACACTAGGGCCCTTCTGAAAACTAGAGATAAAGCCTGTGAACTACAGCGTAAGACTTAACACAGTAGTTTCTAAACAACAGTATCAAGAACTTAGAAATAAGGCAAAAACAAATAAAACAGGATAAAATAAATTTTTGTCATAACATTCAAATTACATAAAGTCAAAAATTCTGGCCAGCTATAAACTCAATCTTCACCCATGAAAATCTACTACACCAATACCAAACATCCACAACAATTCTGATAGCATAGCTACCATTTTTAACAAACCTTTTACTGAATCTATAATTGCCTTTTCCAAACAGTAAACTCCTACTCCTGATACCAAACCAACCAAGTCTGCAACTAGCAATGGATCATTGTCTTTCTCCCCAGTTCCTACAGCTACTATAAAAAAAACTACTACAGAAACTAAAACCTACTACACTTGCCATAGATAAATTACCCAGTGAATACCTCAGATTTTCAGCTGAATCTGTAGCCTTCCCAGTATCAATCCTTATAAATACATCCATTCTCGAAAACAAGGTCCCTCAACTGTGGAAAATTTCCCATGTAATCCCACTTCATAAAGGGGGACCTTCCACAGAACTGACAAATTATCGGCCAATTGCTATTCTTTCACCTCTTTCTAAGCTACTCGAAAGGTGTATTCATCTCCAGGTCATGAAATTCTTACTAACAAATAACCATCTCGCAAACACACAGCATGGGTTTTGCCCCTTATATAGTACCACTACAGCTCTGTTATCCTTCACTAATACTGTAAACCATCACAGGAATAACAACTTTGTGTCTGCCATCTTTCTAGACCTATCAAAAGCTTTTGATATGGTCTCCCATTCCAAACTAATAGATGTACTAAATGAAGTATCCTGCTCACCATCTGCCACAGCATGGCTTCATAACTATTTATCTGCCTGTCAGCAATCTGTTCTATGGCAGGGTGACCTATCGCCATGCCTTCCTTTATCCATTGGTGTCCCCCAAGGATCTATCTCGGGCCCTCTCCTTTTCTCTCCCTTTACTAATAATCTACACACCGCTATTCCACATGGTTCTATAATGCAGGTGATTCAACACTTATCTGTGCTGTCACTTCTCTATCAACTCTTCATTCTCAAACACAGGAATCTTTCACTTCTGTTGAAACATGGTTAGCCAATGCCCATCTAATCCTGAACCCAAAAGAAACTAAATTGTTTCTCTTCCAACCTAACAAGATATCTATCTCATGACCAACATTTAACATAATAGCCAAAGACAATATTGTGATCTCCCCGACAACCCATACAAAGCTTCTTGGAGTGAAAATAGACAATGCCCTAAAATTTGACTTGCATGTCTCCCTAACTATAAAAAAAATCCATAAGAAACTTGGAAGTCTATATAGGCACAAACGGTTCCTGACCACAATGGCCAAAATTACATTAGCACAAATCCATCTGCTCTCCACTCTACTATATGCCTCTCCAATTTTAACTAATCTAAGGAAAACTGACTTATCTGCGCTAGAACCATGTTGTAATAAAATTGCTAAGTTTGCATCTGACTGCCCATATAGAACACATCATTGTACAACTGGATTGAGCTTCCCAACATTATTCTTTACAACCAACTCTAACTCACAAAATTGTAACACAACTAACTAGAACCCCTGCACTACAAAATCTCATCCTTCCTTACAGTTCCAGCAGACCACTTCACTCTAACAAGAATTTACCAAGGCCAACAACACTGCAGGAGAATCTTTATTTTTTAACTATATATCTCATATATGGAACTCCCTTCCTAACTCCATTCTCTCACATCTCATTCACTAACCACTTTAAGCCATCATTTAAAGTTTATCTAAAAAATAAGTGGCACAGTATACCCAAAACACATCCAACTTCTCCCCCGGTGTTTAATCCTTTGTTCCACCGACCTGTCTTAATCAAATATCTTGACATAAGTCATACCTACTAATAGTACTAGCTATGTTCAAAGCCTAGGTTTTGTTGTCAAGATGTAACAAATTTGTATGTTCTTATGTATACCACATTTTGTTTACTTTATTATTGTCATGTGTGCATGAACATTTACTGTTACTCATGGAGCTTTTCTCCCCAGGCCTCTGCTGAAAATAAACCTGTGTACAGTCTGACTTTCCCAGTAAACAAATGTTAAATAAATAAAAATAAATACTATCCAGTAGCGGACCTGTGTGCAGTTGGACTTTCCCAGTAAACAAATGTTAAATAAATAAATAAATACTATCCAGTAGCATTTGTGCCCTTCCAATTGGTAAAGAACACTGCAATTGTAATAAGGAAGGATATAATTGGGTAAGATTGTAGCATAACTGTACATGTCCTACTTCTCACTGTTGCCATATTGTGTCCCTCCCTCCTGACCTCTTACTTTCTATTGCCCACTTTCTGGCAGCTTCTTTTCTTCTCCTCCTCCTTCCCTTCCTGGATGCACATTATTGCCTTTCTCTGGAGTTGTTCTGGTTCTCCTGGAGCACTTCAGTTCAGAGGATTAGATGTCGATACGTCATATATGTGCCTTATACTTTGCACTTAGGACATATATCTGAAATACAATTCCTGGAAGGTGTAAAGGCTTTGGTGTACTGCCTGGATGTTCAGCTGTCCTCAATAGGATATCCAAAAGTAAAGAATACTTCTACAGTGAGAAGTAGGACATCTACTGTTATGGTACAATCTTACACAGCTGTACATTTCTGCAAGTCCTGCAGCAGCAACAACAAATTGATGTGACAATGAAATAATGAAGTCAACAGTCTGATGGAATTCTGTACACTCTGCAGCTGTATTAGGTCTCATCTGTATACCAAATATATAACGCACCATATTAGCGCAAATAAGATTTTACAAGCACACTGCTGCAAGGTCTGATAGTACAATAAAGCCCTGGATCTGGGCAATATTACGTAGGTGATAGTAAGATGTCTTGACAGCAGTTATCAAGAAGGATGCCCAAGTCACAGACCAAAAAAAGGTGGAGGAAAATGAACCTGAGGAACAGTAGCATGTATCACTACAGATGTTCTTCGTGTTTCACTGTTGCAGTCATCACCTTTGGGTTATCCCTGCTGTGGTAGCCCTCGGCCGGCCCGAATACCATAGTCAATTTTTTTTGCGTTGGCTGCAGTTGCCTGTAGTCTAACTTCAGGTCGTCAGTGCTGTAAAGCAAGGCAGTCTACGTCATTACATCAGTCTTTCTTGCCGTGGAGCCCGTAGCAGAAGCATTTCACACGAGTGCCAGTCGGTCACTACCAGAAGGTGAATTTCAGCTGAAAATGTCTAAAGCTAAGTACCCCGTTGGGGATCCTTGCACTAACCAATGTCCAAAAAAGTTAATTGTCTCACCTGTGGAAAGCAGATCCCACACCGAGACTTCCATTCTTACTGCATCACTTGCTTAGGCCCAGACCACGATGTCCCCGTTGCCAGTTCTGTGCCCTCTTTAATGCAAGAACCATTCACAGTAGAGCTCTTTTTGTAGACTGTTATTCTTGTGTTCTGTCTTCGCATTCCGATATGGTGTCCATCAGCCAACAATCTGTGGACATTCTGAAAAAACGTAGAGATAAAGATAGAGACCGACTACACAAGGCTAAGCCTACCGACGACGCTACCACTAAGCAGGCCATCAGTTCTCCGGAATTCAGTGAGGCGCTTTCACAGCCCCGATGCCCAATTCGATGTATACGCAGGCCTCTACCGAGTCCCTTTCTGAGTCAGGTATGCTGCAGAAATCTTCTTCATCTTCCGAGCCTTTGGCCGTCTCTGCCTCGGTTGGTCTGGAGTCGCTACGCAGGCACAGGCTTCCTAGGTGGCCTTTTGCACTACGGAATCTAGACAAAAAAAGTCTTCTCTTCCGTCTACCATTTCTCTCAGACCGGATTCTCTCAGGCTTAGAAGTCAGGCCACTCCTAGGAAATCTGCTTCTAGCCACCATCTTGCTACTGCTCCACCACCCCAAGCACAAATGCTGAAAATGACAAGAGTATCTCATCTCCCTTATCGGGGTAGTCAGATCACGACTTTTAAAAGGAAAAGGCACCCTTCTCCAGAAATTATGACAGAACAGGATTCTGAGGAATCTGACTATTCAGTTTTTGAAGAGGAACAGCATCTCTTAACTGCTTATGAAGATTCAGCTGCAGAAGAATCCATCCCTTCTGCCTCCCCTCCAGAGGACCTTTCCTTTGAGGAAACCCTTCACTCCCTCAGGGAACATATCCATTGGGAATCCCAGGACTTCACACAGTCTAAGAAAAGACTTAGAGAGTTTCTAGACCTGCCTCAGCACAGATCCCTGGCCATCCCCCCTACTTTAGAAGTGGTGGATGATGTTTTCCATGAATCTAGCTTAGCCCCTGATGCCCTCCCTCCTGCTCCCAGTAAACCTGACAGGTACTACAGAGTACCGGATTCTCACAAATACCTGTACAGAAATCCTGCTGCAGACCCAGAGGTCATTACACAGGGACCTAAAGGAGCACTAGTTCAGCCGAAAATCCTCATCCTTCTGACAAGGACTCTAGAGCTCTGGACAGATGCTGTAAAAAGTATACACCTCTGCAACTGTAGCTGTCAGAACACTTAATTGTCAGTTCCATATGTTAAAATATCAACAACACACTTTGGAACTATTAAAACAGAAAATTGCTACTTTTCCTGACTGTGCCAGTTCAAAACAGTTAGCAGATTTACTGCACTCTGCTTGTCAAGTGGCCAAACACTCATAATATGGATATGATGCCCTAGAAGCCTCTAGCAGGGCAGCAGTGACAGGATGTGTTATTAGGAGACATGCATGGCTGAAGGAACAAACTCTTCCTGATCATGTCAAGTCTAAACGTATTGATACACCCCTAGATAAGGAGCACTTGTTTGGGGAAAAAGCAGAAGAGGTGCTTAAAAAGATGGAAGATGAAGCAAAATCTATGCAAACAATAAAATATTTCTTTCAGGTACACCCCCCCCCCCAGGTTCAGCAGGAAATTTCCCTCTAAGCACTGGGGCCTTCCCTGCACCTAGCAGACAGGGCCAAGGTAAGCCCCGCAGGGACAGACCATCCAAGCCCCTATCCCAGGGCCAGCAGAGAAGCAAACAATGGACCACTTCTGTCTCTATGGCAGGGAGATCTAAGCCAACCTTATATGGCAAAAACTCACAATGACTCCTCCTCCTCCTCCCTCTGCCCTCCCTTCACTCATCAAAAACTATGAGAAAGAATCTCCCTCTTCAAAGACAATTGGCTTTATGTAACAAAGGGCCAATGGGTCTTAAAGATCATTTTTCAGGGATACAAATTCTCTTTCATCGAACCCTCAATTCCAAGAGGGTACCCAGACTTAACCTCCAAATCAGTGGGCAGAGGCATTGAAACAGGTACAAACTCTCATATCCCAGGAGGCAGTAGAACCTGTACCCTTCAAATCAGTGGGCAGAGGCATTGAAACAGGCACAAACTCTCATATCCCAGTAGGCAGTAGAACCTGTACCCTCAGATCAAACAGGCAAAGGATTTTATTCCAGACTATTCCTTGTTCCCAGAAAAGAGGGCACTTGGTGCCCCATCCTGGATCTCTCCATTCTGAACACCTCCCTGGTGGTCCCCAGATTCAAAATGCTAACTTTGCAGCAGCTGCTGCCTATGCTAACAAAAAAAAAAATGCCTGCCTAGTGACCCTAGACCTAAAAGATGCCTACCTCCACATCTGCATCAGGGAGTCGTGCAGGAAATTCCTGCGCTTCAAGCAGGCTCACAACACTTTCAGTTCTCTGCGCTGCCCTTTGGCTTATCTACTCCACCCAGAGTATTCACCAAATGCTTGGCCCCGGCCATTACATTCTGCAGACAAAGATATATACAGATTTATCCTTACCTGGATGACAGTCTCATTCAGGCGAGTGCAATGAAAAGCTGCTCCAAGACCTTCTCTTTGTCAAATCTCTCCTAACTTCCCTAGGGTTCACCATCAATGAGAAGAAATAAAAGCAAAACTGCACCAGAAAGATCATTTTCTTGAGAGCTGTGCTAGACACAGCATGCCAAATGGCCTTTCTGTCCCCAGAAAAGCAGAACTTCCTGCCTCTCTACTTTACCCAGCTAGCTTCCAAAAGTCACCCTGGGATACATGGCATCTTGCATCCTTCTCATTCCTCTGGCCAGGCTTCACATGAGAAAACTTAAGTGGTATCTAAAGAACCTTTGGTGCCAGCACTCTCAGTTCCTAGAGACCTCTCTCCCTCTGTTCCTATGTATAAGGGCCAAGTTTCTCTGGTGGGCAGAGACCTGTACCAAGAACAAGGGTCTTCCCCTCATCCTCTGCCCTAACGACCAGACCATCACCACCAATGCCACAGATATTGCTTGGGGCGTTCACCTAGGAGGCAGGTGCACCCAAGGTCTTTGGATTGCCCAGCAACTTCACTTGCACATTAGTCAGAAAGAAATGATGGCAGTATAAAAGGCTCTGACATTTTTCAAACCACATCTCAGGCCAGGGGTGGTTCTTATAAAAACAGACAACACAGTAATGTGGTATATCAACAAATAGGGGGGACCCAATCTAACCCCCTGTGCAGCTTAACCATGAGCCTCTGGCTTACAGACACCTTCATGGGTCTACATCTAATTGCCCAATACCTACCAGGGGTCAACAACACCCTGGCAGACCACCTAAGCAGAATATTACTGGACCCCATAAATGGCAGCTCAACAGGGAAATCTTTCTGCAAATCACTCAGAAGTGGGGACTCCAGAAGTGGATCTCTTTGCCTTGCACCTCATCTAGCAGCTGCAAAAGTTCTCTACCAGGGAGTATCGCCTCCTAGCGTGGAAGGTGGATGCCTTGACCTTTTTGGAACTCCCTCTTTGTGTACACTTTCCCTCCTCTGCCCCTTATTCCCAAGGTACTGATCAAAATAAGAGGGGGGGGGGTGAGACAAAGGCCATCCTCATTTCTCCAGATTGGCCCAGACAGCATTGGGTACCCCTTACTGTGCAGCCTGACCTTACAGCCCCCCCCCAAATAGCTTCCTCTGATCTCATACCTCTTGACCCAGGGGAGGGGGAAGATACTGCACCCAGACTTAGACTCTCAATCTCTCAGCATGGCTTATACCTAGACATCATCACAGAGGCCAGAAGGCCCAGCACCAGAAAATCATATGCAGGAAAATGGAAAAGATTCTGCTCCTGGAGACAGTCCAAAGGGGCCAGTACCTCCCATCCTTCCATCCCTCTTATCTTGGATTACCTAGCAGAGTTGCTCAATAGTGGCCTCTTTCTCTTGTATTAAAATTCATGCCTCAGCTATTTATGCCCATTTTGATTCAGACCCACCCCTCTTCTTTCATCCTTTGATTAAGCAATTCCTCAGAGGGGATTCTAATATCAGACCTCCCACGCCACCCTGGGACCTGAATTATGTTTTATAAAATCTAACCTTGCCTCCTTTCAAACCTGCTGCTTCTACAGAATTGAAATACCTCTCCTGGCAGACTGCCTTCTTACTAGCTATCACCTCAGCCAGAAGGCTATCAGAGCTTCAAGCTGTCATGGCTGTTGAGCCCTTCATAATTTTCCTTGCAGAGAGGGTCTCCCTGAGGACTAACCCATCCTTTATGCCCAAGGTGGTATCTGATGTGACCCTCAATCAGGCCATACACGTACTCTCCTTCTTTTCCAACCCTTAAAACAAGGGGGGAAGAATTCTACACTCACTAGACGTGCACAGACAACTCGGATACTATTTGGACCATACTAAACCTTTCAGAAAAACAGACCAACTACTTGTCAGCTTTGCCCCAGAGGCAGAGGGGAAGCCCATTTCCAAACAAACCATTTCCAAATGGATATCACACTGTATCCATGTTTGCTACAGACTACATGGGAACCCCCCCACAAGTCTGTCCGTACCCATTCCACTACAGCAGCCTCCACTTCCACAGCATTCCTCAGAGGAGTCACCACCAGGGATATCTTGGAAGCTGCTACCTAGACCTATGTCCATACCTTTACAAAGGATTACCACCTACCTCTTTTTTCTAAGTCTGGGGCAAGGTTTGCCTATGCAGTTCTGTAGGGCCTGCTGACCCATGCCTAGGACTCTAACCTTTCCTTCCACCCCCCTCCTCAGCTTTGGGAATCCTCCCACAGGTGATGACTGCAACAGTGAAACATGAACATAGTACAGTTGTGTACACTTACCATAAATGTAGATGTTTGAGTGTATTCACTGTTGCATTCCTGGTTTCCCTCCCTCATCCTCCATATAGCATCTTCCCCCTAGGGGGACATAAGCTTCCCAAGGTGGCGTTTGGCTACCAGGACTACTTTTTCTTATTTCCTTGTGCTTCTGATGGGTTAGGGCAAGAAAAACTGATGTAATGATGTCGGCTGCCTTGCTTTATAGCACTGACGACCTGATGTCAGGCTACAGGTGACTGCAGCCAATGCAAAAAAATATTGACTCTGGCATTTGGGTCAGCCGAGGGCTATCACAGCAGGGATAACCCACAGGTGATGACTGCAACAGTGAATACACTCTAACATCCACATTTATGGTAAGTGTACACAACTGTACTTTTTAAATGCATTGAGCTTAGGCTGTCAGTCATTCAGTGAAGGACTTACGCCAGGCAGTCTTAGTAAAATCCTACTAAAGCCATGGGTGAGGCCAAAATAGTCACCCAAACCAAAGACCATCATAAAGCTTTTTTTAGTTACATTTGTAATCTCAGAAGCACAGCACAGCAATTCACTGAGCTGATTGTGAACGTTACCTACACTAATGCTGGAGGTATAGCAAACCTACTGGCCGATAAATTCAGTTCAATCTTTACCCCCTCTCCCCTGCATCTATCCCACAAAATATAGCTGAAACTAACTCGCCTCTACCTATCACACAAGACCAAGTCCTGAAAGTGCTATCATAAGTTAAAATACTGCATCAGTGGGTCGCAACAATATCCCTGGATGCATCTTAAGATGTATGAAGTACATTTTAGCATCCCCACCAACAACACTGTTTAACTTCAGCCTCCATACAGATTTTCTATGAAGTGAATGGAGAGCAACTACAGTTGTTCCTCTTTATAAGGGAGGAACTTCCACATACCTAGACAATTAACAGACCAATAAGTCTGACCAGCCTCATATGCAAAGCGATTTAAAGACTTTCGTGGAACTAACTGATAAGGATGTAAGGAACCTCCAAACACTGGACCTGCCTTAGTTTGGATTTGTAAAGGGCAAGGCATGCTTACTTACTCTGGTGAACTTGTTTTGAAAAGGTCACCAAAACAGTGGATAAAGGAAAAACAATGCACACCACATACCACAACCTGGCAAAAGCTTTTGACACAATCCCCCCAAGAGTAGTTGAAAAGTTAAATAAACTGGGAGTACATTTCTGCATCACCCATGGAATTCCCCAGGGTTCAGTGCTGGGACTTGTCCTATTTGGCATCTACCTCATTGAAGTAAAAACCAATATCAAAGGGCTCTGGCTGACTAAGTTTGAAGATGACTGCAAGCCAAGAGTAGTCATTGAATCCTCAAATGACAGCCATCATGCAGGAAGTTTTGTCCCAAATTAATTGCTGCCAGAATCATGGACTGAAACTAAATGCCAAAAAATACATTGTATCCTTTTTGAAGTCCTCTGCCCCAGGGAACTACCACATTAACAATGCGCCTCTAAGGGTTAACTAAGTTGTTTGGAATTTGGGAGCTTATGTGGACAGTGACTTAACTTTCACTAGCATGTATCCACTGTCATAAGAATTTCCTTCTATATTGTGCAGCTTTTAAACAAATGAATTACATCTAGATCTAAAGATGACATTGTCCCCCTCTTTAGACCAGTCATGGAGTGTAATTCCCTGACTGGCATTTATCTGTCCAGACACATGCAGCAACTGTAACTCCCACAATCATACAAAACAAAAAAAATAAATAAAAACATACAAGCTGTAAGCAATATGGTGTACATGGGCTGACTCAAGGCCCTGTCACTTTACTTGGCATCCTGCAAACTGCTTAGAGGTGACCTGTGGCTGGCATGCAAGACATCCTCCAATTCAATACCAGTGCACCTGCTTCACATCAGCAAGTCAGATGGCATCATAAATCTGTCCAGGGATCTAATCCCCTTCTGTGACTTCAGTATAACAGTTTGGAGGGACAGATATATCTTGCACAGGATATAATTTCTCTGGAACAGTCTCCCTATCCATGTAAAACAAAGCTCATCCCTGTCCATACAAGCACAACTTGGAAGTATTGATGGGTAATAGAAAATTTGCCCTGCACTGTCCCCTGAACTACTACGACTGAGGCCGCTCCTAAATAATGTATCCCATGTACCTTCAAATTATCTATGGTATATCTCCATGACTCTCACTATGGGTAATATGTTGTCAGTTTTCATTATTTCCTCAACTGTTGGTTTCAGATCTGATCCTCTAGTCCAACTCGCCCAAGAGTGTAGCTCATCACCACTAAAAAGCCCTTGAGCTCCTCCCTTATCCATAATGCACCAGTCCCTTACATACCTCGGATCTTGTTTGCCACTTCGCAAATATGATGTGGTCACCTTTCAGCTCTTGAGTTGTTGTTTCAAGAGCGAGAACGTTTCTTTACATTTACTTCTTTAATTATATATAATTAGGAATTTCTTACCTTTTTCTTTTTTACAAGCTGTAAATCTCCTTACTATAGTTGGTATTTACTCCTTTTTTATATAAGCTACACATTTGTGTGCAGTCTTAATACCTTTGTTGGTATTTTTTTCCCCACAATTTACAGAAGGTGAATGTAAACAGTATAACGTTGACCAAGAGTTCTGGGTATGGTTCCTGACCCCCTTACTCCATGGTAAAGCTGTAACTGCTGTTTATAAATTGTCTGATACTGATCGTTTAAATTATGATAAAGTTAACCACTGCTTATTACAATATTTTAAATTAACAAGTGAAGCTTACAGAAAAGTTTTGTGAGCATAGACACAAGGCAAGGCAGATGAAAGTGTATGTGATTATATTGCTGAACTAAGCACTTATTTTCATAGGTGGGTAAGTGGGTGTCAGGTCACCACTTTTCAAGGGCTGGCAGACCTTTTGGGGAGGGAACAAACCCTTAACCCTTTGCCTGAGGACATGAGAATCTGGTTGGCAGATAATGAATGCAACTCTGCAGATGAGTTGGGGAAAAAAAAGGAGACCTATACCTAGCAAGCAGAGCATCACTGCACAGGAAAGGGATATCCACTGCTGCACATGGACATGAGAACCCATGGTAGGCAACCTAAGCAGCCCCATCAGAGTCCACCAGTAATAGGGGAAGCCACTACTTTAGATACATGGCTAGGATCAGGGGTTAAATGTTTTAAATGTAACCAGTGGGGCCATGTAGCATATAGATGTCCATGGAGGCAAGGTGGAGAACAAAAGGTGGGGGAGCCAGCAAGTAGGGATAACAGAATGCTAGTGGTAAGTTGTTGGAGATAACAAAGGTACCAAACTACCAGCGGAGTTTATATCAGATCTTGGTGTATGGAAAACAGGCCACTGCCAAGAGAGAGAGAGCCTCTGATATAACCATTGTGAAGCCTGCGATGGTTTAAGAGGAGCAGTACTTGCTTGGTCAGTCCACTGCAGTCAGAGCTTTAGGAGGGATACCATTACAAATGCCTTTGGCCAGGGTTAACCTTGACTGGGAGGGTGGAAAAGTAAGCAAGCAAGTAGGCATGTTTGAAGATATCCCTGCAGATGTCTTGATAAGGAATGGTCATGTGCATGCAGTCAGGCTTGGAGACAGGCATGTGGGTCTGGTAGCCTGGGGGAGACCCAGACAGACTGCACCCCCTGAAGCCAGTACTAGTGATGTGGCTAATTCAGGGAGGGAGCTACACTGTAGCAGTGAGCCTGAAGATGAGCAACACCTGCTAGTAGTTACTGATGTCTCCTTGGACAGAGTGACTGCAAGGGCAGAGTTGAGTAATAGTACCCAGGCTGACAGTGAGGCATGCTGTCAGAGCATACCAGACCTCTTGTGGAAGTAGAGCTGGGAAGAGTTACAAAGACAGAGTTGAGGCAGGCTCTGCTCTCAGACCCTACATTACAAAGTTTGAGGGAGGTAGCTAGGAAGGCACCTGATTCTCAAGGAAAAGGATGTCCTGTATACTGGAACAAAGGGTTACTGCATTGAGAGTGGACCCCTGAGGGAGGACTAGAAGGTAAGGTAATACAGCAATCGGTAGTGCCCAGATCCTACTGTCTGGCAGGTCATGTGGGCATAAAGCATACCAAGAGACTATTATGCAGAACTTTTATTAGCCTGGGATTACCAGGGATTTTACAGGGTACTGCAGGACCTGCAAGTAGTGCCAAAAAGTAGGCAAGGCAGGAGAAGATGTCAAAGCTCCTTTGATGCATTTGCCTGTGATTGAGCAGGCATTTCAAAGGGTAGCTATGGATACTGTTGGGCCACTGAGTACACCAAGTTACACAGGGAAGAAGTATATCCTAGTGGTAGTAGATTATACTACTAGATACCCTGAGGCTGTGGCTCTGTCTTCCACTGAGGCAGAGAAGGTGGCAAATGCTTTGCTAGAGATTTTCAGCAGGGTGGGTTTACTGATTGACAGAGGTGCCAATTTCATGTCAGACCTGCTGGCTTGTCTGTGAGAGTGCTTTGGGGTGAAGCACCTAAAGACAACCTCTACCATTCCCAGACTAATTGTCTTGCTGAGAGGTCAAACTCTACACTAAAGACCATGCTATGGGCATTTCCAAAGCAGTTTAAGAGAGAGTGGGACAGATATTTGCCCCATCTGTAGTTTGCTTACAGAGAGGTGCACCAAGAATCCACAGGTTTTTCACTCTTTGAGTTGCTGTATGGGCATAGGTTGAGGGGACCTCTAGATTTGATTCATGATGGGTGGGAAGATGAGTGTGAATCCCACAAGGAGTCTGTTGTGTCATATGTCCTAAACCTCAGGATGTGGCTTAGGGAGCTCATAGGCTTGGCCCATGAGAATCTGCCAGGAACCCAACAGCAGAAGAAGGTCTGGTATGACAGGAATGCTCCAGTAAGAGAGTATGCTGTAAGACGGCAGGTGATGGTCCTCATTCTTGTCAGACACAATAACCTACAGGTAGCTTTGGAGGGACCCTTCATATTTGTAAGGAAGATCAGTGATAACTACATGGTAGAACTGCTAGGCAGGAGGCAGTGGCACAAACTGTACCATGTTAGCATGATGAAGCCTTACCATGATAGAGATGCCCTTATGCTAAGTATTTGCAGTGGATGGCAGGAGGAGTCTGACGGGTATCTGGTGACTGATCTCCTCAGTGGGGCTCAGACTGACACTTCAGTGGAAGAGGTAGCAGTGTCCCAGAAGCTAACCCCTACCCAGGTTCAAGAAATCCAAACAGTGTTACAGGAATTTGGGGACATGTTCACTGGGAAACCAGGGTACACCCACCTGGTGCAGCACCATGTAGATACAGGACTCCAAAGACCTATAAATCAGCCCCTTACAGGGTGCCTGGGTGAATCAGAGGGACACTGAGGGAGGAGATACAGGTGATGTTGGAACTGGGAGTAATCCAGCAGTTCAGCAGTCCCTGGGCCTCCCCAGTGGTGCTGGTACCAAAGAAGGTTGGCAGCACCGGGTTGTGTGTGGACTACAGGAAACTAAATAGTCACACAGAGTCAGATGCTTTCCCCATGCCTAGGACAGATGAAGCCTTAGAGCAGCTGGGTGGGGCTAAGTATCTGACCAAGGGCTACTGGCAGGTGCCCTTGACTCCCAATGCTAGAGAGAGGTCAACGTTTGTGACTCATTTCAGCTTGTATGAGTTCACAAAGATGCCCTTTGGGATGAAAAATGCCACAGTGACTTTCCAGAGGCTGGTAGATCATATCCTAGCAGGAGAGTAAGATTATGTCCTTGCTTATCTGGATGATATTGCCATCTACAGCCATTCCTGGCAAGAGCATCTTCAGCATGTCAAGGAGCTGCTGGGTAGACTGAAGAGGGCAGGGTTGACCATTACACCCAATAAGTGTCAGGTGGGTATGTAGAGGGGGGAGTGGATCAGGCCAGAACCTGATGAAGTGGAAGCCATTCAGGCATGGCCTGCCCATTACTAAAAATCCGGTGAGGTCATTCTTAGGGATACTGGGGTACTCTAGAAAGTTTGTCCCCAATTATAGTACCATAGCTGCTCCCCTCACAGACCTTGTGACAAAGGGGGGTATTGCCAGCACAGCTATCTGGAATTTTGTAAATAATTATGTCATTTGTGAAAATCAACATGATTTATATAAGATGCTTGTATTACAGATGTATTAGAACTTTATGTCATGTGTATCTCAAACTACTGGTACAGAAGACTGTGTGAAAAGGTTTTTGCAGAGTCCTGTTTGAAATGTAACAACAGTGTGCCCTACTGAAATTGAACAGAAATGTACATGCACTATTGTAACTGTTTAAGTGTATATATTTTAACAGTTGAATCTGGAATACAGGAGGTTAACTTCAGAAAAAAATAGCTGAAATTAAATTACTGTATAGCTACACAATAAAAGATGGCATCTTTCAGTTTTCAGGGCAGCTAGAGACACAGAGTCTGTGTTGAGAAGTTTCTGTATTGTCCTCAGATTGAACTAATTACTAGTTTTGAAAGCATGAAGGAATGAAATTGTTTTATGACTTCCAGCATCTGCCAAATATCTGAGGTTTATGTATTTTTACAGGTAGATGCTAAATACTGCTAGCGTCCGGACGTAGGGGTTTCACCTGGGATAGAAACGGATGACAAGAAATTATGTCATTCTGCAACCTATCCCAGCAGTAATATTTTAGATATTAATTTGAGAAGTCTCTTAGTGGGACAGGTCATTCTGTATTCTGTCTTGGACCTGACAAGAACCATTCACCACACATCACCCTTGCTATAATAGTAAGTTCTTAGGGTATAGTAATTTGCTTAGATGCAGTCAGGAATATGGTGAAGCTTAGTTTAGATATTTTTCTTTATCTATTTCAGACTGTCCTGCAATGCCATTTTAAATATTTCATGTGATTTTGAACTCTGATGTCACTGTGAATATTTACTGAATATTTTCTTGTTCTTTTATTATTTATTATTAAATATATTTAAACCTTTCATTGTGGCTGATCTGTGTAGAGATATTTAAGTTTTGAGAGTACTTGCATATATTTGGTGACACTGTGTGGGCCACTCCTAATAGCCTTGCTCTTGGTCAAACTATCATTTGTATTAATATTAATATTACACAGTAAGATTGGACACCCTTTTTTAAGAGCCTTAAAGTAGCTGATAAGGAGTTGACTGGTGGCAGTGGTAGCTACCTTATCGTCTGGGCAGAAGGGAGTATAGCTGGTAAACCTGTGCCAGCCTCTCCCAGGTGTGTGTGTATAAATCAAACCTCAAAGATTGTGTGCGTGCCAACTACTTCGGCAGGGACACAAAGCACTGGTTGGACAGAGATGGCTCTGGTAGGTCTTTGCTAGGTCACTCAGCTGAGATCTCAACTCTATATCTGTGCCAGTGGGGAGTCTTACTGGGGATCTGGAGAGAAAGGGAGAAACCAGCCTGGGACTGACTGTGGTCTCTGTGTGCTCTTAAGGGAAATTGCACTTTATGCAGAGAGCTGTATCTAGAAATGCTATGTGTGTACCTGTCTTCCTCTCAGTGAACGTCCCCCATGGTTGCTAGTGGTGAGGATTGAGGCTCCTTGATTACTGGTCCAGTGGAGGGTCATCACAGACCTGACAAGGAAAAACAGGCCAGATAAAGTAGTGTGGACCCCAGCATGTGAGCAGGCATTCCAGAAGCTTAAAGGAGCATTAGGAGGATCCCCTGTGTTAGCCAGTCCAGATTACAGCAAATAATGTGTTGTGCATGTGGGTGCTTTAAACCATGGGGTGAGGGCTGTACTGATCCAGGTCTCCTCAGAAGGAGAAGAGCACCCAGTGGTAAATCTCAGCTGTAGACTCCAACCCTGCTCTAGAAAAGGAATGTCTAGCCATAGTATGGGCATTGCAGAAACTTCAGCCTTATCTGTAAGGAAGGAAATTCACTGTAGTTACAGTCCACAATCCCTTAACATGACAACATAGAGCCATTCAGCAAAATGCCACATTATTAAGGTGGAGCTTAGGATTGCAGGCATATGCCATGAGAGCGCAACACCATAGTGGGGTCAGCAATGCAGGTAGACTGTCAAGACAGGAAATGGGGTAACATATTCCCCAGTAGGCTTATTTCTCTTAAGACTTAGCTTGAGTCTTTTGAGGGGGGAGCAATGTGATGATATGGGCAAATGGCTGAAGTTTTATAAAGAATGATATGCCCTTTGAATATCAAGCTGATTTATACAAGATACTTGTGTTACAAATGTATTAGAACTGTATGTCATTTGTATATCAAACTGATTTGTACAGATGCTTGAGCTAAAATGTATTTGAGAGCTTTGCTTGTGTTAATTGTGTTAAAAATATCAACAGTGCACCCTGCTAGAGTAAAAAGAAATGTACATATATTATTGCAACTAAATTATATATACCAGCTAGCTTACTTTAAGAAAATTAAGAGAAATATAAATAAGCTGCTAAACCATTAAAACAGCATCACACAGTGCTGAATAGGACTGGAGGAGCTAGATCTGAAAAAAAGCCTTTGTTCATTAGCTCAGTAAAAAGAGGGGACGCTCCAGGCACTTCCATAAACACTTAGATGTGTATTGTAGCTGTCTATGCTAAATTCCTGTCTCAGTTTCAAAAGGGAATACAGTGAGAATCTAGAGTTAGGTGAGCAAATGAGGTCATTCTGACAGCCCTCTTGGAAATTATATTTTAGATATTACAAAGTGAAATTTCAGAGTATTGAGTATTCTGTTTGGAGGCCTGACTAGAAAGACTGCTCACATATTTTATCTTTCCTTGCCCAAGTAAGTTATTAGGGAACAGTAAATTTTCTTAGATTCAGTCAGGGATTTAGTGAAGCTTAGTTTAGAGAGCGTTTTTCTTTATTTGTATGAGTCTGTCCATCAGTGTTAATTTCAGTATGTTATGTGATTTGAATTCTGTGGTTTACTGTAAATATATATTCAATATTTTCATGTTGTTTTATTATGTATTATTAAATATATTTAAAACTTTTAGTGTGGCTAGTCTTTGTAGACAGTATCTAACCTTTGAGAGTACTTACATTTATTTGAGGACACTGTGTGGGCCACTCCATAAGGCCAAGTAGTCTTAGTCAACAACTATCATTTTTATTAATGTTATTGTCACTCAGCATAATTGGATACTCTTTAAAGAGCCTTATAGTAACTGACTGGTGGCAGTGAATCTACCTTATAGTCTGGGCAAAGTTGGTAGAGTGGGTAATCTGTGCCAGTCTTTCCAGGTCTGTGTGTTGTGTGTGTGTGTGAAAATTAAATCTTAGTGTGTGTGTCTGTGTCAGCTACTTGGGCAGGGACACAAAGCACTGGGTTGGCAGAGAGGGTGCTGGAGGACTTGGCTTGGACACTCTACTGAGGACATAATCCTACTGCTGGGCCAGTGAGGAGTCTTAATGGGGACCTGAAGGGAGACAGATATAGAGACATCCAGACCCTGGGCTGTGTGTGTTTCCTGTGTGCTCTTAAGGGAAATTGTGCTGGGTGCAGAGAAGTCTGTATCTAGAAATATTGAATGTATCCATTATTGTATTTCAAGTGCACATCCCTCTCCAGTGTCAGTGATGAGGATTCAGGCTCTTTGATTTCTGGCCCAGAGTGGGGACGTCACATATTTGTGGCAGTGGTGGCCATCACATGACCCATTGTTTCAGAGCCTCTGGTTCTGTCTTGTTCAGATGAATCTTGGCACAGAAGTGGCCCTGTCAGATCCAAGGTGTTGGAGTCAACGCCAAAGTTTTCAGAGCATCTCTACCCTCAGAGCTTCAGCACTGGGCAGCTTGACTCTGACTTCTGGCTCGGGCAGAGGGAGCCAATGGGCCAGAAGCCTGGCTTCTTGGCTCCATTGTCTTCCTTCACCCTGGAGCATTCTGCCTTTGAAGTGGTAAAGAGGGTTTTTTCTTCTCCGGCAGAGTGGATGGACCCTACCCCCTCGGATATTCCTTCTGGATCCCGGATATCTCTGTGCCTTGGGCCACATCATTGTACACCACAGGGACAACCAGCCCAACATCTCCAGACCAGCAAGCAGGGTTTTATGATCTCTTCCGATACATCACCGAGCATCCTAGCAAGGAAATCCCTAGGAAAAGGAAGGGCAAGAGGAGGCACTTGGACTTCACTCAGGAGTCAGTCACCAAGGATACTGATTTTGATGAAGGAGAAGTGTACCCAAAATCACCAACTGAAGACCTCTCATTTGGAGGCATCCTTGAAATCCTTAAGCAGAGAGGTGGCTGGTTCTCTGATAACCCTTCACCAGAGGAATCAGTATTCCTGGAATCCTTTGAAGCTGGCCATCTGCCTCCTGGGTTACTCTGCCCACTGATGAACTCATTGATTTAATCTCTAGGCAGGCATGGTAGGAGCCTGACTCACTTGAGCCTATCCACAAGAGACCAGATCAGATTCTGGCTCAACCTTGTAGGTTGGGAGTTATGGAGTAAGGGGGTGCCTGTAGATGCTATGGTTGTAATGGTGGTAGTGGCCGCCAAAAAGGAACTTGCTGAGCAAAGTTCTTCTGTCCATTTCCCCCAACAGGGAGTCTAGGGCATTGGACAGATTTAAGAAGTGTGTGTATGGTTCAGTGACATTTGCCCTTATGTCTGTGAATTATTCGGCAGACTTTGAGACGACAAAGGAACTTGATCAAGGAACTTTCAAAATCCCTTCAAGTTTTCATTTGTCAATGCACCCTTTTACAGCAGTTCAGTGTTTGGCCCAAAACTGAAGGACAACACACTCCAGGTGTGAAAAAGATGGAACGACCCTCTCTGCAGTATGTGTACATTTTTGACCCCTCAGAAATCCTTTTTTAGGAATCAATGAAGTGGTTGGAAATATGGTTCAAGAAGTCCCAGGATCCTTTCCAAGATCCATGTGGTGATACTTCTCCCGGGCGCAGGGGGGGTGGGACTAAAATGAATTCTTTATCAATGCATATCAGCACAAATAAGGACTTAGGCATGCAAAAGATACCTTTGGTGGTGGATTCGATTAGATGAGGTTCTACAAGGCCATCCTTTCATCCTCCCTCAGCCCAAGGCTATAGTGACCATGGACTCTTCCCTAATTGGGGGGCACTTCCTGGGGAAAACAGTCCAAGGCACATGGACCCCAAAGAGGCCAACATGCATATCAATGTTCTGCAAATGAGAGCAGTGCTGTTAACATTTCAGGCATTCCAAGACTCTCTCCCTTTCATGGCAATTGTGATCCAGACAGACAACATGTCAGTAGTTTGGTACATCCACAAACAAGGGGGAACCAGGTCTTACCCCTTGTGTCAAGAAGCCCTCAGATTGTGGCAATGGGTGATTTCTTCCAACCGCTTTCTGATAGCAATGCACATTCCTGGGAACTCTAATATGATAGCAGACAAACTGAGCAGGTCCATTCTACTAGCTCACACATGGTCTCAACAGGAAAGTGAGTGACAGATATGATTTTCCTTCAATGGGGCCAACCTTGCTGCAGTCTTTTTGTATCTCCCCTAAACAAAAAGTAAGCAACTTCTTTGCTCTGATCCCTTCACTAAGAGAATTGCCAAGGGATGCTCTACTCCATGATTGCCCCCCCCCAGTCTTCTCTATGCCTACCCCCAACTCCCATAATTCCCAAATTCCTACAAAAAGCTACCTGGTTGAAGTACAAAGTTATCCTCATTGCACCTTACTGACCTTGACTTATTTGGTTCCCCCTTCCTTTGGCCTCATCTGCTTTACCCACCATGGATTCTGGATCCAATTCCAGACCTTCTGTCTCACCCGGCAGGCCTGATTCATCTGGATATTTCAGACCTCAAGCTAACAACATGGTTTCTCCAATTCCTTTAATACCCAGACAGATAATGCTCTCTTCATCTGTCCATCACATACTTTTATTTTCCCATAAGGCTTCTACAAGAAAACTTTACAGAAGTAGATGGAAAAGGTTCATTTTTTTGGGCACAGCAGAAACACCTTGACCCCTTCTCCACTTCTGTATGATCTTGAATTTTTGGCAATAATTTTTAATGAGGGAGCTAGCTCCTTACCAATTAGAGTTCAGTTAGCAACAATCTCTAACTTTGATACTGGATTTGAGAATTCTCCCTCGGCTTCATCTAAGCTCTGTAAAAGCTTTTTGAGAGGCACCCTCCTGCTGAGATCACCATATAAAGATCCTACTCCACCATAGGATTTAAATTTGTTACGACAAGTCCTAATTCATTCTCCGTTTGAACCAGCAGCTAAATGTGATGTAAAATTCCTGACCTGGAAAACTATCTTTCTAGCGGCCATTACCTTTGCTAGGAGAATTTCAGAATCCAAGCATTGTCCTCTAAACCTCCCTACTTGATTTTTCATAAGGATAGAGTAGCATTATGTACCAACAAGTCTTTCCTTCCTAAGGTGGTGTCAGAATCCGGTATTAACCAGGCCATTAATTTGTCAGTCTTCTTTCCTAAAACTGCAAACAAAGGTGAATATATGTTATATTTATTATATGTCCACAGACAATTACATTTTTACCTACATAGAATGAAAGATATTAAAAAGACAGATCAATTATTTGTATCCTTTGCAGATTCTAAATTGGGAAAATCAGTTGCAAAAGTGACTTTAGCCATATAGCTGACGGAATTTATATCATTTATCTACAATAAATTGGATTTATCCATACCAAAACCTCTAAGAGTTCATTCAGTTAAGTCCATGCCAACATCTTAAGTGTTCCTATCTCAGGCTTCCATGGATGACATATTTGCAGCCACAACTTGGGCCAATCCTCATACCTTTATTACTAATTACAAACTAGATCTGGTCTTGAGTGGAAGAGCAGCCTTTGGCTCAACTGTGCTTGGGAATATCCTTCCTTAGATTCCACTCAGGAATTTAGGTTGCTGGGAACTCTGTCCCAAAAGTTGAGGAATGAATGAAAATTGAGAACATCAGATAAAGAAGTTATGTACTTACCATAATGTTCCATCTGTGTTGTCCATTTCTATTCTTTCTCATCTCTCTACCCACCAAACCCCAACCTTTTCCACAATGGACTTTTGGAAGAACAAGAGATTATAAGGACACCACTATCCTTCATGCTGAGCTCCAGATGTGGCTTATTCTGCTAGGATTTTTATAGTAGTTCTTTCTACTCTATGTAAAACAGAAAACAAAATCTGAGGTATGTTAGGGGTTGGTGCATTATTGGTAAGGGAGGAGCTCAAGAGCATTTTGGTAGCTATGAGCTATAGTGACAGCTGAGTCAGATCCAAGGATAAGATCTGAACCCATGAAAATGGACAACACAGGTGGAACATTATGGTAAGTACATAATTTCTATTTTAATCAACAATCTGATGGGTAAGACCAATCAAACACTAAATGGGATAGGTTAATTCAAGCACCAAAAAGGAACTTTTTTTTTGTCAAAAATATTTTTATTAAAATTTTTCGATACAGTAAAAACAGGATAAAACAACAGCACTATACAACTTGCATTTACAGTACATAAAAGCTATAACTATATACACATTTGCAATAAAAATCACAATAGAGAGCAATAATAACTATAAAACTTGATTACAAAGACTGAAAAAGGGATACACACTTATGCAATTAGAGAAGAGGAAGTAATAGGGGGAGCATATCGGAGAAAATATGTTGATTAAAATTGCTGAATCCAAGATAGAAACCTGGTCTTTATAATTATAGTCATATTTTTAATTTGGGACAGTGAGAGATATAGACTGAATCTTTTGTCACAAGTTAGGAGCATAAACAGGTGGGAAGAGATGAGGTAATATCAAGTATTACTTCTTGAGGATTAGGTCTAGTAATAGATCCAAATATTTGTGATAATACTGTTTATGTTTAGCTTTAGTGTACGCTAATTTGTGAGAGGATATATACTTTATAGCTAAGGTGCAAAAATCATCCCATGAGATTGAGGATTGATCAGTCCATTTTTTGGTGATATAAAATTTAACAAGAGTGCAGATAGAGATAAGAATATGTTTTATGATTTTGGGGTATTTGGGTGAGACAATATGTAATATATCTGTTTCTCATGAAAAGGTGGATTTTTCATAACCCATCTTCTCTAATCTTACTCTTAGTGAGCACCATAAATTATGCACTTTTTTACATCCCCAAAAAAACATGTAAGATATCTGCTATTTGGTTTGGGCAAAATGGACATTCTGCTGAGAATTTAGGATTAAACGTATGAAGAATTGATGGCATGTAATAAGCATTGTTATTGACCATGATTTGGGTGTATAACAGGCGTTTAAAGGGAATACGTTTAACAGTATTTTCTATGGCCGATTTTCTATTTTCAACCAAAATTAGCTGACTTTTACTTTGCCAGTAGGTTGAGAATAAAAGTGAGCTCTGATTTTTTATGCTTGTTATTAGTTTATAAATCTTAGAGATCATTCTATCTTTAGATGCAAGGGTTTGTATTATTAAAGTAGCTAGGCTGATTTCTTGATGGTCTGTTTTGGCACGGGGCAGCTTGATTTTAATTAAGTAAAGGATTTGGGTGAGAATAGTGGCGTAATTCTTAGGAAGTCCAAGTTTCTACCTTAATTGTGTTATATTGGTTTCCTGACATTCATATAAATCCCACACTGTACAGTCCTTTGTAAGAGGGAATTTAGTTAGGTTTATTGGTTGATTGTTGACTGATAAGTTAGGATTTAAGTGGCTTGGTTGTATGAGGGCAAATTCATTAAGTAATTGTACAGATATGAACAAATTTTGGATAATAGAAATCATATGTTTAAGTAATAGGTGAAGTTTCCTAATGAGTCTTTTTGATTTAGGTTCAGAAAAGGGAGGGACTGGGGGTTAATATCTAGGGATTTAAATTGATCATACCATATTTTAATCCATAGGGGTGTCCAACACTTTGACTTGGGATCAAAGTTTGTTACTTGGATCAGCCTAAAGGAGGTGGATACAGTATAATAGAGCTTAAAGTCTGAGAGTCCTAAGCCTCCTTTGTCCTTTAGCAAGGAGAGTTTATCATATTTAATTCTAACCGATTTAGGATGCCACAAGAATTTAGATATGACTATCACTCATTTTGGAAGAATTTTTGTGGCATGACAGAGAAAGTGGCATATAGGTGAAAAAGAATTCTCTGTAAAATATTCATTTTGACCACACTAGCTTTTGATAGTAAGGATATATTGATATTTCTCCATCTATTCATATCATTTACAATTTTTGACCATGTATTTAATAGGTTGTTCTTGAGGAGTTCATTGAAATTAGAGGTGAAAGTTATTCCTAGGTATTTTATTTTGTATTTAGTTATGATCTCACTATCAGGAAAGTATAATTATTTATGCCCTAAGGGATTTATGGGGAAAATACAGGATTTATTCTGATTTAGCTTGTAATTGGATATAGCCAAATATAGGTCTATGGCATTGAGTAGTTTTAGTAAGTCAGTATTAGGGAGTTCAAAATATAAATTTAAATCATCTGCAAAAGCAGAATATATAAACTTTATATTTGATATTTTAGGAATATGACGGAAGGTTTTTTTGGGATATGTATAGGAGCAGAGGTTCTAAATATAAATTAAAAAGGTAGGGTGATAGGGGGCAACCCTGTCTTGTACCATTAGAGATAGGAATAGGATTAGAAAGGCATTTGTTTATTTGAATAGTAGTAGAGGCTTTCTGGTAGAGTACTTTAATTATTTTTATGAATTCTTGTGGAAAGCCAAAAGAGGGTAGAACATTAAACAGGAAGGCTAGGTTTACTCTGTCAAATGCTTTACTTGCATCAGCAGTAAAGACGTATCTCAGATGCCTATCCTTATCTAGTAGTCTAATGATGGCATCTAGTAGAAGGGTGTTACCGGATGTTTGTCTAGTTTGCATAATTCCCATTTGTTCTTGCGAGATTATAGAAGGGAAGAACGTTTTTCAGCCTGTTTGCTAAGACATGGGCTAGAATCTTAAGATCAACATTTATAAGTGCAATAGGTCTATAATAACTGGGTCTAATGAATCTGAGTTTGGTTTAAGGATTAGAATGATTTTTGAGTTGTTTAGATATTTATCAGTTATGCCATACTGAATTATGTAGTTAAATACCCTCAGTAGAATTTTAGCAACCGGATGAGAAAACTTTTTGTAGAACTCTGCCATGTAGCTGTCAGGTCCTGGCGATTTACCTGGTCTAATTTTATTAATTGCTATTTTGATTTCTTCAAGGCGTGGGGGAGATTTCAAAAGTTTTTTTTGATAATCAGTAATTTGTGGAAATTTTAGATAATGCACAAACTCTTCCAGCATATTTGTAGGTGGAGGGTTTGATAAGTTATACAAGTTTTTATAAATATCCTAAAATGTGTTTAAGATGTCTTCATCTTTTTACTTTATTACACCTTTGTGTATAATTTCTTTGATCCTTGAGGGCCCATTTTTAATATTAATTAGTCTAGCAAGAGTTTTAGAGGGAATCTTTTCCTCCGGGTACTCCGGTTTCCTCCCACATTCCAAAGATATGCATCTGGAGCATTTCTCCCCGGGCCTCCGCTGAAAACAGGCTCTGTGGAACCTAGTCGGACATTCCCGGTCAACAAATGTTAAATAAAAATAAAAAATAAATAAATAATCTGTGCCCATTCTGAATGCCTATATAATGATCTCATCTCTACAAAAGAGATATTTTCTAAGTATAACTTATGTAATTGCTTTGTCGCCTCACAGTAAGATGCTGTCCGGTTCGATTCTCAGCTAGAGCGTCTTCTGCATGGAGACATGAGTGAATGGGCGTACCTTCGTTGAAGGTTGTGCGTCAGGCCTGGCAAGCCGGTACGTAAAAATCAACTGCCAATTATTAGCGGACCGGAGTTCTGCTGTGGGGACCCCTAACCGGGAAAAGCCGAAAGACACAAAAACTTATGTAATTGCTTTTGCAAGCCTGTCATTGTATCTTCTAACTCAGTTGTGTATTTATATTGAAGTTTTATTTCTATGTCTTTGATTTGATTCTCTAGTTTGAGTTTAAGGTTATTGTGTTCTTTCTTAAGTCATGAGAACTTCTGAATAATAAGGCCTCTTATAACTGCTTTAGCAGCTGCCCATTGCACATCATGAGAGATTTGACTAGAGGTGAGATCAATGCTCATCTGGTCAAAGATGGTATTTATTTCTTGTGTAACCTCTTGGACTTGAATGATATTAGGGTTTAGAGTCCACTTATTGAAATGGGAAGGCCTTTGGTTAGAGGAAAAGGTGTTAACAGAGATGCTAATTTTGGAATGGTCTGAAATGGTTCTGGGGGAAACATTATACTTAATTGCATAAGAAGTGAGAGATTGGGAAATTAGAAAGGCATCTATTCTTGACCAGGTTTTATGTGTGGTTGAGAAGAATGTGAATCTAGGTATAGAGTTATCATGTTGAAATTTTGTATAACGGTCTAATAGGTCGGAGGTACTTTGTAGTTCTTCTAGGGCCATAGTCGTATATTGAGATTGTTTAGATTCTTTATGTGACCTACCTGTATCAGGACAAAGCAAGCCATTCCAACCCCCTCCTAAAATGTATAGATGATTTGGATAATTAACTAGAATATTGAAAATATCATAAATAAAAAGACATTGACCTGAGCAAGGACTGTATAGATTAACAAAGAGTAAGGGCTTACTTAAGGCAGGATAGTTACTAGTAAACAAAACCCATCTTCCATTAGGATCACTTTTAGTGGAAGTGAAATCTCCTTAGAATAATTTATTAACAATTATAGCTACTCCCCTAGAGGACGAATTATAGCCTGCAGAACTTATATGTTTTACCCATTTTCTTTTCCTCTCACTGTCCCAAAGTTGATTGACCATATACGTCTCTTGCAAAAAGGTTATAGTAGATTTATTTTGAAGTATAAGATGCATGATAAGATTTCTTTTCATCCGATAGACCCTTAATGTTCCATGAATCTACTTTAAACATTTACATAATCTGAAAGCGTTGTGAAGTGTGTTGTTACATGATAACAGTATATTTGAAGGTAAAGAAATAGTGTTGTTATGAGAAAAAATGCTTTGAATGGAGTGGCTTCTAAACGCCTTATCCCTATATAGCCCTATTTAGGTGCCTAAAGCCTCTGATAGAGTATGAAGGCAATGCATGAATATTGTGAGATATTTTGAGTATGGGGTAAGTTGACAGAAGTAAGTAGCAAAGGGATGACAAAAGTACCCAAATTGTTCCAAGCATAGACAAACATTAGCAACAAACTGTGCAAGCCAACTCCTTTAAGTTGATACCAGCTAAGTGGAGTTGTCCTCAGACCTGTTCTTCTAGTAATATTTACATTTACTAAGATGTTGTGCTAAAAGTTTCCAATCAAGAATTTAAAGATAGTCAATAGTATCATCCCCTGGAGAGATTCTGGTCTTGATAGGTGTATAAATTCCTTAATATAATTTTTTTTAAAACCTAATATAGATATAGGTAAAACTGGTAGATAGGGAATAATGATATGGGTATGGTACACTTTAATAAATATGTCTATTTTCATACTGAGGCAACAGCCTTGTTTGCTGTTAGTAAATATATACCTCTATAATTAAGTTTGAGATGGCCTGAGTAGATATCTCCCACATTATATCTGATTGGTATTGGTAGATAAAGCTTGTGGAAGAGTCCTTTAAAGACTTATTAAATCACATATAAGAATAACATATTGAAAAGAGGCAAAACAAATCTTGATTTACATTTGGTATAAGCTTATTAAGCCTGTTACTGTATCCAAAGTAGTAAAGCGTATAGGTGAATATTTAATACACGTATATAGCAACCAGAGTTAATTTGCAAACAATTTAACAACTTAGCAATGAAGATCTTCTAGACAACCTATTACTATAGGTGCTAGGTTAATTATAATTGTACCTAGAAAAACAACATCCAATTCATTATATGCAGGCTCCATAATAAAACATGTACCGTGCCAGTTCACTGTTTCAGTTAATGAAGAAAAAAAAAGAAAAGACATAGCTTAACTGATTAGTATTCAAGAATAAAGACAGTTATGTCTTTTTCTAGGCTTAATAGTACATTATGGAGCAAGTATATAACAACTTAATAGAACGTATTTACTTGCAGGTTACAACTATTTATGAAAGCCTGCACTGTAATTTAAACTAATCACTTGCTATACAATGGAAAGGTCCATCCAGACGCAGCTGAATAAACTGGAACATAAAGACAAAGATAAAACCGTTTACTTATAGATAATGATATATTTAGACTCAACAACTTTTCCTCCTTTTTTTCCCCTTCTTCTCTTCTTCTTGTTTTTTTTTTTTTTGTTTTTTTTTGCATGACTTCCTGATAAGATTTGTGTAGGTTATGTTTGCAACATTTACAATTATACAGCTAACAGCTTTTATACTTAAAATGTGCAATTCTAACCTTAATAGCTTAACAGAGATTCAGCATCAACAGTATTGTTTAGCTACCACAGTTTTGGCAGGATGGAATGACAAGAAAAAAATAAAAAGAAAAGAAATAGCAGACAAACAAAAAACAGTACCAGGGTTCATAGCATGTTGCAGCTACTTGCTTCTGGGTTTCTGGATTTTGCAGTCAGTCCAGGATATGATATGCACAGTCTTTCATTTTCTGCTGCCAGTTGAAGTTAATCCACGAAGAGGAAGCTGTTTAAATAACAGGTACTTTTCAAAAGAAGTTTTTTAGCTACTGAGGGCTATTTTGTGCAATCACGGCTTAGAGCAGGTACTCGGTTAATCCCAGTAAGCCTTTGGGGCAGGAAATGTGATGACATCATCGGGTCATACAGCAAAGTAGAGTGTTTTCCTGTAAAGTTGAGCAGCTTTCTGGGAAATGGAACGCCGAGATGCTAACAGATACTGTGCTGCTGAAAACGGAGGTTAAAACTGCAAGAAAAAAACAACTAAATCATGAAGGAAGAAGAAATCTTCTTGCTACAGCTGTCAGATGCATCAGGACTTGCTAGGTAAGTTGATTCATGCAGGATTTACTTTAAAGATCTATAAAAAAAGTGGATTTAGCCTCTTCAGGGGTTTCAACTGTTATTTTTGTCTCATTATGGTTGAAAATTAATGTGGCAGGATATTTCATTTGGAAATGGATTTTTTTTTCCAGAAGGTAAGAACAGTATTTGCTGAGTTTTTGTGTTTTTAATTTAATTTCAAGAGGAAGACCCTGGGATAATAGTTACTTTGTGACCTCTCCATGTAAAGTTATTTTTTGCATTGTAAGCTATGAGAATGTTTTGCACATGTGCTGAATTAAGTAGTCTGACATTAAAATTGCCTTGGGGTTCCTTGGGAGTTGAGACCGTCTGATGTATCTGTGGGCTGTTTCGATTATTATGTCATTTAGGAGATCTTTATTAGAGATGCCCCCAATCGGGTTTCGACTGCACTTTTTAGAAAAAACTGTTAGGAAAAATAATGTCTTACACAATGGCAGTATGCATCCAAGGCATACTAAATTAAATGTTTTGAAAGATCAAATATTTTGTTGTATGCGTTTACATAATGATGATTACACACTACATGGAGCACTATTGTCCCTTAAACATGAGTTTATGGAAAGAGGATATAGAGAGAATGAGATAGATAGACAGATTGATGTAGCCTGGAGAGAAAGGGATGGTAGGTGTAAACCGTACCATAACAAGGAAGGTAGTGAAGGGATAGGATCTCGTAGTGCTAGGGCTAATGGTACTATGGAGATGGGTGAGTCAGATAGTGAAGTACTACGACTGACGCTGACCTATGCGAGTAATATACATGTGGTGTGTGACATTGTTAAGAATAATTGGGACATTCTTTCTAGTGTGAAGGAACTTAATGGAGTAGTGGGAGAACAACCATATTTTACTTTCAAGAATAATAGATCTCTTAAAAGGCAACTTTGCTACAAAGCTGTAAGCACCCATAAATATATTCAGTCGGACAGACTTGGCACCTATACATGTAGGAGATGCACAGCATGCTCTAGTATACATGTTGGGAGAGTTTGCCTTTCATATAGGTAAGACTAATTGACATTTAAAAGACAGGATTCTAGAGCACATGCGTGACATGAAGAATATGAAAGAGAGCAATGCGTTAGCTGTACATGTACAGAAAGAGGGACCTACTCATAGATTTAAGTTTTTAGTGCTTGAGGTGGTCCCTATTAATAAGAGGGGAGGGGTAATTTGAGCAATAATACTGTAGCCTCAGAACAGGAATGGATACTGAAATTTCAAGCTGATAGGCCACCAGGCCTTAATAATAAAGTATCCCTTAAACCCTTTCTTAAAGCCAGGGCCCTTAAGCATTGAAATTCATTTTATAAATGGTTGTACTGCGATTTAATTGATTGATTTTGCATTAATATTTTATATAAATTTATATTTATGCTATTGTTTTTATTTATAAAGCATCTTGCATATAGAAAAGGACCTGTACCGATTGGCTAGACAGAGGGACTGAGCTAGGAAAGATGTGCAGCAGGTAAAGGTGATAAAGGATAATGAGGGAAACATACTCACAAGCGAGGAGAGTGTGTTGAGAAGATGGAAAGAGTACTTTGAGGGGTTGATGAATGAAGAGAATGAGAGGGAGAGAAGGTTAGATGATGTAAGGATAGTGAATCATGAAGTACAATGGATTAGCAAGGAGGAAGTAAGGATAACTATGAAGAGAATGAAGAATGGAAAGGCTGTTGGCCCAGATGACATACCTGTGGAAGCATGGAGGTGTTTAGGTGAAATGGCAGTGGAGTTTTTAACCAGATTGTTTAAGGAAATCTTGGAAAGTGAGAGGATGCCTGAGGAATGGCGAAAAAGTGTTTTGGTACCGATTTTTAAGAATAAGGGTGATGTGCAGAGCTGTAGTAACTACAGAGGGATTAAATTGATCAGTCACAGCATGAAGTTATGGGAAAGAGTAATGGAAGCTAGGTTAAGAAGGGATGTGATGATTAGTGAACAGCAGTATGGTTTCATGCCGGGAAAGAGCACTACAGATGCGATGTTTGCTCTGAGAATGTTGATGGAGAAGTACAGAGAATGTCAGAAGGAGTTGCATTGTGTTTTGTAGACTTGGAGAAAGCATATGACAGGGTGCCTAGAGAGGAGTTGTGGTATTGTATGAGGAAGTCAGGAGTGTCAGAGAAGTATGTAAGAGTGGTACAGGATATGTACGAGGGTAGTGTGACAGCGGTGAGGTCTGCGGTGGGAGTGACGGATGCGTTTAAGGTGGAGGTGGGATTACATCAAGGATCAGCTCTGAGCCCTTTCTTATTTGCAATGGTGATGGACAGGTTGACAGATGAGATCAGACAGGAGTCCCCATGGACTATGATGTTTGCAGATGACATTGTGATCTGTAGTGAGAGTAGGGAACAGGTGGAGGAGACCCTGGAGAGAAGGAGATATGCTCTAGAGAGAAGAGGAATGAAGGTCAGCAGGACTAAGACAGAATATATGTGTGTGAATGAGAGGGAGGATAGAGGAATGGTGAGGATGCAAGGAGTAGAGGTGGCGAAGGTGGATGAGTTTAAATACTTGGGGTCAATAGTTCAGAGTAACGGTGAGTGTGGAAGAGAAGTGAAGAAGAGAGTACAGGCAGGATGGAGTGGGTGGAGAAGAGTGTCAGGAGTGATTTGTGACAGACGAGTAACTGTAAGAGTGAAAGGGAAGGTCTACAAGAGGGTAGTGAGACCAGCTATGTTATATGGGTTGGAGACAGTGCCATTGACAAAAAGGCAGGAGTTTGAGCTGGATGTGGCAGAGTTAAAGATGTTAAGATTTGCACTGGGTGTGACGAGGGTGGACAGGATTAGGAATAAGTATATTAGAGGGTCAGCCCAGGTTGGAAGGTTTGGAGACAAAGCCAGAGAGGCAAGATTACGTTGGTTTGGACATGTGCTGAGAAGGGATGTGGAGTATATTGGGAAAAAGATGCTAAGGATGAAGCTACCAGGTAACAGGAAAAGAGGAAGGCCTAAGATAAGGTTTATGGATGTAGTGAGAGAGGACATGCAGGTGGCTGGTGTGACAGAGCAAGATACAGAGGACAGGAAGAAATGGAAACAGGTGATCCGCTGTGGCGACCCCTAGCGGGAACAGCCGAAAGAAGATGATGATATGTTCATCTACTTGATATGAATGTTGTTATTTTCTATTTTCTATTAGGTATTGCAACTATGGCCTTTTTAGTGTTAATAGGGCAATAATTACTAGCATAATGGTTAATTTGATATAGTGAACCTTTTTAAATGTGATGTTCTTTGCATTCACTGTTAGTCTGATGAAGCGGAAGGATTCCATGAAAGCGCTTACTATTTCTGGATTAAAGTTGCCTGCTGTGTGTGACCAACGTGTCTTTTTGCTTTTTTGTTACTTGGAGTTCTACGTTGGTTACTTTATTCAGTGCTGATGGATTTTCTGTTTTCTCTTTGTGCTTCCCTTTGGCTTATCTACTGCGCCCAGGGTATTCACAAAGTGTCTAGCTCCAGCCATTGCAATTTGGAGGCAGAGAAATATTCAAATATACCCATACCTGGACGATTGTCTGATTCAGGCAGAAAGCCAGGACATGCTATTAAAACATCTGGCATTTGTAGAGAAACTTCTAACCTCGCTGGGGTACACCATAAATGAAAAGAAATCTCATCTAGTACCCTGCCAACAGATTGTATTCCTGGGAGCAAGCTTGAACACAACTTCCCAGATGGCTTACCTAACGCCAGAGAAACAAGTTTATTTGACAGCCTACTTCAAACTACTGGCCACAAAGACCCAGCTATCTGCAAGGAAAATTCTGCAAGCCCTGGGGTTCATGGTGTCTTGCATTCTACTAATTCCATATGCAAGACTACATATGAGGAAACTACAATGGTATCTGAAAAGCCTATGGTGTTAACATTCTCAGGACCTGGAATCAATGATTCCTGTCATTCCTTGTATAAAGACAGAGTTCCTTTGGTGGGCAGTGGCCTGCCTACAGATGCATCAGACTATGCATGGGGGGCTCACTTGGCAGGGCAGTGCATTCAGGGCAAATGGAACCCGAGTCAGATGCACCTGCATATCAACCAAAAAGAAATGTTAGCTGTACAGAATTCCCTGACAGCCTTCAAGGACCACATCCTTCGAGGACAATTATTGATAAAGACAGACAACACCACAGTTATGTGGTACATAAACAAGCAGGGGGGAACCCACTTGTACCCTCTCTGCAGACTAGCCATGGCTCTGTGGAACACAGCCTTGAGCTACCAAGTGCGCCTACAAGCTCCATTCCTGCCAGGCAAGCTAAATTCACTGGCAGATGACCTTATCAGAAATCTCATGGACCCACACAAATGGAAACTGGAACCAAAAATATTCAACCTCTTGAGGAATAAATGGGGGACTCCAGAGATAGACCTGTTTGCCTCCCCCCAGAACTACCAATTGGACAAATTCTGCACAAGGACTCCTCACAGCCAAGCTTGGAAAGTGGATGCCCTGTCCTTTACCTGGGAAAGCCTCTCAGTTTATGCCTTTCCCCCTTTGCCTCTCCTCTCGAAGGTTCTGCTAAAGATCAAACAGGACAAACCAAGGACAGTTCTTATTGCACCAGACTGGCCTTGCCAGCACTGGTACCCCCTCTTGCGCAGCATGACACTGCTGGATCCATGGCAACTACCTCAGATACCTTCCCTGCTGTCCCAGCAGGTGAGCCAGATTTTGCACCCTCATCTTCAAACTCTGAACCTTGCAGCCTGGCTAATTCCTTGAGCTCTCCAATAGCATCCCTCAGTAAGCAGGTGCCAGAGGTCATTTTGGAAGCAAGGAGACCTAGTACTAGAAAATCCTATGCTGAAAAGTGGAAAAGATACTGTTCCTGGAGCCAGACCCAGGGTATAGGGAACTACGGTGCCCAGTTAACCTTATATTCTTCAGTACTTAACAAAAATGCTCCACAAGGGCCTATACTACTCGTCAATTAAAATTCATGCCTCTGCAATTTCAGCACATTATAATACTGAACCACCCCTCTTCTGTCATCCCCTGTTAAAGCAATTCCTCAGAGGGGCTAAAAATTTAAGACCCCCCCCCACGACAAGTCCCTACTCCAGCCTGGGACCTTAACTTTATATTGGGAAAGCTCAATCTCCCTCCATTTGAACCAGCTGCAACTGCAAAGTTGAAATTCCTTTCTTAGAAAACAGCCTTCCTTCTAGCCATCACTTCAGCAAGAAGAGTGTCTGAATTACAGGCCCTCATGGCAGTGGAGCCCTTCATTATCTTCCATGCAGACAGGGTTTCCCTCCGGACCAATCCTTCCTTTATGCCCATGGTGGTGTCTAGTGTGGCCCTAAATCAGTCCATTCATTTACCTACCCTTTTCCCTAATCCACAAAACAAAGGAGAATGAATTCTGCATTCTTTGGACGTGCACAGACAACTGAGCTTTTATTTGGACAGGACTACGCCTCTCAGAAAATCTGAACAGCTGCTAGTTGGCATTGCTGCAGGGGCAGAGGGGAAGGCCATTTCAAAGCAAACCATTTCTAAATGGATAGCCCATTGCATTCATTTCTGCTATAAGCACCATGGAAAACGTACCCCACAGGGGATAAGATCACATTCCACCAGGGATGCATCTACCTCTACAGCCTTTCTCAGAGGGGTCCCTACCAGGGACATCCTAGAAGCTGCTACCTGGAGCTCTGTTCATACCTTCACCAAGCATTACCACATGCCTATTTTTTCTAAATCTAGAGCTGGTTTTGCCACTGCGGTATTGCAGGGCTTAATAGCTGGTCCTAATGCTCTCTAGCTTCCTCCTCCCTTCCTTAGCTTTGGAAATCTCCCCAAATGTAATGACTGCAACAGTGAAACACAACGAACATAGTACAGTTGTGTACACATTCATAAATGTAGATGTTCAAGAGTATTCACTGTTGCAGTCCTGGTTACCCTCCCTCCAACCCCCCTGATTTCTCTGGGCTCTACCTTTCCTTCTTGTTTGGTGTATTTGAGCTTTCTGGTGTATTTGCTTTTTGTTGGAGGTGTAACATAACATTTAATTGCATCCCATTATGGGGGCAACTGACATCTGGGGCATGAAAAACTGATGTAATGGCATTGGCTGCATGTTTTATACCCCTGATGACCTGACGTCATGGAAGAAGAGAGAGCATCCGACACAGGAATCCAAGACTATGGTATTCAGGCCGGCTGAGGGCTACCTGCAGGCAGATAACCCAAATGTAATGACTGCAACAGTGAATACACTGGAACATCTACATTTATGGTAAGTGTACACAACTGTACTTTCTGCCTTCTTTTAAACCTCATTCCTCCCCTGTATGTATTGTTTCCACAATTCCCATTTTTTTTCCTATGTAGTTTGCTCGTGCCTTTTTCTAAAGAGCTCACTTCCAGGTATTTTATCTCTGTTACTATATTCACTACTTGTAATATAGTTGGTTTAGATTTAGGGCCGGATTCACGAAACCTCCATGTAAGACTTAATATGTCTTACTCGGAGGCTGCAGTTGAACGGTATGATGTCAGCATGCCATGCATATGCATGAGGGCATGCTGAATCATACCCTAGGCTAACACGGTCCGTGTAGGAAAGTAGGGGGTTCATAGGTTCATAGGTTGGTACTAGGCTATCAGCCCTAGGGCCTATACAAGCCTAGCCATAACAATTCCCTGGCTATTTCTTCCCACATTATTTACTTTCCTGGACCCCTGTCTCGGCGTGTCCGAATTCCAAGTACTGCAAAGGGACACGCCCCCAGAAGAGTCAGAGGCCTGAAATTAAACACCCATGAGCGAGTCCTTAGAAATGTCAAGGAATACAACACCACACATCCCCACAGACTAAATCCTACTGAAAAAATGTGTAAAACGTAAAAATAGCAGTTTCATATAATTTCAAAAATGTTTGCCCACATTTGTGCTCGTTTGCACGGGTATGCCCTTCGCTCAGCCACAGTTAGCAGACATTGAAAAGCATATAATATCTACATATGCAAATTAAGCCAAGTAGCAATAGCGTAGCATTAGAGACGTTGGCCAAAGAGGAGGTAGTCATGGTTCAAGCCCCCACAACATAATTCACCATTTTTATTTAAATAAGTATGAAACAATCCCCTGACATATATATATATATATATATATATATATATATAACTATAATTTAAGTAAAATGTAATGAAATGGGCCATGTATTTGTGAAGAAATCCGACAGAATAATTTATAAAAAAAGGATTATAATTGCCCATAGCTGAACAGCGCTTTAACAAGCTGCATATGAGTGCCCGTAGGTGAGCAGTGCTTTAAAAAGCTGCATATGAGTGCCCGTAGGTGAGCAGCACTTTAACAAGCTGCATATGAGTGCCCGTAGGTGAGCAGTGCTTTAACAAGCTGCATATGAGTGCCCGGAGGTGAGCAGCGCTTTAACAAGCTTAATATGAGTGCCCGTAGCTCAGCAGCGCTTCACCCAGCGTAATATGAGTGCTCATAGCTAAATAATGCATTACCCAGCGTAAGCCGTTTGCGTGGAGTTGCGCAGCGCGCCAACCAGCTCACCGGCGGGCAACATTGGGCAAGCTGTATCAAAGCCGTCTTTACACAAACACACCTCCTAGCCTGTCTAGACAGTAGTAAAATAAAAAAAGCAATGCCAAGGGTCGAACCCGGGATACTGTGCACCATAGTCAACGTACTGAACCACTAAGCCATGACAGTTGTACTGAGAAATACAGTATTAGCATATATATAGGAATGAATGAAAATAGAACATTGACAAAGCAGGTTTGCTTTAAGCTGATAAATATCCAAAATGGCCAATCAGGGATAAGTGCGGGAAAACCGGCATATATAAGCCCCATAGGCAGGAATACACACCATAACTGATTGTGGTACCCATTTGCAGTCAGGATGGCAGGTGCAGGAGAGGGAAATCACTTTAGAGCACAAAGGTGGGGTGTTGAGGAGTCAAAATATATGATTTGGCTCCTAGTCCATGATCATGAAGCACAACTCATGCAGGGCCAGGTTCAATGGGGAGCTACAAGGCAGAGGCGTGGAACCGGTTGGCACATGATCTCACCAGTGCCACAGGCATTCAGAGGACTGGTGAACAGGTCCGTCACCACCATGTGGACCTGAAGCGACGTAAGGAGGACCAACTGAACTGTTTGATCCAGGAGGCCCGCCAAATGCCCAGTGCCCCACTACTGAGTAAGTATCCATGTAATTACGTATGTAAGAAATGCTATCCTAGCCTATAGTATGGAGAGGTATGTTCCAATATTCCTTCATTTATATTACAGCTGCAGGTGTCCATTCCACGAATCGGCGAGCCTATGCTGATAGGCTGCTGAGGTTGCGCCACCAGGCAGGTTAGTAATTATTTAGCTGGTATTGTTATAGAATATAAGTGAGACAGATTGTAAAATAGTTCATTGTTGTAACCCAGTAATAAAGGTGAAATAAGCCTAGAATAAAGATTCTGCTAGTATTGTATGATTAGATAAGTGATGCAGCCTGGAAAAGGGTGTATTGCAATCCAGTAATAAAGATTAAACAAGTCTCAAATAGAGTTTCCACCTGTATTGTAATATCAGATAACAGCTTCAGCCTGAAAATGAGTGGTAATCAATCAACAAAGGATAGACAAGTGTCAAATACATCCTTGTAAATTCTGCCATATGAAATAAGTGAGTCAGCTGGAAAGGATTGTTGTAACCCAGTAATAAATGTTAATAAAGCCTAGAATTAAGTACCATTCTGAAATGTAAATATAAAATAAGTGAGAGAGTGTGAGAAAGACAGATTGAAGCTACCAAGAAAGCTGTAATAAGTCTGGAATAAAGGTATACTGCAGTCACTACATAATATGAAATGAATGAGACAGCCACATCCAAAGAGTGTAATGTCTTAAATAAAATACAGAACCTGGACTGTGTCCATCCCACAATTTGGATATGTTGCTGTACCCTTGCATTATGGAGATAGTATGGTTGTATGAAATGCTGAACATCCACAGTTGTCTAGACCCATATAAATCAAATGTAGCAGGATGCTGTACCTGAACACAGCCAGATATGAACATATATGAATAAAAATGAAATGTATATTAATGTAGCAGTAACATCCCCATCACCAACATTCCTAAGGTTACATACAGGAAACTGTACTAATACATGTAGGGGATATATATCTGCATCTACTAGGAATCTACAGTATATGTATAGGTAGTGTAAGTTGTTAATGTAATATTTCTCCGCCCTACCCTATTTTCACAAATTATGCCATTCCACACCAAACTGGGTATGTGTATTCACAATTAATTCCCATTGACATTTGTCCTGTTGGTTCATACATATCTGCATGTACGTTGATGCATGTGCCCTGTTCACATATCCAAACCTGGTGGCCTGTTGCCACCAATCAACCCTGCATGCTGTTGGAATGTGCACTGTTGTTCTAAATATGCATGTGTTATGCTTGCTGCTCAATGTTCGGAATTCATGGGTGTTTGGTGAATGGGAATACTGATGCATGCTGTTACAACTAATTTTGAACGGTGTTGTTTGTTACTAACCCAAAATGCCATAAAATACTGCTAAACATAGGACAACAGGGAAGGTGGGTTCCAGCGGACCCACCTCTCCCACCTCAGCTGGTGAGTGCACCTGGCACCAGTGCCCAGGCCGGGACCTCCTCCTCCGGTGGCCCTGTGCCACCTTCGGGTGGAAGCACTGCAGGGGATGGGGCTCGTCCCCCCTCTGCAAGCGTGGCCGGAGGAGAGCCTCAACTCACCCTCCATAGGGTCCGGTCTGTGGTGCATAGTGAGATCAGGTGTTCTGTGGCTGATCCCCTACACCAGCTCGAGGCTAGAGTAGTGCAACTCACGGGTGTGCCTGCCCTTCCTATCCAGCCCCCAGCACAGCCCCGGTCTGGGCTGTGAAGGCGCAGTGGTAACTGCCCATGGGTGGGAATCTCAGTTCCACTGTTGCCATCTGTGGGCTCATGGGCTCGCGACATCCAAACATCCATCCCCGTCAATTGTGTTTACCACCGACGTGTCATACTCCGCCCCTGTATGCGTCTTGTTTGTCTTGTCTGTTAACCTCCCCAACCTACCTCCCCAAATATACCTACTTCCTGTACCTCACATTCCACTCTCACCTGAAAAAAAAATAAAAAAAGGGCAATCTGTTCCCACAAAAAAATTACGCCCCATACATAGCTGCCCAATTCGCACACATGTCCGGTGAACATGTAAACTGATAATTCTAATTGGCAGTACAACATATTTTGTTGTCCTCACCCCTCTCTCAGGGGTGGAAGGTTTCAAATTTCACACCAAATTTCAAACATATGCACAGCTGTTGCTGATAAAGAAATGGGCAGCTATGGACCTTCCCTACATCCTTCCTGCACATCCGGAGCTTGTTTTCCTACTGTCCTACCATCTTTTTGCCCCCTTTTTCACCACTTTCCTATTTCCCCATTTTCTTTTCTTTAAAAGAAAATAGTGCGGGTGTTAGTGGGAGTAAGCACTTTTAAGCAGTAGTCAGCGGGTGTGCTCTTGTGTGCGCTTAGCTAAGCGTCGCGCAAACTCACACAAACCTGCTTACAACTGCTTAAAAGTGCCTTAGTCACTCTGTATGACAAGGCCTGTAGTCTGCTCACCAGCAAAATAAAATACCCCTGTCAGTCTCGAACCCTGGACCTTGGAAACACTAGTCTGCATGAATTACCACTGAGCCACAGCAGATATACAAGAACTTGGTGCTGAAAGAAATATATCATGAAATACAAGGAGTGAATGTAAAGGGAAAATAGGAAGGCGATTACACAAAGCTTGTTCTGTGTATCTTTACTGGCAATTCTTGTGGAATTGCATTACATTAGTGTGAGAAGAGAAACAGCCATGCTAGTAGGTAATAATGTTACAGTAGCACCTTACAAACCCCACACAGTATCAGAGCAGGATAAACACCACCATATTTGAATAGGTAAGAGGCCAGACCTCCCAACTGTGACTGATTTACAAGGATGTCCCTGATTTGCAAACAACTGTTACCTGTGCCCCACTGACTCCCTGTGAAATGTACTAACAGTAGGCAGAAAGGTGGGGAATCCCACGTAATGGTAACTGTCAATAAGTTAAAGTAGACACTACTTGCATGTCAGAAATGATGTAGTAATACATATGCTCAAAATACCCCACAGTCACAGCTGCAGAATATCTGAAATATATCACGGGTGTATCCCACTGATATGTACCTTTCCCTGAGGCTGGTCAAATATATACCTGAGAGTATCTGAGGCCTGCAAGTGTCAGAAACACACAGGCATATCAGCCTGTCTGCTGTTACATACTCTGCGAATAGCTGTAGAATTACTTCCACAAGCATGCCCTTATGTAGGAGTACAACACAGAAATATCAAAGGATGTAGCCATCTAACATACTAATGACAGTATAGCAGTTCACAAGCACTACATGTGCCTGATGTTCATAATTGTTAGTACAATATACTTAGCTGTCCTCACCACTCTCTCAGGGGTGGAAGGTTTCAAATGTCACAGCAAATGTCGAACATATGTGCAGCTATTGCAGTTAAAGAAATGTGCAGCTATGGACCTTCCCTACACCCAGCCTGCACATCCCTAGCTGGTGTCCCCACTGACTTTCTGCTTCCTGCTTACAACTGCTTAAAAGTGCCTTATTCATTCTGTATGACAAGGCCCTAGTACTGCTCAGCAGCAAAATAAAATACCCCTGTAAGTGTCAAACCCCAGACCTTGGGCTCACCAGACTGCATGAAGTGCCACCAAGCCACAGCAAACATATAAGAACTTAGTGCTGAAAGAAATATATCATGCATTACAAGGAGTGAATGTAAATGGAAAATAGGAAAGCCATAGCAACACATTCCAGTAAAGACGAATATCAGGCATTCAAGGAGTGAATGTAAAGGGAAAATACAAAAGCCATAGCAACACATTGCAAGAACTACTGTTGTATGCCAGTTAATCCTCAAATCCCACAGGTAAGTACATACTCCCATGTAAACAGTGTTAGCATTAGCAGGTGTGAGTTAACATACACACTGAGAAGAGTGAACTGGAAGAAGCAACAGTCAGGTTTCAGTACAACATGCATTTCAGTGGCTACAACACAACGTTAGATATGAGAGATATACCAACCTTCTGACTCACACAACAGTGTCCACAGCAAACCAGCATGGTCCCCTCCTTGCAAAACTGAAAGACCTACGCCTACCTAACCTATCATTTTATAGCAGTGTCCTGAAATCACAGTGAGAACTGCAATTACCACATAGCAGGCTGCATGCAATTACTAAATGCTGGCCACCAATTGGTGCAGAGGCCATCACATACACATGTGCAGATACCTACAAAAGCAGCCTGTACTGCCAGTCCACATATGCAATAATATCATTGCAGCAACTGGAGGGAGAGAGAGAGAGAGAGAGAGAGAGAGATAGATAGATAGATAGATAGATAGATAGATAGATAGATAGATACAGAGACAGAGACCAAAAAAATAAATAAAAAGCAAGCCAGCCAGCAAGCAAGTAAGCAAGCAAACCAGCAAGCAAGCAAGGCAGCCAGCAAGCCAGCAAGCAAGGCAGCAAGCAAGCCAGCAAGCCAGCAAGCAAGACAGCAAGCCAGCAAGCAAGCCAGCAAGCCAGCAGAAAAAAGCTGTCAGAGACAAAGGTAATGTAAACTACATAATCTAATAATCTACATACTGTGAACCCTCCATATGTGTTAGCAGTCTGTATCTATATGTATATGCAGATGTGCATAGGGCAAGGGACATACTGCAACTGTTAGTGAAGGCTGGACATACATATGTAGTTGAAGGTTGCTATGTGCACATATCAATGTAGGTTGTAATGTGTGGCATTGAAAACAGCATGCAGTGCAGGTATATGTCATGTGGTGGTGAACTTCTGTGGGACTGAGCCAGTGAGGCCTGCTGTAGCTATACGGCCTGAGGACAGCATAATGCATTATGCACAACACTGTGCAATATCATTACAGAATGGTATGTCTCACAACTGTTTCAGAAGTGATATTCCCACCATGAAAGGTGGACAGTCTATGTGCCTACATGTGCATGTATATGTACAGCAATGGATGTTTAGAAGTGTGTGAATATATATATATATATATATATATATATATATATATATATATATATATATACACACATATATCTATATATCGATATATATATATATATATATATATATATATATATATATATATATATATATATATATATATATATATATATACATATACATAGATAGGTATGTACAGATAGATAGAGATATATAGATAGGTTGATAGAATAGATATAATAGATACATACATATATAGATATATATATGTAGATACATATATACAGATAGATATGAATGTCTGTAGATATGTATCTATGTATATATATATATATATATATATATATATATATATATATATGGTTATATATAGTGGTGTGTATATATATATATATATATATATATATATATATATATATATATATATATGTAGATATGTATATATATTTACACACACACACACACACATATATATATATATATATATATATATATATATATATATATATATATATATAGATATGTATATATTGATATATATTTATATGTAAAGGTATATATATATATATATATATATATATATATATATATATTTATATGTAAATGTGTATATATTTATATATATATATAAAGAGAGAGTGAGAGAGGGGGACATGGGGGCAGATGTACTGCAACAGGTGCCTGGTGACCAAGGCATGGACTGAACACCAGTGTTGATACTGCAGTACCATACCCCATTCCAAAACATGTTACCCACTAACTACCACATAGGTGGTTGCCCGCCTACCACTGGAGGTGTCAGAAGGGAACATGGGACACAGGTGTACAATAGCCTCCCCTTTGATATCTACAGTGGCACACTAGTCTTGTAATCCCTGTACATGGTACGTGTCATCACAAAAGGTGTGTCAGCTAGGGAAATGTAAGTCAGTGTACCCCTCTACACCTCACAATGTCCTATGCAGTATGTACCTCCCATGAGAACTACAGCAAGTGGAAAGGCCACGGACATACCTAACAAAGACTGATAATGCCCTCAAACACATTCCCTATGCAGACTGACTCTCAAAACTACAGCTAGAGTGCCTTGCATACTTCCTACGCAGAGGTTACCACTGCTGGACATACACAGTTATGTCACACCCATACCAGTTGGCCAACCACCATGACAACACCTCACAATCCGTCCAGCCTACATGACCTAGGGCCCTAATCCTTGTCACCGCACTAAACAGCACATGCTGGAGGTACAAGTTTCTATACACAAATATGCCATACCCTGGAGTAAACCACCCAGCATTAACAAACAAGGCTCCTTATTAGTAGATGTCATACATACCCCTGATTAATGTTATGGAGATAGGTAATATGCCCTGTGAGTCACTTCTGTGTAACCGTTTCACAGGAGCAAGTAAAATCACATTACATGTGTCCCAAAGGGCAGGGTAGCATATGGCTAGGCTGCCCTAGGTCCAGGGCCAATAGCATAGTACCTACCTATGACACAATGCACACACACATGTACTCAGTGCAATACCAGCTATGTGACGTTGAATGAGTGTGACACTGATTGTGTGCAAGGTCTGTAAAGGTGTGATAGCTTAGAGTGAGTTCGTGTCTGTCATGGTAGTTGGTGTCCTTGATGTGAGGCCAGAGAAAGATGTGTCAGTTATCGGGATGCAAACATAGTAGATTGGCATATGTTGTGCCGTTCTTCCCTGTGTATGACTGTGGTGTCCCATCGTAGGCAGAAGCAATACATGTATGCTCAGTAAGTGGTACTGCTGTTGAATCCAGCTCACATATGAACTGTTACACTACCTGATGTTGTAGGCCTAAACACTACAGTATGGTGTATGTTCACATTCCCTGGTAACACTGTCTGGTGTGTTTCCTGTAGTCTGCACAGATTACATACCTCATGCATAGGTATCTGTAAGTAGGGGCACACAGTACTATAAGGTACACAGTTAATGCTCATCTGTGTTGTCATACATTTGTGTGTTGTATGTATGTGTAATGTGTGTGTAATGATGCCTGTACCATGGACGCAATCACATGTGTGTTACAGGGTATGTGTGTGTACCTGGCAGCATGTATACTCTGTGACAGCAGTATGCTGGCTATAGTAACAACTGTGCACATATGTCAGGTAGGGGTATGGCATCAAAGACTAGGGTGGATTACCATTGAAACTGTAAATGTGCATTGCATTCATTGCACGGGATGACAATATTCTTCATCCATTAGCTTGATACATTCCCCCAGTGTGAGGTTGTGCATTGTATCCCACACAGTGTGCCGAGTGCTTGTGTATACTAGTTTGTTGTATGGAGTGTGGCAGGCACTGTCAGACAGTTGTGGGCTGAGTACTGATATGTGGTATCGAACATGTGTATCCCCTGATAGACAGACAGGTGCTATATATGGCAGTTAAGTGATATCAGTACATTAGAATATTAAGTGTGCCACATGACTTGCTCACATATTTTTCTTTTCCTTCCAGGGTGATGGTGCATCAGCGAAACCCACCTTATACAGCAGCAGAGGATCAGGAGATCCACCAGAGCCTGGTGCAGAATTACTGTGTGCTGTTTTCCAGGACCAGCCAGAACCAGCATGAGAGGGCTGCACTGTGGCAAGATCTTGTCCGTCGGGTAAATGACATAGGCATGCATAACCGGACATATGAGCAGGTATGCCATCACTGCAGTGATTTAATTAGACATGTCCGGCAGCGTGCGTCTGATATCCACAGACAACAGCTTGCCACAGGTAGTGGGGTACCTATCCACCCCTCCCCCACCAGTGTGGAGGAGCACCTCCTAAGTGTTGTGGCTCCAGGCCAACAACAGCAACATCCACAAACATGTGTCATCATGGAGGCCGGAGCCACCCAGCATGTTGAAATGGAGCGTGCAGGTAACATGCCATATCTGTAGTTGACTGTTCTCTGTACTGGTAGTTTATGCGTGTGTGAGATGTGTACTGTTTGTGTAGCTATTAACCTGCCTATTCTTCTGCAAGATTGATATTCTGAGCATAATCTGTACACCTGTGAAAGCCACCTGTTGTCCTACTGTACTTTATCATACTCACAGTATCAATGGCACAGTTGTGGCCACTGGCAATCACTCTCATATTTTTGCAGGTCCCTCTGGAGTGACAGCAAGGCAGCCAATCCATGCTGGTGAGTGTGTAATAACAATACTATTGCTAATGACATGTGCATGTCATATGGAGGTGTAGTCTGTGCACATGTAACACACCTACGCATAATCCACACTGTGCATGTTTGCTGTGAGACTATGCATATCCCATTATTCTCAATAGCTGCTTCACTCACATGCAATACACAGAGCATGACACATATGTGTGGCAACACAGTACTGGACATTGTATAGGCATACACATGTACAGAACACACACATGTTTGGCATACACACTACACCTTAGCCTGCTACACATGTCCAATTATGACACCTGCTGTATGGCCACCCTTCAGTTTCCCACCTATCATCTACGCAGCACACATAATATACCTGAGGGGTAGAGGCCTATCATGTCTTTGTGCAACAGTCTTGAACAAATAATACATTCATGTTAGGCAATGCTCACTACTGGCCACCTTACAAACCCATGTAACAAGTGGCTGTGTAATTGTGGATGTAGTCATGTTACTGCATGTCAGGTACAGCATGCTAGCTGCCTGTCTGGCACACATTATTATTGTTGACTGACCACAAGAAGCATGTTGATCGTGGCTCACGTTACTACACCACATCCAGTTCCACCAACCACAAAAGTACACATAGCAGTCATTGCGTAGCACTGTCATGTGTTTTGTGTGTGTGTGTGTGTGTGTGTGTGTGTGTGTGTGTGTGTGTGTGTGTGTGTGTGTGTGTGTGTGTGTGTGTGTGCAAATATACGGACCCACAGCTTGTAACACTTGCACAACATTGTTATGTCCTTGTACACATTGTGTCCCAGGGTGGAGACAATCACTGAACAACTACACACAAGCATCAAGTACACGTATACTGTTATTAACAAGGGCTGTCTACACTTGCACTGCATGTTCCTGTGCAACACATAATCTGCATGCTGACACGTGTGCAGTGATGTTTTTCCTTGTGATACTGTCACCCACCCTAAAACAGTATTGTGTATGTGTTGGATTGCAGGTGTGTCTGTGTTTGTATCTGCTGTACTGAGGAGTGTGCCTGTGTGCTTGTGCGCCTGTGTGCTTGTGTGCTTGTGTGCATGTGCGCCTGTGTGCATGTGTGCATGTGTGCATGTGCACATGTGTGCATGTGTGCATGTGTGCATGTGCGCCTGTGCGCCTGTGTGGTAATATCATGTACACATTTCTAAACTGTGTTTCCTATCTTCCTCTCACAGGTTCTGATGTTGCTCTGGCGGAGTGCAGCTGGGAACCTGAAGCCACTGCTGGGGATAGTGATTATGATGATACATGTGTAATGGCACAGGGAGGTGTGACAGGGTCTGTCATTGGTCAGCCAATTGACACTACACAGCAGTCAACCCCATCAATGCGCACAGTCATCCTGCCTATACATCCATTGTCACCAATGTCCTTAGCTGAGGGACATCATACAGTGGGCATTGACCAGGGTAGTGTGGTATCATTGGCACATGCATCCCCTCATAGCAGCCATGGCCAGATTCCTGACATGGTACCACACAGGCAGATGTCCAGGGGTTCTCGTGGGAGCATCCGTGGTCGTACTGCCCTTGTCAGACATCCCACAGAGGTCTTTCAACCTCAGCTATGTTCCGGGCTGTAATGCAGGCACAGGCACGTATGGAACGGTACACCAGACAGGGTCTTAGGGAGCTTAGAGCACATCACACCGCTATGAATGACACTATGCGTGACATTGCGTCTGCCATCTGTAACATCAGCGAGGTCATTGATAGACGTTGGGGGGACACATTAGATCTCTTCCACAACTACATGTCCAGGAGCCAGGACAGTGCAGGACGGTTGAGGTGTCGACCTGGACGTATGCCAGCAACATTATCAACTGGCAACAAACCCGCAGCCGCTCCCATAGTGCCAGTATCAGCCCCAGCAATGCTGGGTCTGTGCTGTCATTAGACCGCCCGAGAAGACCACATGCACGTGGCTCTGGACAGTCCCAGCAGGGACATGTGTCCAGTCAACAACCCACTGCTTCTGATGACAGTACCCAGTCTGGCTTAGTACCTGATACTGTCCGTATCACCCCTGCCAGGCACAGGTACCATGTCCGTGGCCAGAGACAGTGATCTGTATGACCTGGCAGGTACAGTCTGTGGCTGTCCACAAACACCCGTATATCATATGGCAGCCATGTGGTGGAACTGTGTGCATGCATACACACACACATAATGCTAACACCTAGGGCTAACACATACACACACACATTGCAGCAACATTGCCCCATGTACTGTTGTCCCTCACTAACACACACACACACACACACACATACATGTCAATTGGATGTGTCAATGGCAGACTCTGGCAAACCAAGTACACACCCTGTGCATATGATGAAACTGTGCAACCTCCTGCCATCTGTAACATTGATGCAGGAACAGGGTAGCATGGTGCTGATGCACAGGGTGACTACATAGCACTGTAGTAATATTATCATGTTGTTAATAGTACAGTGTAATGATATTGTTGTGGGTATATTCGAGCATGCATGATGCATTACCTATGTTTGTCATTGCAGTTTTGTATACACCAGTGTTAATTCCAAAAGTGTACTGTCTGCACATGTGCCACATGGCTGTTGTGTGTACCTGTGCCTGCATGTATTGGGGTGTGGACAGTACATGTGTGATGTTTGCAGCACTGAGTTGCAGGTGTACATTTGTGAACATGGTTAGCATGGAACATGACATGGTTTGACAGTATGCTGTGGGTGATATGGTTTCCAAATGTCAATGGTCTGCATTCTGGTAGTATACATAGCTTACATAGCCTGACATTCAGTGGTCATGACATGGTGTCTCCTCAACTGATACACAGATATAGGAACCTGGTGTCAGTGATATCCCTGCAGTACTACACTATATTCTTACTGAGCCACACACATCCCTGGGAACAATACTCTTTGGCATATAGCAGTCTCACGTACATGCCAACACACTACGGATATGTCCATCCACAACTGCAAATACATACAGTGGCCTGCAATGCATTCTACACATGACACACCTAACCACCACAAGGGTATCATACAGACAGATACCTGCTTTCCAAGCCATGCTGTATTGCTGTAACGCAACTGTGGCATTGGCATTGGCATGTAGTTAACATAGTATTCCAACAGTACCATGTAGGTGGTAGCACCCATCATGTAGAACGGGTAATGGTGTGTACATGTGGACAAGTGTTATCTTGTCTTTCCTGTGATATTCACATTTCCAAATGTATTCTGCAGTCCCTCAGTGTATCACCTAAGCAAGAAGGTGTCTGTATGCATATCGGCAACAGTTGCCATACACCTACACTGGGTGCCCATCACTCACAGACTTTGCTGTGTTTTAACATGTCTGACATATACTCCAGACCAGTGGTGGCTGGTGACTTCAAATCAAAGGGGGGGGCTGCAGGAGACAGCTGAATGGGTGGGGTCAATGGGAAGGGGTGTGGCCAACTAGAAAGGGGAGGATCTATGCTCAAAACCACAAAAACCAACTGTAATTAAATATGCTGCCCTGGGTGTCAAACCGTCATTATGAAAGTCCAATCAAGACAAAATGAAGTGTAGAAGAATAAAAATATTTCAATGCATTGGCTGCATGACAGCTTACTTAATATCTAGATGGAAACAAAAAGATTGTGAGGCATGAAAAAATAAATTACTTTTTAAATACATTACTGGAATACCAGTCAAAATCAAGTACAAGAAAAACAAGCAGCACTCAACTCAAACCACTTCTTGCACTGCAGTTCTAATTATGATTTATATTCAGCTTTATTAAAGTACCAAGTAACATGCTGAAAGTAGAAATCTCTGTGATGCCTCCACTTGTAAAAATGTTTCTTATCCAAAAATGACCTGCTGCCTGACAACTATCTACTTGTTTCATGGGGAAAACATGATCAAAGTAAAAAATGAAAAGCAAACAAGAAACAAGCTCAAGATACAGTGCTTAAAGGATTACTGTACAGGTTATGGACCACACATGATTGGCATTCTGTTTAGTTTACAGGTAAAGTCTGCAGAGATGACTGGAAGTCTCCAACAAGTGTAATGAGCTTCTTAAAATAATGTAATCCTGTCCTTTATTACAAATACCCAAGGTTTATACATTATCTAGTTAAGTATTCTCTGCATGGCAACAACAGAAAGGCTTTCAATGTTGGCAATTCTTTAACAATATGCTTATTAAAGCTTACTTGCATCTTACGATCTCAGACAAGCTTACCTGATGGTCATTAAAGCATTGCTACTTAAACACAGAGCAACAGGCACTTTGAGTAATAAGCATAAATCAACAGTACAAAAATATGACAGAAACCAGACCATTCTGCAAAATCAAGGACAGATGAAAAGCCACTGTAGTACTTGTGTCTACCTTGGAGGGGGGGGGGGGGATACTGTGCACATTTACACTGCATAAATACTCCTTGCCTTGCTTGGACACATCCAGAGTCACTACATGGGGGAGTGGGGTGCAACAAGTATGTCACAATTTGAAATGTCTCTGGCTGACTGTGATGGCCCTGACACATTTGTCATACCTCTCAACCTCAGAGCAAGAAATCTGGACAAAGCCATACATAGAAGTGGGACAAAGGCCCAAAAATAAGGAAAATTTTTAAATATTGCTCTTATAAACTTAGAAAGATAATAGGTCTTGCATTAGTATGAATTTTCTGAAGGGTATAAAATTTGAAACTCAAATGTCTGTCATTATTTTATAACGTCAGTCTTTAATGATTTGTCACTAATTTGCCAAAAAAAAAAAAACACAATTATATGAAAAATGGACCAAAAATGTGATGCAAAAATATAAAATAGCCACACAATACAGCTGGGAACCTGTCAAAGAAGGGACACTTTAATATTAGTACTGCTAACTTGAGCAGCTGACAAAATAAAAGAATCTACATGCATTTCTGAAATAAAAGTAATATATAACTCTGATTATTACAGTTATTTCTTAATTGTAAACCCTCCATGTTTTCTTCCAAAATTGCTATTTTGCGGAGGGATTATTAGGGGGAAGAGCAACATTTTCAGCCAAAAATCGGGGACAGTTGAGAGGTTTGGCTATGCCTAATCATAAAGCACAAAGCTTTCTCATTGCCCAGGAAGAAGGTGTAGTAATCCTTCTCAAACAACCCAGGAATCCTTTGCCTCCTCCCAGTCCACTGAACCACTTTGGCAGGAAATGTGTGATTTGTCATAAAGCATATTCCACCAATCAAAAGACAGGTTGCATACAAATGAATAAGAGAAGTAAAATAGATACAGAAAACTGTAATACACACTATTTACATACAGGCCACTAAAATACAGCAACACTTTTATTGTTGAGTCTTTGAAGGGGGATTCATTATTGCTAAGACTGCATGCATAACCAAAGTCTGTGAAGACAATGATGAACTATATTAGTGAAGTAAAAAAACAAAGATGAATGTAGCACAACCCACAATCGTAATCATAGAGCTTTCAAGTTTGGGGACGGAAGAGTTGTAGAATGTACAAACAGTAACTATTGTGGCAAAAATCGGTCTGACAAAATGTTTCTCTTACATATTGGCCAATTTTTCATTAAGAGATCTTTGAAAGTTGTGACTGTACTAAATGTAAAAATGAAAAAGACGTATTTGAACACCCAATTAGACCTGAATTAACAACTATGGAATGTTAGTGCATTAACATCCTTGATAAAGAAAATCAGGGCAGTTCAACTGAAAGTAAGATTCAGATAGTCAATGACGACATGACAAACGCAGTTAAACAAAAATCAGTTCTAGATCTTTGTAGGCAATTTGAACATGCCTCTGTTGACTAGCTGCAAAAGTAGCCGGTTAGCACAGGCAATATAGATGCTGAAAGTGTAAGTCTTACACAGATTGCGAGCAGTTGTAAAACATGCATGCAAACAATACTGCAAGACTTAGAGTAGAACAGCTGTGACACTGCTACTGGCCACAACATACACAAAACTTTTAGCATGGCCTTACATGAATTAGAGCCGATAGTGTCTTCACATAACTGATCATTCATTTCAGTGCATTAAGAATTGTGGTCACCTGAAACTATTTAACAATTGAAGTGTATTCACTGATGAATAGCTGTTTGAAGGTTACTGAAATGGTTATATAGTAAAAGTGGAAGCAGTAATGAAGAGATGTGAGATCTGGTAAAGAGTGTTAACACTGAAACTAAGACAACACCAGACTACAAACTGTGTGGAGTAATGGACTCATAGAAAGACATAACCAAATGTTCATATAATTTTTGTAAATGATATCACAAAACAGAACATATAACTGAGAAACTGTCCTAAACTATGTTCTTATGTTAAAGAACTACATGTGTAATATACATGGCTGCAGCTCGCATCACCTGGTATGTGGAAAAAATCCAAATCTCCAATCAGTATTTATTGATAAACTACCTGAGGTGCTGTTGCAACTGTTTGGGCAGCACAGTTCATCTCTGCATTCTGTGCTGCAGGCTGATCCTTTAGACAAGCAGAATCTGCAGACAGGATTTGCAGAGCCTTACATAAATAGACCAACACAACCACAGATGAAAGACACAGCAGTGCACACACTCACATATACACAGAAAGATATAAGGTATGTAGTGAACTAGTAAGAGTGTGAATAGTGGAAGGGTCTTGGATTGTCAGTGGACAAGATGGCATGGTGAATTTTTTTGAAACAGGGTGTTGTATGTGTGCATATACACCTTCTGAGACTCAGGAAAGTGAGCACACAACAAAGTGATGGAGATTTTGCCAGGAGGGAAGTACGCCACAAAAGTCACCACTGACAAGGCAGTTATTCTAATCAAAGGTGAGGTAACAAACACTGAGAGTGAAGCGCAGATAATTTACAGTGATACAGTGAACTGCTGAAGAAGCAAAAGATCTGCAGTATCTCTCTACACTGAATCACCATTAATGAAGTCAGGGCAGACTGTCAAACAGAAAGTGGCATCTCCCCAAAACAGAAATCATTGGATACATAGCAAAAGGCAAAATGTAAATAGAAAACTAGCATAATGTGTGGTACATAGAAGCAGAGGAAATTACAGAGCATGTAACATTAAAAGCTAAAGGTTAAAATCTCTGTAATGATCCAATGGGCTGTGGACAATCCAGCCCAGATGCAGATGAAGATGTCTGTTTTCAGGATACAAAATAAAATGGATGAAGTAAACAATCTGGGACAAAAGTGTATTTCCACAATGTAGTTATGTACACTAAAAGAGGTACCTATGTAAATTGTGCCAGGGGTAATGTAGTGGCTAAGGGTTTCAAGGAAATGGATATTTGGAACATTCTAAATTCTTATTCTCTTGCTCCATAGAGTCAGTGGAATTGCTGTTGAGTGTTTGTTAAAATGCTGTAATTAGCACTCTATGGTTAAGTCATTTTATTAAAGACAACACAGTCATTTCATAAAATTTTTATTCAGCTTCCACAAAAAACAAAAAAGAAAGAATCCATACATTGGTAGAACACATTGCTTTACTGACACAATAAGATCAAAGGCACTGTGATTATTACTGGCGGAACAGTTAAAAAAGTGAATACATCTATCTTCTTTTAAGCAGATTGGGTTACTTGTCTTCCATGTTGATGGGATTAAACTTTGGGTAGCTGGGTTAAAAAAGATCTTGCAACAACAGTGATTCTCCACTTAAAAGATGATAGATTGGAGGAGAAGAGTGAGTGGAGCATGATAGGTTTTGCTTAATAGTTATGGAGCTTTGTTCTTCTTGTAATTCCACACACACACACACACACACACACACACACACACACACACACACACACACACACACACACACACACACACACACATGCACACACACACACACACTACCTGTAGCTTCTGTGTCTCGGCCATGATCCCCTGCAGCTTCTCGGTCGCCCTCCTAGCCCATGCATACACTCCAGCTTCTCGGTCACGATCCCCTGCAGCTTCTCGGTCGACCTCCATGTATCTCCTAGCCCACGCATACACTCCAGCTTCTCAGTCTGGCGTCTCTCCAATACCTGCAGCTTCTTGGCCTGAGCATACACTCCTGTGAGATGTGAGGAGGCTGGAGCCTCCTGCTATTGGCCCAGACTGCAAGCGATGCAGTCTGGTGACTATCTGATTTGTGCGGTCGTCACCGCACAGCTCTCTGGGTTGGAAGGGAGGAGTTTACTCCCTTCCCTATCCGGACTGTCTAACTGAGCAGTCTGAAGCTCAGGAATGCCTAAGCATGCATGCTTGGTCTTCTGGTCAGCCACGAACTTAGCACGCATGCGTGCAGTCTGAGATTTTTTTTTTTTTTTTTTTATTATTTTCAAATTGTTTTCTATTTTTATTTTTTCTACGGGGACTGCGGGACTTTATTTCACAGGTGGGCGGGCTGCAGTCCCGCAGTCCTATAGCATGAGCCACCCCTGCTCCAGACATGAACCCTCACCCACAATAATCTATCAAAGCTTTCATGGATGTGTGTCACATAGTTGGCCTAGGACACAGATCACTGCAGTAGCCTGCATTGTCACCAACATACATGTATGGCCTAAGGTCTGGTAAGCTGCGGCACATGCTGGCAAAGGCAACAACTGTATTCATATGGGGCAGGCTTCACACATAGGAACTATTAAAGGTCAGAGGTACATATCTGTATGTGGCACACACATACCTGATGCGTGCATTGAAATTACTGTTATAATAATATGTCATACAATAATAAAAGCAAAACACACAACACATTGACAAAAGCACACATGGCATTTGTAGGATTCAAACCACTACCTATGTTATGATACTTGAGAGAGACGCATTAGCACAGCGCGCTATTCGCATTACTGGATGATTTCCCTTCTCCTGCTGTATTTATTGGGTGCTGACATCATCAGTCTTTCCAAAGAGGAATGTACATCTTTTAGTGTGTTATCCCAGTCTTCAAAAAGGCCATTCCTTTCACAGAGAATTGCATACATACATACATACACACCCCCTGCCCCCCCCCCCACACAAACACACACACAGCGTTTGCAGGATTCAAACCCCTCCCTAACTATGTTATGATACTTGAGAGAGACACATTAGCATAGTGCGCTATTCGCATTACCACATAACGCATGCACTCAAGTCACTCCACAACAAGTACAAATATGACTCTGTCATTGTCCATGTTGGAGTGAATGACTTGAGATGTACCTCCCTGGGCTACATGAAAAGAGACATGGAAGAGCTCTCGGATCATGTGGCCCAGGCAGATATGACCCTACCCCTGAGTAGCATCCTGCCTTTGCCCAGAATGATACCACAATATAAGGACAAAATGATTGACTTCAACAATTGGCTAAGCTTCTGGTGTCATTCAAAGGGGATCCAGTATCTGTCTGCCTGGGACGACATGATTGACAGACCACGATGCTTTGCCAGAGATGGTCTGCACCTGCCGCCTCTGGGATTCAGGTTACTGGCTAAGGCTCTTGCCACCCCTATAGTGCCTTTTTTAGGCAAAGTTCAAAGAACAAAACCACCACCGTAACAGGTACAAGCATGCAAAATCTGAAGGTAATGCTACTCAATGCTAGAAGTCTAAACCTCAAAATGCACTCTCTCGAGGCACTCCTAAAAATGGAGAACATCGATATCTGTGCAGTAACTGAGATCTGGTTCAAGGCTCCAGAGAGCACCCCTGCAATACCAGGCTACAACTCTTACCACACTTTTCGGCCACCAAAGCAAGACTGAAACACTAAAGGTGGAGGAGTGTCAATATTCACCAAGGATATTCACACCACCAGGCTAGTTGCCCAACACAATGCGTCTGGAATTCTCCAGGTGCAACTAACACTAGGTAAGACTGCAATCCAAATTGTAGCTTGCTACAGATCCCCCACCATATCCCAAGATTCTCACTACACCTTTCTAAACATACTGGAAAATATTAAGATAGAACCAAACACCCTAATACTGGGTAATTTTAACTACCCTGCCATTAACTGGGAAAGCTACTCATGTACCAACACATTTGCCCAACGGTTCTTGGAATTCATAAATTCCATTGCCCTGGATCAACTAATCCATAGTCCCACCAGGGGCTCCAATATCCTAGACCTGGTCATTACCAACATGGGAAATCGATGCTCCACACCTATGGTCACCCTCTCGTTAGTCACGTCTGACCATAAGCTAATCACCCTTAACATCCACATCTCACCCCCACCCCCCAGTAAGGAAACCTCCATAAAAAACTTCTCCAAAGCCAACTTCATGCTACTCAAGTCAGAAGTGACAAACTTCATGACACCCATGCAGATGGGAGCTGAAAGTTCAACTGCTGAATCCTACACTAAGGCACTGTACGAGCACATCCACTCATGCATAAATCGTGCCATCCCAAATAGAACCAAGATGCTCTCATCCAAAAAAAGAAGCCAATCTGGTGGTCCCCTGCCATAAACAAACTTTACAACAAAAGGAAGAAACTGTTGCAGAAAAGAGGAAAATCCCAGGATGCAAAAACTTCCTTACCAGCCTCAGTAAGAAACTGAGATCCCTCATAAAATCCTCCAAAGCTAGTTTAAAATAAAATTGCCAAAGATTCCAAAGACAACAACAAGGCATTCTATAACTATGTCAAGAATCTAAATGGCAATGCTCAGATCTGCTCTGAGCTAAAACAGAATGGCATTAAATATACTGATCCCAAGGATATTGCCAATATCCTGGCAGATCGATTCAGTGCCAACTTCACCCTCTCTCACCCCCTAAATGGCCCATCTCAATACCGGAAGATTGCCAAATTCCAGTAATAACGACCACACAGATAAAAAACGCACTCTCCAAAGCTAAGAATACAGCATCCATGGGACCAGATGACATCCTGGGCTGTGTACTACATGAACTACAATATGAACTGGCACCTCACCTAAGTGTCATGTTTAATCATAGCCTCACCTCAGGTTTTGTGCCCACTGAGTGGCGCACAGCTACAGTTATCCCACTCCACAAGGGGGGATCCACCTTGGATCCCGGAAACTACCATCCCATCAGTCTGACAAGCCTTATCTGCAAGGCCATGGAACGTATTATCATGGAACTTATAAACAAAGACATTGGCAACCTTCAAACACTGGACCCCACCCAGTTTGGGTTCGTGAAGGGCCGATCTTGTCTCCTGAACTTGATTGACTTCTTCGAATCAGTCTCCAGAGCCATGGACAAGGATAAGGTGGTCCACACAGCCTATCTAGACCTTGCCAAGGCCTTTGACACCATCCCCCACTCTGGAATCATAGATAAACTTACTAAGCTGGGCATTAATCCCTACGTCACCCAATGGGTTGCTAACTGGCTTACTGATAGAACCCACACTGTAAAAGTAGCCGACTCCAAATCCAGCTCCAGACAAGTGACAAGTGGAGTACCTCAGGGTTCAGTCCTGGGACCGCTCTTGTTTGGCATCTACTTCTCTGAAGTACAGGCCAACACTAAGGGACTCTGGATAACAAAGTTTGCAGATGACTGCAAACTGGGAGCCATTATTGAATCCCCAAATGATGTGGATACTCTACAAAAGGGCCTTACAGAAACAGATGCTTGGTGCCAGAGCCATGGGCTCAAGCTCAATGCCAAGAAATGTATAGTTATCCCCTTTGGGAAAAAAACATGTATCTGCGAATTACCATATAGGTGGCAGTACACTAAACACCAAAAGTTTGATAAGAGACTTAGGGACACAGGTGGACAGTGGTCTCACCTTCAATAACCACATCACCACAACAGTCAGGAAATCCTTCTATGTGGCACACCTCATCACTAAGGGCTTTTCATCCAGAAAAAAGGAGGTCATTGTCCCACTGTACTCATCCCTCATTAGACCCATTATAGAATACAATGCCCCGTTTGGTATGTACCTCTCAAGACATCTGCAACAACTGGAAAGGCCACAGAAATACCTCACTAAAAGAATCACAGGCCTAAAGTAGATGCCCTACGCTGACCGCCTTAAAAAACTCCAGCTATACTCTGTCGCATATCGTCTACTCAGAGGTGATCTTTGCTTAACATACAACGCCATGTCAAATCCAGAGCCGTTGGACATGTTACACTTAAAGAAATCCCAATCCCTCAGAGCCACACACTCCAGGGATCTAAACCTTGTCATCACAATAAACAAAACATGCTGGAGGGATAAGTTCCTGACCCAGAGACTCCCCAGACTCTGGAATAGATTGTCCATACATGTCAAGCAGAGTGCCTCTTTGGTCCTCTTCAAAAGGAACCTTGACGATTGGATGGGAGAAAGGAAATTCACCCCAGGGATCACGTCAGTCGCCCTGCTAGACAGGGGTCCAGGGAAGTAAATAGTGTGGGAAGAAATAGCCAGGGAATTGTTATGGCTAGGCTTGTATAGGCCCTAGGGCTGATAGCTTAGTACCAACCTATGAACCTATGATTTCCCTTCTCCTGCTGTATTTATAGGGTGCTGACATCATCAGTTTTTCCAAAGAAGAATGTACATCTTTAACTATCCCTCAGTATGGGGGTTAACAATATCTGTGCATTAACAGACGCCTAGTTCAGGGTCACATATGCACACTGGCACTGCCAGGTTATGTTCTATAACATGCTTTGTGACCACAGGACTTGTAACACACAACACAAGTAGGGGGTGTATCCATATACATCACAGATACACACACCTCTGGGTTGGTACCACTGCACTAAGCATGACAGGCCATACATATACAACTACCATTGTGCAAAACTGCCTTTTGGTTTGGTGTGTAGTTCAGACCCCCCCCCCCCCATACCCAGTAACCACACTTGGATTTCCTGGGAACAGTGTAGGATATGCAGGTCTTCACACACACCATTATAGTAGTTGACTTCAGGTACACAAATATTGACTGGGGATACTACTCAGGCCCTCAACAACATCACCCTACAGCCACTACAATTTGTGAATCCATGTGCTATGGCACAACCAGTCACCACACTCACAAGGGGGAATACATATTGGACCTGATCATCACCATTATGGGGACTCTATGTTTCACACCAGAGGTAGAACCATCATTGTTAAGATCAGATCATAAACAACTTTCCCTGGACATCCATATCCCGTCCCCACCCCCAGCCAAGGAAATCACTGTAAAGAATTTCTCAAAAGCAGACTTTGCACTTGTGAAGACTGGGGTGGAATACTTCAAAGGCCCCGTGCTGGAGGATAATACAGCCCAATCTGCAGAATCCTATATAAACGCATTGTATGAGCACCTGCAGGTATGCATTGATCATGCTATCCCAAATAAAACCATGACTCCTCCAAAACAGGAGACCTGTCTGGTTGACCCCAGCCATATATAAGCTGTATAACAGAAGGAGGAAGCTACTACATAACAGAGCAATATCCCACAGACCCACATAGATCATAACCTCTCATTTGCTAATCACATTGAGAGAGTCATTGCAAAGACCTTTATATATCCCTCCTTATCACATGGGTGTTTGCATGTAGATCATGGGAGGTCATTGTGGCCCTCTACTAGTCACTCATCAGGCCCGTGTTTGACTACAATGCCCCTTTTGGGGTGTACCTTACCCAACACCTGCGGCAACTACAGTGAACACAGCAGTACCTCCCCAAGAAGATCATGGGCTACACACAGATGTCCTATGCAGCTCAACTAAAGGATCTCCGGCTCTACTCAGTTGCTTAATGCCTACTCAGAGGTGATCTATGCCTGACGTACGCAGCCATTTCAAACCCAGAAGTAATGGACATGCTCCACCTCATAACATCCAAGACCCTTAGAGCTACACACTCCAGGGACTTAAACCTCAGCACAAAAATAAATAGGACATGCTGCAGGGACAGATTCATTACCCAGAGGCTCCCCTCACTCTGGAATTGAATCCCAATTAAAGTTAGACATAGCCCCTCGCCAACCCTCTTCCAGCGAAATACAGCCACATGGATGTGAAATTGCATTTTCACCCCTGGGATCTCCACTGTGTCCCTGCTTGACAGAGGCACAGCAAACTAGCCTTAAAGGGTGCCTTCTGTGATCTACTTTACAGAGGCACAGTAGGCTACTCTACTGGGGGGGGGGGTGGATGCCAAATACACTCTGCCTAGGCTTATGAATTCCCTAGGGAAAACAGCTTAGTATTGACCTCTGCACCCATATGTTTATGTTCAGGATGCACAATATTTGTTGCTGCTACTGTTTCCAGGTCTTTATTGCCGTAGCTTTCCCAGTTTCTATGAACAACTTGTGTATCTGCGTAACATGTTTGATCATGACAGGGTTCCAGTATATTAATATATGTGTCTGTTGTCATTTAACTGTGTGCACAGGGCAGACTGCTGGATCGTGGGAGGTTCCTGGCTTAACACATACAACTGCCAGATATGTGTGACTGACTGCTATACTCAGACATGGCCTAAGTGTGTGAGCATGCCCAGTTCAGGCTTTCCATGGTTTGTTGCCTGACATATGTCTCATTTATCCAAGTATGTGAGCATGCCCAGTGTGACCTTTCCATATTTTGTGATCTGGAGTCCACTACATTTCTGGTTGTGTGTGAACATGACCAATATTGACATTTATACTGTGTGTGTTAGAAGTCATGTTGTGTTCTTACTGCCAGACTCCTTTGTGTCATAACTCAACAGGGATTATGCTGTGCCTGCAGGGTTTCCATGTGATAGTTTGCAAAGACTTGGCAACATTCTCTCATACTGGCTGAACACTGCAATACTGTCATGGTGTAGTGGTTCAGTACTTTCACTATGGTGCACAGTATCATGGGGTTTAGTCACATCACTGCTTTAAATGTTCATACTGAGCAGACCAGACTGGTTAAGAGCCAGTTGGGCAACTATGAACATGTTGCATTTTGTTCAGCTATGGCCTACTTAAACCAGGCTTGTCTGACATTGCTGTGTATTCACCAACTTGGGTGGACATTGCTAAACATTACTCCACATTGACCACAGTTGTACTAGTTGGTGTGTGTGATTCTGTCCATAGGTTCATACTAGGCTATCTGCCCTAGGGCATTTATAATCCTAACCAAAGTGTGTTTGGCTTTCAACACACATTTTAAGTGGAGTTTGCCATGACATTTTTCAAGCTTAGTATACTGTGCCTCTGTCTAACAGTGACATAGAAGTGATACCCAGGGTAAACCTACAATCTCCCATCCACTCATCAAGATTCCTCTTGAAGAGAGTCAATGAGGGACTCTGGCTAACCTGGAGTGGGGGTTTACTCAAGAGTGGGGGGAGCCTCTGGGTTATGAATCTGTCACTCCAACATGTCCTATTTATTTCAGTCCCGAGGTTCAGGTCTCTTGAGTGCGTAGCTTGATGGGATTCTGAGTTTCCGAGGTGCAGCATGTCCATTGATTCCAGGTTGGACATGGCTTTACACATCAGACTCAGATTGCCTCTGGGCAGGCGGTATGCCACTGAGTGGAGCTGCAGTTTCTTTAACCGGGCAGCGAATGGCATGTGTTTGAGCCCTTTGATCCTCCTGGTGAGGTACTTTTGTGGTCTTTCCAGCTGCTGCAGGTGTCTAATAAGGTACATCCCACAAGGGGCATTGTACTCAATTATGGGCTTTATGAGGGATGAGTTAAGAGGCACAATGACCTCCCCTGATGTAGATGTGAATACCTTCATGATTAGGTGGGCTATATGAAATGTTTTTCTAAACACTTTGGCCACGTGGTTATCGAATGAGAGATTGCTATCAGCTTGGGTCCCCAGGTCCCTTATCACTTCTTCCATACTTAATGGGTTACCACCTATGTGGTAATTTGTGGACACTTAGTTTTTGACAAAGGGGAGGACTATACACTGTTTTGCGTTTAGCTTGAGGACATGGCTCTGGCACCACTTGTCTGTTTCTATGAGGCCCTTTTGTAGGATGCTTGTGTCAGCTGGAGGGTCGATTATGGCGCCCAGTTTGAAGTCATCTGCAAAGTTGTTCACCAACAGTCCTTCTGTGTTGGCCTGTACCTCTGAGAAAGATATACCAAACAAGGGAGGTCCCAGGACTGAGCCTTGTGGGATGCCACTTGTAGCTGGTTTGGGGTCTGACATGGATCCAGCATTTCTGACCATGTGGGTTCTGTCCTTGAGCCAGTTTGCAACCCATCTAGTGACATAGGGGTTTATATTGAAGCTGGTGATCTTATCTATGATGACCAAGTGGGGTACTGTATGGAAGGCTTTTGCGAGGTCCAGGTAGGCTGTGCGGACCACCTTCCTCTCGTCAATGGCCTTGGTGACTGTTTCAAATGACTCAACCAGGTTTAAGAGGCAGGATCTGCCCTTAACAAAGCCAAACTGGGTAGGATCCAGTGTCTGTAGGTCCCCAATATGTTTATTTCTGAGGTCCATGATGATCTTTCCATAGATTTGCAGACCAAGCTAGTCAGGCTTCTGGGGCGATAGTTTGCAGTATCCATTGAGGCACCACCTTTGTGGAGAGGGACCACTGTTGCTGTACACTGCTCTTTGGGTACATATCCTGTGGTAAAGCTGAGATTGAACAGTGGTTTTATGTTTGTGTTCAATTCTTCTTGGGGTTCATGTTGGACACAGCCCAGGACACCGTCTGGTCCCATTGATGCTGTGTGTTTTGCTTTGGAGAGGCTGGCTGTTACCTGAGCATCTGCAATGTCAGGGGGCCAGCACTCTGCTGGAATAGATATTTGCCCTTTTGGTGGGGGGGGGGGGTTTGCACTGAACCTGTCAGCTCAGATGTTGGCAATGTCTGTGGGTTGGTGTATTGTTTGTCATTTTGGACTACTACTGAGCATATCTGGGGATTCCCACACAGGTTCCTACCATAAGTAAAGAATGCCTTGTGATTATCCTTGGTGTCCTGTACAATTTGTATCTCAAAGATGGCCTTAGACGATCTTATGTGTGGCCGTAATTTTTCAATAATACTGATCAGAGATGCCTTCCCTTTCTGGGATTTTGATCTATCATATAGTACTTCCTCCTTGTATTGTATGGTTTGTTTATGGCTGGGGTCCACTGGACAGGATGCCTGGCTTTGGAGGATTGGGTCTTGGTTTTATTTGGGATTGCAAGATCCATGCATTCCTGAAGGTGTTAATAGAATGCATTTATAAAGGGTTATGAGGTCTGGGCCATATTTTCCACAGGCACAGGGGCTGTGAAGGATTCTACCTCAGTTTTGAGGAGTGTGACATTTGCTTTAGTGAATAATTTTCACTGTATTTTTCTGGCCATGGGCTGGGATCAGGATGTGAATATTCAGTGAGATTACTCTCTGGTCTGATCTTACCAGTGAGGGATACACTTCTGGTCTTGGGCATAGAGTCCCCATGTTGGTGATGATCAGGTCCAGTATGTTTTCCCCTGTTGTGGGAGTGGTATCAAGTTGTTCCATAGCATTTTGGTTTATAAATTCTGGGAACCTTTGGGCTAGCATGTTGGGGCTAGGGTAATGCTCCCAGTCTATGTTTGGGTAGGTGAAGTCGCCCAATATAATGGTGTTTGGGGAGACCTTCATATTTTCATGTGTTTTCCAGTCGGCCAAGTGTGGTTCCTGGGTTTAGGAGGGTGGTCTGTAGCAGGCTATGAACTGGAAGGCGGTTTTAGCCACTGTTAGTTGCACATGGATAGTCTCCAATGCTTCATGCTGTGCCACCAACCTGGGGGTGTGGGTATCTTTGACAAATATTGATACTCACCCTCCTTTTGTAGTTTGTTCCATGTTTTGCAGCTGTAAAGCATGGTATGAGGTGTAAGCTGTTAATGCTAGGGTGCTCTTGGGAGCCTTGAACCAGGTTTCTGTTACTGCACAGATATCAACATTCTCCATGCTGAGGAGAGTTTGGTGTGCGTGCATCTTGCAGGTATCTTGCATTGAGTAGCATTACTTATAGTTTCTTATCCCTTGTGATACCTATGGAGGTGGGTTTGTGTTTTGAGCCTTACCTAAAAAAGGCACTATGGGGGTGACAAGAGCCTTTGGCAATATCCAAAAGGCCACAGGTGATAGGTGAAATCCATCCCTAGCGAAGCATCATGTCTTTTCGAGCATGTCATCCCAGGCTGACAGGCATTGTATCCCCTTTCACTGACACCAATACTTAAGCCAATTGTTGTAATTGATCATCTTGTCTTCATATTGTGGCCTCATGTTTGGTGAGGGTAGGATGATACTCAAGGTCATCAAGTTTGCATATACTACATGGTGGTAAATGCTGTTTAGCACTACCTTACATTGCTTAACACATGGCAATCATGCCTCAAGTGGTGCTGCAGGGCTGCCTATGTCAGATGCACATACTGCACTCCCTCTACATGTTTGGAAACAGGTAGTGTCAAGTTAGGCATCCCTTTTACTATATGTGCGAGTCAGAGAGAGGTATCATTTCCAGAGTTCCTACTGAGCCAGTGTATGTGCTATGCGTTGCCTCTTTGCCAAGGCCAAGGCATACTGGGCATGCCTCCTTCTGCCTACTGGGGCAGGCTCAGGTTGTTCCTCCTCCGAGTCACACTCTGCCTGTGCTGGCCTTGGCACTGGTGGGGGGCTGTTTGGCCTAGGCCTATGCTGGTCCTGCTGCAGCTGTTTTCGCAGAATCATATTATGTAGCAATGCACATACCATGACAATTTGGGTACATGTAGTTGGTGAGTATTGCAAGGCTCCACCAGATGTGTCCAGGCACTGGAACTGTGACTTGAGCAACCCAAACACACACTCGATTACATTTCGTGTTTGTGCATGTGCCTCATTATGGCATTCCTGTTCAGGTGTGTGTGCGTTTCTGATGGGTGTCATCAGCCACGGCTCCAGTGCATAGCCAGCATCCCCCACTAAGTGACCATGTGGGATGTCCCCATTGGCAAATGTCTGGTACAGCTGCATCAGATGCCAGATATGGGAATCATGGTAGCTTCCAGGGCAGCCAGCACACACATTCATTATTATGCCCTGGGCATCACACATGACCTGGCAGTTGATGGAGGGGAAGCCCTTGCAGTTAATGTAGGCCCTACCCCGCTTACCGGCTGGTGCTTTGATGCATATATGCATGCAGTCTATTGCACCCACTACCTCAGGGTATTCTGCTATTTGCTGGAAGAGATGCATATTGCTGGCCAATACCTCATGGGAATTGGGGAAATATACATGATCACCGACATGTGCTGACATGGCATCCAGGAACTGGTGCAGTACCCTGGATGCTGATGCCTGTGATATCCCTATCATATCACCAGTTGGTCTCTGAAAGGTACCTGTTGCTAGTATTCTTAGGCCAACACATACCTTGGTTTCCACTGGGGTGGGTTCCCCTCTGTTGGTTCTGTGTGTGAGGCGTGGCCTGCGCAGCTCAACTATTTGCTGCAGGAGGTCTCTGTCCACTCTATAGCGCTCCACTATCTCCAGCTCATGTAACCCCTGGTAGGTGACCCTGGGCCTGTACACTCTTCTCCGTCTCCTCACTGTGGGTTGTCCGGCAGCATTTGCATTGTCACCACCCTCAGCATGTTGCATATGTTGCCTTATAACAGCAATGGCAGCCCCTAGCATTTTTTGTCTGAGTGTAGCTTTTTCAGTTTTCACTTCTAGTAACTTACTCCAGTGTTGCAGTGTCTCTTGAGAGAAACAAACTGCACTGTTGTTTGCAGAGTTTTAAGTGCTGGGCTGGGCTAGTGTTCTGCCTGTGTAATTGCCTGATTCTGATTGTTTGCACCTGCTAGCTCTACTAGTATTCCCTGGTAGCTTCCTACTATTTATTGTACTTCCTTTTTCCTTTCTGTTTCCTCGGGGGAGCGATGCGCATACAAGCGGAAACACACTCACAGCAGCTCACACGCACACACACACATGCTTAGACGGACTAAAACTTGCTTATTCGGGTTATAATGCGTGCACACCAGCGCAAACACGCTTACAGGTCTTCCATCAGCCTTATACATGCTTACTCCAGCTTAAACATGCGCACTCACGCTTCCACGCGCGCACTCTGTCTTACTCGAGTTCACAGGCGTGCACACACGAGCATACCCACTCAGCAAGAAACCTTGGTGTTATCCACAGTATACACCTTCCATTTCTTGGCTTTCCCTGGCCTACCTGTTGACACACCTCTTTCCATGATGTCTAACTGACAGCTAACACATGCCACTGTGCTCCAATGAGCTTCACTACTTTCATACATACCCCCCTTGTGAAGTCACCTATCTCCTACTCTGTTCCTCCCCATATCCTACTCCTACACTCCACTGACTGTGCTCATTTGCTATGTAAAAGTGTGATTCACTATCCTAACACTCATTTACATAGGAGTGCCTACTAATGCTTGGTTACATGTCTTAGACTGGGCTTCTCCCCTTAGCAACCCCTACTCGGTGGCCATGTTGTCTTCAGCCTGCTATTCCCTTGCATTGTCATTTAACAATTTTCATAAATTCCACGTTTGTGGCTTTTATTGTCTTATTTTATGATTTTTATAGCGCACTCCATTTGTGCGGTGCTGTGCTACGCTTAAACATCGGAAATCACCGAAAAAAAAATCTTTTTATTTTAATTTTGCATCGAGGAAACTTTCCAATGGCCATATATTTGGCCATTGGCATGCTTCCTCAACCATATGCAACCTTTATTTGGAGCTGACAAGGCTCCATTGTGCTATTTGCAGAACGGTACTCAGTTGTCAACTGAGTACATTTCTGCAGCTAACACGTCTCCTACTCGGACAGGTTTGTGCTTCCTGGATCGCAAATTTACCTCATTTGCATGCCTTTCGGCTGCAAGTGAGGTAATTTGCATATTCCAGCCCTGTCCGTGTAGGAGACGTTTTAGGAGCTCTCTTACACGCCCCTACAGGCTGTTCCTGGATCGCTCATCGGACATGATGGCTGCATGGAGTCTTACTCTACTCGTAGACTCCGTGCAAGCCATCGTGAATCCGGGGGTTTGATTTCCATTTTCTAGTAATTGCTTTTTTGGCAGCTACCATAATTAGACACAACAAGGCCTTACCATGTCTAAGAAATTCTGATTCTGTATCATATCTCAAAAAAATCATCTCCCTCGTCACACCAATCCACCCACCCAGGATCTCCAACAGTGCATCCTGCAGGAAGTGTTTGAAGAATATGTTGATCAAATTTAAGATTGTCATCTATGTGGTACTACTTCAATTTTCTTATTATTTGTAGATGTAACCAGGAAAGATATTTTTTGATTGAGATAACATTTTAGGGTGAAGAGCATCAGTTTTGTTTTATTGGGGTTGAGGAGCACGTTTGACTTTTTCAACCAGGTTTTGATTAAAGAGAGAGAAATTTGACTGATTTGGAGTTTGGATATTATGGGGGATGTACATATTAAAGTTGAATCATCTACGTACTATATTTGCTTGGCCTATGGCAGTGTAAAGCGTGTTTATATAAATACTGAAGAGAAGAGGTCCTCCTATAGAGCCCTTAAGAGACACCTATGGTAACTAGGACAGAGGAGGTGTCTTGTAGCCATTTGACTTCTTCTTGTCTTCCAGATAGATAACTAAAGAATTGTGTAAGAGAGGATTGAGAGAGACCTATAGAAGAAAGTTTAGTGAGTGAGTGCTGGTGTGATAGAAATCCAAAAGCTTTGGATATGTCTAGAAACATGGTTGGCACTAAGTTATCATTGTTCCTATGCTGGCGTATATGTTGGTGAAGTGAAGGAGTATGGTAGTTGTGCTGTGGTGGAGTCTGAAACCATGCTTTGTTTCACAGAGCTGATTATTTGAATTTAGGTGATGTAGAAGTTGAGCCATGAATACAGTTTCAAGTACTTTTGATAGAGGGAGGGGACTGTAATGGGTCTGTAGTTATTAAACTCTGTAGGTGTGCCATCTCTGTGTAGAGGCATAAAAGGATTGTTTCTAGATGGAACATATTTTTCAGCTATAGATATATTTATCACAATAGAGACCAGAAAATCAAATGCATATGCAGTCATTTTTAAGTAATCCAAGGGGAATTAGTCAGCAGCTAAGGTGGTTGGTTTTAGCATATGCAGAAGTTTTTTAATAGTGGAAGTACGTACTGGGCTGAAGTGAAATAGCTGAGGATATTTAGCAGAAACTGCAGGTATTGAGAAGGGAATGGAGGTACTAATGATTCTGATGGACATCATTGTCTGTATAAAATAGTTGCTAAACTGTGTAGGAATCGAATATATAGTATTGCTGAATGTAGAGGGTGGAGGTGGTAGATTTCCTGGATGAAATAGTTGTTTATAGATGTCAAAAAGTTTTTTTTTTTTTGGTTGTTTTGATGTTTATTTTTTGAAGGATGTTATGATAGGTTTGCTTGTCATGTTTTAGTTGGTATTTTTGTTGTTTTCCTTTTCCTTGGGTGCCCGAAAAGTTGAAATCTATTTTTTATTCTTTTTTTTGCCATTCTTTCTTGTCTTTTTCATGCTTTAACATTAATTTCTTAGTTTCGTGGTGCAGGATTGGATTTTTCCCTTTTGCTACATACTGGGCAAGGTTATGGAGAATTTTTAGAAATATTTCATTGAAGTATATGACAGCAGAGTCTAAAGGCTTACAAATTAGTATTTTCCATTTATATTCTATTAAAGATTTGATAAAATTGTCTTTGTCAGTTTTCTGAGTTATGAATTTGTTTATAAATTATATGTTTATCATGGACATTTTAACTTCTGAGTAGATGGTTTCTTTGGCTGTCGGAAAGGCTACCAGCTGTCCTGGTTTGTTGAGCCTATTGGTAAGAATCCAGTCTAAGGTTTATTACCTACCAGTGCTTTTGTGGATTCTAGTAGCCAATGTAATTAACTGTGTAAAGCCATATAGGTCTATGGAATCACATGTGGTGCTGCTCTTGATAAGATGCCAGTCTATACTTAGGTCTCATAGTATTATTGTTTCATATTGGATAGGTTTAACAGATTTTTTTTCTAGTCCAAAATGACAGCATGTACATAGCCTGTCTTCTCCCACACAAACAAGACAAACTACTTGCCTTGCTTTCATTTTCAGATTGCTCCCACTCTTCTATGGCATCGTTTGGCTAACACTCTAAATACTTAAACACATATGTAAATTCCTGCCTATTTTTCCAGGTCTTGAGTACTGCTGTTAGTAATTCCCCTTTCAGCTTCTATTTTTCACTTTCCAATTAATACAGTTGTTTACAATCTTTGGAAACCTTCTTAGTATATGTTGGTGCAGTGGTGCAGCAGTAGTGTTGTTGCTTCACAGCAAGAGGTTCTCTGGTTTGATTCTTGGTTGGGGTGCCTTCTGTACAGAAGTCTGCATGTCCTCCTTGCATTCATGTGGGTTTCTTCTGGGTGCTGTGGTTTCCTCCCACGTTACAAAGACATGCATGGAGCATTTCTCCCTGGGCCTCTGCTGAAAATTGGCTTTGTTCCAAGTCAGACTTTCCCGGTAAACAAATGTTAAATAAATATTTCAGACTCGAAAGCTTATTAATTGTTTTTGTTTTCCTCAAGACTGTTGTACTGCAACATGTCAGGGAGGTGCTGCGCAGACTACAGAGGGCAGGGTTGACCATTAAGCCCAGCAAATGTCAGATGGGTATGGCAGAGGTCTCCTACCTGGGGAATAGAGTGGGGAGTTGTAAGATCAGGCCAGAACCTGCCAAAGTGGAAGCCATTCAGGCACGGCCTGCACCTGTTACCAAAAAGCAGGTGAGAGCATTCTTAGGGAAAGCAGGGTACTACAGAAAGTTTGTCCCCAGTTATAGTACCATAGCTGCTTCCCTCACAGACCTAATAAGGAAAAACAGGCCAGATAAGGTAGTGTGGACCACTGTATGTGAGCAGGCATTACAGAAGCTTAAAGAAGCTTTGGGAGGACCCCCTGTGTTAGCCAGTCCAGATTACAGCAAAGAATTTGTTGCGCAGGTGGATGCTTCGAACCATGGGGTGGGGGCTGTACTTAGCCAGATTTCTTCAGAGGGGAAGGAGCACCCAGTGGTTTATCTTAGTCTTAGGCTCCAACCCAGGCAGGAATGCTATGCAGCTGTAAAAGGAATGTCTAGCCATAGTGTGGGCACTGCATAAACTTCAGCCTTATCTGTATGAAAGAAAATTCACTGTAGTTACAGATCACAAGCCCCTAACATGGTTACACCGAGCCAGCCAGCAAAATGCTAAGTTGCTAAGATGGAGCTTAGGGTTGCAAGCGTATGATACGTCAGTGCAGCACCACAGTGGGATTAGGAATGCCAGTGCAGATGGGCTCTCAAGACAGGGAATGGGGTAAGGTATACTCAGATAGACCTAACCTTCTCAAGCAACGTTTCTCAAGGGTCACTTGAAAAACTAGATTAAGTTCTCAGGGAGGGGAGAAATGTGAAAAACTGAAAGGCTGCCAGCCCAGCCAGATAGAATCTTGCAAATAATTCTGTGTGATTTGTAAATATTAATATAATCCACAGGTTGGTTTTACAAATGTAAAAGAGAACTATATGTTATGATTAAACTATATGTTGTACTGAGCTTAAAAAATGTAACCACAGTGCACTCTGCTGGAAGAAAGCTGATAAGTCAAGCACTGTATGACTGTTTGATCTCAAACTCAGAGATGGGATGCCTAGACTAGCATATTCTTTCATAGGTTCATAGGTTGGTACTAGGCTAACGGCCCTAGGGCCTATACAAGCCTAGCCATAACAATTCCCTGGATATGTCTTCCCACAATATTTACTTCCCTGGACCCCTGTCTAGCAGGGTGACTGACATGATCCCCGGGGTGAATTTCATATCTCCCATCCAATCGTCAAGGTTCCTTTTGAAGAGGGCCATGGAAGCACCCTGCTTGACATGTATGGGTAGTCTATTCCAGAGTATGGGGAGTCTCTGGGTCAGGAACCTATCCCTCCAGCATGTTTTGTTCATTGTGATGACAAGGTTTAGATCCCTGGAGTGTGTGGCTCTGAGGGATTGGGATTTCTTTAAGTGGAGCATGTCCATCAGCTCAGGGTTTGACATGGCCTTTTATGTTAAGCAGAGATCGCCTCTGAGTAGACGATATGTCACAGAGTATAGCTGGAGTTTTTTTAAACGATCAGCATAGGGCATCTGCTTTAGGCCTGTGATTCTTAGTAAGGTATTTCTGCGGCCTTTCCAGCTGTTGCAGATTTCTTGTGAGGTACATACCATATGGGGCGTTGTACTCTATAATGGGTTTAATGAGGGATGAGTACAGTGGGACAATGACCTCCTTTTTTCTGAATGAAAAGCCCTTAGTGATGAGGTGTGCCACCAATAAGGATTTCCTGACTGTTGTGCCAATCTGGTTATTGAAGGTGAGACCACTGTCCACCTGTGTCCCTAAGTCTCCCATCACACTTTTGGTGTTTAGTGTACTGCCATCTATGTGGTAATTTATGGGTAGATGTTTTTCCCAAAGGGGATAACTATACATTTCTTGGCATTAAGCTTGAGCCCATGGCTCTGGCACCAAGCATCTGTTTCTATAAGGCCCTTTTGTAGAATATCTACATCATTTGGGGATTCAATAACGGCTCCCAGTTTGGAGTCATCTGTGAACTTTGTTAGCCAGAAGTCCCTTTGTGTTGGCCTGTACTTCACAGAAGTAGATGCCAAACAAGAGCGGTCACAGGACTGAACCCTGAACTACTCCACTTGTCACTTCTCTGGAGCTGGATTTGGAGTCAGCTACTTTTACAGTCTGGGTTCTGTCAATAAGCCAGTTGGCAACCCATCAAGTGACGTAGAAATGTATGCCCTCCTTAGTAAGTTTATCTGTGATTCCAGAGTGGGGGATGGTGTTGAAGGCCTTGGCAAGGTCCAGATAGGCTGTGTGGACCACTTTACCCTCGTCCACAGCTCTAGAGACTGATTCGAAGAAGTCAGTTAGGTTCAGGAGACAAGATTGTCCCTTCATGAACCCAAACTGGATGGGTTCCAGTGTTTGAAGGTTGCCAGTGTCTTTGTTTATAAGTTCCATGATAATGTGTTCCATGCCCTTGCAGATCAGGCTCGTCTGACTGATGGGACGGTAGTTCCTAGGATCCAAGGTGGATCCCCGCTTGTGGTGTGGGATAACTGTAGTTGTGTGCCACTCAGTGGACATGAAGCCTGAGTTGAGGCTATGATTAAACATGACACTTAGGTGAGGTGCCAGTTCATTTTGTAGTTCATTTAGCACACAGCCCGGGATGTCATCTGATCCCATGGATGTTGTATACATGGATGCTGTGTGGTTTCTACTTGTGTGGCCGTGATTACTGGAATTTAGCAATCTTTTGGTATTGAGATGGGCCCTTTAGGGGGTAAGAGGGCAGTGAAGTTGGCAGTAAATCGATCTGTCAGGATATTGACAATATCCTTGGGATCAGTATATTTAATGTCATTCTGTTGTAGCTCAGAGCAGATCTGAGCATTCCCATTTAGATTCTAGACATAACTATAGAATGCCTTGTGGTTGTCTTTGGAATCTTTGGCAATTTTATTTTCATAACTAGCTTTGGAGGATTTTATGAGGGATCTCAGCTTCTTACTGAAGCTGGTAAGGGAGTTTTTTGCATCCTGGGATTTTCCTCTTTTCTGCAACAGTTTCTTCCTTCTGTTGTATAGTTTATTTATGGCAAGGGACCACCAGATGGGCTTCCTTTTTTTGGAGGAGAGCATCTTGGTTCTATTTGGGATGGCATGATTCATGCCTGAGTGGATGTTGTTGTACAGTGCTTTAGTGTAGGATTCAGCAGTCAAACTTTCAGATCCCGTCTGCATGGGTATCATGAAGTTTGCCACTTCTGACTTGAATTTTGAAACCAGAGTTAATTGCTAGATTTTACATGTATAATGTTTTTTTATTGCTGTGGCTTCCTGCAGGTGCACATTACAAAAAAGTTATGTTAAACTCTGAGTTTCTGTTAGCCTGGGAAATTAAACCAGAAAAGTGTCAAGAATGATGTAATCTAAGATGAGTCAGCAGTGTTGCATTATCAAGTTAAGACTTTCTCAGAAAGGGAGAATTAGAGCATTTTGGATTTTGTCTGAACCTGAACACATCTACTCACCAGTTCTCTGCCTTTGCTCTGTATGTATGTAAGTTATTTAGAACATTGTTTCTCTTAGAAGTAGATAGAAAATAGGAAGATTTGACTAGCTGTTTCTATATTTATGTCAGACTATCCTACAGTATTATTTTAATCATTTTCCTATGATCTTTGAACTCTTGACTAGCACTGTCTTGAATTGAGGAGATTTATCTTGTGTTTTTTATTATTTATTGTTAAATATTTTAAACATTTCAACTGTGTCTGTTTTGTGTACAGATAAGTTAAGCTCTAGAGTACATTGCATGTATATAGTGATACTGTCCAAGCCACTCCAATAAGCCTTGGTGTTTGTCATACTTTCTAATTGGATAATAATATTGCACAGTAAAATTGGACACCCTTTGGTAAGGGTCTTATTAGTAGCTGATATTAGTGGTTGGTGGCAGTGATTTCTACCTTATAGCCTAGGCAGAGAAGGGGGCATAGCTGGAGAACCTGTGGCAGCCTTCCCAGGGGTGTCTGTGTGTTTGCATATAACTCATATCTCAAAGTGTGTGCGTGCGTGTGTGTGTGTGCGTGTGCGTGCGTGTGTGCGTGTGTGTGTGTGTGTGTGTGTGTGTGTGTGTGTGTGTGTGTGTGTGTGTGTGTGTGTGTGTGTGTGTGTGTGCTACTTGAGCAGGGACACAAAGCACTGGTTGGACAGAGAGGGTGCTGGAGATTTTAGCTTGACCACTAGGCTGAGACTTGTACCCTATAGCTGTGCCGCTGGGGAGTCTTATTGGGGAACTAGAGAGAAAGGGGAAAACCAGCCCCAGACTGATGATGATCTCTGTGTGCTCTTAAGGGAAATTGTACTTTACTGTGTATGTACTTGTTATCCTTCCCAATGTGCATGCCCCTCACTGGTGCTAGTGGTGAGGATTGAGGCTCTTTGATTACTGGGCCAGTGCACAGGCATCGCAAAGACAATAAAGGTTGCTGTCAATTGTAAGATGCTTAAAGTTAATACAGAGACATTCTATGGGCATTTATAAAGATAATTCACAGTACTGGAAAGTAGATAAAAATATAAAAAAGTACATGCAATCAATGTAGACCATAACACAAATATGTGCTGTTATTTAAGTAAGTAAGGGGAAAAAGAAGCACATGAAATGTTTCTCTTTGTGGTAAGAGAAGAAGGGAGAGGCTAGGTATGGCTTGGCATGGACAAGAGCTAAGGCTGGCAAGGTACGTTTTCAGTTCTTTTTTGAAGCAAGTTAAGTTTTTCATGTTTTGAATATTTAGAGGGAGTTTGTTCCAGGCCTGGGACATTATGCTTTTGTAAAGTAGTTACCTATATTTGTATTACGTTTGTAAGTGTCAAGGAGTAGTTGTTCAGAGCTGCGGAGAGTACGCGTAAGTGTATAGAGCAACATTAGTGAGGATAGGGATGGACAGGAAGTGGGTTTGTTTAGTAGGGAATGAGTGGTTTGTAGCTGGGAAAGAAGGAGGAGGTGGAGGAATTCAAGCCATTGAAGTTGTTTTAGAGCACGGCAGTGGTGGGATTTGTATGGAAGGTTATTAGTAAATCTAGGTATTTTATTATATGTTCAAGTTTATTTAACAGGGTGGATTGCAGATTAGTAAGTATAGGGGAGGTATAGAGAAAACAGGGAATGAGAACATTGAATGAGGAATGCTTGAGCCAGGGCAGATTTGGCTTCCACTAACAAGAATTTTCTATTTCTATAGAGTAGTCCTAATTTTTGATGTCTTTTTAAATCAATATTGGATATGAAGGTCACATTTTAATTGGTCATCAATAATGATGCACAGGAGTTTAGTGTGAGTCAGGCTTAATAACTGTGCTATCCAGTGAAGAGATGGTGAAAGTGGTCTTCTACTGGGACAGATATTTAGGAAGGAAGAAGAGGAGCTTAGTCTTTTTTGGGTTTAGGATGAGGTGATTATCAGTTAGCCACTGTTCGGTGGCAAGTAAAGAATTTTGACTAATAAAGGTCAGTGATGTTATCAGAAAAGGAGCTAAGAGTAGAATCATTGGCATATTGTGTAAGGGAGGAGTTGCTACAGGATGAGTGGAGGTTATTGGTAAATATTTTGAAAAGCAAAGGACCTAGAATGGAGCCCTGGGGTACCCCAGTCTGTATAGGTAAAAAAAAGTTTAAGTATTTGGTGTATTAGCCAACAGGTACTATAAAAAGGGATAAAAAAGGAGGGAGTAATCTGAAAATGAAAGGAAGGCAATTAGTGTGTTCTGTTTGACTTGGGGCAGGTAACAAGATATATATTGGCTGTTATTTTGGACTACACAAATGTTTACACTTATTGTCTTTTATTATGGGCTGTAATATAGGGTCTATATTAAATCAGCGAACGCTGATTTATCGACCTATTAAGAACAAAACCTTAAAATCTCGAAGACACAGAACAGTGATTTTTTTTCCCAGGAAAAAAAATTGCTGTTCCACAAAAAAAAAAAAAAAAGTTCAAAACACAAAATAAAGTGGGGGGGGAGGGGGCTGTGACCACCACACCCCCCTACTTAAATATACTAACTTCAAAATTGCACCACAGTGGAGGAAATGGCAAAGCCCTGAAAATGGTCCAACAATTTTTCCCTGGGAAAAAAAAAATCGCTGTTCCGTGTCTTTGGGATTTTAAGGTTTCGCTCTTAATAGATCGATAGATCGTTTGCTATTTTAAGCATTCGCTGATTTAAAGGGAACCCGTAATATATACCAGTGGTATAGAGAATTGAAGTGTTGTTGGGGGTTCTATGGAGCCACATCGTCAAGTACAGAGAATGCAATATATAGCTACCTAGTTCAGGTGAGTGTGCAGCTCTCCTTAAACTCAGATTCTACAAGCTGTAAGTCTTAACTTATGTTAACATTACCGTATTACACATTCTTATCCACTTTGACTGTACACTGTCAGTGTGATCTTCAGAAGTGGGTGTCTGCTGCTGGACACTGATACCTCTTATGCCACCCGTGCAGTGAATTAGCTTGGGCTGGTTTGGTCAGGGTCGACAATAGTAAGAGTACAGATGGTGATCTGCCCAAGGTCTCTAGCAAAGACATGCATTCAGTGTCAGTTCAAAGATGGTGCCTATAGGAAACAAAAGAGTTTTATTTTTACTTTAACACAACTTAAATACATTTTCTTTTACAGCACAGACTCCACAAGATTGTTTAAATGATATGGAAGACTTCCAGTATAGTTATATATACTGCATGAAACACAAGTAAAAAATTCAAAACTGTTGGTATGGAGTCTCGTTTGAACTTGTAAGATGATCTCTTTCATAAACATTACTTTAGTTACACATCTTCAAATTAGTTTTTATTTGTTACTGTTATGCCACAAATTGTTCTGTTGCATTAGCAAATCATTCAACTCAGCTTATTCAGTTTTGGAGTTTGTACATTAGCTCAGTACAATGAGCTTCTATATCCTGTGTAAGATTTTGTACCCTTGTAGTGAACAGTTGGTGAATATATGCCAAGTGCTTTCTAGGTTCACAAAAATACCTGAACTTTTTTGATATTTCTGCCATTTTATCTTTTCTTTGTCTGTCTCTCTCTCTCTCTCTCTCTCTCTGTTTCCAAGAAAAGCAAAATAATTAAATACCTTCAAATCTGCTTCCTGAGCAACATGTTGAAATTTAGCACATGGATTTTCCATTTTTTTTCTAATCCACTTACACTGAAGAAAACATCACATTCCTGGACCCAAAGATGCTATTTTTCAGCAGAATTTCATATCAGTGAGAGAATCCTAAGGATGCATGCAGCCTGAGTCTATGTTCACCGAGAATTACACATCTGTACTTGCAAATACAAATTTTTGAAAATAAATATAGTTCTTTTCTTCTATAGATGCTGCTCTTCTGTTCTACAAGTATTGACAATATGTACTCTCTGAATAGTCAGTTAACAACACAGAGACTCTGTGGATGAAGTTCTAGACTCACCAAGGTCTGTATTCGAGCTGAATTCTTTAGAAGAACCGTAGCTGGCTCATTAACACTAAAGCTATATACATGTGGCAGTATTGTCTACCCTAAAGGGTCTCTGTGGCACCCAGCTTTTTCTTCCAGTTTTAAATTAGCCTGGAACCCTGAGAAGAAGTATATAGCTCACAAAGAAATCCTTGCAGGTAATCCTTTCCATGATAAGTACCCCTGGAGTCTTCCCCGTATTTGCCCTGGAATAGTTTATCCATCAACAATGACCACTGGATTCTGTATTTGAGGTTCACCTGACCATTCTTTTAGTCGTTCATATCTACTGCTATCAAAAGCTCCTTCACAACTGCAGATAGCTACCATGGAGATCCATGAGCAATCCCAGACTTCACTGCTCTAAGAGCCATACTGTCTGTTCCTTCTCTTGAAGGAAGAAATTAAATTTATTCCAGCTGCATCATCAAAGGGATGTCCTCCCTGTCTTTAATCTTAATGACTTCTTCAGGCAAATCTGGTGCAGCAGGTTCTGGATAGTGATTCCCCTTTGGATGATGTGTATATTTCTGTATTGAGATGTGATAGAATGAATGGTCTGGACATGATAGATGTTTCCTGACACATTTTGTGAAAGCCTTACAGGACACGAGTTTACTTTTCTCTAGATCAGCAGCACTTTTATTGCAAGTATCTGTCCATTGTCATTGATCTGTCATTTGTGACCAATCTGACCAAGGTTTTGACTGCATAAATAGAAACCTTGCATGAAAAGGGATTTCTAATGTTCTCCTGATGTCTGTGGATTCTATTTTTGTGGTGGAGTTAAACTAGGCACTGCTACTCATCTCTAACTGCTGATAGGACTCAGAAAGTCATTGTGTTTCTGTCATTGTAAATATGTAGAATTTGGTAAGGACTCAGACTTTACTGCATGTAATGGACTTCATGGGGACCAGCTATCTTAGTTGCCCTTTTTTTTTCCTAACCTTCACATAATGTCACTTTAGTGAACATTGAGGTGCCATTGATTGCAAAGTCACCATACTCATCGCCTGCTGGTAACAGACCCCCAAATGAAAGTATCTGAAGCAATAAATTATCATCCGTAATCTTATTGTGGCATTTTCCTTCCTGCTGCTTAGTCTGTTACAGGTTTTGATGACCGATGTGTCATTGTTGGTATGAGGAAGCCCACTTGGGAATATTCCTGGAGAAGAGTAGTGAAGTGCCCAAGTGAAGGGCTAATCCATAAATCTGCTTGAGTTTAGGGTGGTATTTTTACTATCCAGGCCATGGAGTTGGGAGTTAAGGGCCAAGTTTCTGGTCTAGAAGAGCAAGCAAGCTATGGAATAGTACCTGAACAAATAACGTGGAACACTGTTTTACTCCTTGTGTAGAGAGGGGATATGTATTCAGTAATGGTCCATCAACCCAGGACATCATTATTATAGCTGTTCGCATCCATGGGCAAGCAAATTCAGTGGGAGGATCTTTCAGCTTCCATTGCAATCCTGCTCTTATCCGCCTTCTCACCATAGTGAATATTATTTTCCCAAAGCATTCAACTCAGTAAGGGGGTTGTTAGTTGACTTATTCTTCCTTCCATGACAAAGGAGATTCCTTTATGCCTTTCCAAATTTAATTCTCTTTCCATGACAGACAGCAACCTCCAGAGATAAAATTACAAATCCACTGCTTACTTGCTATCTATGAACAGTGTGACTTCATAAATCTCACATCTCTGGCAGTACAGGAGTCTATCCAAGATCATTCAGTGGAATCTTCAGCAGTAGTGTGACAGCTGCATCTTTAAGCATGACTGCTTCATTGAATCTCCAGATCTTGCCATAGCTTCTGGATGCTGTCTTTGAGGTCATTGTATGCTGCCAGAAAGCCTTCCACTTATCAAATATTCTACTAAGTGGAAGACATTTTCTGTTTGAAAAGACAAGTATCCTCCCCTGCTTCATTGGTGAGTTTGCGATGATTATCATCTGTTTCAGATGCCAGTCTGATTTTGATTGTGTTTTTCAATAATCAGTGTACATACTTCTCCCACATCAACATAAGGAACCGCTGGAAGGCAGAGCTCTTGCTAAGAAAATCTTGCATGTGGCACCTAACCACCTTTTAGCTATTATGGTCAAACACACTTCACCATGGAAGTAACATTCCAGAGCCTGTTTGAAGAATGTGTCCAGTGTAGGCATTTTTGTTGTAGCACCCTAGTCACTGGTTCATATATTTACCAAGCATTAATACTTTGGCCACAATTCCAGTCACTGGACCTCCTATGGTATTATGTTCCTTCTGAGTATGTATATTTTCAGTCAGCCTGTCTTTTGCTTCCCTGGAGGACACATTCTGTACTTCCTAAGCTTCTTATCTGATATTACCCAATGCAGACTGCCTCTAAAGGTAAGATAAAACAGATATGTAGTTGGTTTCCTTTCCCATCCTCCAGTCCCTCTTTCCTTGGATAACCCCAATTTCTTGTCAAGTGGATGTTCCAGTAAGATCGGCAAGTATATAATTTTATATGTGAGTTTATTTTTGTATTTGTGCTCATTTTTTTAGATGTTTGAACTTAGGAAAACTGGGAAGGGGTGAGTATGCATCCTCCTCCCCAGGTATGGGAAGTAGAGAGTGAAAGAATATGTGCTGAAGAGGAAATCCTAGCCCCTGCTCTCTGCATAGGCTTTCTAGATCATCTGATAACTGTTAGTACTTAATGTCTGCTGTTTGGTTATTTTATTTCATAAAAAAAACCTTTGAACTCCTTTGCATTAAAGTGTAATATCTTCTCCTTATTAAGAATGCATAGGAGCAGAAAAAAACTCTTCAACTTTGAAGTTCTTGTTCAAATGTACTAATAGTAATCATAGACTGGGAACCTTTATGGGTGTATCTGAGATGGTCTTCATTCTTTATTCCATTGTAATTCAGCACTTTTTCTGAAGCTGAACCATTCATAGACATGTATTCCTTATACCATGACATCATGTATCAGTCTTTAGGAGAGCATGTCCAATACTGTGACCTAAATTGTCTAAACACACAGAATTAATGCTGTGATTTATTAATGAGGCTGATTCTGTACTGCAAAATTTTACTCTACAAGCTTCTGTTTTCTTACAGTGTGACTCAGTGCAAGACAATTAACCAGGCAAGTGGCTAGAGAAGGGCTTGTGCTTTGTGGGTTTATCTGGTTAATGAATTAATTGAAAAAAAATAATTTTATAACTAAAATACAAACCCACAAGCTTTCAGTTGCTCTCTGTCTGTCCTATCATCTCTGAAAATTCTCAATATTTTATCTTTAAAAATACATTTTCTTAGTTGATCATACATACAATAATTAAAGCTCTGAATGAACTCGAGTCTGTAGACTGGAAGAGGGCCTTATTGTGAGGTGCTGCCCTAAATCTCAGCATTTCAACCTGCAGACACTTGACCGAGAAACTCTAAATTACTGTCTGGGATTATGACTGAGATTAAAGATTCTTTACACATGGTTCATTGAGAGGTCCAATGTACAGTTTCAACTCATTATTAGATGTGTGTTAGATGATCAGAGAAACAGAGTGCTGTCCATGATAAAACCCTCCTAGACATTTCTAAAACCGCCTTCTGGTTCCTGAGAGTGTGTGCATATTGAGCTCATACTTGAATCACAGGGGCTCACTCCTTCACCTTTCTCCCTTTCATTTGGATGACATGAACTATTTGATCACAAATTGTCAAGCATTCCTTCCACAAAACAAAATGGAAAATATTTTTGCACGGGGGCAAGCCCCTACAATATAATTGTTTCAATTGATTCTTTTTTCCACCTAGTCGTGACATGTGACTTATGCAGAGAAATTTAAAGAACGATTCCTCACAAAGAATAATGGATGTTTATGAGCAAGTAGAATGGTACTGCTGGCACAAATGAACATAATAAAATGGAGAATGCGGAATTGCTATTTTTAGACAGACTGGAGAGGCCTAAGAACTTTTAAAGAGTGAGTCCCAAGTATGTCTGTGAAGAAGAAGTGTTTCTGGAGAGTTTCTCCCCGGGCCTCCGCTGAAAATTAGCTTGTTCCAAGTTGGACTTTCCCAGTAAACAAATGTTAAATAAAATTAAAAAAAAATAAATAAATAAAAGTGCTTGAAAGTGGTGTACCAATGGAGTCCAAGATGTAGATGTTGCTACAATACCTCAGACATTGGTGGTTACCAGACATCATGATATATTTTTGTGGTGTTTTATGACTATTTTGTTAGTGACTAGTCATTTGCAAAGTAGCGAGAAATCTAGCTGCAGTTTGAAATGCTGTTGGTGTGCTTAACTCGTTTTGTAATGACAATGTCAGCTTTGTATAGTATGCATTTTAAATGAGGGAGATCCTATGGTATGTCAATGATAAAAAGGGAAAATAAAAGAGGTTGCACCACAGAATCCTAATGTTAGATTTGGAGTTATTAGTTCTTACCACCCTGAAGGCTCTTCCTGTCAGCTTTTGAACCAAGCTACAATACCATTGGAAATTACTGTGGCTGCTACCTTATTAAGTAACATGGTTTGATCAGACATTTCAAAAGCATGTTTCTTATTCAAGAATATAGCAGCTGTGAGATGCCCATTGTCCATGTAAGTTTGGTTGATGAGTGTACACAGTGCAGTTACTGCACTATATTTTGGTAAAAACATGTTTGTCTGTAAAAACATCATATTTGGTGAACTAATCCACAACTGGGTTGTATATGAGCCACACTTCTCAACCTCTTAGAACAATTAAGCTATACAAAGCATAAAATAACGGTGGGGCAAAGGCCCAAAATAGGTACATATTTTAAATATTGCTCTTATAAACTTAAAAAGTTGCTAGAATAACAGGATTTGCATTAGCATGCATTTTCTGAAGGATATAAAGCGTGAAACTCAAATGTGTGTCATTATTTAATTACTTCCATCCTCAGTGATTTGCCAGAAAACCACAAATTTTATGAGGAACAGACCAAAAATAGGAAGCAAAAATCTAGGCAGTTGAGAGGTGTGATACCAGTTTTTCTGTGGTCTTAGTAAGGGGACAAAGACTAGCAATATACCTATAATCAGATGCCAGTATGGGAGAAAGATTTATTATTTATTTATTTCAATTTGTTTAGTTATTTATTTCTGTTTGTTGACCAGGATAGTCCGACTGGGCAAAACTCGTTTTCAGCAGAGTCCTGGAGAGAAAAACTCCATGTTTAAAACATGAAACATTAGAAACATAGCATGTGACTACAGTTTTTTAGACAAAGTAGGTTTGAGAAATACAAAAAGTTTCCAGAAACATACATGGGCATGAATAAAAGATTCCAAAAAGAAGAAGCCAGCAACTGTGAGCTATGAAAACTAATTTAATTAGTTAAACATATATAGAACTTCCAATAAACAGAACAGACCGGTTTCGGCTTGGGTATTTACCTAGCCTTCATCAGTGCAAATCCACATAAAACATTTGAAGTCCTTTATATAGTTAGTAATAATTGAAAACAGAATATGATTGGTGAGCTCATGAATATACATATAAATGTTCATAAATATTCATTAAGTCCAGGCTGAAATAATGCACCTAGTTTTACTATCCATTTCTTTTCTTTTGCATTCAGTTTTATGTGCCATCCTGATTTATTACTTCTATCACCAATTATTTTGTCAATAATTGTGAAATGAAATCTGGCCGTGCTGTGTTTGAGACTATGTTTGTACAATGCATTACTACTCTTTTACATTTGACATCACTCAGATGTTCCGAGATGTGTAGTTTGAAAGGTCTTGATGTTTGGCCAATATAAAAAGCATGACAGCTACAAGAGGCCATATAAATTCTCCAGTCTGTATTGCAGTTTGCAAAGAACTTAATGTCAAATATATGGCTGCTATTGTTGCTAGAAAAATGTTTAGTTTTCAATACATATTTACAATTACTACAATGGCCACAAGGCATACAGCCCACAAGTTTATCACCTGATATTGAAGTCTGGATCATATGCAAATTCCTGGATTCAGAGTGATGCTTGTAATGATTGAAATAAGCACCCAGATTTTTCACTTTCCTGAATGAAAATAAACATGTTTCAGGTATATGGTTGGACAAAGCAGAGTCTGCTAAAAGAATATTCCAATGTCGTTTAACAATATCAATGAATTTGTTGGTATTTCTACCATAAGTAGTTGTAAATCGCAAAATGTTATTGTTACTCTGTGATTTATTTTTGTATCTGAGGAGATCATCCCTGTTGAGTTGTGATGCATGGTTACTGGCAGTAGTAACATAACCCATGCATTATTTCAGCCTGGACTTAATGAATATTTATGAACATTTATATGTATATTCATGAGCTCACCAATCATATTCTGCTTTCAATTATTACTAACTATATAAAGGACTTCAAATGTTTTATGTGGATTTGCACTGATGAAGGCTAGGTAAATACCCAAGCCGAAACCGGTCTGTTCTGTTTATTGGAAGTTCTATATATGTTTAACTAATTAAATTAGTTTTCATAGCTCACAGTTGCTGGCTTCTTCTCTTTGGAATCTACATTTGCTTTAGCCGTGCAATAGCTTCCGTGCAGGGGAAGGTTTTTTGGATGCACACTATCTGTTTCCTGCTGGAAGTCTGTGGTTTGCTGTGCAGATGGATCTGTATCAGATTTTCCATCATTATATTTTTTGAGCTCTTTTCAACTTTCAGGCTGACCAATAACCAATTTTCATCATTTAGTGAATTATTTGATTGGGATTATTTTTTGTCTTGTTAAACATTTAACAAGTATTTTTGGATGGTGTACAATGACTATTCACTTCAGTTGATATGCCTCATGTATTTGGCGTCCTTTTACGTTCACCGCTGCATCGTGGATGTTGGCTATTATTTATGTGCTACACCAAAGGACGATTCATTGAACATAGCTGGTTCATCATTTCATGAACTTTTGTTCATTTCATTCCAGCTTACGGCACCGGTGGACTGTTTAGTTAGAGTTGTGAGTACTTCAAGCTCATTTTCTATTTTATAGACATTTCATCTTTTTTCACTTTCGTGAACTTTTGGGATTATATCATAAATCCTTTTGGACATTGCAGACTGTTTATGTGCGGGACTTTTTGTGTATTAGGCCGACGCCATACCAGTTATCAGGCCGCGATTTACAGCACGGCGGTTGTTTTATTTTCGATCAAGCTTCGGACTTATTTTTATTTAAAACCAATCAATGTGACATTACTATATCATAGTTTAAATCTGTCATTTTTCTCTAATAGGGGTCCATGTTTTCAGGGTCTGGGATGTTTGTTTAATAATATAGTTTTGTGGATCTTCTTTTAAGCATATGCTGTTGTTGTGGATTCCACATACGTTTTTTTGAATTTTGCTTTGGAATTCTATAAGCAGACGGGGTTTGGTTTATGTTTGGTTAGGGTTCATTATTTTAATTCTTATATTAGATATTTTGCTTTTTTCAGTCTCACATTACAGCACATTCTGGTTTGTGATCAAACAGTGTTCAGATAATAGTGGTTCACCACATTTTATGACTGAATATGTATGCGTTGTTAATCAGTTTATCATAATGTACATTGTGGTTTCATGGCTACACTGAATTAAGCTTATACGATTTTTCATCATTGTTTAAATACTATATTTGGACACCATTGTCCTTTTTTGCAATTTATTAGCTTCTTAGTGTAAGTTATAACCACTATTTGCATTCGAAATCAACCATTACCAGCTACTGAATTATATTATATTATTTTTGGTCAGAAACTATTTAGTGTTAGATTGCCAATAGACATAACAACAATTTGTACTTTGGGTCAATTTTCATTCTTTATTTACATGTTGGGTTGAATACAGATTTATAATTTTTCTTTTATATATATTATCCCCTGGGAGTTATATCCTATATACATATTTTGGGCATTTTGTTATGGCTGATCATCAGCCTTAAGGACATTCTACACTCTAGTCCATTTATATTATGTCCATTATATTATTTTCATTTTGCCATATCATTGGAATAATTCTGTTAGAACTTTTTGTATAGTTTTGACCTCTTTTTTTCAGCAGCAGTGCAGGATATGATACAATTTTTAATTTAACTATACTAATAGTTTTTGTCCTTGGTTATTTTGGACACTTTTCTAGGTATTTTTATTGTTGTCTTTATTCCAAATTACAATATTAGATTTCATTGTTTCATGTCTGTTGGAATACTCTGCTTCTCATGGTATCACAACTACCATTATTGTCCTACCTCTATTTTGAATTCTGGACGTGGCTTCCATGGTATATTTTTTTGTGATATCTTATTGAAGATTCTACTTGTGACAGCTATATAATATTATTGACTAATTTAGTCTGGATGGCCATTATAGTCCAGATACAATATTTGTAATAATATATATATATATATATATATATATATATATATATATATATATATATATATATATATATATATATATAGACATATTATTAAGGACATGGTGTTGTGGCCATTATTTATACTTTTTGCAGAACAGTCTCTGTCTAACTGACCTCCATTATTTTTTTGGTTGGTGGCTACTTTACCAATCATTTCCAATATGGATTTAAACAGAATTCTTGTTGGTCTCTCTTCTGACAAAGAGGATTTAGGCATCTTTGGAATTGGACAACAATCTAATAATACCAATTTTAACAACATTGATCATCCTGAACAGTGCTGTGAAAAATTGTTTCAGGATTTAAATAAAAATATGAAAACATTGAGATCCAATGTTTGGCATCTGAAACTATTTAAAGCTTATATGGCTAAGGGCATAACTCCCAGAGGACTTAGGGTGAAAATTCAACCTTTGGTAACTGAGCCTGATGAACAACTAACCAGGGAATGGTCACTTATACAACAGGAGTGTTCCATGAAATTCGTGGAAACACTATCCAATTATTATGAAAGTACTATTGACAAACAGACACTGATGGTTAGTAAATTATGTGATGATTGTAATCAACACAAAGATCAATCATTTTTTTCTAATTTTTTGTCTAAATTAAGTTCAGATTTACTTCATTTCAAACACCAACTCAAAGAAAGAAAGCTTAAAAAATTTTTAAGAGATCAAACTGATTAAGAGAAGGGTCAGCCTTTTAGACAGACCAGACATGTTAGGTTTGAGGGCAGTTATAAGAACACCAACCAAACCCCTAAACGCAAACGTCCAAGATATATTCTTAAGAAACACAGTACTTTTACAGACTCCTCAGAGGGTGATTCCTCCTCTGGTACAGATATTGATACACAATACACCACAGACTCCCCGACCCCCAAACGTAACAACAGTGGGGCCCCTTTAGGCCCTACAAGAGGGGAGGCAGGAAGCATAGAAAAAGTCAGAAGTTTGCAGAATCTTATGGAATTGTTGACTAACAAATAAATATACATGCCAATACCAATGTATTGAATATTTCTGACACAGTATTATCTGAATCGCAAATTGCTCTGTTAAATAAAGGCCTTTCTTTTATTCCTGTTTTTTTTGTGTCTGAAGATATTTTTGCACAGGATATAGCAGCATTTTGTAGATTGATTAATCTTAAATTACATTTTCACGATAACAAACAACATGATTATATGGCAGATAATTTCAGATATCATAAATCTACTTTTGCTCCACCTATGCATCCCAGTGTAAGCCTTTTTCAACATAGTGTTCTTAAAGATCTACACTTTACTTCCAACATGATTCCACCTATGTTGAATAACATTTCTCAGATTGATCTAACCAGTTTAGCAGAACTAGCTGACAACAAAGAATTGGTAATTATTTCCGCTGACAAAGGAGGTGCGGTTGTTGTTATGAACTGGATTGATTATGACATTGAGGCTCATAAACATCTGGATGATGCCAGATATTACATGAAAATGCCATTAGATCCTACATCCATGTTCAAACAACAAATTGATACATTTTTGAATTTAGCATTGGAGAATGGTATTATAACATCTAACACCTTAAACCACCTGACCATCACTGATCCGGTTAGTCAGTATATTTATTTCTTACCCAAAATTCACAAAGATCCTTTGCACCCACCAGGTAGACCAATTGTGGCAGGAAGTGGGTCTTTTACTGAACCCCTTTCCGAATTTTTAACCATATATTTTAAGCCCTTGTTAAGATGGGTAATATCTAGGATCCAAGATACTACAGAATTTTTGGGTATTATCAATGACATGCAAATTGAAGATGACTGGTGGTTATGCACCCTGGATGTCAGCGCACTATATACCAACATACCACACTGGGCAGGATTAGATGCAGTTGAATACTGGCTTTATAAATCACAAATGTATAAACCTGGCTTTAATACTTTCCTGATATGCCTGACTGAACATGTTCTCACAAAAAATGTGTTTTTCTACGGTAAACAATGTTACCTTCAAATCAAAGGTACTGCCATGGGAGCATCCTTTGCTCCAATCTATGCTGATCTATACATGGCATATATTGAGGATCAAATTATATATGATGACACACACAATCTCTATTTGCCTGAGCCTGATATTTGGCATAGATACTTGGATGATTGCTGGATGGTGTGGAGGTCTGATATTGAATACTTGAAGGAATTTGTTCAATATCTTAATGATAACAAATGGGGCCTACATTTCACCATCAACTTTGATCAATATAGGATCACCTATTTGGATGTCTTGGTAACAAGGAATGCAGACAACACACTTAGTACACAAGTATTCAGGAAATATCCTAAATATAATACCTTACTCCACGCATCCAGCTTTCATCCTAAACATATAGCCAGAAATATCCCGAAATCACAATTTATTAGAATGAGACGCATTTATACAGATGACAATACTTTTCAGGTTTATCGTCAGGATCTGATTGACAGGTTCAAAGAAAGGGGTTATAGCATGGGTTATGTTACTACTGCCAGTAACCCAAATCACAGAGTAACAATAACATTTTGCGATTTACAACTACTTATGGTAGAAATACCAACAAATTCATTGATATTGTTAAACGACATTGGAATATTCTTTTAGCAGACTCTGCTTTGTCCAACCATATACCTGAAACATGTTTATTTTCATTCAGGAAAGGGAAAAAATCTGGGTGCTTATTTCAATCATTACAAGCATCACTCTGAATCCAGGAATTTGCATATGATTCAGACTTCAATATCAGGTGATAAACTTGTGGGCTGTATGCCTTGTGGCCATTGTAGTAATTGTAAATATGTATTGAAAACTAAACATTTTTCTAGCAACAATAGCAGCCATATATTTGACATTAAGTTCTTTGCAAACTGCAATACAGACTGGAGAATTTATATGGCCTCTTGTAGCTGTCATGCTTTTTATATTGGCCAAACATCAAGACCTTTCAAACTACGCATCTCGGAACATCTGAGTGATGTCAAATGTAAAAGAGTAGTAATGCATTGTACAAACATAGTCTCAAACACAGCACGACCAGATTTCATTTCACAATTATTGACAAAATAATTGGTGATAGAAGTAATAAATCAGGAAACTGAATGCAAAAGAAAAGCAATGGATAGTAAAACTAGGTGCATTATTTCAGCCTGGACTTAATGAATATTTATGAACATTTATATGTATATTCATGAGCTCGCCAATCATATTCTGTTTTCAATTATTACTAACTATATAAAGGACTTCAAATGTTTTATGTGGATTTGCACTGATGAAGGCTAGGTAAATACCCAAGCCGAAATCGGTCTGTTCTGTTGGAAGTTCTATATATGTTTAACTAATTAAATTAGTTTTCATAGCTCACGGTTGCTGGCTTCTTCTCTTTGGAATCTACATTTGCTTTAGCCGTACAATAGCGTCCGTGCAGGGGAAGGTTTTTTGGATGCGCATGAATAAAAGAAACATATCCAAAACTGGTAGCAGAAATTCAAGTGTTGGCTATATACAATTAGAAAAGAGAATGATTATAAGAATATACAGCTAGAGTGATGAGTTGATATGATTATTCAGACGTTTTGCAAAGTGGAATGATCAGTGCATGCCTAAATCTCTGTGGTATTTAGTCTGAAATCAGTGAGAAGTTGTAAATGAAGGAAATAAGTTGTAAATGAAGGAAGTAGGAATGCAGAAAACAGTCGTGTCTAGTTTGACTTTTTTGGGATGTGTTCTGTGAAGCTGTAGCCATAGTCAAGATTATCATATAGGTACTTGACCAAGGCTTTAGACATTTTCTTATAATAGAATGGCATAAACCTAAAATTTGATTCAGGTGGTTATGAGTGGCAAAATTCAGGAAATAGTTGGTGATGGCTATTGGTAGGAAAGCAATGTTATGTGTAACATCTGCAAGTTAAGTGAAGAAAGAACAAAAATCATTGTTACCCCTTGGTGAAAGAGAATGGGTTGGTCTCAGATTTCCAGGTCTTGGGTGATACTTAAGACTCATTGTGTTCTAGCAAAGGGATCACCCATGCAAAGGCAATGGCTAGCACCATCCCAGGGCTCAACTTCTGTTTCAGGCACACTGATACTCATGGACTTGTAACAGAGGTGTCATAAATGACCAATGCTGATATGAATCTCTTTATCAGACAGCCTCACTCTGCCAGGAGCAGAAGTTCTCTAGGGCCATTGGCAAGAGGAGTCCTCTGTACTGCCCTCTCTATTTTAATGTTAACCAGACTTACCTCGAGCACCTGTTTCACTTGGGCCTGGTTATTGCATGATTAAGATGTAAGTGTCAACTATTGATGCCCATGTTAGCTTTGTGAAGGACAGAACTAACTCAGCCTATTAAGAAGGATCTGTGATATTATTTGCCTCCAGTCCTTCCTTCCTCCTCCTTTTCCCTACCGTGTGACACTGAGCAATGCACAATAACCAGACAGTACTCCAAGGTCACCCCTGAATAGGGCACTTTTGACTCACTTTGTAAACAAATACATTAAAAACTAAAATAAAAATATGACCCTGTACTGGCTCTCGGGCAGTTCCATAAAGTAATGCTTCATTGTTGATACGTATGTGTGTATTTGTCTTATTCAAGGCAGGTGGTTTGGCATCACTGAAGTTCATATTTCAAATACCATCAATTACCTGCCCTATGACTCTGTCCTATGCCCACAGGATTGTGGAACTGAAAGTCATTTTATGCAAGGAATTGTATGTGATCTTTTGCAAGGATTGGCTAACCTTTCAGAACAACCTAAATTATTTCCTTCAGAAAGGGGTTCTGAATTGTTCTTGAAATAGCCTATTGCTTTCCTTTGCCATGGCAGAAACCATGATAAAATAAACTTCTTATGCCACAGACATGTACCAGTAGTTCAGGTTATATCTGAAATAAGTGGTGAGTGGCGGGAAAGTACAGTTTTGTACCTACCATAAATGTAGATGTTCGAGTGCTCATACAGCTGCAGTCATTACAGATTGGTTATCCTGCCGTCAGACGGGTCCTCAGTCGGCCGAATTCCAAAGTCTAGGTCCGGCGTCAGTTGTCGTCGCTTCTTCCCTGACATCAGTGCGGCAGGGGTACAAAAGAGGCAGCCGACGCCATTTTCTTAAGTTTTTCTTGCCCCAGATGTCAAGTGCCCCCAGAAGGAAGGCAAAACATAATGTTATGCAAACATGCAATATAGAAAAATCAAAAAACAATAGTTGCTAGCAAATACACCATAAAAGAATACCCCAAATAGGTTGTATGATAAGGTGTTTGTCATAAGGCCTGTCCTAAGAGGGGACGGATGGGGGGTAACCTGGACTGCAGCTGTATGAGCACTCGAACATCTACATTTATGGTAGGTACAAAACTGTACTATGTTCATCGTGCATACAGCTGCAGTCATTACAGATGGGAAGAATCCCAAAGCTAAGTAAGGGTGGTAGGCACTAAGTGGAACTAGGAGGAGCGAGGATGCCCTGCAAGACTGCTGTGGCAAAACCCGCTCTAGATTTTGAGTATAGTGGAAGGTGATAGTGCTTGGAGAAAGTGTGCACTGAACTCCAAGTGGTTGCTTCCAAAATGTCCTTGGTAGGGACCCCCCTGAGGAAAGCTGCAGAGGTAGCTGTGGCCCTGGTGGAGTGGGATCTGATGCATGCAGGCACAGTTTTTCCATGAAATGAGTAACAAAAGCGTATGCAGTGGGCTATCCATTTTGAAATTGTCTGTTTGGAAATAGCCTTTCCTTGAGCACCTGTAGCATAGGACACAAAGAGTTGCTCGGATTTCCTGAATGGCTTTGTCCTGTCCAAATAATAACGAAGTTGTCTGTGAATGTCCAAGGAATGTAGTAGTCTTTCCCCTTTGTTTTGTGGATTTGGATAAAAGGTAGGTAAGTGGATAGTCTGATTCAAAGCTACACTGGATACTACCTTTGGCATAAAGGTAGGGTTGGTTCGTAAGGAAACTCTGTCCTGATGGAAAATGATGAATGGTTGCACAGCCATGAGGGCCTGTAGCTCCGAAACCCTGCGTGTTGAGGTGATAGCCAGAAGAAAGGCTGTTTTCCATGACAAGCATTGTAGTTCTGTTGAAGAAGCTGGCTCAAAGGGGGGAAGGGTCAGCTTTTCCAATATGAAGTTGAGGTCCCAAGCAGGGACTGGTGGTTTCCTTGGGGGTTTAATATTTTTTGCTCCTCTGAGGAACTGCCTTAAGAGAGGATGTGAGAATAAAGGAGGATCTGTGTTGTATTGTGCAGAAATGGCTGAAGCGTGGATCTTGATGGAGGAGAAGGAAAGTCCACTATTTAACATCTCAGCTAGGTACTGTAAAATTTGAGGTATATTTATTACCCAAGGATTCTGTCCCTTTTCTTGATTCCAGGCACAAAATCGTTTCCATTTGGTGGAGTAGGCTTTTCTAGTAGAAGGTCTTCTGGCCTCCAAGATGACATCCTGCACCTCCTTGGAGAGGAGAGTCTGTTGGGAAATTAAGGAATTCTCCATGCAGCTAGATTTAGGGTTTTGAGCTGGCTGTGAAGGGTTTTGTAGTTGTGCTGGGACAACAGAAGAGGGACTAGAGGTAGGATCCATGGTGGGGAATGTGTCAGGCTATTCAGGAGCGGATACCAGTGTTGTCTTGGCCAGTCTGGAGCAATGAGAATCATTTGCGGCCTCTCTGCTCTGGCTTTTAATAGAACTTTGGTCAGTAGAGGAAGAGGCGGGAAGGCATAAACTGTCAATGTTGTCCAATTGAAAGTGAGTGCGTCCACTTTCCAGGCCTGTGGATGATAGGTCCTTGAACAAAATTTTTTCAACTGGTAATTTCTGTGGGTAGCAAATAGATTTATGTCTGGCTGTCCCCATGCCTGAGTTATCTTTGTGAAAACTTGAGGATGGAACTTCCATTCGTGTGGATCTGTCATATTTCTGCTTAGGTTGTCTGCCAGTGTGTTTTCCTTCCCTGGCAGGAATTGTGCCTGTAGTTGAATTTGCAATTCCAGTACTGTGTTCCATAGGGTAATGGCTTGCCTGCACAGGGGGTATGAATGCGTTCCCCCCTGTTTGTTTATGTACCACATCACTGTGGTGTTGTCTGTCCTTATCAATAGCTGGCCTGGATGCAGTAGGTCTTTGAAGGTCATAAGAGCATTTTGCACGGCTAGCATCTCCTTTTGGTTGATGTGTAGGTGCTTCTCTTTTTGGGACCATTTTCCCTGAATGCACTGATCTGCCATGTGTGCTCCCCAGGCGTAGTCTGAGGCATCTGTTGTGATGATTTGAGTTGCTTGAGGTACACAGAAAGGGAGACCTGTGTTTCTTTGGCATGCTTAAGCCCACCACAAAAATTCCTTTTGAAGGCATGGAATGAGTGGTATAATTGTTTCCAAGCTGTGGCTGTGTTGAGACCATAAGTTTTTTAGGTACCATTGAAGTTTCCTCATATGCAGCTTTGCACATGGGATTAGTAGGATGCAAGATGCCATGAATCCCAGAGCCTGCAGGACTTTCCTTGCAGATAGCCTGGTGAAAGTTGCCATTTTGCTGAAGTATTGAGACAGTTGCCCTTGTTTGTCTGGCGTGAGGTAGGCCATCTGGGTGGTTGTATTCAAGCTGGCACCCAGGAAAATGATTTGTTGAGAGGGTATTAGTTTTGATTTCTTTTTGTTGACTGTGTATCCCAGGAAGTTTAACAGTTTTATTACAAACGCCAGATGCTGCAATAGTATGTCCTTGCTGTCCGCTTGGATCAGGCAGTCGTCCAGATATGGGTAGATTTGTATTTCTTGTAGTCTGCAGAAGGCGATTACTGATGCCAGGCATTTTGTAAACACTCTGGGCGCAGTAGATAAGCCAAGGGCAATGCAGAGAATTGGTAATGGGTTGAACCTGCAAGAAATCTGAGGTATCTTCTGCAATCTTGTCTGATAGGGACATGCAGGTATGCCTCCTTGAGGTCCAATGTTACCAGCCAAGACTCCTTGCCCAGCATGGGAAGAAGCTGCTGTAATGTGAGCATCTTGAATTTTGGCACCTGTAGATATGTGTTTAGGATGGATAGGTCTAAGATAGGTCTCCAATCTTTGTCTTTCCTTGGTACCAGGAATAGTCTGGAATAAAAACCTTGACCTTGTTCTTTTGCAGGTACCTCTTGAATCGCTTTCATGTCCATGAGAGCGGAAATTTGTCTTTGTGCCTCTGCCCTTTGATTTTGTGGCAGGTTTGGCATGCCTCTCATTTTGGAAGGGTGTGAAAGTGGAACCTGTAGCCTCTGTCTATAATGTCCAGAATCCATTTGTCTTTTGTAACAATATGCCAATTTTTTGAGAATAATGCCAGTTTTCCACCCAAAGGTGCTGCCATTAAAGCTTTGCTTGGCAGGTATAGGGGGAAGTCATTGTGTCTGTTTTCTAAATGACTGTGATCTATCTTCTCCACCTCTTGGGGTTGGTGCTTGCCACTGTCTTGCTCTGTAAGATTCTTGAGGTTGCCCTCTACCCCTTGGGTGTCTGTATCTGCCCCTTTGAGGTCTGTCCGTGGCTGGAAAGGACCAATTTTTTGAAGGCCAGTTTCTGCTGAAACGTGGAGGTTGTACCTGCAGGAAATCTTTCATTGTTTGCATTGATTTCGCTTTTTCCTCCATTTTCTTTAGTACCTCCTCAGCTTTGACACCAAACAATACATCTTTTTGAAGTGGTGCATCTAATAATTTTGCTTTGACATGATCTGATAAGGTTTGCTCTTTGAGCCAAGCATGTCTACGTATAACAGACCCTGTAACAGCAGCTCTACATGAGGCCTCTAAAGCATCAAAACCACACTGCAAGGTATGTTTACCCACTTGCTCTGCACCTTGCAACAAATCCTGCAACTCTTTCAAATCTGGTTGTTCTGGTTGTGTCATTTTGCTTTTCAACTGAGATAACAAAAACTGTTGATACTTTAACATATGGAATTGACAGTTTAATGCCCTCATGGTTAAAGTGGCCGAGGTATACACCTTTTCCCCCACCTTTCTAATGCTCTGGAATCTCTCTCTGAAGGTAATGGGTTTTTAGCAGTAGAGGCCTTAATTCCCTTGGGACCCTGTGAAACAGTTTCTGGGTCAGCAGTATGGCTTTTATATAGGAACTGGTGAGAATCAGGAACCCGGTAATACCTGTCTGGTTTAACAGGAGCTGGAGGTAAAGAATCTGGATTAAGGCTGGCTTCTGTGTACACATCATCCAAAATATCTAAAACAGGAGGGATAGCCAGGGGCCTATGCTGGGGGAGCAGTAGAAATTCCCTGAGCCTTTTCTTGGAATATGAGTAATCTTGGCCTTCCCAGTGAAAGTGCTCCCTCAATGTATTCAGGGTTTCCCCAAAAGAGTAGTCCTCAGGAGGGGAGACCGAGGGAATAGACTCTTCAGCATCAGAGTCTTCGAAAGGGGAATAGGCATAATCCTGGTCCTCAGAGTGTTCTGAGGTAATAGAAGCTTGATCTGAGGAAGGGTAGTCTTCCTCTAATCTGGGTCTTTTGTCAGAGGGGGGTTGAGAACCCCTGATAAGAGTAATCAAATCCTCAGCCATTTTAAGCATCTACTTTTTAGGCATGGGGCCTTGAGAGGAGGTCTGAGGACCCTGTTTTTTGGTTTTCATGGCTGCTTTAGATTTAGTGAAAGATTTAATAGAGAAGGAGGAAGGCCTGAAGACGCCTTCAGAAATGGCAGGCCTGTCTAAATTCTGAGTTTCCCCGCCAAGAGTGGCGTCGGTATTTGCAGTAGGAATGGGGACCGAGGAGCCTGCGACCTCTGGTACTGAAGTCACCGGTAATGTAGTTTCATCGGTACTCAGGGGATGCGTAGGCGCCTCGCTGAGAACCGGAGAACCGGTAGTCAGCCTAAGCGTGGTCTCAGGAGTCGGTGCGGACCTCGGATGTCAGTCCTTATCTTTGCGTCTTTTGCTCAAAACTGGAGTCGGAGTATCCGATGACATGATATAATTAAATTTTTTGCCAAAATAATGAAGGGCGAACTCCGCCCGGCGCTTAATAGTGTGCTTGTTGAATCTAGCACAAAAACGGCAGGCCGAGACATCGTGGTCTGGGCCTAAGCAAGGTATACAGAAAGAGTGGAAATCCTTATGCGGTATTTGCTTCCCACATGAAATGCAATTATTAACTTTGTCTGACATCGGTCTGTGGCAAGAAAAGTTTCCCCAACGGGGTACTTAGCTTTAAAGAAGACTTCGGCTGAAATACTTTCGTAAATCTCAGGAGCTGGCCGACCGGCACTTGCAAACTGCTTCTGCTTCGGGCACCGCACGGCAAGAAAGACTGAAGAAAATGGCGTCGGCTGCCTCTTTTGTACCCCTGCCACACTGACGTCAGGGAAGAAGCGACGACAACCGACGCCGGACCTAGACTTTGGAATTCGGCCGACCGAGGACCCGCCTGACGGCAGGATAACCCATCTGTAATGACTGCAGCTGTATGTATGATGAACATCCACTAAGAATGTTTAACACAGCAGAAAAATAACAGTGACACAAAAAAAAATTTAAAACAGCAGGAAATTAGAAAGGAAATGCTAAAAAATGTTTAAACAGCTAACTAGTCAGTTATTTTAACTCTGCTTGGCAGGAAAACCAGAACAAGCAGGCCAGATTGTTTTGTAACAGCAAAAATACCAACAAAAAATAGCAAAGAGAGCTTAGTAAACAGTGAAAACAGCAATAAAATTCAATTTAACAGGCACAGTAAGGAAGGCAATTGCAGTACAACAGCATAGTTTAGTACACAGTATATAAACCCAGTATAAAAGTAGGTGACAGCCACAAAAAGTGCAGTAAATAGTATAAATAAGCAAAAAACAGACAACTTATTGTTTTTGGGAAGCTCAAAAGCCTCTAGTCATCCGGTATCTCAGCTCAGGGCTGGTAGCCCACCTGACCTGAGTCTCCTTGCTGATTTTCTGCTGTTTTAACATTTTTTTATTGTGTCACTGTTATTTTTCTGCTGTGTTAAACATTCTTTAGTGGTTCCCACCAAAACTAGGGTAGCTAGTAGCTGCAGCATAGTCCAGATACAGGTTTGCTGTATCTGGTCTGATCGTAGTGGCTGTTTACTCTGACCATGTTTTCCAGGCCATCGTGGATTGGAAGGGACTTTTTTGCACTCTGATGAGAGGACTGTGCTGACTGGAACCTATCTGGTGAAGGGTGGTTGGCATACCTCTCAACCTGGAATCATCAAAAATCTGGACAAGGCCCATGAAAAATAGGTACAAATCTGTACGCTGTTTAACATAAAATTTGCATACATAATTATGTAACCCCACCCACTCCAATGGAATTGTGGGATACCGACTTTCAAATGCAAACTGAAGAGCAGACAACCAAAATATGGCACCAGAGTCCCCCTGCAGCCATTCCAGTGTCCCATTACCTGGCTATTTCACCCCATTTACCATAAACACCAATGTGTGCATACTGTTTTACTTCTACAATGATTTGGATTTTATTTTTACATAGCACAATGCACAAACACCAATAGACATCTGTTAAAGCAATACTGTCTCACAATGAAAATAGAACTGGCATTAAAACTTCTCTGCTCTTGCATTCCTGTTATCACTTATAATCTTTTCCAGTTATCTTTGAGATCCATTCAACTGCAAAGTGTTGGGGAAGCATCCTATCACAACTATTCATAGGTTCATAGATTAGTACCAAGCTAACTGCCACTGTGGGCCATTTTAAGCATAACCAATTACCTCATCTGAGAATCAAACCCTGCACCTTGTGTCTGTAATGTAAACACCTATTTCCTGAGCGAATGCTGTGAAATACACTGAATTTCAAAGACAGATGTTTCTCCAGTGAGCAAGCAGTAATCAGATCATTCCCCAAAAAGACATCTTTCTGAATGAGCATGTTCTCAACCCTCCACATTTTTATTCATAAACAGCTGACAAAGCTACCTTGCAGTATGCATTCCCATCTCAGAATTCACTTACTTGTGGCACTATAACACTGGGGATATTGGTCTCCAAATGTCAATTCAAGGCACTGCTGGGTGCCTGTCTACTTGTAATCAGCACACAAAATATGGAAATCTGCCTTCACTTTTAAACTCCTATTAGGTTCTTCTTTAAAAATAAATAAAGGCAAAACTATCACTATCATTCTACATGGCAGCTCTGCAGTAACACTTCACATCTGTGACACTGTATACTGTCCTACTGCTGTCTGAAACGTAGTGTAATTAGACAATATCCCATACTAAAATTAAATACCCATCTTTTCTCTCAAGTGCAAGCACAATTTCTTTTTAAAATACATTTAAGTTCCAATTTATTCTACCCTGTAGACCAGCTTCCTAGACAATGCCCTATCAATGTTAACCTGTGGATACTCATTCCCCTTACTGTCAAGCACTACCACCTCTTGACAATGTTTGCTAAGTGATAGTGATGTTCATATAATGATGGATACATTTTTGAAAGGGAAATGATGTAAGAGCAAAAGTCCCTGTAATCCAAAAGTCATCTACTTCCATAAATCTAATCGGCATATAGACAAAGCCAGAAAGCTGACAAACTCCAAAGAAAACTATTTGAAGACAAGCACACAAAAAATACAAACACAATAAATATTTTAAACAAGAAACTATGTTGCCCCTGCACCACCACATGGGAAGTTTTACAAATCCATTAAATGCTACTTACAAACACAACTTGCTGCAATATTTAATCAAAACTATAATTTCAGTTCAGGGGTAAAATCAGAGAATGTTACAGCTACGTTTTAACATTCAGCTCTGTTATCTGCCAATGCCAGAATCTAAGCTAAAACTGTAAAACGGCATAAAAGATCTCAGCAGGACTCGGAGTTAGAGCTGAGAGATAATTTTGACATTAGTTATTGACTGGAAGCGTTCCACCCTCTAAATTTAAGCAGTAGTGCATGCTCACCTCTGTTGCAAATGTATTGTTCCATAGTTCACTCACATGCCATTGTATACGTTACAGTGCTTGAGATTTAACTATCTATGCATACCTGAAAACATAAAGAAGCTATGTAAAACATGTTAAAATGTCTCCGCTGTACAATGATATTCTCTTTAAGAAAGAGTTATATCACAGCTACAAATATTTATGTATTATATTCCCAGCTGCTGCATTATGTAAAGAATGTACGCTTCCAAAGTCAAGCAGGTGATCCCGTCTATTTTGATGCAAATGGTGACAAAAGAGCAGTGTTTGATATTGTGAACTGCCAGGTATCCACAGATGGAAACGTAAGATTTATTACCGTTGGAAGATATGACACGACAGCTTCTGTTGGTCATGAACTAAATATTAATTTGACTTCAGTGATTTGGAATGAAGGTCAATCACAGGTTAGTAACCCAGATATTTTAATTATGATATAAAGTATGGATCACAATTATGAAGCAGAATGCCTAAAGCAGATTTTACACAGCAGACACAACAAGCTTAACATTTTCTTTCAGTAACATGACGCATAATGCAAACCCACATTTGTTGTGTTTCTAAGAAGGGAAGGTGGTGGCAAAGTAGTGAATGTATATCCAATACAGGGGCTATACTATGCTCGATGTAACCCCTAATAGCTTTAGAAAAAAATGGCTGGAAGTCTGCATAAAAATGTTTTTACTAATTATAGTGAGATGCTTACTCACAAAGAAGTACCACCTGCAAAACGTCTCTCCATCCCGTACCATAGAAAAAGTTCCGATTAACGCATCAACGCATTTCAACGAAAAACACCTTAAGCTCCATATAAGACGACAGGCTCCACGATGAAAGCAGCAGCAGCAGCATAACTTCCTTTCAGCCCAGCCAGCATTTAAACAGAAGCCCGCTTGAACAGTCCAGCCGGAAATGTGAGCAGAGCTCAATTCCGATAGGCTGGTAGCACGGACGGTGCTGACGTCATCGCGCACGTGATGACATCAGCAAAATAGCGCGAAATGTAAAAATAAATTGGAAATAAATCGGAAATGATGGGGTGTCACTCGGGAATCGTGGCACCCCATCATTTGGACCCCAAAACTCGGTAAAAACCGAGTAATTTGGGACGGTTGGGAGGTATGGTGGTTGGTCTAGGGCTTGGATTATGCATCCTCATTGGTCCTTTTGAACGTTTTAATTTTTTTTCAAGTTTTTATCTTCTGGTATTAAAGCCCTGCATTTGAGCAGGTCACTGCTTGTTTGCTCATTGCACAACATTGCACACTACAGCATAATTGTGCACCATAGCCAGATAGATTAATTCAACAGATTTTCCCTTAGATACAGCTCTAGCAAATTAGTGTAGCCCTCATCCTTAATACTTTCCCAGTCAAGGAAATACTGCTAGTGAAACCTATTAAACTACCAAAAAAAACAGACAGAAATAGCCATCCACTGAGCTCCTCCTTGATCAATCCTAAAAAGCCCCCTTAGTGACAACAGTCTTCAACCTAGCATTATGGACAGTTTGACCACCTTTGTTTCTCCTGCCAACCTTGTTAACTTGGGTCTCTTGAAGCAGTGTAGTGATTGCCTCATGTACACCGACAACCCTGTACTAATAACTCACTCTAGTACAGAGTGTGAGAGATATCTCTACACCAAGAATTTTGAATCCATGCTTTCTTGCACTTAAAACAGTAACACAGAAGAGGTTGTCAACCCACCCACCACTACACATGCACATAGTACCACGACTCATACACATAGTATGCATCTAACACAAAAATCAACATACATGGAGTTTCTCTCAAAAAACCTACTGAGACACCAGAGACCTCCAAAACACAAGACTGCTACAACTAACACAGTTCCCACAGTACCCATGACACATAGCAACACCATTGTCTCACCTACCATACTTGTAAGGTGCAACATTCAAAAAACAAATTTTCTAGTCATTAGAGACTCAATAGTGAGACGCCTGGATCCCACTCATCAGGTTGGACAAGAAGAAAGTCACACAATCAGCTGTCTTTCTTGTGCCAGGATTCATCAGATCATGCATGCACTCAGGTCTCTCAGCAACAAGTACCATTATGACGCTATCATAATTCATGTTGGAGTAAATGACCTGAGGTGTACCTCACTGGACTGTATGAAGAGAGACATGACTGAGCTCTCTGAGCATGTGTCCAAGGTAAGTATGTCCCTAGCCTTGATTAGTATACTACCCTCACATGGAATGATGCCACAGTATAAACAAAAAATGATTGATTTCAATAACTGGCTTAGGTTTTGGTGTCATTCAAAGGGGATCCAGTTCCTGTCAGCCTGGGAAGCCATGGTCGACAAACCTTGCTGCTTTATCAGAGACAATTTGCACCTGGCACCTCTAGACTTTCGGCTGCTGGCAAAGGATCTTGTCTCCCCATAGTGCCTTTTTTAGGCAAGGTCTCGAAAACAAACTTACCGATGTGAAATTTACCAATCATAAAATAAAGGTTTTGTTGCTAAACACTAGGAGCTTAAACCAATAAAACTGCACACCCTGGAAACAGTTCTGTCATTAGAAGATGTAGATGTCTGTGCTGTCACAGAAACCTGGTTCAAGGCCTCAGACAGTACCCTGGCCTTGCAAGGCTACCATGCCTTCCACACCTTCAGACCACAAAATGAACGTGTGAGAACCAAAGAAGGCGGTGTTTATTTATTTTTATTTATTTTTACATTTGCTAACCGGGTTAGTCTGACTGGGCCTAGAGAGTCCTTTTTCAGTGGAGACCTGAGAAGAAAAGATCCAGGAAAGTAATTAATAAAAATAAGAAAAAAAACTAACAATTCAAGTTGTAAGATACTTAATAGTACAAAAACAGAGAAAGAGAAATATACAACAGGAATATTTACAAAGCAAAATACAGTATTTTGAGAATGCAGTAGCAATATGTTTGAGAAATTTGGTTAGCATTGTTATATACAAGGAAATTAAAAATATATGTTCTGTTATGTGATATAAAATTCAGAGTAACATCATGACATAGTGCATCAATGATCCATTTAACAGCATAATATTAACAGCAAAGAGAGGAATATGTGTAGACAGTTTAGATAGGAAATACCAGGCATATATGTTAATTGAGAGAAGAGGTAAAATTCATTAGGTTATTTCCTGACAAGTACAGATCCATGCATGCTGGAAATGAATTTTTAGTTGCTTTTTGAATTCGCCACTTTTGGTAGTGGAGCAAAGGGACAATGGAAGTTTGTTACATGAGTATGCAATTGAATGACTGTAAAGTATTTTTATTTGGATCGGTCACCTGAAGTAGGTTTTGTTGTGTGCTTCTGAGGTCATGAATGGGTGTGTAGGGTGTAAGTATGACTGTAAGGGCTGGGCAGGAATTGAGGCTATTTAGGATGCTGTGTGCAATTTGCAGTTGTGATATTTGAAGCATGTGGGGGAGCTCTGGCCATCTTTAGCTTTTCAGGGATATGCAATGATGGGCTTTGTAGATATTACTGACTATAAGTCTGGCTATCTTGTTATAGGTGGTTTCCAGTTTGCTTAAGAAATTATTTTGGAGGTTGGTAAGTATGGGAGCAGCATACAGCAGGGATGGTAGAATAAATGTTTGAGCTAGTATAGGTCTAGATTTGTTAGGTATATATTTGCTGTGGTGGTAAATAAAACCTAATTTTTTATTGCACTATTTGTTTAATATATGTAGGTTGAATTTTAATTGGTTGTCTATAGTAACACCAAGCAATTTGGTGTTTGAGCTGGCGGTGATAATTTTATTATCTAAGGATGAGATGGTGAAGTTTTCTTTAGCTGGATTGAAGATTTTTGGAAGGAAAAGTTGAAGCTTGGTCTTTTGGGAGTTGAAAAGCAGGTTACTTTCAGTTAGACATTGTTTACTAGGTGCAGAGATTGTTGAGTGACAGTGTGGAGATTTTGTATATTGTTGGAGGTGTTAATAGTTGTGGAATCATCTGCGTACTATATTAAGATAGAGTCGAGGCAGGAGACATGGAGGCTATTTGTAAATATATTAAAAAATAGCAGGCCCAAGATGCAACCCTGGGACAAGATGGGAAGGGGAGAAAGATGTTTGCCATCTGACGGACTGATATCTGTTTGAGAGGTAGCTGTTAAACCAGGAGGTAGTGGATGTAGAGAGTTGTAGGTTGGAAAGTGTATTTATGAGGATAGGATGGGGAACAGTATCAAATGGTTTGGATAGGTCGAGAAACAGAGCTCATACAAGTTTATTATTATCTCTGGCTTGGGCAGTGTTCTGTGTGAGAGATAGGAGGGCAGTGGTAGTACTGTGTGAGGGTTGGAAACCTGCTGTCTGGATGGAATTAGGTTTGCCTGTGAGAGGTGTTTTAGTATTTGTCTATGTATACATTTTTCCAGTATCTTGGATAAGGGGGATAGTATGGCAATAGGTCTGCAATTTTAGGGTTCTGTAGAATTTCCTCCCTTGTGGAGGGGTATTATGAAGAACATTTTCCAGCTATCTGGTACTGTATTTTCTTGAATGGATCTACTGATAAGTATAGATAAAGTGTATGCTACAGATCTGGCTGCATGTTTGAGAAATAATGGAGGGAGTTCTTCAGGAGACATGGAGACTATTTGTAAATATATTAAAAAATAGGAGGCCCAGAGATAATAATAAACTTGTATGAGCTCTGTTTCTCGACCTATCCAAACCACAAGGGCGGGAGACTTAAACCTCGACACGGCTATTAATAGGACGTGCTGGAGGGATAGATTCATCACCCAAAGACTCCCTATGCTGTGGAACAAAATCCCGGTACATGTGAGGCAGAGCACCTCGCTAGCCTTGTTCAAGAGAAATCTTGACCAATGGATGGGAGATCGCAGATATACCCCAGGGATTACCTCAGTGTCACTGCTCGACAGAGGCACAGCAAAATAATGGGTATAGTTCCCCATACTAAAGGGGTGGCGTAAACCACAAAACTATGGGCTAGGCTTGTAAATGCCCTCGGGCAGATAGCCTAGTATGAACCTATGAACCTATGAACCTATGAACCTATGATGGGGAACAAGGTTTGAGTTTGTTAAGAAGTGATCTGATGAAGGAAGCTGCTACTGGTGCTAGGGACAATGAGGGAAGAGATGAGATAGAGTCCTAATATCGAGAGTGTCTGGTTTAGTAAGCTTTTTTATTGTTTCGATGAAAAAGTTGTTAAGTAGAGTTGCAATTTCACTAGGTTTGTTAAGGAAGAGGTTTGATGAAGAGACGTTCCCTGGAGATAGTAATTTGTTTATTGAGTGCCAGAATTTCTTCGCGTTGAAATGTGGGCTGCTCAGAGATTTTTGATTGAAGTTTTGTTTTTTGTTTTTTTTTATCCAGTGGGACCTGCTTTTTGTTTGGTTGTGAAGCTGTTTATATAAGTTCAGGAAGAAAGTTCAGTTGTTATTTTTTTCCATGCTCTCCAGGCACTGTCTCTGTTGTTCATAAGGGATCGAATTGGCTGGTTTAGCCATTGTGCATAATTACATTTTAGCCTAATTCTTTCTAGTGGGAGCCAGGTTGTTAAGTGCTTCTAGGAATATATTTTTGAAGCTTTGGACAGCCTCATCAAGGGGTAATGTGTGTAGGAATGACCAGTTTACAGTGGATAGTAATTTGTTTAGGGTGACAGGGTTGTAGTTTGTAAGGTTATGAGACTTTTTGTATTGGTGGCTCTCATTAAGAATGGGAGAGTGCCTTACTACTGAGGTAGGGAGGTAGTCACTAAGGGAGTTAGGTAGGGTGAAAGGGTTATGATAGTACTGGGGGTTGGATACTAATATTCAGTCAATGACTGAGCCATTCTGGGGATTTTTTTGCCAGTGCGTGGGCAAGGTGATCAACTGGGTAAAGCCATAAAGGTTCATAGAGTAGCTAGTGGTGGCAGTATTAACAATGTTCCAGTCAATATTCATATTCCCAAAGATGATGGTTTCATACGGAATGGATATAGAAATCCTAGAAGGAAACTGCTCGAGTATGGGAATGTTTTTATCTGGGTGTATATAGATTGCTGCAATGGCATGTTTTTTGTGTTGATTTAGGTTACAGGTTGCTATAAGTATTTTGGCAGGGCAGAAATAAGTGATAGCTATTGAGAGGGGAGAGCTGATCAAAGTAGAGTATAGCTACTGCTTCAACCTTTTTTTTACTTCTATCCAGTCAAAGAATATTATAACCAGGGGGAGAACTTCACAGTTTGTAATATGAGGTTTTAGCCATGATTCAGATAGTGCAAGTATATCTGGGTTATCTTGAGAAATCCAGGCGCGAAGGAGGATGCTGTTATTGACAATGCTTTGTATATTCATTGACAAAAAAGATTTTTGGTGACTTGTGATCATAATGAGTTATTTGTGAGGGGGGTGCTGTTATACATATGGTTAGAGTGCTGTTACCAAGGGCCTAGGTTGGGGTGAATATCACCAGATAAGAGTAGTATTGTCCTTTGAAGTATTTGTAGGAAGAAACATTTGCAAAGGAACTGATGTTTTGTTTTGATGAGAGGTTGTGCATTCTGTATGTACAATACTTTGAAATTGTGAAATGATATAGTGGAATGATTAAAGAGAAAGGGGGCAATAGTGGTGGAGTAGTTATTTGTATGCTGGGTAGTGGGATAAGAAAGTGCGGGAGATGGGGTGGGAAGCAGGTGAGGACTATGGTAAGTGGTTAAAGTTGAAAAAAGAATTAGGAAAAAGGAGGGAGAGAAATAGATTTTTGAAAGGTATAGCCATGATTTAGTTTCAGGTCAGAAAGAATTAAAGGGTAAAGAACTTAAGGCTAGTAGAAGAAATCAGGATTGATTGAAGGAGTTTTATTAAGTGAGTAACTGAAAGAGTTAATACCAGGAGTGGAAGGGAGTGGGAGTTACAGTTAATGGTGATGCGGGGTATGAGTAAAGGAGTGGGGATGTCTATTGGTTAGTGCAAAGGTGGGGCAAAGCAGGTTTAGCTATAAAAGAAATGATGTTAGTGGTGGGTGGGAATGGGGGCAGTGTAGGGAAGCAGAGTGAGCCTGAGCATAGCGAGGGCGAACGGAGAGGGATGAGCCAGAAAACTGGACCAGGCCGGCTTTCAAGAAAATAATCAGGAAAACCAAGCTCAGTTAATTCCAGGTCAGTGTATTGCGGTATCTTCCTAATAATAGAAATTTTGTGCTACTAATCTAGTACGGGTCTATATTACAACGTTGAACTTGTATAAGTTCAAACATTATAATATCGAACCCAAAAGTCCTAAATCCAAAAATAGCGAAGCCACAGCGCACAGATTTATTTTCCCCAGGGAAAAAAATCTGTGGGCCATTTTTAGGGCTTTGCTATTTCCTCCACTGTGGTGTGATTTTGGAGTTGGTATATTTAAGTAGGGGGGTGTAGGGGGCACACCACCCCACATTGGGGGGTGGGGGGCAAACCCCCTCACTTTAGTTTAAGTTTAAGGTTTATTTTATTTTTTTTGTCACGGAACAGCGATTTTATTTTCCCTGGGAAAAAAATCACTGTTCTGTGTTTTCATTATTCTTCAGTTACATACTTTGCGGTTCGATATTACAAAGTTCAAACTTCTGTTAGTTTGACGTTGCGATATAGACCCATCTAGTACAGTGTGGTAGCAAGGACCATCACCTCTGTACGGAAAACATTACAAGTATGGGCTGCAGGTACATAGGTAAACCGTCTCCAAGAGAAAGTTATCTATCAGAGATAAATTCACCTCCCATCAAGTTAGATTGGACAACTCCATGGAATTAGTCTAGGTTCAGGTTATGGTAAGTAAGAGCCCCATTCAAGTCATAGCCAGTTATAGATCCCCCTCCATGGGTCATGACTCACATGAAGCCTACTTGATCAAACTGGACACAATCCAGATATTAGCAAACATTCTGTTTATGGGGGATCAGGGACATCTGATCAAGGGAAAAATTTCAACAGAATCAGGGACAAATCCAGAAAAAAATCATGGACAGTCAGCTACACTTTTAAAAAAATTACTTCTATTAACTTGAAACATAAACATAATAAGGGAATGTGAATTAATATACATTTCCTGAAGGAACAGAAGTCTGTAACTCTTAATCATTGTCATAATTTATTAAGTATAATTGATCACCTTTCCACCAAAAGGCACTAGTTTTAGGAGGGATTAAGAGGGACAGAGCTAAAATTTGAGTTAAAATCAGGGACAGTTGAGTGGTATGAATTCCCACCAACGACTGGGAAACCTATGCTAGCCCTAACTCACTAGAGCAAAGTTCCTTGATTTTGTTAGCTCAAATGCTCTGGAACAAATTATTCATACCCTGAAAAGAGGAACAAACATACTAGATCTGGTCCTCACTAACATGTCAAACAAATGCACTACTACAACTATCAGGCCCTCATTAGTTAAATCTGACCAAAAATCAGGCATCTACAAGCTGACACTAACACCAGAATTTGCAATGGGTGAAATCAGACTAAAAAACTTCATCAATGCAAACTATACCTCCTAGGTGAAGGTATAAATGCATTCCGAGCCCCACCCCCAGCTTGAAGTGGTGACTACACCAAAGCTTAAACTACAGCCTTGTACAACCACTTGCAAAAGTGTATAGACTCGGCTGTACCAGAAAGAATCAAGGCCAGAGCCCCAAGTAAAACAAGCCACCATAGAGGACATCCAGCATCAACAAACTTTACAATAAATGCTAAACGTTGCCATCCAAGAAAACAAAGGTAAGACCCCAGCAATGGAAAAGCAGCATCCTCAGCCTCAACAGGCAAATAAGACAACTTGTCAAATCCTCTAAGGGCTTCTGTGATAAAAACTTAGAAAGCACAGCCAAGGATAAGCATAAGACCTTTTGCAGCTACATACGTAGCCTAAAAGGTAGGGCCGAAGCATGTGCAGAACTATTGACCAATGGTATCACACACTGAACCCACAGAGATAACAAATCTGCTAGCGGATAGGTTTGGTAAATCACTCCTTTTTCCCCTCCAAACCTATCAAAAAACTTTCCCCAAACTCACCCCCCACCCCACAAATCTGAAGAACAGGTCATGAAAGCCTTGTCCAAGACAAAAAACACAGCCTCTGTGGGACCAGACAGCATCCCATGCTGTCTTCTAAACAGACTAAAATCAACAATGGAAACACAAACTAACAAAGTAAAAAGACAATATGCCTACTGTGAACTGCTAGATCCATATACACTGTATAAATCAGCTGAAAGAGACTCCAACAAAACTGTACTAATGACAAAAAAATCTTTATTATAAAATAAGACGCCTTTCGTTCGTGAAATAAAACTAACTTCATCAGATTGACTTCTGATGAAGTTTGTTTTATTTCAAGAACTTCATCAGGTTGCCTTCTGATGGTTTGTTTTATTTAATGAACGAAAGGCATCTTATTTTAATATTTTTTGTCATTATTAGGGTTCCGTTGGTGTCTCTTTCAGTCGATTTATACAGTACATACAGATCTAGCAGTTCGCAGTAGCCATAGTGTCTTTTTACTATCTTCTAAACAGGCTAAAACATGAACTAGCATCACCATTAACTACCCATTTCAATCATAGTCTAACCACAGGCTTAGTTCCTGCAGAATAGAGAACAACAACAGTTAGTCCCCTCCAAAAAGTTGGCCTAGCTACAGACTTGGGGAATTAGAGAACCATAACCCTGACCAGCCTTATTTGTAAGGGCATGGAACATATCATTATGAACCTCATAAATAAAGACAGAGCCGACCTCCAAACCCTGGATCCTACCCAATTCAGCTAGATCAGGGGCAGACCCTGCCTGTTAAATCTGGTAGATTTTTCTCAGAAATGTGACCAGGGCCATTGACGAGGACAAATCTGTGCACACTACATACCACGACTTGGAAAAAGCTTTTTACACCATCCCACATTCAGGCATTACCATTAAACTTAGCAAACTGAATGTAATGCCCTTCGTTGTAAGATGGGCTGCCAACTGGCTGATAAACTGGACACACACACTATCAAAGTGAGTGACTCCACATCAACCAGCAGACCTGTTACCAGTGGGGTGCCACAGGAGTCTGTGCTGGGCCACCTACTGTTTGGTATATACTTCTTAAAAGTTCATGTCAAAACTAAGGTGTTGTGGCTGACCAGGTTTGCAGATCTCTGCAAACTGGATGCAATTAATGAATCCCCAGATGATGTCAGTATACTCCAAGAGGGTCTTACACAAACCAACGACTGGTGTCTTAGTCACATTTTCAAACTGAATACAAAGAAATGCATCATCATTCCCTTCATCACAAACAATGTCCCTTCACACTATCAAATCAACAACAATATCCTAAGTACCCACGAAGTGGTAAGGGACCTGGGATCACAAGCTGACTGTGATCTTAACTTCAACAACCATTTGTCTACTGTAGTAAGGAAGGCTTTCTACATAGCACGCTTGATTAGTAAAGGCATCACCTCAAGAGCAAAAGAGGTTATAACCCTTCTATACTCTGCACTAATCTAGCCCATAATTGAGTATAATGCCTGGTTTGGCATGTACAGTACAAAGCACCTGCAGCAATTGGAAAGACCTCAGAGGTTTCTAACTAAGAAGATCAAGGGACTCCAGCATGTGCCATACACAGACCAACTAAAGTCCCTGTCACTATACTCTGTATCATATAGACTTCTCAGGGGAGACTTATGCCTGGTTTACAGAGCAATCTCAAACCCAAACCTAATGAACTTGCTGCATATCCATAAGTTTAATAGGACTAGGGCTACCCATTCCAGGGACCTAAATATCACCTGCAACTTAAATAGGATATGCTGGAGGGACAGATGTATCTCCCAGTGACTACTGCATCTTTGGAATAGTCTACCTATTCATGTGAAACAGAGCACCTATATGACACTGTTCAAGAGCAACCTGGATGAGTGAATGGGGCATTGTAATTTCTTACTGGGAATGGTGCCCAAAACATGGGCATCCATTACTAAATGCAATCTTGGGTTTTAATTAACACTTCAATGGTACTACATTGGGATGAAACGGCTAGGCTTAAAATGACCTAATGGTCTATAGCCTAGTAATCTCCTATGATCCTATGAAGACACACATACTATATCCAAAACTGTTTGCTGAAATGCAAGTTTTGGCTATATAAAAGTAGAAAATAGAGCAGTTATAAGAATATACAGTAGAGTGATGAGTTGGTATGATTATCCAGAGATTTTGTAGAGTGGTATGATCTGTGCATGCTTAAATCTCTGTGGTATTAAGCCACTCTTGCCAATGGGAGAGAAGGCAAACCCTTTCCAATCATATTGCCAACTGCATTACCTACTTCCATTAGGCAGTTCATAGGATCATCATAGGACCATAGGAGGTTACTAGGCTAATGGCCCTTGGGCCCTCACAAACCTATCCAAGAGTTTATCCCCAAAAAAGAAACCTGAGTCAGCATCTGTTTCCCCTGTTGATGAGGGACCAAGGTGGAACCCCAGGACAAATTTTTGGTTTCTGATCCACTTATCAAGGTTGCACTTGAAGAGGGTTAGCGAGGTACTCTGCTTGACATGTATGGGAAGTCTATTCCAAAGACAGGGTAGCTTCTGGGAGACAAACTTGTCTCTCCAGCAAGTTTTGTTGATGTTGCATATTAGATTTAGGGCTATGGAGCGGGTAATTCACGAGGAGTTAGACCTATGGATTTGAAGCATCTCTAGTAGGGCAGGGTCCGATACTGCCTTGTAGGCAAGACACAGATCACCTCTGAGCAATCTGTATGATACTGAGTAGAGTGATAGTGATTGGAGCCTATCCACATAGGACAGGTGTTGGAAGCCATGGCTTCTCTTTGTGAGGTATTTCTGTGGCCTTTCCAGTTGGTGCAGGTGTTTGGACAGGTACATACCAAACTGGACATTATACTCAATTATAGGTCTAATAAGGGAGGAGTAGAGAGAGGTAATAACCTTCTTTTTTCTGGATGCAATCCCTTAACTTATGAGCTGAACCAAGTAAAAGGCTTTTCTGACCACTGCCGCCACATGATGCTCGAATGTGAGATTGTTGTCAACCAGAGTACCCATGTCTCTCACTAAAGGTTGTGTGCTTAGGGGGGTTGCTGTTGATGTGATAATCAGTAGGGACCATGTTTTTGCTGAATGATATGATAATACATTTTTTTGCATTTAACTTAAGGCCATGAATTTGGCACCAGTTATTTGCAGCTGTGAGACCCTCTTGCAGTATGTTAACATAATTTGGAGAGTCAATGACAGCACCCAACTTACAGTCATCTGCAACCCTGGTCAGTTACAGATCCTTTGTCTGTTCCTGGAACTCTGAGAAGTAGATGCCAAACAGTAGTGGTCCCAGGACAGATCCCTGGGGAACACCACTAGTGGCAGGCCTGCTGTCGGAGGTGGTAGTGCTATTTTGGCTTTGTGAGTCTTATCTATGAGCCAGTTGGCCTAACACCAAGTGTTAAAAAAAAACTGTTTTACTTCGAGATTGCCTTGTCGTCTGAACTTTGGATTTTTCTGGGCTGAGACAGTGTCGGTCTTTGACCGCATGTTGTCTGTGCTGGAACATCTGGTTGGAGTTGGCCATTGGACATGTGGATGTAGGTCACCAACACCATCTGCTGAGAGTCCATGTGGCCATGAACAGGCATGCTCCTGTAGTGGCAGTACTCCCAGTGCTACAGAGGGAAGTGTGCTGTCCACACCATGACATGGTAGGCCATGGGCATGTGGTCCTCGGTGGTCCTGTGGGGAACTCAGTCCCAGCAAACAGCAGTCACTGTCGGTTACTAGCACCACATCTGACCTTGGGCATGGTGGTACCAGTGCTACTCCTGGCAGAGCCAGTTCCCGTGTTCATGGCCAGAGACAGTGAACTGTCCACTCTACCATGTATGCTCCACAGCTGTCCAACATACACATGTGTAGGGCTAGCACTGGGCTTGACTGTATACTCGCACATACTCAAACATCACTGTCACATGCAGGTCAAAAATAGACACACACGGCACCTCTCCATGGCCCAGCTAACCAACACCCCTTCCAGACACATGCTGTCAACTGTTTGGCACAGCCTAGGCCTCTGGCACCCCCACACCACACCCTGTGCATGTGATGATACCTAGGCCACATCCTGCCATCTCTGCATCGATGCAGGGACATGCAAATATGTGTCTGATGCACAGGGTGACCATATTACTTTAAATGTACTTGTGTAGTGCAGTATTATTATGCCATGACAGGTACTGTGTGCTGGCATGTGTTATGACTACAGAGCAAACTTTGTGTATCTTTGTTGCATGATGTTAGACTGGCAGTAGTGTTACAGAATGCCAGGTGTGTCATGGATCTGTGTATGTTTCTGTTCCAGGGGCCTGAGTGGTTAAAGTATGGACACATCGCGGCAATACAGCAGGACAGGATGGCATGACAGCACAGCAGAAATATGACATCAACAAGGTACGGCAGTATACGTGCATGGTTCCCTAGGTGCATATGTGTAGAACAGTGTGTCAGGGACAATAGGGGCAATCAACATAATTATGCAGTCATACTTTGTGACAAGGTCTGCTACTCCTGCTATGTGTCACCTGGGTTTTCTGAACATATAACTCTAGATGGTGGTGGACATCAGTTATGCCTATGCAGATAAGGGCACTTTAGGGCCAGCAGCTAGTCATAGGGCTATAAGATGCATAATCATTGCCCAGAAATAGCCCATAAGGGCATGTTTGTGGTGGTGCAAGGGAATCTATGTACACACACACACACACACACACACACACACACACACACACACACACACACACACACACACACACAGTTGAGTGATGTGAGATTAGAACCCCTACCTTTCTACTGTTACACACTATAGCTCACAGTAGTTACCTTATGTGCCACATACTTTATCTGATATTTGAATGTCAGCCAGTGTTCTTAAGGTGGATGCCATCAGCAGACCTTGTAGAGGAGGCCAATGTTGAGAAAAGCAGCTAGTCACAGGGCCATAAAATGAGTAACGATTGTCTTTCCTGCTTCAAGTGGATATATTTGCACACACACACACACACACACACACACACACACACACACACACACACACACACAGCTGGCTGATGTGAGATTAGAACCTTTACCTGTCTACTATTACACACTATAGCTCACAGTAGTTATTGCACGTGCCACAGGTTATGTCTGTTGTATACGTGGATGCAGGCACAGTACTTGTGGAGTACACAAAGTGGCCTTGTGTTACACAGCATGTGTGGCCTGCAGAGTGATCCTGCTTGATAATGTTATTGTAGCTAGTGTCCTAGGAGTGGCATATCTGTTAATACCCCAGCTATGTGCATATAGTTACCAGTATGGCCATGTGTGGCTTGTTGCAGTTTGGTAGGTGGACATGTAGCCAGGGACAATATGGCCTGTCCAAGGCAAGCACTGCAACCATTGCACATTATACTACTTGCTCACCGGTGTCTATCTACAGGATGACATTCCGTAGGCATAGGGTTCTGTGGATGAGTGGATTATGCATTGTTGCAGCCTTGATCTGGTTCCATCAGGCAACTGCTGTGATGTATAGGTGTAGATAACCCCAGCAGTCTACGTGTATGTGGGGACATTTGTACATCCCCACACACATATGTATCAAACATGTCAACCTCTTGGAGCAAGAAATCTGGACAAAGCTCTAAATAATGGGGGGACAATGGCTTAAAAATAGGGAGACTTTAACTATTTCTCTTAGAAACTTAGAACATTGATAGAATAACAGGTATTGCATTAGCATGACTGTTCTGAAGGGTAGGAAGTCTGACACTCAAACGTCTGCCTTTATTTTCTGACTTCAACCCTCAAAGACTTGCCAGTGATTTGCCCAACAATCACAATTTTATAATGGTCTGACCATTAATATGAAGCAAATATCTGGACATTCTGAAAAAATCTGTTGAGAGGTATACATATATATATATATATATATATATAGAGAGAGAGAGAGAGAGAGAGAGATGTGTGTGTGTGTGTGTGTGTGTGTGTGTGTGTGTGTGTGTGTATAACAGGGATGTCACCTTAACTGATGCTGTGCCTCACTGAGATTCTGATGAAGTCTTTAGCTATAAGCTGATGAAAGTGCTTAATCTACTGGTGAATAAAAGGAAGAATTTTATTTTGGTGTGGACCTGCTGTGTACACTTGGACTGTTTCATTTTTATCTGGTTTTGTGTTTGGTTCTTGGTTATGTGGTTACTGAGACCAATAACTGGTGTCAGAGCCATGGCTTTAAGTTCAATGCCAAAAAGTGTGTCGTCATCCCCTTTGAGAAAAACCCAGTTCCCATGAGCTACCACATTGATTGCAGTCCACTGAACACAGAAGGCGTTATAAGAGATCTGGGAACACAGGTTGGTAGCAACCTTTCTTTTGACCACCACACTGCCACTGTGGTCAGAAAGTCCTTTTATGTGGCACATCTCATTACTAAGGATATTGCATCCAGGAAGAAAGAGGTCATTGTCTCCCTCTACTCTTCCCTCATTAGGCCAATCATCGAGTACAATGCCCCATTTGGCATGTACCTCACTAGACAACTGTAGCAACTGGAGAGGCCACAAAAGTACATCACAAAGAGGATCCTAGGCCTTAAACACTTGTCCTATATGGACAGATTAAAAAAACTCCAACTATTCTCTTGTCTCATATCGCCTACTTAGAGGCGACCTCTGCTTGCTTTATAAAGCCATGTCTGACCCAGCTCTGTTAGAAATGCTACATCTAAAGAAATCCCAATCCCTCCACACCACAAGCTTCACAGACCTCAACCTCATTACCACAATCAACAGAACATGCTGGAGGGACAGGTTCATAACCTAGAGACTGCCCATGCTATGGAATAGACTTCCCATACATGTCAAACAGAGCACTTCACTGTCCCTCTTCAAGAGAAATCTTGATGAGCATATGGGAAATAGAAAATTCACCCCAGGGATCACTTCAGTGGCTCTACTCAACAGAGGCACTTGAAACTAAGGTCGGGTGACACGATGCCAGGGTAATCCTATGGGCTAGGCTTGTAAAGGCTCCAGGGCCATTAGCCTAGTACACACCTATGAACCTACGAACCTATACGTTCTGTAACTGTGTTATGTAGTTATATATGGAGAGTCTTATGTATCAGTGTACACATTACATATATATATATATATATATATATATATATATATATAGAGAGAGAGAGAGAGGAGTGCTACAGAATCCTGAAAGCCCAAAATCCTGAGACCAAAATCTCGAAAGTTCAAAATACTGAAAATTCAAAATACTGAAAACACACAGGATACCAACACTTACTATATTCCAGCACAAGTACATACAGAAACATATTACCCTTCAACTATATGCGGGGGGGGCAAGACCCCCTGCACCCCCCATGTCAGGGGCTGCCCCCCCCCCCACACACACACACACACCGCTACTTAAATATATCAACTCTGGGATTGCACTTCACTACACTAAGTGCAATCTTGGAGTTGATATATTTATGTAGCAGGGGGTGTGGGGCCACAGCCCCCCACATGGGGGTGCAGGGGGGCTTGCCCCTGCTTATACTTGGAGAAGAGTAATATAGTTTGTGTTTTATTTGTTTCTGTATGTGTGACTGTCAGTACATACAAGGTGACTCCAGGCCAGAGCTATCTGTACTCCAGTCCGGAATTTTGTGTGCGCTGCAGACCATTGGCTGCTGCACCTTTTCCACAGTCCAGCACTTCCCTGATATTGTCCAAGCATTCCCTGGTTATTTTCTGAATGTAACATGTGACTCATACCTCTCAGCTGTACAGATTTGCACAGAATGTCCAAATATTTGCCTCATATCTTTGGTCCATTTTACATAAAGTTGTGGTTTTCTGACACATTAGTGCCAAGTAATTAAAGACTGGCATTAAGTAATAATGATAGACATTTGAGATTCAGACTGCATACACTTCAGCAGATTCATGGTAATGCAAGACCTGTTATTCTATCAATTCTGTACATTTTTAAGTGCAATATTTAAAACTTGCCTCTATTTTTGGGCCCTTGTCCCACTTTTAATCATGGCTTTGAGCAGATTTGTTGCTGTAAGACAGTGAGCGATATGATGTGACTCGGGTACATGCTGTAACACCACACACATAGGATGACAGTCTGCATACCTATTCCTGTACATGTTTTTGCAGAATGTCCACCATTTTGCCCCATATGTCTGCTCTGTTCCTCATACAGTTATGGTTTTCCAGTAATATACTGTGAAATGCAGTCACTGAAGTGTTGTAACTACTGACAAGTAAGTGATGGGGGTTCACATTCTGCAGCTAATCTATCCTGTTGCAACCTGCTGTTATACTAGCCACCATCTAGGTTACTCAGAGCATGTATAATGTCTGTCTGTAGGTTTGGTCCTTTGTCCCCTCATTCTCGCTGCCTTTGTCCAGCTGTCTTGCAGCAACATATTGAGGGGTTATGACAGTCTGTCATTATACCACCATACGAGTGCATCACATGGAAAAAATATAGATGCTGCCAGATTTGTAACATGAACCCATGCTAACGTTCCTAGCCCAGTGAGCCACAACAGCCACCAGAAAGTGAGGTTGCATACCTCAAAGTATCAACAATATACAGATATACACTGTCACCCCTGCATTATGTGGGAAATGCAACCTGTGGCCAGGTTATATGTCATAGCCCTGGAATTGCCTGGTCGGCTAATATATCTTTGCAGACCTACTGTTATAGCAGTTCTATGGGAACACAGATGTGTTGGGGGTGGGGATGACCAGCCCATGCTCTGGTGGCATAGACATTCGTGAGACTGTCCTGTGACCCCACTGTTTGGCATCTCAATTGAATAATGTAGTGGAGTTTCCAGCCATGTGGCCTAGTGAATATTATGGGGCACATACTATTGGTTAGAGTAGCTGTTGTCCCAAGTGGCTGTTAGATCTCTGCAAGTAGCCCAGTAGTTGACTACATTCCCTTGCATCCATGTGGCAGGTCCATACAGATGCTGCCATAGTCTAGTACTCCATCCAAGTGGTGTATAGGAAAATGACTTACCTTGTGATTGCAGCAGTTGAGAGACCTGTAGTTTGGGGCTGACTCTGTCTGATGCACGCAATACACAGCTAATACATGGTTAGGTACAGGTTGTGTGGGCTGGCTGGCATCATTTTTACTATATGTATTAGAGTTTGAGTACGTTGTCAGTCACTAGGACCCTAGGTAGTCAGTGCATGTGCTATACATTGTCTCTTGGCCAATGCCAGGTCATACTAGGTACGCCTGTGTCAGCCTACAGGTCGAACGTCAGGGGGTTCCTCCTCGGAGTTCCCCTGTGGTTATGGCTGTGGGGACCTAGATACTGGTGTAGGGCTGTGTATCCCTTCCCTTTGCTGATCCTGCTGCAGCTGTTTCCACAGGATCATATTGTGTAGCATGGCACATACTGTGAACATTTGTGCACTTGTGGCTGTAGAGTACTGCAGGGCTCCACCAGATATATCAAGGCAGCAGAACCGTGACTTGAGCAGCCCAAACACATGCTCTATGATGTTCCTAGTTTGTGTGTGTGCCTCATTATGGCATTTTTCAGTAGGTGTGTGTACATTTCTGATTGGTGTTATCATCCACAGTTCCAGTGCATAGCCAGCATCCCCCAGTTGATGGCCGTAAAGGATGACCCCTGGCAAATGTCTGGTACAGCTGTAAGGCATGCCAGATGTGGGAGTTGTGATAGCTGCCAGGGCTGCCAAAACACACATTCATGATAATGCCCTGGGCATTGCACATGACCTGGCAGTTGATGGAGTGATATCCCTTGTGGTTGACATAGACCCTACCCTCCTCACTAGGTGGTGCCTTGATGTGTACATGAATGCAATCTATGGCACCCACTATGTCAGGCTAGTGTGCTACATGATAGAAGAGTCGTATACTGCTAGCCCTCTCCCCAGGGGTGTGGGATAAATAAATGTGCTCACTGGCATGTGGTAGCATGGCATCCAGGAATTGATGGAGTACCCTGGATCCTGATGTCTATGAAACCACCATCATCTTCCCAGTTGGTCTTTGGAAAGTACCTGTAGCTAGTATTCTAAGGGCTACACATACCTTTGTTTCTGCTGGGATGGGTTTCCCTCTGTTGGCTCTGGGTGTGAGTTGAGAGCAGCAGGGCTCATTGAGTTGATGTAGTATGTCCCTGTCCGCCCTGTAGTGCTCCACAATCTCCAGCTCCTGTAGCTCCTGGCAGGTTACCCTGGGCCTGAACACTCTTCTCCTTCTCATCCTGGGTCTATTGTCAGCAGCAGCATCAGCACTGACCTCAGCATCCAGCACATACACATGTAGCAGACCTGCAGCAGCCCCTAGAATTCTCTCAGTTAAAATTCCCAAGTCTGTACTCCACTGGTGCAGAGTATGGGGAAAAGAATTAGATTGTAGGGTGTATGCATTCTTTATAGTGCTCTGCCCTAGGTAGAGCCTGTGTGATTGGCTACCTATGATGCATTCCACCTGCCAAGTACATCATTAAGGGGATTTAATGGCCTAGTTTAAGTGCAACAGGGGGTCATAAGTAATTAATATATCATTGGCTTTCCCTGCCTTTTTCTTTTACAGCCTTTCCTGCTCAGCACTGCGGTGCTGTGTGCAAACCTGCACCGCAGAGATAAACAATGCTTAGCAGTCACTAGATACACTCCCATGGCCGGGCATGCTCAATACAGTGGCACGCTGAAACACGTGCCCTGAAGGTAAACAAAGCTCAGCAGTCACTGGACACACCCCCATGGTGAGGAGAGTGCCACACTGTGGAAACAGGTGCAGCTAAGCTCCAATGAGGTTAAAAGAATGTGGGCACACATCCATTTGATGTCAGCTACATCTTCTAGTGACACCACATGGTTCTGTGCCTTCACTGATGGGATCTGCGGACACAGATACCCATTTGTGCTATTCAGTAAACCCAGCTCATTTGCATGCATATCCCTGTATAATACCTGGAAACTACACGGTTCCAGGGCCTGCCTCATTATCAGCCACAGCAGTCTACCACTGTATATACTCCATGCAGGGTCCTATAATGCATTACTGTCACATAATAATAAATCTAGTTTTCAATTCTTTTTTTTTTTTTCATAAAAGCATGTTTGCGTACTGCACTGCTACGGCTGGTATCCCCAGTATAAAAAAAATGTATTTAATTTAAATTATTTTCCATATGGTTTTGGACAGACAGTGGATAGTTCTGCACATATCTGTGCCTACTATGCTGTTTCTGCCACTCTAACTGCACTTTTACAGCTCCATGGTGTCAGTTTTACATCCTGTACATGGAATTTTCCCGTGGATATTACAAACACCAACATAGGCTCTGCAGGACTTTCTGCTTGCTAGATCACTCTACCACCCTAATTTACATGTAATTCAATTGCTTATGAGGTGATTTGCATGCCATGGACACTTCTGTGTTTGCACACCCGTGCAAGCCCCTCAGCACTGTTTACTGGCTTGCACATCTGCTTACTTATAGGTTCATAGGTAGGTACTAGGCTATCGGCCCAAGGGCCTACGTAAGCCTAGCCAACAAGGTTCCCTGGCTTACGCCACCCAAGAAAGTTATTTTCCTGTGCCACTGTCGAACAGAGACACAGAAGTTATCCCCGGGGTGTATTTCCTATTTCCCATCCACTCATCAAGATTTTTCTTGAAGAGTGCTAATGAAGAACTTTGCTTGACATAGATGGGTAGCCTGTTCCAGAGTATGGGAAGTCTCTGGGACAGGAATCTATCCCTCCAGCACGTCCTGTTTATTACTTCCATATAAGCACCATGCTAGTATGCCTACACAGAAAAAAAAGTCCATGTAGGCTTTATTAAATTTAAGAACTCCAAAACCTTTCTCACTGCTCCCATTGATAGGCCAGATAAGATCTGAGGAAAAAATTAAATATCTAGGGATTACATTCTCTAGAGATAATAAAGGCTTCTATCTCAATAATATCAAATAAAAGTGGGATCACATTCTACTTGATCTAAAAAGATGGAAAAATCTGAAATTACCATCATTAGCTAAAGTAGCAATTGTAAAAATGAATATATTGCCCAGATTTGTATATATATTCATGTCTTCCCAGTTATCAATACCTAAGAAATGTTTCAAACAAATTCACACTGAATTCGCTAAATTTATATGGGAACCAAAAAAAAGTAGAATCTCATATGACAAACTGATGACTCCAAAAAACAAAGGTGGATTAGACCTACCAAACTTCGAAAACTACTATTCAATCATAAATGCCAATAGAATTCTGAGAATTGCAAACTACAATAAGTTAGGAACCAGCTGGGCCCCAAATTGGGTTACAATAAGTTTTAAACATATTGAAAGCCTGAATATAAATCCTAAATCAATACTTTTCTTAAGTAATAAAAACATCAAAGCATATAATCTATTGGGATGCCTTAAAAACTTTATAATAGTAACACAAAATCTTTTTAAGTCACTGAATCTCCTACAACCCATGATGTTACTACAACCTATTCACAAAAATCCTAATCTAAAAATTAATAATCAGTTAATAGACCTGAAAAAATTCCCACTTATAATTAATATAACACTGCAAGATCTCTACCCATATTTGAACTGTTCCAATAATGAAATAAGAGACCAAATGGGGCTTCCTAAACCTTATTTGTCGATCTTAAGACAAATTAAAGAATTGTGTATAAGCTACATACAGGATACAAACATCAATAAAGATGACCTAAAGAAATGTAACTCATTATACCAAGTCATAATACAACACAGTAAATTTATAACATGTTCATATAGAATGATCAAGGACCTGAAATATCAAGAACACATACTTTTAGCAAACTTTTGGAAAGAAAAAATACCATCGGTCGAAAAACATAAAATATTACAAGCATTTAACCTAACAATAAAATCCATACCTCTTCAAAAATTAGGATTTACCCAACTCGTGATCTATAACAATGCTTATTATACACGCCTTAGACTACATAAGTTTAACCCTAGAAACTCCAAATTCTGCCCATATTGTAAAGATGAGATTGCTGACCTTTTACATATGTTCTGGAGCTGTAAATGTGTATACAAACTTTGGAACTCCCTGAAAGTACAGCTACAAAAGATGGGATACCAATCATCAACACTCACGTGGGAATTCACGATACTGCATATTCCCCCAATTAACCTATCCAAAACTCAAACAATCATCCTAATCAATATCTTCCTATTAATGAAATTGTACATAGCTACAAACTGGTTGACCCCATCTAAAATATCATGGAATAACTTCAGGAAGCTAGCGATAAGGCATATATTAGCCCACAAGTACATAGTAAACAGACAAAACAAAAACCTTAATATTTTGAAACGTTGGGAACAAATTTTCAACATAATACTTGCATAAATAATTAATTCTAGAAAACAATTACAACATATACAATAAAAACATAACATGTTATAGCACCATTCTAACCTGATGGTCTAACCCTGGAGAAAACAAAGCTTATCTCTTTTTATACTAGCATAGTATGAAAGCATTCATCTAAATAGTATAAATATGTTGTTAATATATTGTGGTTATAACAGTCATATAGAACCTGTGGCTACTCTTGTTGAAATGATGTATGTTGAAAACAAATAATAAAGAAATATTATTGAAAAAAAAAAAAATCACACTACTATTTTAAATTTTGTTTTTTTTTTCATGAGAGAGATAAAGGGAAAAATGAGTAGTTTATTTTTTTTTTGGAGGGGGGGGTTGAGCATTAGTTGTGAGTTATGAAGCCGTGTTTTAGCGGTTGTTAAAGCTTCCTGAGTAATTATTTGGAGATGTCCCAGGTTGTCCAATGTGTATGGAGTCATCTGCATATTTTATTAAGGAGGTCTCTTGTGAGGATGTCTGATGATTGTTGGGGAGAATGTTAAAAGGAATGGGACAAAAGGACAGAGTCTTGTTTTACATCAGTGGTGACTGGGAGTTATGGAGAGAGACGGTGAAGTGCCATTTTACTAACTGATACTTAATGGACAAGTAGCTTTTGAACTATAGAAGGGTGGGCAAAGTAGTAAATGTGTGTGTGTGTGTGTGTGTGTGTGTGTGTGTGTGTGTAGACATATATATATATATATATATATATATATATATATATATATATATATATATATATTTATATATATATATATATATATATATATATATATATATATATATAGGTTTACTGTCATATTGTCACACTGACATTGTGCGAGTGTTCATATTTCCAAATCAAAATATAAGAAATTTCAAGAACAAACAAACTAAATATAGAATGCAGCGTTTCAGTAAAGTCGACATCTCAGAAATGTTGACTTTATTGAAAATACTACACTTTTGGTCACCAATAACAAAATGCCTTTGCAGGGGGGCAAGTCGCACTGCACCCCCTGCTACTTTTAGATACAAACTCTGAGACTGCACTACAGTGAAGGAAAGGGTACATTTCAGATCCCCACTATAGTGCGATCTACATTCAAAATGTTGAAATTCACAATAGCGAATGCAGAATAGCATTCACTGTTGTGCATTTCAACATTGTTTTTTCGTTATAACAGATTGTCGAATTGGGCGATCAGACATACAGAATTTGAACAAAGTCCAATTGCCCTTTTGATAGTAAACCTATATATATATATATATATATATATATATATATATATATATATATATATATATATGTATATATATTTATTTTATTTATTTTATTTTACATTTGTTGACCGGGCTAGTCTGGCTGGATACATGTCCATTTTCAGCAGAGGCCCGAGGAGAAAAGGTCCACTATATACTAAGTACATTACATAAAAAATTGACTACTCTAAGATATAGCTAAATCAGAAATTACAAAAACAAAAAGAATGAAAGATAATTTCAAAGAGAAACAAGTTTACAATATGCAGTTCATTAAATATCAACAATTGTACAAAAATATACATACTTAAATCTCAACAGTAAAAGGAACAGAACTGAAATAGGGTAGAGATGAAAAGAGTGGAGGATAAACAGAGTGAGAGATGATGGTTAGTCAGGTGTATTGCAGGAACAAAGCCAATGATTTTGGAAGTACAGTTTAATTTTCTGTTTGAAAAGTGGCAGGGATGTAGTCAGAGTTATGTTACTAGGTAAGAGATTCCAACTTCTACCTATTGTGTTAGTGAATAGAGAATCACCTGCTGTGTTGTTTGCCTTTATAGATTTTGTCATGAGTTTACTAGAGGAGCGAAGTGAGTTAAGATTGTTGTAAGGGATTAGAAGTTGAGAGAGTATTGGGGTGTTGTCTGGTAGGTGTAATATGTTGTGGGCAATAGTGAGTTGAGGAATTATAAGGTAGTTTTGAAATTCAAGCCAGCCTAGTTGTTTTAGGTTTATACAATGGTGGGTCCTAAAGGGGTTACTAGTGGTGAAGCGAGCTATGTTGTTATAGCAAGTTGCAAGTTTGTTAAGATTAATTTTCGTAAGGTTTGTATATATAGGGGAAGCATATAGGAGAGTTGATAAAAGATGAGATTTTGCAATCTTGGTTCTAGTTGCTGGGGTTAGAAAAGGTTTGATGCGATATAGGGATCCTATTTTTCTGTTAACTAACTTGATGTTGTTGTTAATGTGCTGATCGAAGGAGAGATTATTGTCAATGGTTATTCCTAAAAGTTTTGTAGTAGGATCAGGTGAGATGATAGTACCATTATTTGAGGAGATGGTAAAGTTTAAAGGGGGGGGACCGAGTGGTGGGGGAGAAGAGAAGGAGTTTTGTTTTTTTGGCATTTAATAGGAGAAACCATCTAGAAAACCATGTTTCTACAGTATTAAAGGTATTTTGGGTCAGTGAGATCAGTTCTGTAGAGGATGGTGCCGAGCAGATAAGGGTTGAATCATCTGCGTGTTGTATGCAGGTTGCTTGTGGGATTGCAGTCTGAAGATCGTTAATAAAGAGGGAGAACAGAAGTGGACCAAGAATGGAGCCCTGGGGAACTCCGATGGAAATGGGCAAGAGTGATGAGATATGGTTTTCCCATATTACTGCTTGTTGTCTGTTGTTAAGATAAGATCTAAACCAATTAATGGCGAATTTATCACAAGAGAGAGATTCAAGAATGTTAATTAAGAGAGAGTGGTTGACCATGTCGAAAGCTTTAAAGAGATCAATGAAAAGAGCGGAAGAGAGAGTATTGTTGTTTCGATTTTTGTTGATAGTATCTACAAAGGAAAGAAGGGCAGTGGTGGTACTGTGGTGAGGTCTAAAGCCATGCTGACAGTTTGCTATTATGCTGTGAAGAGAGAGATAGTGCACAAGTTGCTGATGAATACATTTTTCCATGATTTTTGCTAGGGGTGAGAGAAGGGCAATTGGTCTAAAGTTGGAAAGGTCAAGGGAGTTACCACCTTTATGTAGTGGGATAATATAGGAGACTTTCCAGATGTCAGGGATGGTTCCCTCTTGGATAGTTTTGTTTATAAGTAAGGATATAGGGTATGCAATTTCTTTGGCAGCTTTCTGAAGGAAAAGAGAAGGGAGCTTGTCTGCAGAAGGGGTGCAAGGTTTCAGTTTGTGAATGAGTCTGTAGATGAAAGAAGTAGATATAGGTTTTAGAGAGAAGTTGTAGGAGGAGTTAGCTATATTAGTTGGAATATAAGAGTTGTTGGTGTTCATTTGTTTGGCTAGGGATTTAATAGTTTCAGAGAAAAAAGAGTTGAATGCATTAGCAGTCTGGAGAGGGGTTTCTGGGTCAGCATTAAGTGGGGAAGGAGGTTTAGCAATTCCTGGGGAAAGAAGTCTATTTACTGATGACCAGAATTGTTTAGAATTGTTAAGATGAGTTTCCTGAAGTTCACAGTAGAATTTTTTCTCGTCAGAGATTATTGATTTCTTAGCCAGATTTCTAAGCTGGCGGAAATGAACTAAATCAGGGTTTTGTCTATGGCATCTCCATTTCGTCCATGCTTTGTTTCTAGTATGAATGAGTTTTTTAGTATTGTTGGTAAGCCATGGGGCTGTTTTGGTCTTTACTCTAATAGAACGTTCAGGAGCATGTGTATCAAGTATGGATAAGAAGGTAGTATTAAAGAATAAGACTGCCTCCTCCAGGGGAAGTGATTTTAAGCAATTCCAATTGCATGCTCTCAGTTCAGCTTGAAAAAGGTCTATGTTAAAATGCTTGATAGAACAAATTAGCCTTGTATTTGGGAGGTTAACACATTCTGACTTTTCTCTAGTAATGTAGGTTAGGGAGTGGTCGCTGATATCGTCTGGCATAGTACCTACTTTATACTGTTTGTTGACTTTATTTGTGAGTATCCAGTCTAATATACTCTTTCTTACTGGGCTTATTGACTCTTGTAGTTGAGGTAATAGTTTGGGTGAAACCATGTAGGTTAATATGAGAGGAGGGATTGTCAGCATTAATAGTGTTCCAATCTATGTTAACGTCGCCAAGAATTATGGTTTCTTGGGGGTAGGTGGTAGAAACCCAGCTAAGAAAGTCTTCTAATATTGGAATGTTATTACCTAGAGGAAGATACAAGCATATAAAGTAAAGGGCTTTTTTGGCATTAAGTTGGAGTTTAATAATGATGGCTTCTATTTTGCTATCTTGGTTTGGACATGCTGGTTGAGTAGAGATGTTAAGTTGATTTTTGAAAAGTATTGCTACTCCACCACCCTTACGTTTTAAGCGGTCATGTCTTACTATATTATAACCTTGGGGTATAATCTCCGAGTCTTTTGTGCCTGGGTTTAGCCAGGTTTCAGAGAGGCAAAGAATGCCAAAAGAGTGGATATCTAAGAGGGCATGGATGAAGGGTATTTTCTTATTTATGCTTTGAATGTTGAGGTGTCCTATGAGGAAGTTATTATTAAGGTTAGGTGAGCAGTTTTGGGTAGGAGGGGAGATAGGGCCAGGGTTGGGGTGGATGTCACCATCTTGTAGGGTAGGATTAACTAGTTTAGTTAAATAGTTGCTCTTTAGAAATGTTAGAGGTTTTGTTTTTTTGTCTGACTGTAGGAGGTAGGTAAGGTGATGTAGCCTGTGGAATTTAGATAGATGATAGCTAGGGGTGGAGTTAACATTAGAGTATGATGTGAAAGTGAATATAGTAGATGTGTGTTTTTGTGAGGAGTTATGATAGTTGTTAAGTGGAAATTCAAAGAAGGTGAGATGGTATGTTGAGAGAAGGGTGGTCAAGAGTAAGACTGAGAGAATAGGCATAGTTGGTAGGTAGGGAGTCATTATTTAGTAATCCGAGAAGTGAGGAGGAAAGAGGAAAGTACAAAGGAGAGAGAATGAGTGTGGTAAGTAAGAGAGGGGGTAGTATATCTATTTAAAAATGTTGGTGAATAAGAATTGGATTCTATAGGGAATAAAGAATGATATGACTGGAGAAGAAAGAGGATGGGTAAAGAGAGAAGTATAAGAAAAGGGGAAAGGTAATATAAGAATTAAGGTAATAGGGCAAAGAAAGAGAAGGGGAGAGTGGAAGGGGTGTGTTAAGGCTTGGTAACAATTTGGCGGGAAGGAGAGGGATAGGATAGGTGGGATAGGGGTGTGGCTGTAGAGCTATAAGACTAGGACCCCTGGGGGTGGGTGGGAATTGGGGGTAGGGAGAGGAGAGGAGTGAGCCCGCAGGGCGAACGGAGCAGGTAGACACCACAGAAGGTCGGATGAGAAAGGAGACAATCAGAAATAGCAGGAAAGTAACATAGGAAAGGTGAGAGTCTAGCAGGAAAGGGTAAGAACAAGACCAGTAACACTAGTTAAATAGCAGAAGCTAATATAGAGCCAGTGTAAAGCATATAGAAGTAAGGAAGCAGGAGTGAGATAGGTATGGAGGAATAAGGATAAGATAAGAGTATGGAGTAGAGGGAGGAACAGAATAAACAGTAAGGTAAGGAGAAGAATGCACAGCAGCGGATAAGGGCAAGTAAAAGCTTTACAGCCAGAGAAGGGCTAGGTTAGAGCCAAGAGTAGCTGCAAAGAGGTCACTAGAAGAGAGGGGTGTCCTACTATATAGTGCAGGTAGAGAGATAGGGACAGGTGGTTGTAACTGAGGTAGGGCAAAGAGGAGGCTGAGTGTACAAGTTAAGGAGAGTATATCTATATATATATCTATATATATATATGTATATATATATATATATATATATATATATATATCTATCTATCTATATATATATATATATATATATATATATATATATATATATATATATATATATATACACGTCTGTGTCTGTGCCTTCAATCTGTTTCATAGTGTGTATAGTCAATTGAAAGTAATTTCGTTTTGATTTTCAAATTATATTGTGTTGTAGTAGTAGTAGAGTAAGGTCTGTAGTGTTCTTGCTTGTCTTGTTGTCTTTTTCAAACTGATCATGTACATCAAGATCCCAAAATTCAAAAAAATGTTCAGGATGCAGACAAAAAGTTCCTCCCCAAGATCTTTACTCCAAATATGTATATTGCTTGGGGTTGTCACGCTTAGATTGAGTGTGATTTCTGTTCTTCTTTTGGCGTGTGAACCCTTTTAGATCACATCTATAAACTGATTCTCAAAGGTTTTCTCCCTGCCATAGCAGGAAAATTGGCTACCTCATTGTGGCTCTCCACTTTTGAAGAAACCTTTGGAGAGTTTTCCTGACAAATCTAAAACAGAAAAGTACAGAGAAAAGGACAGAGATAGGGAGAAAGAGAACAACAAAAAAAAGGGTGGGGGGGGGCTCCAAGGACTCAAGGAAAAGATCCCTGGTTCATAAGAATTTTCTGGCCCTGCTCTGAAAGCTTAGAGATGTTTGGACTTTATATCTTCCTTACTGCCAGATTCAGACTAGATCTGGATCCATTCTCCAATGCCTCCAATACTCTTGGATCCTAGCTTTTCCCAGGAGCTGACCCCGCCATGGCTCTGGCCTCCTACTTTATCATAGGACAGATTCTCCCATAGGTCTTTCAGGCCACCTTTGACAGCTTTCATTCAGATCCAGTCTCACATAGACCTACCACGACAGCAAACCAAACACATAAACACACAAAAACATACTCGGAGGCTCTAAATAAAAATCTGCCTAAGCAGCAGAGACCTCCAAAGCAGACACCCAAGCAACCGCTACCCCAAAACAAAACACATGCAACACATAGCTCACAAAGCCAGTGTGCCGAACAGTCACAGCCCTTAAGGCTAAACAACACACCTGATACACTTGTAATAGGTGACTCTATCGTCAGGCACACTGACGTGCCGCTCACCAGGCTGAACAAGGAGAAGGTCACGGTGAGCAGCCTGTCGGGCGCTAGGATCCACCACATAACACAAGCACTCAGGTCACTCCAAGGCAAGTACAAATATGACTCAGTCATTGTCCATGCTGGTGTGAATGACCTGAGACGTACCTCCCTGGACTACATGAAAAGAGACATAGAGGAGCTCTTTCAGCGTGTAGCCCAGGCCGGTATGACCCTGACCTTGAGTAGCATCTTACCCTCACCAAGAATGATGCCACAATATGAAGACAAGATGATCAATTTCAACAATTGGCTTAAGTATTGGTGTCATTCAAAGGGGATCCAATGCCTGTCTGCCTGGGATGACATGCTCGACAAGCCACGATGCTTCGCTAGGGACGGCTTGTACCTGTCACCCCTGGGCTTTCGGATATTGGCAAAGGCTCTTGCCACCCCCATAGTGCCTTTTTTAGGCAAGGCTCAAAAGACAAACCCACCTCCATAGGTATCACAAGGGATAAGAAACTAAGAGTAATGCTACTCAATGCCAGAAGTCAAACCTCAAGATGCACATACTTGAAACTCTCCTTAGCATGGAGAACATCGATATCTGTGCAGTAAGAGAAACCTGGTTCAAGGCTCCCGAGAGCACCCCAGCACTACCAGGTTATACCTCATACTATGTTTTTCGACCCCAAAACTTGGACCGAACCATAAAAGGAGGGGGAGTATCAATATTCGTCAAAGATACCCACACCTCCAGGTTGGTGGCACAGCACGAAGCATCAGAGACTATCCATGTGCAACTAACAGTGGGTAAAACTGCCTTCCAGTTTATAGCCTGCTACAGACCACCCTCCTAAACCCAGGAACCCCACTCGGCCTTCCTGAGAACACTGGAAAATATGAAGGTCTCTCCAAACACCATTATATTGGGTGACTTCAACTACCCTAACATAGACTGGGAGCATTACTCTAGCTCCAACATCCTAGCCCAAAGGTTCCTAGAATTTATAAACTCAAATGCTATGGAACAACTTGTTGCCACTCCCATAAGAGGGGAAAACATACTGGACCTGATCATCACCAACATGGGGACTCTATGCTCCAGACCAGAAGTGTATCCCTCACTGGTAAGATCAGACCATAAACTAATCTCACTAGATATTCACATCCCGACCCCAGCCCCTGCCCAGAAAGCCACAGTGAAAAACTTCTATAAAGCAAATTTCACACTCCTCAAAACTGAGGTGGAATCCTTCAAAGCTCCCGGGCCTGTGGAAAATATGGTCCAGACCACAGAATCCTTTATAAATGCATTCTATGAACACCTTCAGGAATGCATGGATCATGCAATCCCAAATAAAATCAAGACCCAATCCTCCAAAGTTAGGCATCCTGCCTGGTGGACCCCAGCCATAAACAAACTATACAATAGAAGGAGGAGGCTACTACATGATAGAGCAAAATCCCAAAAAGGGAAGGCATCTCTGATCAGTATTAGCAAAAAACTATGGGTGCTCATAAAATCGTCTAAGGCCAGCTTCGAGAGAAAAATTGCACAGGACACTAAGGATAATCACAAGGCTTTCTCTAGTTATGTTAGGAACCTGGGTGGGAATTCCCAGATATGCTCAGAATTAGTCCAAAATGACAAAAAATACACCGAACCCACAGACATTGCCAACATCCTAGCTGACAGGTTCAGTGCAAACTTCTCCCCCCCTTCCCCACCAAAAGGGCAAATATCTATCCCAGCAGAGTGCTGCCCCCCTGACATCTCAGATGCTCAGGTAAGAGCCGCCCTCTCCAAAGCAAAAAACACAGCATCAATGGGACCAGACGGTGTCCCGGGCTGCGTCGTACATGAACTCCAAGAAGAACTAAACCCAAACATAAAACTACTGTTCAATCTCAGCCTTACTACAGGATATGTACCCAAAGAGTGGCGTACAGCAAGAGTGGTCCCTCTCCACAAAGGTGGTGCCTCAATGGATTTTGGAAACTATCACCCCATAAGCTTGACTAGCTTGGTCTGCAAAGCTATGAAAAGGATCATCATGGACCTCATAAATAAAGATATTGGGGACCTACAGACACTGGATCCTACTCAGTTCAGCTTTGTTAAGAGCAGATCCTGCCTCTTAAACCTGGTCGATTTCTTTGAAACAGTCACTAAGGCCAGTGACGAGGGGAAGGTGGTCCACATAGCCTACCTGGACTTTGCAAAAGCCTTCAATACAGTACCCCACTCGGGCATTACAGATAAGCTCACAAGCTTAAATATAAACCCCTATGTCACTAGATGGGTTACAAACTGGCTCAAGGACAGAACCCACATGGTTAGAATTGCTGGAGCCATGTCAGACTCCAAACCAGTTACAAGTGGCGTCCCACAAGGCTCAGTCCTGGGACCTCTCTTGTTCGGTATATATTTCTCGGAGGTACAGGCTAACACGGAAGGACTGTGGCTGACCAAGTTCGCAGATGACTGCAAACTGGGCGCCATAATTGACTCTCCAGCCGACACAAGCATCCTACAAAAGGGCCTCATAGAAACAGACAACTGGTGCCAGAGCCATGGCCTCAAGCTAAACGCCAAAGTGTATAGTCATCCCTTTGGCAAAACAAAGTGCCCACAAATTACCACATAGGTGGTAATCCATTAAGTACAGAAGAAGTAATTAGGGACCTGGGGACCCAAGTTGATAGCAATCTCTCATTTGACAACCACGTGGCCAAAGTGGTTAGAAAAACATTTTATATAGCCCACCTAATCATGAAGGGATTCACATCTAGATCAGGGGAGGTCACCGTGCCTCTTTACTCATCTCTCATCAGGCCCATAATTGAGTACAATGCCCCTTTTGGGATGTACCTTACCAGACACCTGCAGCAACTGGAAAGACCCCAAAAGTACCTCACCAAGAGGATCAAAGGGCTCAAACAGATGCCGTATACTGCCCGGTTAAAGAAACTCCAGCTCTACTCAGTGGCATACCGCCTGCTCAGAGGCGATCTGTGCCTGACGTATAAAGCCATGTCCAACCTGGAATTAATGGACATGCTGCACCTCAGAAAATCCAAATCCCATCAAGCTACGCGCTCGTGAGACTTGAACCTCAGCACTGAAATAAATAGGACATGCTGGAGGGACAGATTCATAACCCAGAGGCTCCCTTCACTCTGGAATAAAATCCCAGTCCAGGTTAGGCAGAGTCCCTCATTGACTCTCTTCAAGAGGAATCTTGATGAGTGGATGGGAGATAGTAGGTTTGCCCCGGGTATCACTTCTGTGTCAGTGTTAGACAGAGGCACAGTATACTAACCTCGAAAAAGGGCATAGCAAAATTAATTTAAAATGGGTGGCGAAAGCCAAACACACTCTGGCTAGGCTTATAAATGCCCTAGGGCAGATAGCCTAGTATGAACCTATAAACCTATTTGTGCAATCGTCAAGAAGCCTCACAGAAGCAGACGTGGATAGACTGATAAGAAGATTTGTGTGGGTTCAGGTCCAGCTGGTGCTAGCAGGACAAGGTCCCTCCATTTCTTATCTGGTTTCTCCTTTTCTGATCTGACTGTCAGATCAGGCGACCTTGAATCTGAGCTCTTTCAGCAAGGTCTGGATGTCTTCAACTCCAACAGTATCACTCACCTGCTCACCTCCAATGGTGACAGATCTTGTGAGTTCCTGGAGCAAAGAGGTCAGTGTCAGGGCAGTGGAGTCAATGTCAGCTCTGAGATTATCAGAGCCATACCTCCCTATCACCATCTAGGTCCTCAATAGCTCACCTCCTGTGTCTGCTTCAGATCCGAGCTCTAATGAGAGTCTCCTATCTGGGTCCATGGACCCTCAGAGAAAGTCTTTAGGAGGCATTTGAGAAGGCCCCCTCTCTGTCACCCTCAGTCAGATCCAACCTGTGCCCTTCTGTTTTCTGGAGATTCTACTCATAGATTCATAGATTAGTATTAGGCTAACTGCCCTTGCGAGCCATTTTAAGCCTAGCCAGTTATCCCTTGTGAGACTCAAACCCTGCACCTTGTGTTTGTAAGGCAAACACCTTAACCATTAGGCCACCCTCCTTTTCTTTTGATGAATGGAACAGTATAACCCACATGAGCTATTAGAGGGTGTACCGATCATCATTATCCTATTCCTTCAGGACAGCTATGTCCAGCTAGCCTTGAGTGAACACATAGGGCAAGTTCCCCTTACGCTTCTGATTCTTCCCCAGATTGCACCCCTGCAGAAGAACACAGAAACTGTTCATGCAAAAGGAGGCACCTGAACTCTCTCAAGAGTTACTCACAGATGACACCAACTCCTATGGGGGGGTGAGTCTCCAAGGTCCCCCCTAGAAGATATCTCCTTTGGGGACATCCTTGAATTACTTAGATAAACAAGGGCTGGTCTACTGATACCTTTTCCCAAAAGGAGTTAGTGTTTTTCAATTACTTTGGAGATGGACATTCTACTTCCTGGGTAGTTCCCACCTGTATACAGATTGATAGACTTAGTGTCGCAGAGGGTGTTGAAGGAACCAGTCATAGTTGAGCCCATTCCTCGCAAACCTTATATGATTTTGATCTCTCCCAGGGACAGGTACACTAGAGCAAGGGGCCTGCAGTGGATGCCATTGTGGTGCTTTCCACCATAAAGAACTCTGAGGAGAATTCTTTTGTCCATTCCCTGAACAGGAGTTTCAGGCCCTGGACAGATTTGGAAAATGAGTATATGCGCCAATGAGGTTTGCTTTAAGAGCACTGAATTATCTAGCTCATCTAACCAGGTTTCAGAGAGATTTGATCACAGGCCTTGCCAAATCCCTCTCTGGTGCCAAGACAGCAAAGTCCCATAAAACTGTATTCGCAGTTGGCGACCATGCATTCCATTTCCAGTGTGTTCAAGCATTTGTTGTCAAACACTGAGAGTGGCACATCGAGGGTGGCAGGTAGCACAATATCATATGCCTACATGCCTTGATCTGTGTTACTTCACAGAGAACTTCCAGACAGCCTTTTTGTATGCCACTTTTGATGGGTCCACCCTCTTTGGGTCTAAAGTTAAGGACACACTTAAAAGGAGTGAGTAGGATGGCAACATTCTGTCTGCCACTGTGTCCTGCTTCTCCACCCTGCAAAGGTCCTTTTCACAGAACCAAAAGTGTGGGAAGCAATTATGGTTCCCTAAGTCACAGAGATTTTCCCAAGATACTCCTGGAGACAGACTCCCCCTGGAAGAGAGGGGGATACCAATGGTTATTGCCCTAGAGGCAGAGGTGCTGTGTAAAATCAAGTGTTTCAAGGGCCCTTCACTGACAAACCTTTTCTGCACTCCTGAAGGGTTTCTTGATTCCCCTGCTCTGGAGGCAGTCAGTGGAGTCACTTATCTCTGCACCCTCATGCCTGCTTGGCCATCACTCTCCATTCATCCTGGAGGTCTCTTCAGACCAGAAAGGATCTAGATTCAGCTGAATAAGTTTGTAAAACAGGCTTCATTCCAAATGGCCATGGTTCAATCCATTTTGTCTGTTCAGTGGAAGTAAAAACAAATGTGTTCTGTGGACCTCTAAGATGCCTACTATCACATCAAGATAGCCAGGAAGTCAAGAAGGTTCCTTCACTTTCAGTTGGGAGCCAGTCATTTTTCACTTTGCAGCCCTGCCATTTGGCCTCACCACAGACCCCTGGGTGTTAACCAAGTTTATGGCAATAGTAACAGTTTATATCAGCTGCAGGTATTCTGAGTGTTTCCTTACTTAGACGACTGGCTCATTACCACACCTTTAGGAATCTACTAGTCCACACTAGGGACTCTTTGCTGCAGTTGTGCTCCAACCTAAGCATCACAGTCAACTAGGAAAAGTCCAAGCTAACTCCAGTCTAGACCCTGGAATTAAGAGGATTCCACCTGGACACCACCATGCAGATTACCAAACTTTCTATGTCAAGAATAGTGTTTCCACATCAATAAGCTTCACAAGTTCGCCCATCAATAGTCTCAGCAAACCTTATCATGTGTCTATTGGGCTCTACTACAGCATCCATCACTCATGTCCCTTATACTAGGCTTTACATGAGGGTATTGCTGTAGGATCTCCCTGTCCAATGGCCCAACTTTCATCATCTGATGAGTAACTGTAAGGCTCACTGAGATTTGAAAACAACTTATCCAGTGGTAGATAACCTCTCCTTTGGGTTAAATAGGCTGTCATTTCATTCTTCCCCCACTAGGAGCAACTGTAACTATTAGTACTTCCCTTCTGGGGTGGGGGAGCATTTCAAAGGGAAGACAGTCCAAGGTGTGTGGACTCCAGCCAAGGCCAGTCTTCACATCAATATGTTGGAAATGAGGGCAGTCCTCCTCACATTTCAGGCAATTCATGACTGCCTCTCCACAGGTGTGATTGTAGTCCAGACAGACAACATGTCTGTGGTCTTGTATATCAACAAGCAAGGTAGAAACTGATCTTACCCTTTATGTCGGGAGGCCACGAGGACCTGATGTGGGCAGTGTCTTCACAGTGCATTCTTCTGGAAATGCATACTTCACGGAAATCCAATATACTACTGGACATGATCAGTAGATTTATTGTTCAGCTGCAGAAGTGGTCCCTTAAGCAGACAATGGCAGACAATGGCATCAATTATTTTCAGATGCTAGTGCCAGCCTTGCTGTGACCTGTTTGCAACTCCTTCCAACACCAAATGCAACAGGTCCTTTACTCTATTTCCTCAGGATGGACAGTCCCTGAGAGATGTTCTGGTCCATACTTGGCCCCTGAGGTCTCATTTATACTTACCATCCACCTCCACTGATAACCAAATTTCTTCATAAAGTGGCCTTGGCCTTTGTGCAAGGCAAAAGTAATTACCATCTCTCCTTTTTGGCCTCAGCAAATTTGGTTCCTCTTCCTTTGACGTCATATAGTGCATGCTTTGGTGTTGGATCCCCTTCTGGATTTGATTTCTCACCCATCCAGCAAGCTTAACCTGGACATTAAATCTTTCAAGCTGACTGCTTAGTTTATCCACTTCCATTGATGGCCAGGAGTTTCAGGCTTTCATCCAGTGTTATCCATATTTTATGCTCTTCTTAAAAGCCTTCCATCAGGAAAGTTTACAGGAGCAAGTGGAACAGATTTTCTATATGGGCTTCAGCCAAAGGTTTAGACCCCTTTTCTGACCCTTTACTGTCAATCCTAGATTTTCTGCCAGACAGGAGACAGTTATTCTGTGATTAAAGTCCAACTGGCAGCTATTTAAAATTTTCATGTTAGTGAACTTATTGTGAACCCCTATTGCATCCTTGAGATTATTGCAGGCATTTTTGAAAGGTACTTTTTTTACACCTCCCTTGACAGACCTTGTTCCAGCATAGGATATTATAGTTTTACTGTAGTTTTATTACAGGCCATGACAAGACCCTTTTTTGAACCTGCTGCTGTGGCAGATTTGAAAGTCTTATCTTGGAAAACCTTATTTCTGGGGGCAGTTATTTCAGCAAGGAGGATTTCAGAGTTGCAAGCTCTGATCGTCCCTCAGATCTTAGATAGATTTCCTTCCCAAGATAGTATCAGAGACTTGCTTGACTCAGTCTATTCACCTACTACTGTTTTTCCATAATTTGTTTTAACATGGGTGACTACCTCCTTCATTTGTTCAACGTTCATTGTCACAATACGGATTTCTGGACATCTGTCCAACCTTTTGTGTCCTTTTCTAAGGGTAGACTAGGTACTAACATTTCAAAGGTCACACTCTCCAAGCAGTTGTCTGATTGCATCACATTTGTTTTACAGAGCCAAGAGCCTTTCACTTCCTGACAGGCCTAAAGCACATTCAGCATCAGGTGTAGCAATCTCTTCAGCCATCTTATCTAGAGTTCCCATTGATGATATTTGTGAGACTTACTTGGTCCACATCATACCTTTGTCTGTCACTATAGTCTAGGTCTAGGGCTTCCTTTAGTTTCACCATTATCTGGAATGTCCTTCCGTGGTACCTCTCAGGTTGTTTTGGAGCTTGGGGCTATGTCCCATATGTTGGGGTGGACAGAACAGATAACATCAGTCATGAAAGTTATGTACTTAACATAGCGTGTTGTCTTCTTCCATCCATCTGAACTTTCCCACCTCCATTCCCCATCCAAATGATCACTGTCTTGGGCTCTCATTTGACCACACTGGACATCTTTGGAGCTTTATTTGCAATCCATGACTGTGTTTTTTACTGTCATTCCAAGTTGTTTCTTTTCTATAAGTGGCATAGATTAATCAATCTGTTATGGGGGAAAATCTGATCTAAGGAGCTGTTAAGGTGGAGGGAAATTATGGGAAGGGAAGAGGAACCTGGGCCTTGTATGCAAAGTCTGAAGTTGCTGGCATCAGATCCATCATTTTTGATATACCCATAAGATGAGAGGGAAGGAAGAAGACAGCACAGATACAGTGTTATGGTAAGTGCTTAACTTTCATTTTGTTTAGGACAACCATAATTTATTTAATTTTGAGCATCATGCTGCATTTAATTAAAAAAAAGAAAGGCTAGAAATTTAACAGATTTTCTAAATGTTAAGACTTGTAATCTTCAGTCCTACTCCTTTATTCTTTCTTTCATTCCTCCTCCTTTCAAATATCTCTTTTATAGCAAAGAGACCCAGAACTTTAATAGATAAAGCAGTTGATGTGTATATTAGTTCCCCACTCCCCAGGAGAGTAGTCACACAGTTTTCCACACACCTGTCCCTGCTTGAATAAATAGGTTACAGAGAGAAAAGCAGTAACAGAGCAGGCAGGTTGACCATCAATGTGCTTAAGGTGGCACCTGAAGAATAAACTTTTATAGTAGTGAGGAAACCATCTCCCATCCTGGACATCAGTGGACCAATGTCTGAGCTGGAACAAACCTTGCATCCACCTCCCTGGAAGTTTGTGAATGATATTCTGCACATTTCAGCCTCCCCATCAGATGAGTTTCTAGCAGCAGTTATACAGATGTCTGGTAAGTAGATGCTTGGTTGGGGGGGGGGGGGGGCAGTATCTGACTCCTGCTCCTACAACTACTGAGTATTTACAGGAAGTAGGTAACCAGTACCCAGGGATCTGGAAAATCTGATGTATGAGTAATGGACATTATTTGACTTTGTGATTCCTCAAACTGATGATGCCAAATCTGTGCAGGAATATTTTTAGATTGTATAAGAAGCATCTGTAGCTTAAACTCCTAAACTAAATATATCAGGAATTTTCCTGTTAAAAGTGTGCAAAACTAATGAAGCACTGGACCCTAAACCACTAGAGTTTCCTTTGGTAATTGACTGTTTTCAGGATATATATTATGTACTGTCCTTAGGGGCTGATACCCAGCCACCTTCCACAAAGAAACCCAAAAGATGTGCAAAGTACAATAACAGGATACACCTTTTTTCCAAAACCTTGTATCTGACCCAGCTGTAATAAGACTCATAAGCAGAAATGGATCATAGTCACATGTGTCCCTAGCCAGGGTAATGGACTGTGCCCTCCCCCCTGCAACAGTACCAATATCCTATTGCTTGACCGTCTCTCATCAATTGCCATAAAACACTGTTCAGTACTAGTTCCTTTTTTAGTTTACAAGAATCACAGAGATGTGTACTTAGTTTAAAACCATTACAGTTTTTACAACAAAAACCACTGGCAGCTATTTGCTAAACAAAACAAAACAGTGTATCACTGAAAACAGATTTAGCATAAACAACAATAAACTCCTCTGCCTTTGAACCTCACATTTATTGAAACTGCATCTGGTAACCAAACGTGCTGCAACTCATAGTCAAAGCATGCAGTGATGCACTAATTAGCATCTATGTGAAGGGCACAGGAATTCAAAAAACAAATGTGCAACACATTTGCTAACAGCTTAGGCAGCCCACTCAGAACAGGTGTTAGTATTTTGGGGCCCCCCAGCAAATGTCAAGTTGGGGCCCCCTAAGCACTTCCAGTATAAGTATCATCCTGTAAAAGCTACACCTCCTAAGAAACCTTTTAGTTTGTGCTGCAAACATTTAGGAGTAGTACACACAGACAGACCTCAGCTACACGTTGTTACATTACAACAGGCCTATATACTACACTTTGTTGACCTGTCTAACAAAGGGACACTTACAGTTACTGGCATTTTGTTGCAACAATGATACATTACAACTATATACCCAGGTCTGGACTTAAATGAAATGATGACTAGGCCTACTGTTTCCACCCCCCCCCCCCACACCCTCCAGTCCTTTCCTCTGAACCCCCCCCCTCTTTTTGGGCTCCCATACCATGCACATTACTTTTTTCTTCCTTTTCTCACATTTTGCCTTACTCTCATTGTTTTGAAGAAGCCATAACTTTCTATATGCTCTGAAGTGCATGTTAAAGTTCTTTTTTTCTTTTTACACAACCTTTTCATCCAATAATGGCTTGAACACAAATTATTATTAAGGAAAGAAATTCACTGATGCTGTTCAGCTTTAGTTTTCTTTGAATCTTTTCAGCACTCCTTTCCTGACCAAGACAGCACAGTAATAACCATTTAGGAAATAACTCAATTAAGCTGGTGCCTCCAAAGGCATAGTGGTTATATATGTGACCTGGGATGCATTTTAGAGCATTTTCTCAGCATTTTACTCCAATGGTGGCCTAAACAAAAAACATGAAAAAGAAAAGAATTTCAAGTCTTCTTTTTTTCTTTCAAGGAAGACATACGTTGTGCCCAAGGCTTAATGTTCAAAGCTGACAAAACAGTAGCTCACAATAAACTAACAAGCCAGTTGTGGGAATACATAGGTCTTATCTGGAAATATTGCCTTCTTCCCTAACCCCCCACAAAAGACAGTCACTGCCTATACATCCCTCTGGTGTTGGACTAGCATGAAAGCAGAGGTTTAAATTGCCTTAGCCATATATTTCAAATGACTGCTGATATATGTATACATAGCATACTTCCTCACGCCTAACCCTCAAAGTGTGCCCCATGTATATGTCCCTGATGTGTGATTGTGAGAATGATTTCTGTAATATATTCTAATGTGTTGCTCTTAGACAGTACACCACCCTTACACAAGCTATAGTAACCTTCGTTTTGCACCTCTGAGGTCTGTGAGAAAAATAAATAAACAATAACCACATTGTCCTCAGCTCAATCACAAGCTATAATGACTTCATGTGCACACTTCAAAGGTTTGACTGTGATGAAAATTAAAGTTGTAATAACCACACACTCCCCAGACCCCCATAACCTACAGCAGCTTTCTGTACACACACGTTTGGGCAGGGCTGGTTTTAGAATGGGTATGGCTGAAACCAGAGGCTGTTATCAGCTTTATCCTATAAGGGTCATATCTCAGCATTGTTCAGGTTAAACAGCTTTCAACCAGCAATAGCTTTTGTGGGGGTCCCCACAGAGTCAAGGATGATTAAGGGAGCCCCCAGTATCGCTACCCCAAAACAAAACACGTGCAACATATAGCTCACAAAGCCAGTGGGCTGAACAGTCACAGCCCTTAAGGCTAAACCACACACCTGATACACTTGTAATAGGTGACTCTATCGTCAGGCACACTGACGTCCCGCTCACCAGGCTGAACAAGGAGAAGGTCATGGTGAGCTGCCTGTCGGGCGCTAGGATCTGCCACATAACACAAGCACTCAGGTCACTCCAAGGCAAGTACAAATATGACTCAATCATTGTCCATGCTGGAGTGAATGACCTGAGACGTACCTCCCTGGACTACATGAAAAGAGACATAGAGGAGCTCTCTGAGCATGTAGCCCAGGCCAGTATGACCCTGACCTTGAGTAGCATCTTACCCTCACCAAGAATGATGCCACAATATGAAGACAAGATGATCAATTTCAACAATTGGCTTAAGTATTGGTGTCATTCAAAGGGGATCCAATGCCTGTCAGCCTGGGATAACATGCTCGACAAGTCACGATGCTTCGCTAGGGACGGCTTGCACCTGTCACCCCTGGGCTTTCAGATATTGGCAAAGGCTCTTGCCACCCCCATAGTGCCTTTTTTAGGCAAGGCTCAAAAGACAAACCCACCTCCATAGGTATCACAAGGGATAAGAAACTAAGAGTAATGCTACTCAATGCCAGAAGTCTAAACCTCAAGATGCATGCACTCGAAACTCTCCTTAGCATGGAGGACATCGATATCTGTGCAGTAACAGAAACCTGGTTCAAGGCTCCCGTGAGCAGCCCAGCACTACCAGGTTATACCTCATACCATGTTTTTCGGCCCCAAAACTTGGACCGAACCACAAAAGGAGGGGGGGGGTATCAATATTCGTCAAAGATACCCACACCTCCAGGTTGGTGACATAGCACGAAGCATCAGAGACTATCCATGTGCAACTAACAGTGGGTAAAACTGCCTTCCAGTTTATAGCCTGCTACAGACCACCCTCCCAAACCCAGGAACCCCACTTGGCCTTCCTGAGAACACTGGAAAATATGAAGGTCTCTCCAAACACCATTATATTGGATGACTTCAACTACCCAAACATAGACTGAGAGCATTACTCTAGCTTCAACACCCTAGCCCAAAGGTTCCTAGAATTTATAAACTCAAATGCTATGGAACAACTTGTTACCACTCCCACAAGAGGGGAAAACATACTGGACCTGATCATCACCAACATGGGGACTCTATGCTCCAGACTAGAAGTGTATCGCTCACTGGTAAGATCAGACCATAAACTAATCACACTAGATATTCACATCCTGACCCCAGCCCCTGCCCAGAAAACCACAGTGAAAAACTTCTCTAAAGCAAATTTCACACTCCTCAAAACCAAGGTAGAATCCTTCAAAGCCCCTGGGCCTGTGGAAAATATGGTCCAGACCACAGAATCCTTTATAAATGCATTCTATGAACACCTTCAGGATTGCATGGATCATGCAATCCCAAACAAAACCAAGACCCAATCCTCCAAAGGCAGGCGTCCTGTCTGGTGGACCCCAGCCATAAACAAACTATACAATAGAAGGAGGAAGCTACTACATGATAGAGCAAAATCCCAAAAAGGGAAGGCATCTCTGATCAGTATTAGCAAAAAACTACAGGCACTCATAAAATCGTCTAAGATCAGCTTCGAGAGAAAAATTGCACAGGACACTAAGGATAATCACAAGGCTTTCTTTAGTTATGTTAGGAACCTGGGTGGGAATTCCTAGATATGCTCAGAATTAGTCCAAAATGACACAAAATACACCGAACCCACAGACATTGCCAACATCCTAGCTGACAGGTTCAGCGCAAACTTCTCCCCCCCTTCCCCACCAAAAGGGCAAATATCTATCCCAGTAGAGTGCTGCCCCCCTGACATCTCAGATGCTCAGGTAAGAGCTGCCCTCTCCAAAGCAAAAAACACAGCATCAATGGGACCAGATGGTGTCCCGGGCTGCATCCTACATGAACTCCAAGAAGAACTAAACCCAACCATAAAACTACTGTTCACTCTCAGCCTTACTACAGGATATGTACCCAAAGAGTGGCGTACAGCAACAGTGGTCCCTCTCCACAAAAGTGGTGCCTTAACGGATCCTGGAAACTATCGCCCCATAAGCCTGACTAGCATAGTCTGCAAAGCTATGGAAAAGATCATCATGGACCTCATAAATAAAGATATTGGGGACCTACAGACACTGGATCCTACCCAGTTCAGCTTTGTTAAGGGCAGATCCTGCCTCTTAAACCTGGTCAATTTCTTTAAAACAGTCACCAAGGCCATTGACGAGGGGAAGGTGGTCCACACAGCCTACCTGGACCTCACAAAAGCCTTCGATACAATACCCCACTTGGGCATTATAGATAGTAAATATAAACCCCTATGTCACTAGATGGGTTGCAAACTGGCTCAAGGACAGAACCCACATGGTTAGAATTGCTGGAGCCATGTCAGACTCCAAACCAGTTACAAGTGGCATCCCACAAGGCTCAGTCCTGGGACCTCTCTTGTTCGGTATATATTTCTCAGAGGTACAGGCCAACACGGAAGGACTGTGGCTGACCAAGTTCGCAGATGACTGCAAACTGGGTGCCATAATCAACTCTCCAGCCTACACGAGCATCCTACAAAAGGGCCTCATAGAAACAGACAACTGGTGCCAGAGCCATGGCCTCAAGCTAAACGCCAAAAAGTATATAGTCATCCCCTTCAGCAAAAACAAAGTGCCCACAAATTACCACATAGATGGTAATCCATTAAGTACGGAAGAAGTAATTAGGGACCTGGGGACCCAAGTTGATAGCAATCTCTCATTTGACAACCACATGGCCAAAGTGGTTAGAAAAACATTTTATATAGCCCACCTAATCATGAAGGGATTCACATCTAGATCAGGGGAGGTTATCGTGCCTCTTTACTCATCTCTCATCAGGCCCATAATTGAGTACAATGCCCCTTTTGGGATGTACCTTACCAGACACCTGCAGCAACTGGAAAGACCCCAAAAGTACCTCACCAAGAGGATCAAAGGGTTCAAACAGATGCCATATGCTGCCCGGTTAAATAAGCTCCAGCTCTACTCAGTGGCATACCGCCTGCTCAGAGGCGATCTGTGCCTGACGTATAAAGCCATGTCCAACCCGGAATTAATGGACATGCTGCACCTCAGATAATCCAAATCCCATTGAGCTATGCACTTGAGAGACTTGAACCTCAGCACTGAAATAAATAGGACATGCTGGAGAGACAGATTCATAACCCAGAGGCTCCCTTCACTCTGGAATAAAATCCCAGTCCAGGTTAGGCAGAGTCCCTCATTGACTCTCTTCAAGAGGAATCTTGATGAGTGGATGGGAGATCGTAGATTTACTCCGGGTATCACTTCTGTGTCACTGTTAGAGGCACAGTATACTAAACTCAAGAAAGGGCATAGCAAAATTCATTTTAAAATGGGTAGCGAAAGCCAAACACACTCTGGCTAGGCTTGTAAATGCCCTAGGGCAGATAGCCTAGTATGAACCTATGAACCTATGAACCAATCCATTTATACAGTCTGGTGAGTGTGGACCATGAGACTCCAAGAAGATCTAAGTGTCTGTATGTTCTGTGATATATCTTATGTCTTACTTTTGAAATATAATTACTTGTTAAGTACATTTTTTCCTGATACCCAGAAGAATAATGTTTGTGTCCTGGCATTATTGGGTGCGTGCAAAGACAAAAATCAGTGATAGTTTTTACACACACACAAGCATAAGCCATAGCAGTCCTAGTTTTGTAGTTATTTCAGCATATTGCAATGTATTGTGCAACACTGGTACTGCCACACCAGATCAGTGAATGCTGTTTAGCAGTCGTTAAACAGCAGCAGGGGTAAGTCACTTATTTGCCTCATTGAGGAGTAAGGCATACCTGTCTCTGTTCCCGATTTCAAAGACCTTCCCTGATTTTGTTCATACTTCTGCTTTCTCCTTCGCAAAAAAGTTTGATTTGCTCTTTAATCATTCAGGATTACAAACAGTCAATCAATCCAGATATCTGAGTTTTATACTTATTGTCCAAAAATACGTGCTCATGTAAAGGGTGTTATTTTACTAACTTTTTAAGTGCATTAGAGTAATATTTAAAATTTTGTCCTGATTCTGAGCCTTTATTCTATTATTTTTGGGATTGCACTAAATTCTTAAGCAATGGAATTGAGAGTTATACTATCTGGTGTTATGCTTGTATTTATAAAACTTCCTGAAAAAGAAAACTATTCCTGATGGTCAGAAGTATCAGCTCTTCTTAAAGTCCAAACTTTTCACTGAGATAAGTCACTCTGGGCTGCTGATCTCTCTAGCGCTTACCTTGCTCATGTTTATTATCAACTTCATCCTAACAGGGTTATATCACACCCCTGTCCAGGTTAAAGAGTGTAATTAGTAAATTAATACATTTTTTTCTTCCTCATTTTTCCCCAACCAGCAGCAGCTTTTGTGGGCCCCCCACACAGTCAAGAATGATTAAGGGGGGGGGGTCCTCATGCAGTCATGAGTAGAGCAGGGACCTAAAGCTGGCTATGTAGTTAGTTTTAGTGGAGAAAATGTCCAACAGCAGGATTAAACTAAGCCAGGGACACTATGTCAGTGGTAAATTATTTAATGGAATTCTGATGCCTGTTTCTTGACAAAACACTGTTACTACAACCAGAAATATCTTTGAATTTTAATGGAGGCATAAATAAGAGTTATTATTCATGTGGTTTATTAAGTATACAAGAATGCTGTACTAGCTTTTGTTGGTTTGACAGACATGTAACAAAATATCAGGATAAGATAACTTGCTGTGGTTGGGGGCACCCAGGGAACAGGGGGCCCCCAGCGACCACAGGGTTTGCTGGTGCCTAAAGCCGGCTTTGAGCCCACTGTATGCAAGGGTCCCTTTTCAGGAAGAGCCTAGGAATACTATCTAATGAAGTGATTTGGTGAGATTCACACAATGGACAAATGAAGAATGAGTAAATCAGGGTATTATATCAGATCATGGAAGGTTCAACTCGGCGAACCTCCATTCATCAAACCAGTATAGTGAACATTCACATCATGAATGTTTTACACAGGGGAATAGAATCATTTGACCAATATTGTGACCATCACGCACACCGCACTATGTCAAACTCACCCCCCTACCTATATATACAAACTCCGATATTGCACTACAGTGGAGAAAAGGGCAAATATCATGATGTTGGCCAACTAACTCCATCACCTATGTCAAACATTTTGTAAATGTTCACTTAAGTGAATGTTCGCTGTTTTCAGTTTGACAAACAGAGGTTTGCAGAGTTGAACCTCTGATTATAGGATATAGATAATGAAATCAGACCCTACATCACAGAAGCAGGTCATAGCCTTACTCATCTGTACTAAGTACTACATAGACTGCTGTAGCCCTGCATATTGAATTTCACACCCTTATGCCTGAAAAAAAAAAACATGATTAATTAAACTGTATTCACAGTTCAAATATTAACATTAAGCTTGTACCTTGCTGTCCAATTTCCCCAGTCAAATGATGAATACATTGTCAACAGTCAAAAAAACACAAGGAAGCCAAGGCTCATACCAAAGATCATGACTCATATTATGGTGCTCCTGTTTACACCATAATTTCTGTGGGTTACAGAAACCAAATATTTATGCACATACACAGCCAATTACAGCCACTTGCATGACTGTATACCTCAGATATCTGCTTGAGAGCAAGCAAATGAATACATTTACAAATTGACAAGAAATTTATTTCAACTTGCTGCTGTGAAAACCATACAGTGGAACCCATTGCAACCCCCTCAGCCCTTTCAACAGCTTGGCATAAATCAGAGAAAAAGACCAAACAATTAGGAGCAGATTTTAAACAGTTTTACTTACAATGTTGCTAGAATAAAAAAGATTTACATTAGCAAGCATTTTCTGAAGAATACAAAATCTAAAACTGATGCTATCATTGTTTAGTGACTGCAGTTCACAACACTTTGCCATAAAGCCACATATTTTACAATGAATGGACAAAAATACTTCTCAATTTCTTTGTTCAAGAATTTTGCACAGAGCCAAAAATAATGACTGGACAGAGACCCAAATTTTAAGACCCAAATTTTAAATGCTGTTTTCTTTTTATCTATTTGCTAACCTTTTCAGGATTTACCCAGGATCACTGTCTGAGTGACTTGAGCAAAAGCATATAGTAGGCAAATGGAAGAATGATTCAAACCCTCTGCTTTTGATTACAGGAAACAAGTTTCTTAATACCACAGAACTTTAAGCACCAGGCAACTGTAATTAACTTGAAATGCATTTTCTGAACAACAGCTATGAAACTCTAATGACTAGCATTATTAATGACTAGCATTATTGCCTGACTGTTATCCTCAGTGATTTACCAGAAAATGAAGAGGTTAAAGAAGGTCTGGCAGTTAATGTATTCTGTTAAAGCTCTAAGCTCTTAATGAGATGTATCCTTTATACAAGGGTACAGGGTGTGACACTCTCTGGCTACATTTGCCTACTGTGTGTCTGAGCAAGTCACTTCACCAGACTGTGTCCTGGGACTCTTTTCTGAGCATGAATAATCATACAGTAATATCTGAAATTGTTTTCTGTAATCCTGGAGGGACAGCAGGAACAGTGGAGAATCATCCTGGAGGGGAAGAAGCAGTTTTCTATAAGTCACCCTGGGGGTAACACTGGAGAATCATCCCTGGGAAATATTGGAGGGTGAACACACACACACACACACACACACACACACACACACACACACACACACACACACACACACACACACACACACGAGCAACCTGTCTTCTGCATGAATCTCCCATTCCATGAAAGTCTAGTGAAGTTGGATCAGCACAAAATTTCCCACTGAACAAACCTCCCACTGAAGTTATGCATGTGGGCTGAAGTACTGAAAAGACATACAGATATCCAGCTCAATGCCGAAAAGGCTGCTGACTGAAAAGGCATCACTTCTGGGCTGTTGGCGCTTTAGTGCTGAGGGTGACAAATCTGTGATTGTTTTTAAGGTACACAGCATTGGATTGTTTATTTTCAAGATTAGGCCCATCGCTATCCATCAACGGGCCCTAGATGGCAGGCAGGTCACCTTGAACTGGATCTGTCCTTGCTTACAACAACAAAGAATTAAAACATAGTTTCTTTTTAATGGTGCACTTGGTGTCCTGAAGGTAATTAAAGTAATAATTTTGGTGATTAAGTGCAGACTTGACAAGTAACTGTGCCTGAAATAGAGAAAGTAGTGAAGATGGCTGAAAAGATGGAAATGCTAATCGATTTAATGTGCATTGATAGAGGAATGTCTGTACATGACTGAGTAGATGGCAAGCCAGCAACGCAGTTCCCAAAGATGGCAATAGGGTGAATAATTTGAATGTTAAGATCATAACAAAAGCTGTGGGAGGAGTGAAGTTTGGAATGTGGTATATATTTGGCCTCCTGGATGGCTATATCAGGAAACTAGAACTTTGTGATCTTTATGTTACTGAGCTTTTATGGGATCAGCAACTTTCCATGATACCTACTCAGCAGCTGATGGTAGAAAAATATATAAAAATAATATGAAAAAATTTAGTAGTTAAATGAAATCTTTGAAATAAAGTTGCTTATCAATGGAAGATGGGACACAAGGAAAGAATATGAGACTGAATGGATTGTTTGAAGGAATAGAACAGTCAGATTTAATGGATTTTGTGAAAACCACTATGGTGTTATGCATAAGATTCAAAAGGTGATCAGTTTGCTTTGAACATCTGTACAAGAGGAGTCATATGGTAAACTGGGTAAACTTGCTACAGTTTGTGTCTACATATAGAAAAGAGCAAGACAGAACACTCAGGAATGACATTTACAGTCGCATTTTGAAGTGAAGTTGAAGTGGTGTGTGCAAATCATGAGTTTAAGTGCCTTTTGGAAGAGTCTGCAGTTCATGGATGAGGTTAGGGTTTATAAGTTAAAACATTAATGTCATACTTTTTTCCAACTGTGCCAAAAGTGTGTGTGTGTGTGTGTGTGTGTGTGTGTGTGTGTGTGTGTGTGTGTGTGTGTGTGTGTGTGTATATATATATATATATATATATATATATATATATATAGATATTTTTTTTTTTTTGCTGGAGGATGTCTTGACTTGCACTAGTTTCAACAATTGGACAGAAAAGTAAGAATGCATTGGGGCAAGTCACTTGATTAGAGATGGTATGACTAAGATCAATTAACCAACTTTGTATTAATGGACAGTGGTATGTCGTTATAAAATTGAAATTGAGTATTTCAGTAAGGTAACATTTCTGTTTATAATAAAGTGAAAGTGTGTGGAAGCTAGATTTAGGCTATTCTATACAAGAAGTGGTACTGAAGATTGAGCTACTTAATAAAAGCAAAAATTATTTAGTTTGGGGCTCCCATAAAGTTGTTAATTAAGATAGTAAATGTTGTGATGTCCTTAATTTATTTTTCATTACCAAGAGATTAAAATAACCTCTAAGGTGCATAAACTTCTGGGATACAGTTCTGATGCTTGGCTAGGGCCAAGTGGTTGTTAGCCTAGTATACATCTATGAATCTAAGAAACAATACACTTGACAGATACTCATAGCTGGGAGTTGGAAAGGATTATCCTAGAACTAAACTGGATTATTGATGTAAGGATGGAGATTAACAGAACAGAATATGAGGGTTCTATTTAAGTACTAGTTGCAGCTCCTCTGACTACATGAATGTTAAGCTGTTAGGATTTAGTATGACTAATATGTAACATCTAATTTAAGCGACATCGTGAAGACTTTAATATATATTATGATTTAGTTGTCCAAAAGTAGCATATATTAATCGCACCTGTGCATTTTATGGGTTGTAGTTTAGATACATGAATACATATAAGATACAATGTGCAGTAGGGTATCTTTTTTGAGTGGCTACAGGTTTCAGCAAATGCCAATTTATTTGGCTGACTGTAGTACTGATTTTGTTTAAGTCTTTGCAGAAGTCAAAGTTTAATAGCTTTTACCATTGATGGAATATTATGTTGATGAAAAACATATTGTTCTATTATTTTTTTTAAACAAACTGAAGGAATATTTAAAAATTGTCTGTGGGTATTGTATTTGGATTTGTGCAGAGTTCTGTCGCATTGATTATGAGGTACTATTGCTTCCTGTTGTTTGGAAAATGTGACTTCTTTACAAGTGATTTGACCATGGAGTTGCTATAGTTAAGTTTGGGCAGTGTGAGAGGCTTGTTCCCCTGCAAAAATACCTTGTTCTGTATTTTTGTGTATAGTTTTGTGTTTCATTTTTCAGTCTATTGACTATTTGCATTTTTTGGTCTTTTTTTTTCCAGTGTTTTGTGTTCACTGTTTTGGCCTTCACTACATGATATATGTTATGACATTTGAATGCATACTTTCAATGTTTCTCTTTATATACATTGCATGAAGTCTGCCATACTGTGACATTTAACAGGTGTGATTAAGTCTATCATGAGTAGATGAAAGTGCTTAACCTACGTTCTGTATAATAAAAGTGTGTATTTCAACAGCCCAAGCTCTTGCATGGATTTACGGGAAGAGATACTGTTCATGCAAGCAGCGTTTTAATTAATTTCTTGGTTGGACTGAGTTGACTGGCGCTGGTAGTTGTTGTGCTGTTTTAATTAGGTGTACAACAAGCATGTGTCCTAACAATGGGGTGTAAATTATAATGACAGCAGTATTACCAAAGAAAGATGAAACTGTGTTATATTGTTGTTATTATGATTTTGGTGGCTCTGGTTTTGAAGAATATATGTTTTGAATCCATTCTTTGAGGTTACTGAATGAATCCAATATACTGCTTCTTTTAACACATTTATTAGAAGTAGGGGTGTGAACAATGAGATATTAACCACAATGAGCTTAATATTGCAAAAAATATGAAACTGAATTACAGTATTGTTGTCAAGCATATAATACAGGCATCCTCTGTAAGATTAATATTATCAGATATACTGCTAGCATCAGTTATTCAACAGACGGCATGGTCATCTTTGATGCTAGAATATCAGAAGGCTATGGATTCTACAAGCCCAGGTGCTTGCATTAACCTCTATATTTACACTGCAGTGCAAAATAAGAGGATGCTTTGCTGCCAAATGTGCTGTCCTTTAGATAACATGTTAAACTGAGGTATTATAATACACCCTCTGCAAAACATAGTACACATATCACACACCAGTCTTTAATCAGTCAAGCCCCTAAGGCATAACACAAAAACAAACATCTTAGTTATAGGTGACTCAATTGTGAGGCGCACACATGTCCCTCTCACCAGGCTGGATAAGGAAAAAGGCATGGTCAGCTATCTGTCAGGTGCCAGGATCTGCCACATCACACACTCACTTAAGTCTCTCAACAACAGGCACTGTTATGAGTGTCATAATCCATATTGGTGTGAACGACTTGAGAACATCCCTCATTGGACTATATGAAGAGAGACATGACTGAGCTCTCTGATAATGTGCCTCAGGCAGGTATGTCCCTAGCCTTAAGCAGCATTTTACCTTCACCTAGGATGATACCTCAATACAAACAAAAAATGATTGACTTCAACCATTGTCTTAAGGTGATCCAGTATCTGTCAGCCTGGGATGACATGGTCAAAATACCTTGATGCTTTGCCAGAGATGGTCTTCATCTGTCACCCCTGAGATTTCGGTTACTGGCTAAGCCTCTTGCCACATCCATAGTGCCTTTTTAGGCAATGTTACAAAAACAAAATTCCCTATGTAAAAATGCCCTCTAAAACAATCTCAAGGTTATGCTGCTAAATACTAGGGGTCTAAACCAGAAATTGCACTCACTGGAAGCAGTCCTCACAGTGGAAGATGCTGACATTTGTGCAGTCACTGACACCTGGTTTAAGGCTGCGAAGAGCACCCCATCTCTACCAGGTTACATTTCCTTCCACATGTTCAGACCACAAACTGAAGGTGTGAGAACTAAAGAAGGTGGTGTATCAATATTCATTAAAGATAAATACACCTCTAGGTTGGTTAAACAGCACAATTTCCTTGAATTACTTCAGGTGCAATTGACTATAGGTACGACCCCTCTTCAGGTCATTGCCAGATGTAGGACCCCCTCCGTGAATCAGAACATTCACTCAGCCTTCATGGATCTACTAGAGTCAATCAAGATACTACCAAACATCCTGGGTTTGGGTGACTTTAGTTACCCATCCCTTGATTGGGTAAATTATACATGTTCTAACTGACTTGTCCAAAGGTTCCTGGACTTTGTGAACTCCAATGCCCTGGACCAGCTGGTTGACACCCACAAGGGGCTCAAACATACTGGATCTGGTGCTTGCCAACATTGGGGACTGCTGTACCACCCCCACTGTGTGGCCATCCCTGTTGAGATCTGACCACAAATCAGTCTCGTTAGAAGTAACTATAACACAAGACCCCCATGCTTAGCAACAACTACAGTAAAAAACTTCTTCAAGGCCAATTACAACTTCTTACATGACAGCATAAATAGCTTCATAGCCCCTCTCCCCACTGATGGAATAAACACCAATGCTGAGTTATACACCAATGCTTAATACGAGTACCTCTGAAATTGTATTGACTCTGCCATACCTGCCTGATGGACAACTGCCATTAATAGGCTATACAATAAGAGAAAGCAATTGCTGTCTAATAGTAGGAAGGAACAGTCTCAAAACTGGAAACACTCCCTCCTCAACTTAAACAAGCAAATAAGAATCCTAGTGAAGTCCTCCAAAGCTAATTCCAAATCCAAATTAGCTTCCTTAACTAAGGATAACCATAAGGCATTATTTAGTTACATCCATAACCTCAAAGGTAAGGCCCAGATTTGTGCTGAACTCATAGTTAATGATACTTACATATACAGAACCTGTGGATATAGCAAACCTACTGGCTGACAGGTTCAGTGAAAACTTCACTCCCCTGTACCCGCTACATATACCTAAAAGCATCCCTAATACCTATCCCCCACCTATTATCTCTGAGGAGTAGGTCTTAAATGCCCTCTCCAAGGCCAAAAACACAGCCTGTATGGGAGCAGACATCATCATCACCACCACCTTCAAAAAACACTGGAAAATCATCTCAACTCTTCCTGGCTATGTACCTGCTCTATAACCTAAGCGCTTCCTTCTCCTTATATTATAATTAAATTCCTATGGTTTTTACTACTAGTGACTGATGATACTTTCTCCATATTTATTATATTTTTTTTCTTTCATCGCTTGTTGATACTGGCACAATAATGCTGATTAATTTATCTCCGTTTTTACCACTCTGAATTCATCTGGCAACCAACTACATTCCTGCTTTTATGTATATATTCTGTATATGTTACTGTAATCAAACCAACTAAATCCCTGACTTATGTATATATTCTGTATATATGTATATATATATATATATATATATATATATATATATATATATATATATATATTACTGTAACCACTGTGTCTAACACTGTTTCCACTTCTGTACCAATTAATGCTTAATTTTTTTTTCTGCATCTATGTTCTTGGAGCTTTTCTCCCCGGGCGTCCACTGAAAATGGGCTCTTTTAGGCCCAGTGGACTTTCCTGGTAAACAAATGCAATAAACAAATAGAAAATAAATAAATTCTGGGCTGTGTTCTACATGGGTTAAAACAGGAATTAGCATCACCACTGGACACACTTTTCAATCACAGCAAAGGAAATAATATCAGAGCAAATTTCATAATCATTCCATAGCCTATGATATAGAAAATGTGTATGACTAGCTATACATATTTTCCAAAACATGAACATCCAGCACAAAAATTCCAGTCTGAATATTCCCCACTCTTATAATAAAACTTACATGATAAATCAGAAACTGAAACAGAAACATGAATTATATTCTATACTCCTAGTAGAAAATTTTCCAAAACCATTTAACATTCTCACATTCAAAGAATACATGTCCAGTGGTTTCTAATTGCCCACAAGCATATATTCCTGTCTTTTGTATATGTATACATTATCAAGCCTTTAACAGTTAACCTGTGAGGCCCCAGTCTCCTGAAGAAGTTGTTAATAAGCTGGTATTTCTTAGATAATATCTGAGTTATATTAAAAGTGTTTATCTAATTTTCCCTTCTGGGTTCATGTTAACATTTACTTAAACTGATCTTTACCCATTTTGCTGGACCTAAAGACATTAATTGCATACTCAAATCCAATTGTATTATTTTTGAACAAATATTTAATTTAATTATCAAGAAGCATCCATTTTAATATAATCTCTGATTTCCATCACAAATTACTTGATCATAATGCTCTCTGAAATATCTCTAATCTGTCTTTTCTGACTCTCAACAAAATATTCATAACTATAGCACAATATCTCAAAACTGGCTGAATCATTCGCAATCCTCTATCATCCTGTTCTTGATATAATATAGTTATCTTAATCAAATTTAATATAGTCTCCCAGATTCCAGTGGAAAAATGTACCAAAAAATTTAGTTTCTAACTTTTCAGGAAGCAATCACATTTCCAGTAAATAACTGACTAATGAATATATATAACCTTTTAATAACTGAGCTTTTTATCATAAGACATAAAAATGTTTAATATCATCCCACTCAACTGCATTTGTTTTATCTTTTTCCCTTTGCTGCAAGACAGTCTCTTCTCTTCCTCATCAAACTCAATTCCTAGACTGAAAAGTGTGTGTGTGTGTGTGTGTGTGTGTGTGTGTGTGTGTTTGTATAAAATGCCTTAGTTACAGTAGACAACAGCCTGAATCCTCTACACCAACTATCAGATTGTTAGCTTTAGTGCATTTTCAAGGAATTGTGAGTTTCAGTGCAATTTCAAGGAATTGTGAATTTCAGTACATTTTCAGGTAATTGTGAGCTTCAACAGAAGAGAAGTTTACTGCTGCTCATTCACAATATTGGTTTATACCTATCAATATTATTAGAGTATCTCCCCTTCTGCCCAGACTATAAGGCAGTTATCATCTACATATAAAAAAATAACTGGTAAGTTTAACTGTGATGACACTCCACCTCTGGGCCAGTAATCAAGGAGGCTCAATCCTCACTACTGGCACCTGTGGGAGATGTTCACTGGGATGATAACATGTACACACACAGTATTATCAGATGAAGCTCTCTGCATCATGTGCAATTTCCCATAAGAGCACACATAGACCACAGTCATTCTGGGGCTGGTTTCTCCCTCTTTTTCTAGATCCCCAATAAGACTCCAGTATAGGTTCCAAGTCAAGTCCTCCAATACTCTGTCCAGCCAGTGCTTCGTGTCCCTGCCTCAGTAGTTGACACATACACACACACACACACACACACACACACACACACACACACACACAGACACACTCTTAAAGATTTGTTTTATATATATACACACACACACACACACACACACACACACACACACACACACACACACACACACACACATACACACACACACCTACACACCTGGGAGAGGCTGGCACAGGTAGCTATTCTGTTCAGACTATAAGGCAGTTATCACTGCCACCAGAACCCTTCACCAGCTACGTTAAGGCCCTTAGCAAAGGGTGTCCAATTTTCCTGTGTAATATTAATATTAATACAAATGGTAGTTTGGCCAAGAGCAAGACTATTAGGAGTGGCCCACACAATGCCACCAAATAAATATACAAGTCCTTCCAAAACTTAAATATCTCTACAATGATCAGCCACAATGAAAGGTTTAAATATATTTAATAATAAATAATAAAAGAACAAGAAAATGTTAAGTATATATTCAAAGTGACATCAGAGTTCAAATTACAGGAAATATTTAAAATAGCATTGAAGGACAGGCGCGGTGTTGCAGCGATAGCATTGTTGCCTCACAGCAAGAGGTTCTCCCATTCGATTCTCAGCTAGTGTGCAGGGAGTGCCTTCTGTGTGGAGTCTGCATGTCCTCACCGCGGGTCGAGTGGCATTCCGAAAGATATGTGTGAATGGGTGTGCCTTCGTTGAAGGTTGAGCGTCGAGCTGGCAACTCGGCACCGTGAAAATCTACTGCCAATCATTAGCAGACTGGAGTTCCGCTGTGTTGACCCCTAACCGGGAAAAGCCGAAAGACAACAACATTGAAGGACAGGCTCAGACAAATAAAGAAAAACAATATCTCAGCTAAGCTTCACCATATTCTTGGCTGTATCTAAGAGAGTTACTATTCCCTACTTACATAATAGAGCAAGGCATATGATGTGGTGAATGGTTCTTCTTGTTGTCAGGCTCAAGACAGAATACAGAATGCTCTGTCTCACCAAGAGACTTCTCAAAATAATATCTAAACTATTACTTCTAAGATAGTTTGCATAATGACATCACTTTTGGTCATCTGACTTCTAGTTCAAATGCAACTCCCCGTTGCTGGAAGCTGGCAGGAGTTAGCACCTACCTGCAAAATCACACACACAGGTTTTTGCTCAGATCAGCAGTAGATGCTGGAAGTCATAAAACAATTTCATATCTCCATGCTTCCAGAGTAGTAATTAGTTCACCCCAAAGACAATACAGAAAGATTCATAGTACAGACTTTGTATCTCTGGCTGCACTGAAACGTGTGAGATACCATCTTTATGGCCTAGGCTATAACGTGATTTAATTTCAGATATTTTTTAAAGTTTGCTGGACTGAGGTTAACCTCCTGTCTGCCAGTTTTTGTCTGTTAAAACATATACATTTAAACAGTTACAGTAGTGCATGCACATTTCTGTTTTCTATCCAGCAGGGCACACTGTGGATACATTTCAAACACAAGCACTTTACAAATACTGTTTCAACACAAACTTTTGTGAAAATCAGTTTGATATACACATGACATACAGTTCTAATACATTTGTCACACAAGCATCTTGTATAAATCAAATTGATATTCACAAGTGACATATACTTATTTACAAAATTCCAGCTATTTCTTCTGGCAGTACCTGCTTTCATAACACCTCTCCCCCCTTTGAAGACTCAAGTTAGTTTTTCAAGTGCCCCTTGAGAAAGGTTGCTTGAGAGGGATGAGCATGTCTGGGAATACATTACCCCATACCCTGTCTTGACAGCCCAACTGCATTAGCATTGCTAATCCCACTGCATTGCTGCACTGTCATATCATATGCCTGCGACCCTAAGCTCCATCTTAGTAGCTTGGCATTTTGATGGCTGGCTCCCTATAACCACAGATCCTCCTCAGACTCCTCCTAACTTCTCCTGCAAATACTTAGCACAAGGGCCTCTCTATCATGTTAAGGTTTCATCATGTTAACATGGTACAGTTTGTGCCCTTGCTTCCTGCCTAGCAGTTCTACCATGTAGTTAACACCACTGACCTTACTTACCACTTTGTAGGGTCCCTCCCAAGCTGTCTGCAGTTTATTGAATTTAACAGGAATGAAAACCATAACCTGCTGTCCCACAGCATAATCTTTGGCTTGAGCATACCTGTCATACCAGACCTTTTTCTGCTGCTGGGCTTCTGCCAGCTTCTCCTGCTCCAAGCCCATGAGTTCCCTGTGCCTTGGCCTGCATTTTAGGACATATGCTACAAAAGAATCCTTGTGAGATTCACATTCACCCTCCCACTCATCATGAATCAAATATAGAGGCCCCTCACCCTATACTCATACAGCAACTCTAAAGTTGAGAAACCTGTGGATTCTTGGGGCACCTCTCGGTAAGTAAATAGCAGATGGAGCAAATATTTCTCTTAAACTGGTCTGCAAATGCCCATAGCATGGTCTTTAGTGTAGAGTTTAACCTCTCCACAGGACCATTAGTCTGGGGATGATGGGGGTGATCTTTAAGCGATTCACCCCACAGTGCTTCCGCAGGCAAGCCAGCAGGTCTGACATGAAATTGGCACCACTGTCAGTCAGTATTTCTCTTGGAAACTCTACCCTGCTGAAAATCTCTAACAAAGCATTTCCCACCTTTTCTGCCTCAATGAATGACAGGGCCAATACCTTAGTGTATCTGGTAGCATAATATACTACCACTAGGATATACTTCTTCCCTGTGGAACTTGGGGTACTCAGAGACCCCACAATATCCATAGCTACTCCATGAAATGGCTCCTCAATCACAGGCAGAGGCACCAAAGGAGCTTTGACCTTGTCTCTTGCCTTGCCTACTTTTTGGCACTGGTCACAGGTCCTGCAGTACCCTGTTACATCCCTTGCAATCCCAGGCCAATACAAGTTCTGCATAATACATCTCTTGGTATGCTTTATACCCATTTGACCTGCAAAGGGAATGTCTTGGATTATGGCTAGAAGTGACAGATGGTAGGCTGTGGACACTATTAACTGCTGTAGTCTCTCACACTCTAGCCCTCCCTCAGGGGTCCATTGTCTATACAGTGACTCTTTGTTCCAGTATACAGAATCCCTTTTTCCTTGAGAATCAGGTGTCTCCCTAGCTACTGTTATATTAATAAATAAATAACATTAAGAATTTACCTTATATGCCTTCAGGAACAGCACTTCAGGATGTGGAAACAGAATTTTTTATTTACAGTGCTGGGAGACAATCTTCATAGCAGTTGGTAAAATAGGTCTCTCTGAACAAAGGAAAACTGCATATTTTATACACTTTCTTATCAATTCATCCATGCAAAATAATGATGCAAAAAGAGTTCTGACTAATCAATGACTTTAAAAATGTTCTCATCCCTCATGATTCTCGCCTTGGACTTCATGTGAACACCTTCCTTTCCATGACCCACCTGCTTCAAGGGTATTGTTTTCTGACCTTGGATATTTCAAACTTTCCCTAGCAACAACACACTCCTAGCCTGGAGGAGCCAGGCTAACAAATTCCTTTTTATATTAGTTAACATGCCTCTGCTCCTACAACACTTACTTTTCCTTGTTACATATTAAAAGAATGCAGATGGGACACCGCATTAACTCCAGCTTATGAAGCTGTATTTTTCCACAGCCCTGCATACAAATTATATTTGGTTTTAACAATCATATTATAAAATCATTAATGAAATTGAAATTAATATACATTTTAATAAGCTGATCTTGCCCCGTAACAGTTTCCCCATTTGACACTATCAGTGTCATACAATACATGTAATTATATTCTTCTTTTTCTTAACTTGATAACATAAGCTTCAGCATCATAATAATCATCTATTAAATTAGTGCTTGCATCTGCTGGTATGTGCAGTGGAATTTTATGTGCAGGTGAGGTTAAGCATCTTGTAATTACAGTCTTCAAAACAGAAAATACTAAAATTATCACAAATATAATAAAAAGTACAATGACAATACCCTGGATTATGCTAATTCCCAAGTTACCAAAACTACTGCCCAGCCATCCAAAAAGTGTTCATTGTTTTGATGTGCTGTCCAAATCCTTGGCCCTTTGCTCCATGAAATTTGCCAGTTTTTTCTTTTTATCATGATAGTCACTAATATATGAACAGCAACAACTTCCTATGAGGGCACATGACCCCCCTTTTGCAGCAAGTATTATATCAAGTGCCAATCGATTCTGTAACACCACAGTTCACATTTCAGTCATTTCTTGATTTGCCATCCTGATGTGATGCAAAGTTTCATTGGCTACCTTCTGTAGAATTTGCGCAAGCATGGTGATTTCAAGCATTGTCCTTTGCACTCAATACCCAGGGTTAAAGACCAAAAATACTTCCTCTGCCCAGTGCATTGCTCATTTATTTATCAGTCTACCTGCTGATGGGTTTTTGAAATGCTGAATAGCAGGAGTAATATAGCCCACAAACCAACATCCAGACCAGTTTGTAGACAACCAGGGGTAGGCACAATCACCACAGCTGTAGTAATGGTCACTTATCATGCCCATGCCACACCTCCTGTCATAGCTTTTTAAGTGCAAAGAGACTAACATGTTGTCATGCCTGTGTCATTACGTTTGCTGATTCCTACTTGTATAGTCCCACTTCTGGCATAACATGTGTCTCCATAATGTGTGGTTGCAAGTTGAAGAGACACAACCTTTGAAAAATCAGGTATATTACGCCAGGTTAGACTGATGTTACTAAGGTCCTTTTCAAATGACACCTGTGATGCAAGGATGGGAATCATAAGAATCCCTGCCTTGGAATGATGAGGTAAATGTGAACATATCCAACAGTTTGTTATATTTAAATCTCAGGCATATTGCTGAAGAACCAGCAAGAAACTCTTTTCTCTCAATCAGTTTATAGAAGGAAACAGCAGCCAAAACAAAGCAAGGGTATCTGTTGTCACTGCATTCATCATGGACTGCTACTGAAGTTGACTACCTGACTGGGCATATGATTTATCTGTCGCACCTCAATCTCCCTCTGTTAGCTGCAGTGATTTGTCTGGGGTCCCCACATGGCAGGTCTTCTTGCAATGAGATGAATGGATCCAAGTTGGTAGTCCTGCACAGTGCACAGCAGTCAGGGTTGTTAATAGCACCTGAAAAGGACCTTTCCACCTCGGGCTGTGGCAATTCTTTCTCTGGAAAATTTTGACATAAACCCAGCACCCGGTTTCAGTTGATGACAGGGCTGGTCAGGAGGCATGGGTAGCACTGCTCCTACTGTTCAATGATATTGCTGCAAAACACAAATCAAGTTCTTACAGTAGGTAATCATGGCCTCATCTGACAAGGTTAAATTGGCATTTCCCATGGGAGGGGTAGCTGGAAGGGCCATGGGTCCCCCCCATTAATATTTCATATGGACTCAACTTCCTGGTGGCATTTAGTGAGGGCCTCATACTCATTAATGCTAAGGGGAGGGCTTCGGGCAACTTTAAGTGGGTTTCAGCACAAATCTTTGAAATTTTATTTCTAAGGGTCCTATTTACCCTTTCCACTGATCCAGATAACTGTGGATGGTTGGGACAGTGAAGAATCAACTTAGTATTTACTAAAGAATTATTAAAATGTGTTCCCTGGTCACCATTGATAGTACATGGTATACCGAATCTTGGTATGAAGTCATACATAAGTTTCTTGACAACTGTGACTGCATCAGCTTTGCGACATGGGTAAGCTTCCACCCATGCTGAGAACATACACACCACCACCAAAATAAATTGTAGATTATTAGTCCAAGGCATCTGAATGAAATCCAGATGCACATTAACAAAAGGTCCCCAGGGTGGTTGTAAACATGTAGTCTTAATGTTTGCATTTTTACTGACATTATACTCTTGGCATACACTACAGTGGTTTACATACAGAAGTATCAAAGAGGAGACATAAGGGACACACCAACTTATGGTGCTTTGATTAAATAAAGCTGTCTTACCTGCATGGGCCAGTAGATGATATGCCCTTACCAGGTAAGGTAGCAAAGAGACAGGCGCCACCAGTTGGCCATCCGAATGTCACCATCTGCCGTCAGGGGATTTTATACATCCATCCTTGAGCCACCTCTGAACTTCTCCCTGTGATGCTTCAGCTTGAAAGGCTGACAACTTTTCAAAATCAAACACATCATCACTGTTGTAGTTTGCTATTGTTAACATACACATATTTTTACAACAATCAACTACTGCTTGTTTAGCAGCTTGGTCTGCCACATTATTGCCCTTTGTTACAACATCTATACCTTTTGATATGCACAACATTTGAATACAGATAGCCTCTTAGGTAGCAAAAGTGCATCTAACAATGATTTTATGTACCCTGAATTTTTAATTTGATTTCCTGAAGAGGTCAAAGCCCCCCTGTCTTTTCAAAGTTGACCAAAAGCATGTACCACCCCAAAAGCATAACAGCTGTCTGTAAAAATATTGGCCACTTTGTCCTTGGCAAACTCACAGGTGTTTTTCAGATCCACTAATTCAGCTGTTTGAGCAGAGTGAACACCCTCTAATCTTTGTTGCAACAATATTGTCTCTTCGGGGCAGACAGCTATTCCCGCAGTCAATTGCCCTCTTTGATTTCTTCCACAGGAGGCATCTACAAACAAGTTCGGGTCAGCATTGGGTATAGGAGTGTCCTTTAAGTTCTTCCTAGGAAAAAGCAAATAGTTACATGAACACAATCATGCTTTTCGCCATCCTCAGCAGTAGGCAACAGAGATGCAGGATTTAGAAAGTGATAGCGGATCAGAGAACTAGATGGATCAGAAAGAAGCATAAGTTCATATTGTTAGACATGCAGTCGAGAGTGGTTGAATTTTCAATTTAAGCAAAAGAGATGATACAGAATGAGGTACAACTGCTGTGAGATCATGCTTGAGCACCAGCGATTGTGCAAGATTAACTATAATGGCAGCAGTGGCAACTGCCCTTAAACAAGGTGGAAAATTTTTTGCACTAGAATCAAGTACCATGCTAAAATAAGCTAATGGATGATAGCTGTCCCCATGTTTCTGTGCAAGTACTCCTTGAGCAGATCCATTTCTTTCATGACAGGATAAAATAAAAGTCTTATCAGACAGAACCCACACTGTGAAAGTAGCGGATTCCAAATCCGACATCAGACCAGTGACAAGTGGAGTACCACAGGGTTCAGTCCTGGGTCCTCTCCTGTTTGGTATCTACTTCTCTGAAGTGCAAGCCAACACAGAAGGTCTTTGGCTAACAAAGTTTGCAGATGACTGCAAACTAGGAGCCATAATCGAAACTCCTAACGATGTGGACAAACTACAAAAGGGCCTCACTGAGACAGATACCTGGTGTCAAAGCCATGGCCTGAAGCTCAATGCCAAAAAGTGTATTGTCATCCCCTTTGGTAAAAACTCTGTAACTCTGTACCCATGAACTACCACATAGCTGGTAGTCTACTTAATGCCGAAAATGTGATAAGAGACCTTGGGACACAAGTGGACAGTAGTCTCTCCTTTGATAATCACATCACCACAGTGGTCAGGAAATCCTTCTACGTGGCTCACCTCATCACAAAAGGATTCTCATCCAGAAAAAAAGAGGTCATTGTTCCCCTCTACTCATCACTCATTAGACCCATTATAGAGTACAACGCCCCTTTTGGTATGTACCTCACAAGACATCTACAACAACTGGAAAGACCACAGAAATACCTCACAAAGAGGATTTCTGGCCTCAAACAGATGCCCTATGCAGACCGTCTCAAAAAACTACAGCTTTACTCCATCGCATATCGCCTACTCAGGGGCGATCTCTGCCTAACATACAAAGCTATGTCAAACCCAGAGCTGTTGGACATGCTCCACTTAAAGAAATCCCAATCCCTCCGAGCTACATGCTCTAGGGACCTTAACCTTGTCACCACAATAAACAGAACATGCTGGAGGGATAGATTCCTGTCCCAGAGATTTCCCATACTCTGGAACAGACTACCTATCTATGTCAAACAGAGCTCCTCATTAGCACTCTTCAAGAAAAATCTTGATGATTGGATGGGAAATGGGAAATTCACCCTGGTGATCAACTCTGTGGCTCTGCTCGACAGGGGCACAGGAAAACAATTTTCTTGGGTGGCGAAAGCCAGGGTACATTTTTTTGGCTAGGCTTGTATGGGCCCTAAGGCCGATAGCCTAGTACCTACCTCTGAACCTATGAACCTATAATCTAGTAACCCTAAAGCTGGGTCAGTAGCTAAAACTTGTTTCAAATTCTGAAATGAATTTTCCTCTTCACTATTCCAAAAGAGAAGCTCTGGTGTATCCCGCTTTAAAAGATTTGTCAAAGGTTTGACAATTTCTGCGTAGTTACGGACCCACTGTCTGCATTATCCTGTCATACCTAGGAAAGATCTAAGCTGTCGCTTAGTAGTTCGACATGGGGCCTTAGATATTGTGTCAATATGAGTTGGTAACACCTGGCTGCTACCCTGAGATATTAAATGACCCAGATAACGTACCTGAGGTGACCACAATTGCAGTATTTCTCTAGAGATCTTGTGTCCCTTTTCTGCAAGGATAGTCAGAAGATGCAAGGTATCCTGCTGACATTGCTGAAAGGAGTTTGATGCAATTAGTAAATCATCTGCATATTGTACTAGCACAGACCCACCCAGAAATGTCATAATCTTGAAATCTTTTTTCTGAATTTGAGAAAATAATGAAGGAGATTCAGTACATGCTTGTGGCAACCTTGCCCAGTTATATTGCTGTACCTGATAAGTAAAACAAACAGAAACTGACTCTCAGGGTGAATAGGTATAGAAAAGAATGCTGAACATAAATCTATTACAGAAAAGTTACTAGCTGTAGGTGGTATGAAACTCAATATTGTTGCTGGATTTGGAACAACAGGAAACATAGGCAATACTGCATTATTTACAGCCCTTAAGTCTTGTACAGACCCTGTACAGTCCCTTGGATATTTCAAACTTTTCCTAGCAGCAACACACTCCTAGCCTGGAGGAGTCAGGCTAACAAATTCCTTTTTATATTAGTTAATATGCCTCTAACATGCCTCTGCTCCTACAACACATACTTTTCCTTGTTACATATTAAAAGAATGCAGTTGGGACACAGCAGTAACTACAGCTTACAAAGCTGTATTTTCCAGAGCCTTGCATACAAATTATATTTGTTTTTTAATAATCATATTATAAAATCATTAATGAAACTGAAATTAATATACATTTTAGTAAGCTGATCTTGTCCCATAACACTACCTCCCCCAAGCCTTGTAATGTAGGGTCTGAGAGCTGAGCCTGTCTCAAGTCTCTCTTTTTGTAACCCTTCCCAGCGCCCTTTCCACAGGAAGTCTGGTATCCTCTGACAGCTGTGCCTCACTGTCAGCCTGGGTACTACTACTCACCTCTGCTCTTGCAGTCACTCTGTCCAAGGGAACATCAGTACCCACCAGCAGCTGTGTCTCATCTTCAGTTTCACTGCTACAGAGTAGCTCCCTCCCTGAAATGGCCACCTCACAAGTCCTGACTTCAAGTGTGCAGTCCGTCTGGGTCCCCCCCAGGCTACCAGACCCACATGCTTGTCTCCAAGACTGACTGCGTGTAACTGCATACATACAAGGTACTGTATTATCAAAATCATTCCTTGTCAAGACGTCTGCAGGGATATCCTCAAACACACTGAATTACATGCTTCCTTTTCCACCCTCCCAGTTCAAGGTGAACCCTAGCCAAAGGTATTTGGAATGGCATCCCTCTTAAAGCTCTGACTGGAATAGACTGCCCAAGCAAGTAGTGCTCCTCTTTAACCATTGCAGGCATCACAATGGTTAGATCAGAGGCTGTGTCTCTCTCAGTAGTGGCCTGTTACCCATCTACTAAGATAGGATATAACCTCTTGTGGTAGTTTGGTACCCTTGTTGTCTCTAGACAACTTACCACTGGCATTCGGTTATTCCCACTTGCTGGCTCCCCCACCTTTTGTTTCCCACATTGCCTCTGTGGACATCTATATGCTACATGGCCTCACTGGTTAGATTTAAAACATTTAGCCCTTGATCTTGGCCATGTACCTGAACTAGTGGCTTCCCCTGTTACTGGCAGACTCTGTTGGGGCAGTTTAGGCTGCCCACCATGGGTTCCCTTATACCCATGTGCAGTACTGGGTATCCCTTTCTGGTGCAGTGTTGCCCTGCTTGCTATGTACAGGTCTCCTTTTTTCCCCAACTCATCTGTGGTGTTGCATTCCTTAACTGCCAATCAGATTCTTAAGTCCTCAGGCAAAGTGCTAAGGCCTTGTTACCTCGCCGAAAAGTCTGCCAGCCCTAAAAGTGGTGACCTGTCACTCATTCACCCACCTATGAAAATAAGTGTTTAACTCAGCAATATAGTCAAACACACTTTCATCCCCCTTGTGTCTCTGCTCATGAAACTTTTTTCTCTAAGCTTCAGGTGTTAACTTAAAGCATTGCAATAAACAATTTTTAACTGTATTATATTTTAAGCAATAGGTATTAGACAATTTAGGAACAGCAGTTACAGCTTTACCGTGGAGTAAGGGGGTTAGGAACTGTACCCAGAGCCCTCAATCAACATTATACTGTTTGCATACTCTTTCAAACATATGAATAAAACTATCAAAATTACCACCTTCTTGGTACTGAGCAATATGTTTACTGACCTTTATTCCTTCTAGGGTACAGTTACTTCCCTGTTACATCCATGACCCTGGCAAAGAGTCAGCATTTCCTTTTCATGTTGCCTGTGCCTCTCATTTTCTTCAGCTTCCAGACATCTCAGTCTCTCTAGTGATTCTAATTCCATCTGTTTTTCCTTTTCTTCAGCATCCAAATGCTGCAGTCCCTCTGCTGATTCTAGTTCCAAATGTTTGGCTTCCAGTTCAAGTCTCTTTAACTCCAGATGGATTTTTAAATCCTCTGAGGAAGAGTTGAACTGTCCATTTTCTGAGAGTTGTACAGCCCCAAGGCCAGTCTGGTTGTTTTTCTGGTTGCTGGTCTGTGATGCAGCTTTGACTAAGGCTGCAGCCATTTCCCCTTTAGTCAGGTTGGCATGCATCAGTCCTTTGGCTTGGCACATCTCAGCCAACTGGCTCCTTGTCTGCTTGCCATAATCCTCTGCTGACATCCTTGCCTGCTCTCCCTGACTAAGCTAACAAAAAATAAATAAAATTATTGTGATATGAAACTCTGAATGTCTACCATCTGGCTGCTTGAGAGTACTAACACCTTCTTTAGTGACCACTGTGTACAGGCTACAGGAGTTCAATAGCCACACCACTGAATCCCAATATGTGATGTGGATATCCCACCACTGCCAACCAATATGTGAATGAGGGATGTTCACTGGGAGGATAACAGGTACGCACACAGTGTTTCCAGATGCAGCTCTCTGCATCAAGTGCAATTTAACTTAAGAGCACACAGAGACCACAGTCAGTCTGGAGCTGGTTTCGCTCTCTTTCTCCAGATCCCCAGAAAGACTATCCAGTGACACAGCAATAGAGTTGAGTTCTTAGCCAGGATTCCAAGCCAAGTCCTCCAATAATCTCGCTGTACAACCAGTGCTTTGTGTCCCTGCCCAAGTAGCTGACACACACACATTCTTGGAGATTTGTTTTACACACACACACACACACACACACACACACACACACACACACACACACACACACACACACACACACCTGGGAAAGGCTGACACAGGTTTACTAGCTATGCCCCTTCTGCCCAGACTATAAAGTAGTTATCACTGCCACCAGAACTCCTCACCAGCTACATTAAGGCCCTTAACAAAGGGTATCCAATTTTACTGTGTAATATTAATATTAATACAAATGGTAGTTTGACCAAGAGCAAGGCTATTAGGAGTGGCCCACATAGCGTCACCAAATAAATATGCAAGTACTCCCAAAACTTATATATCTCTACAATGATCAGCCACAATGAAAGGTTTAAATATATTTAATAATAAATAATAAAAGAACAAGAAAATACTAAGTATATATTCACAGTGACATCAGAGTTCAGATCACAGGAAATATTTAAATTAACACTGAAGGACAGGCTCAGACAAATAAAGAAAAACAATATCTAAGCTAAGCTTCACTATATTCCTGACTGTATCTAAGAGAGTTACTATTCCCTACTTACTTAATAGAGTAAGGCATATGATGTGGTGAATGGTTCTTCTTGTTGTCAGGCCCAAGAAAGAATACAGAATGCTCTGTCTCACCAAGAGACTTCTCAAAATAATATCTAAAGTATTACTTCTAAGATAGCTTGCAGAATTACATCACTTCTGGTCATCTGACGTCTAGTTCCAATGCAACTCCCCATGCACCTACCTGTGAAAATACACACACAAGGGTTTTTGCTCAGATCCACGGCAGGTGCTGGAAGTCATAAAACAATTTCATACCTCCTTGCTTCCAGAGTACTAATTAGTTCACCCCAAAGACAATACAGAAATTTTCTTAGTACAGACTTTGTGTCTCTGGCTGCATTGAAACCCATGAGAAAGCATCTTTATGGCCTAACATATAAAGTGATTTAATTTCAGATATTTTTTAAAGTTTACTGGACCGAGGTTAACCTCCTGTCTGCCAGTTTTCTCTGTTAAAACATATGCATTTAAACAGTTACAATAGTGCATGTACATTTCAGTTCTCTATCCAGTAAGGCACACCGTGGATGCATTTCAAACACAAGCACTTTACAAATACCTTTTCAGCACAAACATCTGTAGAAATCAGTCTGATATACACATGACATACAATTATAATACATTTGTAACACCAGCATCTTATATGACATACAGTTCTAATACATTTATAACACAAACGTCTTGTGTAAATCAGTTTGATATTCACAAATGACATATACTTATTTACAACATTCCAGCTAGCTATGTTGGCAGTGCCTCCTTTCATCACATTAACATAGAAATATGTGTTATGCTTTGTTTTGCACAATGTACCATGTACAACATACAAAGTCCAAACAATTAAGTGCTCAAGGGAGAATACCTCTCTTCACATTTACTTTCTTTTCAACATACACATTAACTGTTGTATTAATAAAAGAATGACCATGGATTTTAATCAATATCACTGTTTTTTACCAAATCCCAATAATTTTAATATATTTAACAGTTGCTTATGAGATACTGAATGATATGCTTTGTTCTCCAATTTCCATAACAATTCCACATTGTCTCATTAGATCCTTAACCATCCACAATGCACCTAACTCTCTGAAACCACCTACTGTTCTTGAACTAACCCTGGCAACTAATTAGATGAACTCACTATCAACCTGTCATCACTATTCAGCAGACAAATTGTTCCCAAATAATTTCAACATAATGTATCTTTTTCTTTCCATATTAATGTTAATACATAACCTTAACACCAGTGATACATAATTAGATTTACACTTCCATAACCAATTCTTTAAAAAAACAAAAGTTGCTTATAGTAATAGTCTTCTGAGTTCATGTAATAAAATTACTACTTATATCCTCACCCGGAAGATAATTAAATTTCATACATTTAAGAGCGATGTTTAATTCTGGCATTGTAAATATTTTCTCTACTTTATGAGCATTCAACTTGCAACTGCAAGGATCTAAATTGACACCACTATTTCATCTTCCTTCATTCTGAATTTCATTCTGAAACATAATTCCACCTGCTGAATTACATCCAAAATCTCAATAATATATTGTCCCGTATCTGTTAAAAATGTTAAAAAAGCATGAATGCCTATCTTCTTATTGTTAATACCAGATGGCAGCATCTCTTCAGATCTCTCACATTTCTAGAATTTTATCTAGGATAACCACTGCTATACTTAACCTTTACTAAACCTCTTCAATTCCTCTTCAATAGATTGAGCATCATTATCATGACATTTTAGAGCTTACATATGCCGATTTGTAAATAACTTATAATTTCCTTGGTCACTATGCTTTGCCCTTATGCATCCTCCATTTTTATTACAATATTAATTTTAATTTTAACCATACTCTCACTTCATCTAACATTTATAAGCAAATTCCAAACCTGCACAATGCCTTCATACTCTGTCTAAATATGATTTAATGTTATACTTATGAAATACATACTCATTCATATTTAACAAGCTAGATATTTTTTGTTGACATGACTCACTAGCCTGTAGGTACAGTAAAAAGGCTTTATAATCAGAAAAATGATTGCCTAAAATACCTCTGCTTCAAAGAAGGGTGTTCTAGAAAAAAACACATTTGATCCTAGCTACTAAATAATCTCAGTAATATTTTATTTTTAACATTCAATATCATAGAACAAAAGCCCCCTGCCCATAAAGCAATTTTGTATGTAACCAGATTTATGTTTCCCACAACTGTTTTTATTTACATGAATTTGTACACACTTATACATTAATAATTATGCACCACTTGTAACCTTCATATATCATATCTATAATGAATGTTCTACCTGATACCATAATGTTAACATGTAGCGCCTTTATTTTCTGATTTACTATAAATGTAGCTGCTACAGAACATGCCTCTGTAGTAAATGCGTGCAAACTTCTTCCCCCATAAAAAGTATCCAAACATAATGGTTCAGTTTCTATATCTTTTCTAACATCTCTAAAAAGGTATACAACACCGTTCAGATAACTTACCAGCATTACATTTCAGCACTTATGAAGATCTGAAATCCACCTGTTAGCACTATATGATAAAACTCTCATGTTTTGTTTTTATCTCTTTCCTAAAATCTTCTTTTTCTTTTCCACTTACCAGTATTATTTTTGGGTCTATATTATGTGATCGAAAAATGTGTTCATTGAACATGTTTTTATTGACACATAAACAGAGAAAGTATTAATATCCAAACAGCCACTTCAGTGCATTTTATCCCAAGGGAATAAGTCGCTTGGCCAAACAAAAACAAAGCAAACTTTCAAACCCTATAAAGTGTGTGGGGGGGAGGGTTGCCCCTCTGGTGTGAGAGGCTACACCCCCATCCTCCCTAACTAAATATACCAACTCCGAGATCACACTACAGTGGGGAAAAGGGAAAATCCCCCATGATAGACAAATATTTTTTTCCACTGGGAAAAAAATTTTCTGAAGTGGCCATTCAGAGATTAGTGTTTTCACTGCTTATGTGTCAGTGAAAACATGTTCGATGAGCACGTTTTTCGATCACATAATATAGGCTCTTATTTTTAGAATTACACCATGACTAGCACACTCAGTTTCTTTACTGTCCTCTTTGGTATCCATAGGTAATACAGAAAAAGAATTAGACGTCATAACAGAGGTTACCAGTTTACTCTCCTTCACCTTGGGCTTACTAGTGTCATCCTTAGAAAACTCTACACTATCTGGTTCCAGCTCTAGTTTTATCACCATTATCCTTTTTTTCCGCAATTATATTGTTATTTGGACAAGCCATCCAAAAATGATCTTTACTTCTACAATCAGAGCACATTTTTATACACTTGCTTATAGTGACTACTCTGGCCATAATCCTCAGACATCAGATCAGGGCAGTTATAAATAAAATGCCCCATTTTTCCACACTGAAGAGAACATTTTGGATGAACAGCATATCTTAAAACAATAGCTGCTTTGCATAAAAAAAGAAAATTGAGTATCAGTATATTTTAAATGTGCCTCACTTACATGCAAAATCCCTCAACTCAATCCATTTTTAATATTGATTAATTAAAGTACTGTATCACAACATTTTTTTTAAATAGTCTGATGTCTTATTCTTGCAAAATGGTATTTCTGGACATCAACTATGTTTTGCATGTGTTATTAAGATGTAAATCATAAAATGAAAAGTCTGATCATGGGGTGACCTTTTAGTATTTATTATAATAAATTGGAAGACAGATTCAGCTTTAACCAGACATCACAAATTGTCTCCATGGAAACGTGCACTAAAGTTCTTACCTGAGGGATAGTAATCTCATGCAGATTTAATACCTTGTTGCAAAGACAGTTCCAGTCCATTGGGTCCCCCATACACACACACGTATAATGAAATCACAGTAAGAATGTGGATGATCTAAACTACTAGTGTTATTCATTCTGTGTGTTCCTCTCTTTCTTCTTTGCTGCTACTCACTGTATCCACAAATGGTTTGCTGATCTGAAATTCTGGGTAAAATAACTTCTGATTCATGAGCCTCCCTCTGATGTTAAAAATCATTCTCAGGTAACAAAATGCCCTCGCTTTATAAACGAGCAGTAGAAGCACCAAGCTGCAATGCTAGATCCACCTCCAATAAATTCAAGCCAATTTCAAATTCTTCAGTTATATTTTACCACAATGTTTCATCATCAGTGGCTGCAGTGACTTGTTTGGTTAGTAGAATCATTTGTGGAATACTTATCCTACTCAGCCCTGATGTGGTCACAATAAATCATCAATCTGTCCAGTACCACCACTGCTACTAGACTTACTAACTGATATTTTGTTGTGTGTCCACCCAACCTTTTTTCCTAATTGTGCCTGAGTTTCCTCTTATTAATTCTTATAATTATCATCCCCCGGATTTACAAAGCCGTTTATAGCATGCTGGATGAGTCTAAGAGCTATTTTCGGCAATATGGCCGACGTGCGATCCAGGAACGAGTTCCCGGGAAGTGCACGTGAGCTCTCAGACTAATCCTGTGTGGACTGAGCTCCTGTATGCAAATTGCCCTCATTTGCAGGTGGAAACCATGCAAATGAGGGTAATATACAATCCAGGATGCCAGCAGCTGTCCGTACAGGACAAGTGTAGTGTGCAGAAATGTACTCGGTTAGTAACTGAGTACATTTCTGCAAACTACAAACCGGAGCTATGACAGCTCCAAATAAAGGCTGCATGTCATTGATGAAGCATGCCAATGGCCAAGTAGAAGGCCATTGGCATTGCAAAATGTGTAAAAAATAAAAAAAAAACAACTTTTATTTTTTTTTGCCGATCTTGCCTGTTTAAGCATAGGGCAGCAGCACGCAAATGGGATCGGGGGGGGGGATAATAAAACAAACCTAAAATAAGCATTCTAACTAAAAGCAGTATTCTGCCATGCAAGTCAATGGCAGGCATAAAACAACCTGGACAGTGAGTAATGGTTGCTAAGGGGGGAGGCACAGTGTGGGACATGTAACTATGCATTAGCAGGCAATCCTATGCAAATGTGGGGAAGGATAGTGAATCCCAGATTTTCCCAGGGTGTGAGGCAGGTCCCAAGAGTGTAAGAGTATAAATAGCTGGGTGCAAGACTAGGATACAGGTGACATCATGGGGGTGTGTGTCAGGCATACTGTAAGTGGATTGGAGCCCTGTGGCTCGGGATTGCTCCTAGCTTAGCACAGCTAAGCTAGGGGTGTGGCTAAACCTGCCTAGCACTCCTTACAAAGTGTAAGCGGGTGTGCACACCGCACACTGGGTTTTACAGGAAGAAAAAGGAAGTTAAACCAGGAAATAGCAGCTCTGTGCACATTTGAGCACTCCGTTTGCACGGCGCTCCACGGGCTTAAACAGGGAGGCAATGGGAAGGGAAAACAGCAGTAGGAAGGTAATCAAGGAGAACTAGCTTAGCTGACAGGTGAAATGTATCAGAATCAGCCAATTGCACAGGCTGCAGACTAGCGCAGACCAGCACACCATTATAAACTATGCAAACACCGTTCCCTTGTTTTTTTCCCCAAAAACTCTGCACCACCAGTGTATACAAACAGGGAAATTTTAAAAAATGAAAGCAAGAGAAAAAATGTTAGGGGCTGCTTTTACTATCATAAACCAGCATGTGTAAGAGGCTGAGGGTGGTGAGGATGTGAATGCTGCTGAGCAACCCACAATGAGGAGACAGAGAAGAGTGTGCAGACCCAGGGTAACCTACCAAGGGCTACATGAGCTGGAGATAATGGAGTGCTATAGGGTGGACAGGGACCTCCTACAGCAAACTGTTGAGCTGTGCCGGCCACACCTCACACACAGAACTAACAGAGGGGAACCCCTCCCAGTGGATACCAAGGTATGTGCAGGCCTAAGAATACTAGCTACAGGTACCTTCCAAAGGCCAACTTGGGATATTATGGGGATTTTACAGGCATCAGCATCCAGGGTACTCCACCAGTTCCTGGATGCCATGTCAGCCCATGTCGGTGAGCATGTATATTTGCCCATCACCCATGAGGTGTTGGCCAGCAATATGCATCTCTTCCACCAAATAGCAGAATACCCTGAGGTAGTGTTTGCAGTAGACTGCATGCACATATGCATTAAAGCACCACCTGGTGAGAGGGACAGGGTCTACATCAACCGCAAGGGCTTCTCCTTCATCAACTGCCAGGTCATGTGCGATGTCCAGGGCATAATAATGAATGTGTGTGCTGGCTGCCCTGGAAGCTACCACGATTCCCACATCTGGCATCTGACACAGCTGTACAGACATTTGCCAATAGGGACATCCCACATGGTCACCTAGTGGGGGATGCTGGATATGCACTGGAGCCATGGCTGATGACACCCATCAGAAATGCACACACACCCGAACAAGAACTCCATAATGAGACACACGCACAAACACGAATCATAATAGAGCATGTGTTTGGAATGCTCAAGTCACGGTTCTGGTGCCTGTACACATCTGGTGGAGTCTTGCAGTACTGGCCAACTACATGTACCCAAATTGTCCTTGTATGTGCCATGCTGCACAACATGATCCTGCGGAAACAGCTGCAGCAGGAACAGCATGGGGCAGGGCCACACAGACCCCCACCATTGCCAAGGCCTGCACAGGCATAGAGTGACTCGGAGGAGGAACAACCTGAGCCTGCCCCAGTAGGCAGAAGGAGGCATGCCCAGTATGCCCTGGCCTTGGCAAAGAGGCAACGCATAGCACATGCACTAACATAGGTCTGTATCATAAACATGAATGCTTACCTTATCGAATCCCTAAACGTTGACCCATCCTCATCGAACCAAAACAACATCAAAAGCCCTAAACTGCGAAATTCAAAACATCAAACTATTATACTTGTCCCACCCCACCACCTGCTACATACTACCTACACAAACAAACTAAATAAACCACATACATACACTAACCAAATCCCTACATCTAACCCTAAACTAAACCCTACTTCTAACCCTAAACTAAACCCTACTTCTAACCCTACACTATATCTTACATATACCACCAAGTATGCACTAAACTTAACCTGCACCCTAACCCTAAGGTCTGTAACTATCGCACACTTACCTTACAGAGCTATACCGCAGAAGGCCAACCATGATGATTCGATGTTTCTGGTTTCGTTCTTCTGGACATTCGATGATTTCGCATTTTGATAAGGACAGGTCAACATTTGCGGATTCGATAAGGTAAGCGTTCGACTTACTAATAGGGAACCACTGACACAGTAGGGACCCAGGGAATGATACCTCTCTCTGACTCGCACATACAGTAAAAGGGATGCCAAACATGACACTGCCTGTGCTCAACTATGTATAGGGAGTGTACTATGTGCATCCGACATAGGCAGCCCTGCAGCACCACCCTCAATACTGGGAATCCCACAAGGTAAGTGACTCGCACATGCCAGTTGGGGGGTCACATTCCCAACAACAGTTACAGCCAGCAGGATAGGTGTAGACAAACACAAACAAGTGCTGTACTATGGCCTCTGAATGTGCCCTATGGGTAACCCCTCTCCCAGGCCTACACAGACAGACTACAGCAGGCCAGGCAGTTGGATGTAAGCTGTGAAGACTAGGAAGTCAGAAACTAATGTGTAGGTATGTAAAGCTAAGATCTGTAGTACACTGGTATGCCTCTAGCCAGCACGATAGGTAAGACTACAGACTGAAATGGAGTACCCGACATACCAGTACAGTCCTAGCAAATGTGTAAAAGTGTCAGGTGTGCCCCCCATCCTGCATACACTTATAGTAACAGTCAGGTGTGACCCCCCACTCCTGTGTAGAAATGTAGAAACAGTCAGGTGCCCCCCCCCCCATGCAGAAATGTAGCAACAGTCAATGCCTAATGACCAATGTATTACCCTGCAGACACAGCATGCTACCTGTCGGTGTACAACACAAAGGTCAGCACCACAGTACAAACTACCTGGACTTGATCCACACATGCAGTATAGATGGCCATACTGGGCATGCTCACACACTTGAATGAAGGCACTGTCAGTCAACAATATACTGAAAGGTCATACTGGGCATGCTCACACACTTAAACACATGAAAGTCATGTCTGCAAACACCAGTGGACCAGACATACCTGACAGTCGCAGTTCTTAGTTCAGACACATGTCAGAATGCACCACTCATGCCTTTCACACACAGTGGATAGGAATAATGACATATATGTAAGGACAAAACACTATAATAAGCCAAAGGTAGATGGACATAGATGTGTGGAAGAGGGTGACCGTGACAAGGAGCCATCCGGGCCTGTCCCACCCAGCACACAGCCAAAGGGCCCCAAACACATGAGGTGCAGATGTCACTCACTGCAGATACTAGCCACCAGTATCTGTCAGCATGACAGACTATGTGGTGCACGTGACAGCTGTGCAACATGACTGTACAAAGAAGTAGTCATCTAGTAGCTGTATATATGTAACTGTGACATATGACCCCGTGTGTGCCCGCTTGTGGCAAGTCAACCCCTACATGAATGGGTTATGGCCCATGCACACACCGCCCTCACAATAGCAGTATTATGACAAGCCTGCGGAGGTCATCCAATGTGAAATATACCTTTGGGAGAGCTGTAGCTCAGTAATCTCCATGGTGTGTCCCATAACTGCGTACTGCTGTAGTGATAAACTAGTTAGGTAGTAGTTCTAACCCCAGACCTGGCAACTGTGTGAGTGTGTGTTTGTGTGCATGTCTGTCTCTGACTGTGTAGAAAGAAATGCTTTTTAGACTACTCCCACTCTGTACAATTTATATACTCAGTTTTGGCAAGGCTGTTTATGTCACCCACCTAGAAATACACCTCTGGGAATGTCATAGCCCAGTAATCTCCGTAATGCATCCTGTAACTGTGTACTACTGTCATGTGATAAAGTAGTTAGGTAGGTGTTCTAACCCCAGACCTGGCAACTGTGTGTGTATTTGTGTGTGACTCTGTGTCTGACTGAGTAGAGAGCAATGCTTTTTAGGCTACTCACACTCTGTACAATTCATATACTCAACTTTGGTAAGGCTGCTGATGTCACTCACCTAGAAATACACCTCTGGGAAAGTCATGACCCAGTAATCTCCATAGCACGTCCTGTAACTGAGTACTGCTGTAGTGTGATAAAGTAGTTAGGTAGGTATTCTAACCCCAGACTTGGCAACTGTGTGTGTGTGTGAATCTGTGTGTCTCTGACTAAGTAGTGAACAATGCTTTTTAGGTTACTCACACTCATTAGAATTCATATACTCAACTATGTCAAGGCTGCTGATGTCACCCATCTAGAAATACACCTCTGGGAAGATTGTAGCTCAGTAATCTCTGTAGCGCACCCTGTAATTGGGTACTGCTGTAGTGTGATTTAGAACTGTGGTAGGGTTCCATCTCTACCCATGGCAGTTCTGGATGTTTTGTGTGTGTTTCAATGTCTGTGTATGGAGCAATGCATTATAGGCTACTCACTCGCAATACATTTCAAATGCCCTACTTTGGCAATCCTGCTGATGTCATTCATTGTGAAATACAACTTTAGGGAGAAAATTCTTTAGTAATCCCTGTGGTGTGTCCTATAACAGCCCCATGCTGTAGTGTGGTATAGACCTCAGTCAGGGGTTCTATACCCACACATGTCAGTTGTGGATGTTTTGTGTGTGTCTTACTGTCTGTCTAGGGAGTAATGCATTTTAGGCTAGTCACTCGCAGTTGAAATGCCCTACTTTGGTAATCCTGCTGATGTCATTCATTGTGAAATACACCTTTGGGGAAAAAGTACTCCAGTAATGTTCATGGTACTTACTATAACTGCATAGTACTGTAGTGTAATAAACTAGTTAGGTAGGGGTTCTAATCCCAGACATGACAGGTGTGTGTGTGTGTTTGTAACTCGTATCCTGTGTAGAGGTGGGTGTGAGTGTGCGACACCTATGGGCAATGCAGGGGGGGGGTTGCTTATTTCTTTTATGGTTGCCCTACTATATATCATAATGTCAACCATACAGGGATAAAAGATGTGAATTAGCTGAGAGGCTGGGGTGCAAAGCCATACCCATACATGTGACATCAAGGCCAGCCAATCACAGTTAGCAACCCCACTATTACCCAGAGCACACACTCAACCCATGTGCCATACGCACACACATGCCTAGGTAACAGCCAATATGTGGATAGTACACCGCATATTGGCCAATGATAGTAACTATGCAGTGGGCTACAGAGGGCATGTATAACCCTGTCCATCTGTCCAATATGCACGTACATGCAGACAGTACACCTCCACCATGTTCCCCAATGGACACCTGCACCACCTGTGGTGCCTTCACATATGACTCACAATGGACATACCATGCCTGACAACAAGCCCTGTATGGACAGATGACACTGACATCAGGGAATGCTGTTAGCATGCTATCAGTGTAGGTGCAGGGTAAACCTGATGCCCATTACCAGTTCCTGCCACAGGTGGGCAAGACTGGCACATCTGATGATAATCTGTGTTCACAACATGGGCTAGACACCCCAGGTACAGTTCCACATGTCACTATACATGCATGTGGGAGGTGTGCACATCCCAGATACCATCCATGTAATGGACTAAGGAACACATACATGGCATGTGATGTACAGCATTGGCCACACACAATAGTCACCCAGGCGACTGGATGGGGATGTAATACCCACCTGTGTGGGCAAATGCAGAAACTACAGGCCTGCGCCACAATGCAGACCATTGTCATGTGGCCTGATGCCAAGGTATACCCATCACCTACCCTTGTACAGCCTGCTGGCACAGTTGACCACCGCACACCCATGCAGATATGCACCCATGCATGTCAGAACTGGCACCCTGTGTGTTCGTGTGTATGTGTGTGTGTTGTATGGTGCATATGTCCACATCCACACTCACTACAACTCCCAGGGCATACTGAAGCATGCTGTCTGATGTCTAACACTCTCCTCATACTCTTTGCCCACACAACCTCTTTATGACCTGTGTGGTGCATGTGATACCTGCACATTGATGTGTTGTGGCAATCCCACTAGTGATGAGTTGCACTCCTGGCCCTGCCAAGTGTGTCAATATGTGTGTGTCCCTGTGTGAGTGTGCCTGTGTTGAAGCTGGTTCCTGTTCATGCAGACAGGCACGTGTACGTCACCTGCTGTATATCTACCATATCCCTGTTGCAGATGTCACTCACCATCACATATATGTTCTGAGTGCTCCACATCAGGTATCCCATGTGGTGCATCCACTAACTGCATCGAACTGTGATAGCACTACATAGTTGTCAGGGGTTTGATACCCTGTGCTGGTAGGTGTGTGACACAAACATGCTTCAGTTTTACTCTCCTACCCCTCCCTGACATGTATTTGCCTCTGTCTGCCTCCCCCACTCCCTCTCTGGTGGATGTGGAGACCCACACCTGCCTTGCTTAGGCAGCAGCATGTGTATTTTAAGTGATGCTCATGATCAGCTGATGACCTCTGCATGAATTGAAGCCCTCACCTAGTTGATTGCTTGTGGAACAGCTGTGGTAACATTCACATAGCCAATTGCATGGAAACACACTCCAATACCTAGGAACATCATGGTCATGTTGGCCCTTTTCAGTCACTGTGAGCAGGAACTAGATCTGTTGTTTGGCAAGCAGCATCTCAGATGGATTGGGGATTTACCTCTAACAACATACACTGTGGAAAGAGGGCAACAAACAGGAGGGGGATGTGCCTGACCTGACTACAGACTGTAAGTGCTGCTATACTGCATTTGGAGTAATGTTGGTTTAACAGTGTTTGTCTGAATATGCCTGTTGTACATGTCGCAATACCTGCCATGTCAGTTCCATGTATATGAGGAATCCCCATCTGCAGGATCATCTGCAGACTAGGCAGTGTTGTGCCTTTGGTTTCATGTGTTAGCCACAGTGCATCTGTCTGTGGAATGCAGAAGGTAGTGTGAGGATTGCAGTCTGTAGATGGTGAAAGCCGTGACAGCTACTGACTTCATATCCCTCAAAGGACATATGTTGCAACAAACCCCGTTACAATGGAAAATATATGAGGTTATCACAGCAACATGCCTATACTGGTCCTGTGTATGTGCTGTCAGCCACACCTCTGTCAACCTTTGTACATATGGCTTTCATGAAGTGGTGCATATGTGCTGTACACCATAATGTTGTCATATCTGATAACAAGCCAGAGATATATCAGATTGCTACACATGTCATGTACAGTAGGGGTTATTTTTCATGACATAAGCTGGACATTCTGTGAATGTTTGTACAGTACTGACATCTGTGTAGTGATGGTGAATGTTGGCAGTGTGTGTATTGTTAATATATACTTTAGCCTGTGTACAGACTGTGGTAGATGTCATTGTTCTAGCTCCCCTTCTATCAGAAGTACATGCTGCCCCATTCTATGGTACTGTTTTGCCATACATGTTTGTAGGGCCATACAAACACATGTCCCATACCACAGACAGCCATCAGACCAAACTGTGTAGCAGCCCAGTATATGTAGGGTCATTCTGTGAGTGGCACATATGAGGATGGTGTAGAACAGATAGTCCAAATACTGTAATATTATGATAGCTTACCATATGTGGCTATGGCTGTGTTCATATTGGTTGTGGTTATGCACTGCCACACAGGTGTATCTTACCCTGTGCTGTGACATGGCTGTTGAGCCTGCTATATATGCAGGTACATGTGCATTCCACCATACGAGATGCAGGCCAGTGTTGAGCCAGTCTGCCTGTAGCCTGCACAGTGCATTGTTACATGCCTAGCAGCTTAGTGTACTTAACCAGTGGGATGGCATGTGCAGATACTTGCCAGATGTACTGCTGCTGAGCCCCCCTTAAAAGTCATGTATGTCAGACAGAGCAGTGGGATGTTGTACAGATGTATGTCAATATCTAGTGGGTAGTATGTGTCCATGACACCCCTGTACCAGCAATCATTATGTGTCAGCCCAGACAGGAGTGTGTGAATCCAACACCTATGGTGCCAAATGTATACCAGTCATTATGTGTTATAACCATCTACATGGCTGTCTACATCCATATTGTCAGGCCTGGTACACGTGCACTAAGGGATTTTGTGTATACCTCTGGACTGTACAGGGTGTGTCCGACGTTCCACATATAGTGGCCAATATCTCTGCTGCACTCCACAGGGGCATTACATGCTAGCGGTGGTACTTTACAATGATTTCCTTAGGATGTCTGTCAGTAGCCAATGGTACACATATTATAAGCAGATGTCACCTTCCACACACACCATGTCTGTGAAGACAATCCCAATGACAGTAGCAACAGTCTAGTAATATACCTGCGATACATACCTGATATCCCCTTGCACTACGACTTTGGGACTATAGGGGCTGATGTAGGGCTACACTCCATGTCCAGGACATATGGTGGAAATATATGTACATATACTTATCCAGATAGCCATATATATATATATATATATATATATATATATATATATATATATATATAATTACACATGTGTACTACTGCCATTTACCACTGTCATGGCAACCACCCGCTATAAATCCCTACAGCATGTGGGCATGGTCCCTTTACATTTCCTGTGTGATAGACATCCTTCCTGTGTATGGGCATCAGTGTTACAGACAGCAGGTAGGAATACCTCTTACAGGAGAACCTGCACACTCAGAGCAGCCACATATTTGTAGGATGATCAGGAACTGCAGACAGACTGTGCATAGAGTTGTGTTATGCTTTGAATAGTACTGGTGTTACAGGGTGTGTGTGTGTGTGTGTGTGTGTGTGTGTGTGTGTGTGTGTGTGTGTGTGTGTGTGTGTATGTGTGTGTGTACATAGTAGTGTACCTTGGAATGCAGTCTGTCTGCATAGCTCACTACAGTGGGCCTATCCTCTTGCTGGACAGAGGTATGCCTATCATGTGTTGTCCGTCCACCAAACAGGTCCTGTGTCAGATATTACACTGGCAGTGTGTGTGTTGTGTGCTATCAGTACATGGCTACATCCATTTCTATTTCTAACCTCAATTCCCTGACTAAGGGTATGTTGCAGACTATCCTGTAACACCAGCACATTGCTTAGTGTATGGCAACAGTGTTCCACATATGTGCCTGTGTTCCAACCTCTGTCCTCCATCTACATATCAAGCTTTGCACATATTTCATGCTGTTGGGGGTTGTTCTGTAGTGGGCTGTAAGTATATCACACTGCCATTGTTGCCATTAGTCCACTGCTGTTGTATCCCCCACACATACAGTGGGGCTGGGGCCATATATGTGTGGGCATCACCTACACAACACATGTGTGCCCTTATGCACTGCAGAGGTCAGTGTATGTAACAGTGGTATATGGGCCTGTATTATTGAGTCTAAGTGGGGAGCACCATAAATGACCTAGGCTGTTACAAAATGTGGGGGTATCAGGGGTGAGCTGATGCAAGGTATCTGGATGTACAGTACCACATACTTCACCTATATTGACATTACTTACATGAATTGGGGTACTGCAAAACTAGTACCTCCTGCCATACAGACTGTTCTGTTTGTTATGCCTTGTTATTTACCGGTTACAACCCATTTGATCACAAAATGTCTTTACCTCCATTTGTACAGAGTGTAGATAGAGGCTGCTGAACTACAGACCTGCAGTACATACTGTTGATTGTTTGGTATCATATGGCTCAGTCTGTCTTCACAATTGTATATTTTGAAGGGCTTGCAACAGTTGTGAACCTTTACAGACTACTGTATTAGTGTAACTGTTTCACAGTTGCAGTACTCTATTTATATGGTTGTCAGTATCTGAACAGCTATATGACATGGCATATAGAACTGTTATAGTACACAATTAAAGGATTCCCATTTCTGCAAACCTGTGTGTGGTGTCTTTCCTATGACCTTTCTATGGGTATATGCTGCAGGCAATGATTGACATTAGTATGGGTGGCCCATACAGTGTCCAGTTGTTCAGGTATTAACTGTAGGCATAGTGGCACTTCCATATTGTGTGCACCTTCTACATATGTATCTTACTGTACATATATCTGCGTGTGTATGTGTAGTCACATGTATATATATATATATATATATATATATATATATATATATATATCTGTATCTGCATATCTGTGTCTGTGTATCTGTATGCCAATATGTACATATATACATAGATACGCATACAACTATAGATATATATGTATACATCCATATGTCCACATATATACAGCACTAAAAATGCATATATGTAAGCATATATATATGGTTCACCTTTCAAAGGAGAAATTCATGTCTCCGAAAGCTGGAAGGCCGAAAGTATGTTTTCAACATTGCACAATCTTGCAATTAATGCATTGAATGTGCAATGAGTGAATGTCATTATGCATTCGCTCATTGCAGATTCGGCAATTTGGGTGTGGATGGCACTATAGTGGGGATGGGGAATATTTGCCTATCTCCACTGTAGTGTGAACTCGGAGTTAGTATATCACAGTAGGGGGGTTGTGGGGCCCAGCCCCCCAGATGAGGGGTGCAGGGGGGCTTGCCCCCCTGCATTACGATATGTATTCCAACTTGCAGTTCGAGAATCAGCGAAGCTGCTTTTAGATTTGCTGTGTTTTGAACTGTGGTGCAATTAGAAATGACGGATTGGTCCTTTCTGCTTCCAGAAAGGGCCGTTTGAAGAAATTATTGTCTCCCTTTCAAAGGTAAACACATATATATCTATATAGGTATATATGGGCATACATCTGTAGATGAAACTGGGAACATAACCACAACATATATGTCCACATGCACCATTGATGGGTGTAAGAGACCCAAACAACATACATCTGGCACACATAGGTATTTCCCCCCACAGCCAAACATGTCTGGCCTGCAATACACTACCAACCTTAGCAGATCCCATAACCAGGACCCTACATGACAAGGGCAGTACATGTTAACAGTACTCCATCCTACCTGTAGGATGTCAGGCTGGCATTACTAACATATCATGCAGTACAATCAGGTGAAGTGTCATGCTTGGGGGAACCCCCTGGGCAGACGCAGTAAGTAACTGGGATCCCTTGTACGATCCAACAGGCCTACACCTGACAATGGATTCACCAATGTTGGCAAGGACGACCACAAATCCACTATGTCAGCTGGGAACTAACACCCAGTAGCCTGATGACCCTGGTCTGCAGGGATAGGGAACATATCAACAATAAACCCATGGCCAATGTCACTGGTAATCCTAACACATGGGATCCCGTCAATGTTGGACTTGTCAAAGGCAGAAAATACAACTTGAACCTGGTATACCTCCTTGACACAATCATGACAGGTGTAGATGAGGGTTAGGAGGTGCACAATGCCTATGTAGATCATAGCAGGCTTTTGTACACCATCCAACATGTAGGAATGTGTGTAGATGTTAAGGGATCTACCTCTGTTCACCGAATATGTTTCCACCAGGACTGCTTGGCAAATGCCAACATTCCACAGGTGCCATCCCGTGGACATACAGTCCTTCACAGGTCATAGATGTGTTAATGCCCTCCTCCACACTGTAGGGGTGTGCAGCACTATTGGGGTTGCTATAACTCACCGGGTGTGGCTGTTGTGGACACATCCACCATCATTGCAGTTACTGTTGCGTCTATCCCCCACATAGTTGTCTGTAATACTGTACAGTGTTTGTAATCAGGTTGTTAGTTGTTGTTTACACCATTCACAGTAGTTGAGCACCTCACACCCTCCTAAGGGTAGGGCTATGCCACCGGCATTGGCACACTCATGTTACTGAGGTGAGGATTGCAGTAGAGTGGGGAAAGGGATATACACCCTGCTGTTAGCATGTTCAATGTCATCCACATTGCAGACTGCATATATAGCAATGTGTGGTTGAGCCTATCCTGTCTTGGTGGGATTACATGGGCCACAGATGTTTTACCTGCACGGGGACATACCTACATGTGTACAGTCTTGTATCTGTACTGCATCCAAACCAAAGGCTCTGTGTGCTGTACCCAGCCATGTCATGTGTACCACCCACTACACTTACTGGTATCTACTGTAGAAGGCCTGCTGACACCACTACAGCCATCAGCCATGTGGCACATGGACAAACACAACACAATCAGAATAGATAATGGTGACAACAATACAACATTGTTAATTACAGCTATGATGCATCATGGCTGCACAGCTACACCTTCCAAGATGTTAGCATTCACTTTACTGCTGACAACATGCTACACAGTATTCCATTGCTACACTGTTGTACAGTCACCCTGTGCATCAGCACCATGTTAGCCTGTCCCTGCATCGATGTTACGGATGTCAGGAAGTGGCACAGGTATCATCATATGCACAGGGTGTGTTGTTGGTTTGCCAGAGGCCTAGGCTGAGCCATCCAGTTGACAACATGTGTGTGTGTGTGTGTGTGTGTGTGTGGGGGGAGGCTGAGTACTGTTATGGGCCAATGGTGATGTTGTGTGTGCAGGTATGTGGTTGCCCAAGGTTTGTTGTTTATGTGTGTTGTCTGCATGCACACAGTTCCACCTTGTGGCTGCCCTATATGGGAATTTATGAGACAGCTGCAGACTGTACCTGGCAGGGTTTGCAGTTCTCCATCTCTGGCCATGGACACAGGACCTGTGACTGGCAGGGGGGCTACAGGCAGTATCAGGTACAAAGCCAGATCGAGTACTGTCCCCTGAGGTTGACAGACATCCACTGGATCCAGGTCCCTCCTGGGACTGGCTAGGGCCACGTGCACATGGTCTGCTATGATGGTCTGTGGACAGTACCCTGCCACAGTGCTAGGGCTGGTACTGCCACTACAGGTGCGGCTGTGACTGGTGGGATGTCCACGGCGACTTCCAGCTGCTGGTGTTGCTGGCATATGTCCAAGTGGCCGTTGCAACCGTCCCGCTCTGTCCTGATGCATGGACATGACATTGTAGATGAGATTCAATGACTCATCCCACCATCTATCCATGACCTCAGTGTAATTATGAATGGCACCTGCTAGGTCATGGATGCTGTCAGTTACAGAAGTGTGATGAGCCCTCTGTGCACTTAGACCCTGTCTGGTGTACCGTTCCATTCATGCCCGTGCCTCCATGACAGCCTGGAACATGCGTGTGGTTGATATAGATGTGGCACATCTGTCAGAGGCATGATGACCATCAGTGCTCCGACAAGCACCCCTGAACATCTGCCTATGTGATACCCCGCCAGACATCCGGCAATGGCTCCTGTGTCCTGACACACTTGCCATAGATACCACACTGTCCTGGCCAATGCCAGCCATAGACTGTCCCTCAGCTAAGGTAATGGTGATGAGGTATGTAGAGGCAGTGTGAATGTGTGCGTGGATGGGGTGGATACTTGTGGGATGTCAATTGGTGGCCCAGCGGCAGCCCCTGACAACCCTTCCTGTGCCTCAACACACCTATCCTCATGGTCACTCTCTGTATCAGTGACATCAGATTCCCTGCGGGAGGACCCAGCCCCACCTCACCACCTGTGAGGGGAAAACAGGGAATAGACTGTAAGACCTGTACATGACCACCAAACAGTACATACACACACACACACACACACACACACACACACACACACACACACACACACACACACACACACACACACATATGTGCAGACATGGCCACACACACAGACATACATACATGCAGTCGACATACATGGCAACCCATACACTCCACCAGACAACACCTACAGACAGCTCCAGCACCCCCATAACACACACAATAGCAGGTGATGGTGCAGTACAGTATCACACACAACCTGTAATTACACACATGTCAGTGTGCAGGACATGTGGTGCTCAACAGCATGCAGTGCAACTGTAGTCAATCCCCGTTACCAACATTATACATGGCTGTGATGCATGGCTTCTGTTAGTAACTGATGGCCCTCCCCCTGCAACACACTGCAACCATGTCCACAGCATTGCTGTCCATCTGTTCAGCACCCTGGCATGTACTGTGCACCATACCTCACAGGTGTACACACCATTGCAGGATGTGTATCTGTGTGTCAACTGTGTTTCCACTGCTGCTCACAGCCTCTGTGTGTTTCTGGATTATATGTGGACATGTGTCTAGTGAATGACTGATGTGTATTCACAGATGTCATCATCAGTGGTGCATGTATGAGTGATAGAACACCATTATACTGACCACAGACACAACGTACTGTACATATGGTGAGTGTAGAGACCATTATTGAGTCCTGGCTGATGTTGCCTGTGGTACACATAGGTTCATAGGTGAGTACTGGTCTATTGGTCCTGGGGCCTACATAAGCCTAGCCACAGGGGTTCTCAGCCATGCACCACCCAATAATGTTATTCCCCTGTGCCCCTGTCAGGCTGTGGCACAGATGTACTACCCAGGGTGAATTCCCCTTTTCCCATCCAGTTGTCTTTGTTTTTGTAAAGGAGGGTCAATGAGTGGCTTTGCCAGACATGAATGGGTAGTCCATTCCAGAGTGTTGGAATTCCCCTGGACAGGGCCCTATCCCTCCAGTATGTTCTGTGTAATGTGTTGATGAGTTTTAGGACCTTGGAGCATGTGTTTGCAGAGGGAGTAGGATTTTGTTATGTGTAGCATGTTCAACTGCTCTGTGTATGACATAGCTGTGTATGTTAGGCAGATGTCTGCTGTGCCTGGGCAATGTGCACTGGAGTTTAGCCACAGTTGCCTGAGATGGTCTGTGTATTGCATGTGTTTGAGGCTGGTAATCCCATTAGTGAGGTGTGTGCTCTGTCAGTGAACATGTACATTATGGGTAGGTGTGTTAGATGTGTACATGGCCTACACCTTAGCTATGACATGCACAGTGAATTGCCAAGCATAACCTTAAACCATACTCACCGGCATCCAGCCGCTGCCTTGTTGGTATCCCAGAGGTACCTACATTGAGATGAGATAGAGAAGATGTCAGTGGCCACAGCTGTGGTATTGCTACAGGGTGGCTGCAATATTACAGTAAAACAACAGCTGAAGTCCACAATACTACAGATTATGCATAACTGCTTATCATTACTACACAGCAACAGACTCCACATCTCACATATGCCTGATCTACTTGTACAGATGCATACACAACAGTGGTCTACTGATGCTCCATGTCTGGTGTGTGGGTAGCACCCACCTCCATGACTGTATATGTCTGTAGCTCTTGTGGACAGGCAGGTGCAACCAGGCTCATGAGCAGCTTCTCGACTCTGGTGAGGGGAGGATGGATTTTATGCCCCCCCCCGTTGCAAGGTGGTCACCCCGCACTGCAGTGGCACGGCGACGTACATGGTGGAGCAGGTCACTACAGTGATGGCAGACCTGCTCATATGTACGGCTGTGCATCCCCACCTTTTTCACCCTGCGGACCACATCCTTCCACATAGCTGTCCGCTCATGCTGGTCCTGGCTTGTCCTTGAAAACAGCAGCTCGTAGTTCTGGCTGATGCTGGTGAGTATTATGTCATCCTTAGCGGCACTGTAGGTGGGATTCCTCAGGTGCGCCATACTCCCTGAAAGACGTAAAGATGGAAATATGTCTGAGTAACTCATATGGCACATTTACCATAATACCATACACATATCAGTCTCCCGCACCATATCAGCTCCAACTTAATGTTCACACAACGCAAATGGTATGTCTCTGGTATATCTACCATTGGGACATATATTGTATTGTACAACACTTTCTGCTATGTGTTTATAGACATGCTCCCTGTGGGGACACTAGAGTTGCTGGGCTGTTACAGAGTATTTCACCTGCATGCCATTGTCACTGACACTATGTTTCCACATATGTATGTGGTATGCTTGCTATGTGATTGCTAAACATCTGCCATTCTGTGTTATTGGGGATATCTATGCATGCTGTGGGACATGTTCTGGGATTGTGTGGACTATTACAACCCACACATGTTCCATGACAGTTACACAACAGTATGTGTAGGGGTTATTTGCCAGCAGGAACACCACTCCCACCTAATGTGCACATGTTACCAGTCCACTTCACATCCGCCATGGAACCTCATTATAGGTTCATAGGTTCATAGGTAGATACTAGGCTATCTGCCCTAGGGCATTTATAAGCCTAGCCTGAGTGTATTTGGCTTCCACCTCCCTATTAGATTAGCCTACTGTGCCTCTGTAAAGTAGGTCACAGAAGGTACCCTTTAAGATTAGTTTACTGTGCCTCTGTCTAGCAGGGACACAGAAGAGATCCCATGGGTGAATTTGCGATTTCCCATCCACGCGTCCAGATTTTGCTTGAAGAGGATCAGTGAGGGGCTATGTCTAACATGAATTGGGATTCTATTCCAGAGTGAGGGGAGCCTCTGGGAAATGAATCTGTCCCTCCAGCATGTCCTATTTATTTTTGTGCTGAGGTTTAGGTCCCTGGAGCGTGTAGCTCTAAGAAACTTGGATTTTTTTGAGGTGGAGCATGTCCATTAATTCTGGGTTTGACATGGCTTTGTATGTCAGGCATAGATCGCCTCTGAGTAGGCGGTAAGCAACTAAGTAGAGCTGGAGTTTCTTTAGTTGAGCTGCATAGGACATCTGTTTGTAGCCCATGATCCTCTTGGTGAGGTACTTTTGGGGTCTCTCCAGTTGCATCCAAAAGGGGCATTGTATTTAATTATGGGTCTGATGAGTGACGAGTAGAGGGGCACAATGACCTCTCTTGATCTAGATGCGACCCTTTCGTGATAAGGTGGGCTATATAGAAGGTCTTTCGAACCACTTTGGCAATATGATTATCAAAGGAGAGATTACTATCTATGTTTGTCCCCAAATCTCTAATTACTTCTTCTGTACTTAATGGATTACCACCTATGTGGTAATTTGTGGGCACTTTGTTTTTCCCAAAGAGGATGACTATGCACTTTTTAGCATTTAGCTTGAGGCCGTGGCTCTGGCACCAAGCATCTGTCTCTATGAGACCCTTTTGGAGGATGCTTGTGTCAGCTGGAGATTCAATTATGGCCCCCAGTTTGCAGTCATCTGTGAACTTTGTCAGCCATAATCCCCCCGTGTTAGCCTGAACCTCAGAGAAGTATATACCGAACAAGAGAGGTCCCAGAACTGAGCCCTGTGGGATGCCACTTGTAACTGGTTTGGATTCGGGCATGGCACCTGCGATTCTGACCATGTGGGTTCTATCTCTGAGCCAGTTTTCAACCCATCTTGTGATATAGGGGTTGATATTTAAGCTGGTAAGCTTATTTATGATGCCCGAGTGGGGTATTGTGTCAAAGGCTTTTGCGAGGTCCAGGTAAGCTGTGTGGACTACCTTGCCCTCATCTATGGCTTTGATAACTGTTTCAAAAAAATCAACTAGGTTTAAGAGGCAAGATCTGCCCTTAACAAAGCCGAATTGGGTAGGGTCCAGTGTCTGGAGGCTCCCAATGTCTTTGTTTATGAGTTCCATGATAATACACTCCATAGCTTTACAGACCAGACTAGTCAGGCTTATGGGGCGATAGTTTCCGGGGTCCGTTGTGGCACCACCTTTGTGGAGTGGGACCACTGTAGCTGTACGCCATTCTTTGGGTACATATCCTGCAGTAAGGCTAAGTTTGAACAATGACTTAATGTGAGGGTTTAGTTCTTCTTGGAGCTCATGTAAGACACAGCCTGGGACACCGTCCAGTCCCATAGATGCTGTGTTTTTTGCTTTGGAGAGGGCAGCTTTCACCTGTGCATCTGTGATGTCAGGGAGGTTACATTCAGTTGGGATAGGCATTTGCTCCTTTTGGGGGGAAGGGGGAGAAGTTTGCGCTGAATCTGTCTGCCAGGATGTTGGCTATGTCTGTAGGTTCAGTATATTTTGTACCATTATGCAACAATTCAGAGCATATCTGGGAGTTTCCGCCCATGTTCCTGACATAACTAAAGAAGGCCTTGTGATTATCTTTAGTGTCTAGGGCAATTTTTCTTTTGAAGCTGGCCTTTGATGATTTTATGAGGGACCGAAGTTTCTTGCTAATACTGATCAGAGATGCCTTCCTTTTTTGGGATTTTGCTCTGTCATGTAGTAGCTTCCTCCTTCTGTTGTATAGTTTATTTATGGCCGGGGTGCACCAGACCGGTCTCTTGTTTTTGGAGGAGTGAGTCTTGGTTTTATTTGGGATAGCATGATCCATGCATTCCTGCTGATGCTCATAGAATGCATTTGTAAAGGATTCTGCGGATTGGGCTGTATTATCCTCTGGCCCAGGGGCTTTGAATGATTCCACCTCAGTCTTGAGAAGTGCAAAGTTGGCTTTTAAGAAATTCTTTACAGTGATTTCCTTGGCTGGGGGTGGGGACGGGATATGGATGTCCAGGGAAATTTGTTTATGGTCTGATCTTACCAATGAGGGGTTTACCTCTGGTGTGGAACATAGAATCCCCATGTTGATGATGACCAGGTCCAATATGTGGTTTCCTCTTGTGGGGGTGGTGACAAGTTGTTCCATTGTGTTAGAGTTTATAAATTCAAGGAACCATTGGGCAAGGGTGTTTGGGCTTGAGTAGTTTTCGCAGTCAATGTTTGGGTAGTTGAAGTCTCCCAATAACATAGTGTTTGGAGAGACCTTCATATTCTCCAGTGTTCTCAGGAATGCCAAGTGGGGTTCCTGTAATAGGGAGGGTGTTCTGTAGCAGGCTACAAACTGAAAGGCAGTTTTGCCTGCTGCTAGTTGCACATGGATGGTTTCCGATGCTTCGTGCAGTGCCACTAACCTGGAGGTATAGGTATCTTTGATGAATATAGATACTCCCCCTCCTTTTGTGCTTCGGTCCGAGTTTTGGGGCCGAAACGCATGGTATGAGTTATAACCTGGTAGTGCTGGGGTGCTCTCAGAAGCCTTGAACCAGGTTTCTGTTACTGCACAGACATCAATTTTCTCCATACTGAGGAGAGCCTTGAGTGCGTGCATCTTGAGGTTTAGACTTCTGACATTGAGTAGCATTACCTTTAGTTTTTTTATCCTTGGGTTGTCTATGGAGGTGGGTTTGTCCTTTGAGCCTTGCCTAAAAAAGGCACTATGGGGGTGGCAAGAGCCTTGGCCAGTATACGAAAGCCTAAGGGTGACAGGTGCAAGCCGTCCCTAGCAAAGCAACGTGGCTTGTCGAGCATGTCATCCCAGGCTGACAGACACTGGATCCCCTTTGAATGACACCAATACTTTAGCCAATTGTTGAAACTGATCATTTTGTCTTTATACTGCAGCATCATTCTTGGCGAGGGCAAGATGCTTCTCAAGGTCAGGGTCATACCAGCCTGGGCTACATGGTCAGAGAGCTCCTCTATATCTCTTTTCATGTAGTCCAGGGAGGTACGTCTCAGGTCATTCACACCAGCATGGACAATGATGGAGTCATACTTGTACTTGCTTTGGAGTGACCTGAGTGCTTGCGTTATGTGGCGGATCCTGGCACCCAACAAGCAGCTTACAGTGACCTTCTCCTTGTTTAGTCTGGTGAGTGGGACGTCAGTGTGCCGGACAATAGAGTCCCCTATAACAAGTGTATTTGATGTGTTGTTTGGCCTTAAGGGCTGTGACTGTGAGGCACACTGATTTTGTGAGATATGTGATTTGTGGGTATTGTTAAGGGGTGGCTGTTGCTTGGATATCTGCTTAGGAGGTCTTTGCTGTTTAGGCAGATTTTTATTTAGAGCCTCCGAGTATGTTTTTCTGTGTTTATGTGTTGGGTATGCAGATGCAATAGGTCTGTGTGAGACTGGATTTGTGGTGTGGGTGGTTACCTTTTCCTCCTTACTGACTGTGCCAGTCTTGGGTTGAGAGAGGTCTGCCTCCAGTTTGGCTGTGTAACTGCATCTCTCACATGTATTAGAGTTTGTTGGAAGGAGGAGTGGGTTGTCTGTGTACATAAGGCAATTGTAACATTGCCTCAAAATTCCCAGATTCACCAGCTGGACTGGAGAGTAACCTTGAAACTGACCCTTGGACATACCAGATTAATATAGGGAACTGTTTTTTTACTGATCAGATTAGGGAAGGGAAATGATTTTTCACTTGATCAGGAAGGACCAATCGGGAGCCTAATACTTATGAGAAGTCAAGGAGGGTATAGTGCTTTAGTTAGTTAGTGTTTCCTTTTAAGAGCTGAGCAAGTGCAGGGCTTTAGGAAGAGAATAGAGTTTGAACAGTTCTAATGGAAAAAGTGAAGAGCAGACTTTCTGTAGCTTGGAATAGTTTAAACCTGATTAGGTGGCGCTGCCCGATGCTGCTCAGTGCGCAAAACCATGCAAAAAGAGAGTTGTAGAGTTTTAAGAGAGAGAGATCAAGGAGTTTAGAATTGACCCAAAATGGCCAATAAAACTACAGATTCTAGGTAGTAACCACTCCTCCAGGGACAGGCAGGCTGTTCAGTGTTAACCACTCCCACTGGTGAACACAGAGACTTCCCTTTAGCCCAAGCAAGCACTGGTCTTCTAGAAACTTCCAAACAGTTCAGAACAGCAAATCTGTAACTGAACCTTCTTAACTTTCAGAAAGTGGGAAAAAAAGCAAGATTTTTTTGTTTTTTTTTCTTTTTGTTGTAGTTTAAATGTAGCAGAGATACACAAGCAGCAAAATAATCACAACAGTGCAATAAATGACCCCACACTTGAGTGCTAGGCCAAAATCAGGTAAAATGCAGTTTTTAGAGAAAAAAAAATGATTTTAAATTAAGTGCAACACAGGAAATGCAGTAAACAGGCTCTAGATGTGTTCCAAGTACATTTACTGTTACAGATATAAACTTTAGCAAGCCATAAAATGTCAAAACGTAGATGGCAAAGCAGTAAAACTTAACAAAAAATCAGAAGAAAATACTTAAAATCACAAAAGTGGCTCATTTTCTTCTCTCAGCGTTTTCTCCCCTTGGTAGGTGCTTCAGCAACAACTAGCAAGCCTGAAAAGATGCCAAAACCATGAGTTAGCCGGGTTTTAAGAGAGAGAGATCAAGGAGTTTAGAATTGACCCAAAATGGCTAATAAAGCTACAGCTTCTAGGTAGTAACCACTCTTCCACGGACAGGCAGGCTGTTCAGTGTTAACCACTCCCACTGGTGAACACAGAGACTTCCCTTTAGCCCAAGCAAGCACTGGCCTTCTAGAAACTTCCAAAGAGTTCAGAACAGCAAATCTGTAAATGAACTTTCTTAACTTTCAGAAAGTGGGAAAAAAGCAAGATTTTTTTTCTTTTTGTTGTAGTTTAAAGGTAGCAGAGATACACAAGCAGCAAAATAATCACAACAGTGCAATAAATGACCCCACACTTGAGTGCTAGGCCAAAATCAGGTAAAATGCAGTTTTTAGAGAAAAGAATGATTTTAAATTAAGTGCAACACAGGAAATGCAGTAAACAGGCTCTAGATGTGTTCCAAGTACTGTTACTGTTACAGATATAAACTTTAGCAAGCCAGAAAATGCCAAAAAGTAGGCGGCAACGCAGTAAAACTTAACAAAAAATCAGAAGAAAATACTTAAAATCACAAAAGTGGCTCCTTTTCTTCTCTCAGCATTTTCTCTCCTTGGTAGGTGCTTCAGCAACAACTAGCAAGCCTGAAAAGATGTCAAAACCACGAGGCAGCCAGGTTTTAAGAGAGAGAGAGAGATCAAGGAGTTTAGAATTGACCCAAAATGGCCAATAAAACTACAGCTTCTAGGTAGTAACCACTCCTCCAGGGACAGGCAGGCTGTTCAGTTTTAACCACTCCTACTGGTGTACCCAGAGACTTCCCTTTAAGCCAAGCAATCACTGGTCTTCTAGAAACTTCCAAACAGTTCAGAACAGCAAATCTCTAACTGAACTTTCTTAACTTTCAGAAAGTGGGAAAAAAAGCAAGATTTTTTTGTTTATTTTTTCTTTTTGTTGTAGTTTAAAGGTAGCAGAGATACACAAGCAGCAAAATAATCACAACAGTGCAATAAATGACCCCAAACTTGAGTGCTAGGCCAAAATCAGGTAAAATGCAGTTTTTAGAGAAAAAACGATTTTAAATTAAGTGCAACACAGGAAATGCAGTAAACAGGCTCTAGATGTGTTCCAAGTACTGTTACTGTTACAGATATAAACTTTAGCAAGCCAGAAAATGCCAAAAAGTAGGCGGCAAAGCAGTAAAACTTAACAAAAAATCAGAAGAAAATACTTAAAATCACAAAAGTGGCTCCTTTTCTTCTCTCAGCGTTTTCTCCCCTTGGTAGGTGCTTCAGCAACAACTAGCAAGCCTGAAAAGATGCCAAAACCATGAGGCAGCCAGGTTTTAAGAGAGAGAGAGATCAAGGAGTTTAGAATTGACCCAAAATGGCCAATAAAACTACAGCTTCTAGGTAGTAACCACTCTTCCAGGGACAGGCAGGCTGTTCAGTGTTAACCACTCCCACTGGTGAACACAGAGACTTCCCTTTAGCCCAAGCAAGCACTGGCCTTCTAGAAACTTCCAAACAGTTCAGAACAGCAAATCTGTAACTGAACCTTCTTAACTTTCAGAAAGTGGGAAAAAAAGCAAGATTTTTTTGTTTATTTTTTCTTTTTGTTGTAGTTTAAATGTATCAGAGATACACAAGCAGCAAAATAATCACAACAGTGCAATAAATGACCCCACACTTGAGTGCTAGGCCAAAATCAGGTAAAATGCAGTTTTTAGAGAAAAAAATGATTTTAAATTAAGTGCAACACAGGAAATGCAGTAAACAGGCTCTAGATGTGTTCCAAGTACAGTTACTGTTACAGATATAAACTTTAGCAAGCCATAAAATGCCAAAAAGTAGATGGCAAAGCAGTAAAACTTAACAAAAAATCAGAAGAAAATACTTAAAATCACAAAAGTGGCTCATTTTCTTCTCTCAGCGTTTTCTCCCCTTGGTAGGTGCTTCAGCAACAACTAGCAAGCCTGAAAAGATGCCAAAACCATGAGGCAGCCGGGTTTTAAGAGAGAGAGATCAAGGAGTTTAGAATTGACCCAAAATGGCCAATAAAGCTACAGCTTCTAGGTAGTAACCACTCTTCCACGGACAGGCAGGCTGTTCAGTGTTAACCACTCCCACTGGTGAACACAGAGACTTCCCTTTAGCCCAAGCAAGCACTGGCCTTCTGGAAACTTCCAAAGAGTTCAGAACAGCAAATCTGTAAATGAACTTTCTTAACTTTCAGAAAGTGGGAAAAAAGCAAGATTTTTTTTTTCTTTTTGTTGTAGTTTAAAGGTAGCAGAGATACACAAGCAGCAAAATAATCACAACAGTGCAATAAATGGCCCCACACTTGAGTGCTAGGCCAAAATCAGGTAAAATGCAGTTTTTAGAGAAAAGAATGATTTTAAATTAAGTGCAACACAGGAAATGCAGTAAACAGGCTCTAGATGTGTTCCAAGTACTGTTACTGTTACAGATATAAACTTTAGCAAGCCAGAAAATGCCAAAAAGTAGGCGGCAACACAGTAAAACTTAACAAAAAATCTGAAGAAAATACTTAAAATCACAAAAGTCGCTTCTTTTCTTCTCCCAGCATTTTCTCCCCTTGGTAGGTGCTTCAGCAACAACTAGCAAGCCTGAAAAGATGCCAAAACCATGAGGCAGCCAGGTTTTAAGAGAGAGAGAGATCAAGGAGTTTAGAATTGACCCAAAATGGCCAATAAAACTACAGCTTCTAGGTAGTAACCACTCCTCCAGGGACAGGCTGGCTGTTCAGTGTTAACCACTCCCACTGGTGAACACAGAGACTTCCCTTTAGCCCAAGCAAGCACTAGCCTTCTAGAAACTTCCAAACAGTTCAGAACAGCAAATCTGTAACTGAACTTTCTTAACTTTCAGAAAGTGGGAAAAAAACAAGATTTTTTTGTTTTGTTGTTTTCTTTTTGTTGTAGTTTAAAGGTAGCAGAGATACACAAGTGGCAAAATAATCACAACAGTGCAATAAATGACCCCACACTTGAGTGCTAGGCCAAAACCAGGTAAAATGCAGTTTTTCGAGAAAAAAACAATTTTAAATTAAGTGCAACACAGGAAATGCAGTAAGCAGGCTCTAGATTTGTTCCAAGTACTGTTACTGTTACAGATATAAACTTTAGCAAGCCAGAAAATGCCAAAAAGTAGGCGGCAAAGCAGTAAAACTTAACAACAAATCAGAAGAAGATACTTAAAATCACAAAAATGGCTCCTTTTACTCTCTCAGTGTTTTCTCCCCTTGGTAAGTTCTTCAGCAACAACTAGCAAGCCCGAAAAGACTCCAAAACCATGAGGCAGCCAGGTTTTAAGAGAGAGAGAGATCAAGGAGTTTAGAATTGACCCAAAATGGCCAATAAAACTGCAGCTTCTAGGTAGTAACCACTCCTCCAGGGACAGGCTGGCTGTTCAGTGTTAACCACTCCCACTGGTGAACACAGAGTCTTCCCTTTAGCCCAAGCAAGCACTGGCCTTCTAGAAACTTCCAAACAGTTCAGAACAGCAAATCTGTAACTGAACTTTCTTAACTTTCAGAAAGTGGGAAAAAAGCAAGATTTTTTTGGTTTTTTTCTTTTTGTTGTAGTTTAAATGTAGCAGAGCTACACAAGTAGCAAAATAATCACAACAGTGCAATAAATGACCCCACACTTGAGTGCTAGGCCAAAATCAGGTAAAATGCAGTTTTTAGAGAGAAAAAAACAATTTTAAATAAAGTGCAACACAGGAAATGCAGTAAACAGGCTCTAGATTTGTTCCAAGTACTGTTACTGTTACAGATATAAACTTTAGCAAGCCAGAAAATGCCAAAAAGTAGGTGGCAAAGCAGTAAAACTTAACAAAAAATCAGAAGAAAATACTTAAAATCACAAAAATGGCTCCTTTTCTTCTCTCAGTGTTTTCTCCCCTTGGTAGGTGCTTCAGCAACAACTAGCAAGCCTGAAAAGGTGCCAAAACCGTGAGGCAGCCAGGTTTTAAGAGAGAGAGATCAAGGAGTTTAGAATTGACTCAAAATGGCCAATAAAATTACAGCTTCTAGGTAGTAACCACTCCTCCAGGGACAGGCTGGCTGTTCAGTGTTAACCACTCCCACTGGTGAACACAGAGACTTCCCTTTAGCCCAAGCAAGCACTGGCCTTCTAGAAACTTCCAAACAGTTCAGAACAGCAAATCTGTACCTGAACTTTCTTAACTTTCATAAATTGGGAAAAAAGCAAGATTTTTTTTTTTCTTTTTGTTGTAGTTTAAAGGTAGTAGAGATACACAAGCAGCAAAATAATCACAACAGTGCAATAAATGACCCCACACTTGAGTGCTAGGCCAAAATCAGGTAAAATGCAGTTTTTAGAGAAAAAAACTATTTTAAATTAAGTGCAACACAGGAAATGCAGTAAACAGGCTCTAGATGTGTTCCAAATACTGTTACTGTTACAGATATAAACTTTAGCAAGCCAGAAAATGCCAAAACGTAGGCAGCAAAGCAGTAAAACTTAACAAAAAATCAGAAGAAAATACTTAAAATCACAAAAGTGGCTCCTTTTCTTCTCTCAGTGTTTTCTCCCCTTGGTAGGTGCTTCAGCAACAACTAGCAAGCCTGAAAAGATGCCAAAACCACGAGGCAGCCTGGTTTTAAGAGAGAGAGATCAAGGAGTTTAGAATTGACCCAATTATCTGACACTACCTTCATGTGGAACCACCTCAGGGGATGGTGCCCCCCCCCCCATGGAGCACACACAGACATATGTCTGTGTTAAATAAAATTAAGAATTCAATACACAGGAGGTTCAGATTCAAAAGTTTACTAGTGTACATCAGGAGGCAAAAAACATACAAGTACAGAATTTTGTCTGACATGAAACAGGAAGCACACAATTTTATATAGGTTTAACATTTAAGCTATGCCCACCTTACTGACGTGATATGTCACAGGGGATCTACATCACTTTAGCTTACAAGCCTTCATTCATTTAGTCTGCTGATGCTGTATATTTTAAAAAACTTTTCCTCTAGATACAATACGGCCTTGCTATCCAGCTGGTCAGTCATAATGTCTTTCTGTAAAGTTACTTGTTCAAGGTTTCATATCAGTTCGAATACAATAGCAGCTTCAGTCTTTTAATGCATGTCTTTGTTCTCTGTTACACTTCCTCACACAGCTGTGTGCTATCTAAGTAACACATATACAAGGCCAGATCATTCCAACAGGAAAGAGCAGAAGATTTCATTATTTCACACATTTCATTTCCTGACCCAGCAGATAATCACTTGTGAAAAGCATAAACATTAAAACTTGCTAAGCTAGCATTCTGCCAGGGTCAGAGATCAGCCTTGCTTCAAGCCACACTGCAGTTTCAAAACTACTTCACATTTAGACATGAATTAATTTTACTACTATATGATTAATAGAATAAAATGCATTATATACTACTTTGCTTTTAAACTAGCATTTCTCATGTATTCAAATACACATTTTTCTAACATTTTCCCCATTAATACGTTTTATTCTATTTTGAAGTATGCATAGTGTCATTTCATCTCCTAGCCTTTTCCACTCAGGATTTTCAGCTAGGTGAGTCATTCAATCTATACTTCAGAAAAAGCGTCATCTGAAATCAATCTTTCAATTTCAATATCTTGGTAGAAAGTTTCAGTAACAGATACATCAACAAAATCTTTGATTAATCTTTTCATGCAGGGAATTCCACAGCAAACACATGCTCCTATTAGGAGTATACCCACACAAATGGCTATCAGAATATTCATTAGGATGGAACCCCACCCCCCAAATAGATTCTGGAAAAAGTCCGTCAGTAAGTTTGGGCCTGGTTCAGTCATGGCTGATACTTGCTGAATTACCTCTAGGTGGTTATTTATCTCATAACGATTGTCAGGAATAAAACCACAGCATTCTTCTTTGATAAGCGAGCACGTACCACCTCTCGCCGCTAGGGTGAACTCAAGAGCCATCCGATTTTGTAGCACAACAGTTCTCATTGCATTCAGTTCATCAGTCACCAATTCTAGGGCGGAAAAAGTTGCATTACTCATTACTTCGAGAAGTTTCGACAACTTCCTCAGCTCCCAGATCGATTTGACTGCTCCATAGGCTGGGAATATTCCTGCCCAGGATATAACACTGTCACTCAAGTCCATATGAGTCAATTCGCTTTTGTCTTTTACTGAATTATGGTCTTTCCAACCAGCTTTGATCTTCCCAACTGGATTCACAGGTTTCTTAACTGGACCTTCGGATTTTCGAGCTGTTTCTCTTACGTTTCGTATCTTACCCAAAGGTAATTCTGCAGTATGTCTTATTGCCGGAACCAAGTAACCCAAAAAACAACTGCGGACCAATTCTCAGGTAACCATTTATATGCCTTTTTCCCACAAATAAAATAACAGTTTTCTACTTTAGTACTAATACGCATCAGCCCTGCATGAAACATTTTCTGATCTATAACTGACAATTGTTTAAACAAAACTGGATTTTTTTGAATGTCACTCATAGTTGTTTTCAATGAGTTTAAATACGAGTCATAATTAGTATTGCAAAAAGTATTGCCATTACTATTCTTAATATAACATCGGTAAGATATAGTTATATTGCAATTGCTCCAGCCCACCTGGAGAGTGTCATTTTTATAGAAACATACAACTCCTTTTTGTGTGACAGGTAAAAATAAAGCTATTTTGTCCTGTGATCTCACAGTTCCTGTGTCGAAAAGTAAATTTTCCCAAGTCTCATTTATCCCCAAAGGGACAGCGGACATTATCAGTCCTCCATATGCTGTCGGTATAGCTGTACAAACCCAGCAATTTGAAATGTTCATAGTCTCTGCATACACACGTTTCATGGCTAGGTATGTGTTAAAATTTGGATGCCAGTCTATAGACGTTTCATCACGCCTTCCCACTTTCACTTGTGTGGTTGTGTGTAGGATAAACCACAGCAAGAGGAAAATTGTCACAATTACAGTTAATAAATGTACACACAACAAAATGATTATGCAACATCTCTGGGGTTGATCTAAACTTCTATTCGCTTTGTTTTTGGCCATCTCGGTCTGGTTGTGTATCAGTCACAAAGTTTTTATCAAGTTGAAAGTTCTTTACCGGTTTACAATGCGTCAAATGAACCCAGGACGTCCTCTCAGCCACTCTAACTGCAGTAGGTGTTGCCAACAGAACCTGGTACGGTCCCTCCCACTTTGGACTCGCCCAATTCTTTCTTTTCGTCACTTTCACCCAAACGTATGTCCCAGGAACCACGACTGCTTCCACCGGTCTGGTCTGTTCCTTATCTGAAAAAGAGTTAAACTGCAAAACAGATTTATTTGTTAACAGTTTCCTCATATAACTAGCTAATGAACTGTCAGCCTCTTGCTCTGCAGGCATGAGAGTTTTCCACTGAGGCACATAATATGCTCTCCCAAAAACCATTTCAAAGGGAGTCAAACCCTTTACATTTGGAACCGTTCTCATACTCAGCAGTGCTAAAGGCAGACAGTATATCCAATTCTTTTGGGTCTCCTCTACTAGCTTCCTAAGTTTATTCTTTAGGATACCATTGTACCTTTCCACCAGTCCTGCTGACTGTGGGTGGTAAGCACAATGGTTCTTCAAGGAGATACCAAAAAATCTCCCAAGCTGGTGAATCGTTTGATTCACAAAATGTGTGCCATTCTCACTATAAATCCTCTCTGGAATGCCAAATCTAGGGATTACTTCTTTAATCAGGGCTTTCGCCACTGTTGCTGCATCCGGGTTTTTGGTTGGAAAAGCTTCTACCCATTTAGAAAACATGTCTACAATAACTAAACAAAACTTTTTCCCTTCACATTTATTCAATTCTATGAAATCCATACAAATAGTATGGAACGGGTATGGTGGTATAGGAAAACTTCCTTGCTTGGTTTTAAATGCTCCTTGTGCGTGATGCTTGTTACAAGTATGACAAGCTGCACAAAATTTTTTTGTGTAATTTGTGTATCTGTATGTTTGGAATATTCGATTTACTAACTGTACCATCCCCCCTGTTGAGACATGGCACTGCCCATGGCTCAACAAAGCTGCATATCTAAATAAATTAGACGGCAATATCGGTTTTCTTTCTTTGGAAATGTACAGTCCATTTTCAAGAATTGCACCTCGTTTTACCCATTTTTGTTTTTCTGCTTTTGTAGTAAGCGTCTGCATTGTTTTTAACATGTCTAGATCTAAAATCTCAGAGGGTTGTAATTCCTCATTTAAAAGTAAAGTTTCTGAGTCTGAGGCTGCTTGCTTTGCAGCTGCATCAGCTCGTGCATTGCCTTTCGAAATCTTATCCTGCTGTTTTGTATGAGCTACACATTTACAAATAGCTACTTTGGTAGGTAACTGAATAGATTCTAATAACTCCAAAATAAATTGCGCTTGATTAATAGGTTTTCCACTGGATGTTATCATTCCTCTATTTTTCCATTGTTGTGCAAATACATGTACTGTAGAAAAAGCATACTGACTATCAATATATATATTCACAATTTTTTGCTAAAGTACATGCCCTTGTCAAAGCTATCAATTCCGCTGCTTGTGCAGATAAGTTGTGTGGTAAGGATTGAGCTTCTAAAATTTCAGTGTCTGTAACTACTGCATACCCCACCAGATTCTTCCCTGTAGGATCCCTTCTGCATGAGCCATCCACGTAATTTGTCACCTCGGCATTATCCAAGGGCATATCTGTAAGATCTCGTCTAGGTAAAGCTAACTGTTCAATTTTCTGCAGGCAGCTGTGTGGTGTGCCTTCCACAGGAGTTGGAAGTAATGTTGATGGATTCAATGTCGTACATCGTTCAATTGTCATATGGGGTTGGCTCAGCAGTATAGTCATACATGAAAGATGTCTAGCAGGAGAAAGGTATGCCACTTTCTCTTGCAGTAAAATTATTGCAACTGCATGAGGCACTCTCAGTGTGAGAGGGTGGAATAACACCACTGAGGCCAAAGCCTGTACTGCCATTGCGGCTGCAACTACTGCTTGTACACAGTGAGGCAAAGATCGCACCACTGGGTCTAACTGTGATGAATAGTAGGCTATGAGACGTTGCTTGTCCCCATGTTGTTGCGTCAATACTGACGTCATATATCCTTGCTTACAATCTATGGTCTGAAAGAACCGTTTGTGATAATTTGGAAGTCCTAAAACTAATGAAGAAGCTATCAATTGCTTCAATCTGCAGAAAGCCATTTCTGCTTCGGTTGTCCATTGTAAAATATCTTGTGCTGCCATTGGTGTCTTATATATCAAGTCAGTCAGTGGAGCAGATTCCAAAGCATAATTTGGTATCCAGCTCCGACAAAAATTAGTTGTACCTAAGAAAGACATCATTTCTTTCTTGGTTGTTGGTTTGGGTGCTTGCAAAATCGCTGTTTTTCTTTCATCTAGTATTCTACCATCATTGGATATTACATATCGCAAGTATCTAACTTGTTTTCTCCAAAGTTGTAACTTACTTTTGTTTACTTTGTGTCCTTGTGTTGCAAAAAATTTCAATAATGCTACAGTATCCTCCCTGCACTGTTGCTGGGTGGGGGCTGCTAGCAAGATGTCATCTACGTAAAGTAGAATTTGACTACCTCCCGGTGGGGTAAATCCTGCCGGGTTGCTAGCCATTTCTTGTGCAAATATTGTTGGGCTCTCACAATATCCCTGTGGTAGTCGAGTATACGTATAACTTTTACCTTGAAATGTAAATGCAAACCAATATTGATTATCAGGATGTATAGGTATTGAAAAGAAAGCATTGCTAATATCTACCACAGAGAAATACTTCTGTTGCGGTTCTAAATCATTTAACAAAGTATGTGGGTCTGGCACCGTGGGTGCTCTAGGTATTACTGCACTATTTACAGTTTGTAAATATTGTACCATCCGCCATTCCCCGTTTGCTTTTTTAACAGGAAATAGGGGTGTATTACATGGTGAATCAGGAGATTCTACCAGTACTCCTTCTTTGAGTAATGCTGCTATTATAGGTTTAAGTCCTATTTCTGCATCCTTTCTCAAAGGGTATTGTCTTTTCTGTGGTCTAAAAGCTGACTTTGGGGTAATTGTAACTGGTCCTGCTGTTCGAATAAGTCCTACATCTGACTTGCCTGTTGACCAGAGAGTTGTTGGAATTTCACATAAGGCCTTTTCTCTTCTTCTAATAAAAATGCTAATCAGCTGTCCTCGCTAGATTGCAAGTGTATAGCTGGATGTGTCCGTGTCAACCAATTCAGTTTTTGTTTTTGTATCCCTTGTTCTGACAGTTCTAAATCAGTCTGTTTCTCCCATCTGGTTACTTTTTCTCCTAAATCTGCCCATTTAACACTTTTGTTCTTTGTCAATCTGACATGTGGCAACCGATTTGATCTATACAATGCAAGGAATTCTTGAGGTAATGAACAGCTAACTACACTGTTCCCCTCAGTATCCCAGTACAAAGTACGCAAAACCAATCTAGTTGCACGATTTCTAAACAATTCTTGCTCATATTCTCTATCAGGTCCTGGTGTAGTACAATAGTATAGAGTACAGTGTAACAAATGCTGTCGATCAGTGTCAAGGGAGGGGGCTTTACTGATGGCTACGTTCATCAGCTCCTCGGTTACTGCCCCTGGACCAGTCGTGACTAGGTCCTGGCTGTACCAGTAAAAAGTTTCAATCTCCGGTCGCACTACAAAGGTATCCATTTGTCTCTGTGCCTCCATACCTTGTACAGTTGGAACTACTGCTATGCCAAATATCTGCATAAGATCCCTGCCCAATAGGTTTACTGGACACTTTGCAGAAACAACTATTTTACTTCTCTGGGTCATACCTGAAACAGGGTCAGTTATTGCTATATTATGGGAAAGTGGTTCCCTGTATAGCTGTCCATTTGCGGCTTTTACTAGTATATAATCAGGTGATTCGGAATGTTCTGGTAACTTGGAGGGGTGTATCAAAGTCCGTGACGCTCCTGAGTCACATAGGAATTTGACTTCCCTTCACTCCACCAGAAGTGTAACTTCCGGTTTTGTATCTGCCAAGTAGAGCTCTAAGCTCAATGATGCTAAGTCCAAAATTCCACTTTCTTCATCCTCCATATCTACTTGCACTTCCTCTACTCCTTCTATCACATTTACATTTGTTTTCTGTTTATTAACTTTTCCTGATGATTTCTGACTTTCACTTGATGTATCCTCACTATCATATAGTCAGTCCTCATCTCCCTTATCTTCTGTGACTACCTTTTTGTTTTGCCTACAATCCCTTGCTAGATGTCCCTTTTTCCCCGCACTTGAAGCATTCACCTCTCTTTTTCCTCTCTTCAAAATCTTCTGATCGTTTGTCAGACTGTTTGTTTCCCTGGGTATTTTTCTTCCCCTTTTTACCTGACTGTAATACAAATACTTCAGCTCCGTCTTCAGCAGTGAAGACGTGTGCCTTCTTTTTCTTTTTACTATTAAAATGTCTCTCAGCATGTCTAGCGTATTCGAGTAAGGCTTGTAACCTCCCTGTTCGATGATCTATCATATGCTTCGTAATGAAGCTACTAATAGGTGCAATGCAACCTTTCAAAAATGCATTTTTTAATTGTTGTTCATACGGGGAATCATTCGTTTGGTTCTCAGGAACCGACATACCGCTATGATTATTAAAACATTCTAATAATCTAGCATAATATCCATCTATTGTCTAATTTTCCTGTTGTATGCATTGATTAATGCAAGTCCAGTCTGCTCTAGGTTTCCATTTCTCAGAGATTCAGTCTGTCAGACCTTTCACTCTGTTGTCTAACTCTGCGTCACTATGTGGGAGTGGTCTAAGCTCTGCATTACGAGGATTCCAGGTGCCACAAATCATGTGCCAATCTGGACCTATAATTTGTCTTACTACTTTTTCTACTTCTTCCCCATTCAAGTGGTAACTTAACCTCATGCCTTGTAAATCTTCTAAAAATTTCGTAAAATTAACTTTCGGATGGGGGATTCCCTCCGTAGCCTTCCGGATGTCCTCCGGTGTCCATGGTCTATATACTAAGAGTGTTGGATCCTGCCATTCCTGTCCTGCCTGAGGATTTGGAACTTCTATAAGTGGGCATATTTCTTCCTCACTCACATCCTATAGATTTCTCTCTATTTGGTATGATTCTGTGTCCCTATATGTTTTACGTGTTCGGGACCTAGTCTCAATAGGATCTCTAACAAATGGTTGTGGTCTTACTGAAACTTCAGGATAACGCGGAGGTGGACCAGCCTGTCCACTCACGTCATATCCTGAAAAGGGTAAGGGAGGGGGTAAGGGAGGAGGAGCTGTTGCTATTACCAAGTTATTATCCTCTTTGTCTAAAAATAATGTTTTTGAATTTTTAAGCTTCTGTTCTCTACAATTTGCTTCCTCAATCCACCTGTGTGCTTGAGGAATGCCTAGTTGGCGTTGCTTTTTTGCCTGACCTCCCGCATCAGATTTAAGCTGTTTAAGGAGTTTAACTAGTGAAGTTTTATCTAGTTTACCATCAAATTCATATTTACTAACCCATTTCGTATAATACCTAACGTTATCAGAACGTTGTAATTGCATGTATTTTGCGTCTTCGGTTAGGGGCGGATCTCGCGAGGTTTTAGTGCACTGATTACCCATGTCAAAAAAATGTTACGGAACCCTTTTTTATAACGTGATATCAAGTTCTTAGTTCCTGTTTACAGTTTATCTAGAATAACTGCCTACCTTATTCTGTTACCCTGATCTATGACCAAATATACAATACTTCCTTTTGTCCCTGATCTGCAAAACAAATCTTGACAACAATATACTGTAACCTAGTCCCTGATCTAAAACAGAAAAAAGGCAAATTCTTCCTACCTGAGCCTCCGGTATTGAAAATCGTTCAAGTTCCGCTTTTTGGCCACAGATCAGAAAGTGGCCAGCCTCTTTACACACGACAATTCAGTCGGAGGTCTTTTCACTCAAGAAGAACCATTTCGGTAACTTCTCCTGCGCAGTATTCGACCACCGATACGCTCTGATCTGCGGCTTACCAAGGGAATTCCGTCTGCGAAGGACCAAACTGTTAAATAAAATTAAGAATTCAATACACAGGAGATTCAGATTCAAAATTTTACTAGTGTACACCAGGAGGCAAAAAACGTACAAGTACAGAATTTTGTCTGACATGAAACAGGAAGCACACAATTTTATATAGGTTTAACATTTAAGCTATGCCCACCTTACTGACGTGATATGTCACAGGGCATCTACATCACTTTAGCTTATAAGCCTTCATTCATTTAATCTGCTGATGCTGTATATTTTAAAAAACTTTTCCTCTAGATACAATACGGCCTTGCTATCCAGCTGGTCAGTTATAATGTCTTTCTGTAAAGTTACTTGTTCAAGGTTTCATATCAGTTCGAATACAATAGCAGCGTCAGTCTTTTAATGCATGTCTTTGTTCTCTGTTACACTTCCTCACACAGCTGCGTGCTATCTAAGTAACACATATACAAGGCCAGATCATTCCAACAGGAAAGAGCAGAAGATTTCATTATTTCACACATTTAATTTCCTGACCCAGCAGATAATCACTTGTGAAAAGCATAAACATTAAAACTTGCTAAGCTAGCATTCTGCCAGGGTCAGAGATCAGCCTTGCTTCAAGCCACACTGCAGTTTCAAAACGACTTCACATTTAGACATGAATTAATTTTACTACTATATGATAAAATGCATTATATACTACTTTGCTTTTAAACTAGCATTTCTCATGTATTCAAATACACATTTTTCTAACAGTCTGTCACCCAGTTAGGTCCTGGGTCTCTGCATAGGGAGCTCCACAGAGACATGGGGTATGTGCTACATCACCTGGAGGCATTCAGTACACATACACAAGGTTCAACATGCATGTTCCTCCTGCTCAGCCCACAGCCCAGGCACCTTTATGACCATGTAAATGCTGTTGTAACTGTCCATGGGTGGGCACCATGTTCCCTTTGTTCCCATATGGGGGCTCAATGGCCTGCACATTCCAAATGGAACTACCCGTCCACAGTGTTTAACCACCACATGTGTCATATACCAGCCCTGTATGCTGTCTTGTTTGTCACCCAACCAAACCTACATACCAATTTGTGCCTAATGCCCTTCATCAACATATATATCCCACCTTCTCAAACAATTGTAATGTGTTCCCAACATGGGTTACACACCACCACACTCCATTTTGCAGCCATGTACTGGTGTGTAGATATGTTGTGTATTGATGTGTAATGTTCACTCATACATGTCATGGCAGGGGACATGCATTGACATATGTATATATGTATGTATATATATATATATATATATATATATATATATGTGTGTGTGTGTGTGTGTGTATATATATACATGTCAGTATTATGTATATGTGTGTATGTGTCTGTATATATATATAGACATACACGTATATATATATATATATATATATATATATATATATATATATATATATATAGACATACACACACACACATATATATATATATATATATAGCTGTATGTATATATATATATATATATATATATATATATATATATATATATATATATATACATATATGTATATGTTTGTTTGTGTCTTTCGGCTTTTCCCAGTTAGGAGTCGCCACAGCGGAACTTCGGTCTGTTAATAATTGGTAGTTGATTTTTACGTGCCAAGTTACCAGCCCTGATGCACAACCTTCAGCGAAGGTACGACCATACACGCATGTCTCCACGCAGAAGACGCCCTAGCTGAGAATCGAACCGGACAGCGTCTTACTGTGAGGTGACAACGTTACCGCAGCACCACCACCGCTTATATATACATATGTGCATATATGTGTAGATATCATTATGTGTTGTTTATATACCTATATATATGTATAACTGTCCGAGGTTCCGTAGACATACACAGCTGTGAATATGTATCACACATATATGTATCTGTATGTCGGGTGCATGCAATCATCTGGTCCACACTCTTGTAACTCTCTTTACTTCACAGCTGAGCTGTTCTGCCTTGCTGCAACCCAGGCAGGTGTCACATGTGAACACAGACTAACATTAGGGGGGTATATATGGTGACAGATTTTAGATAAGCATATTATACTGCTATGGCAGTTGGGCATGTTATACTACACTTTAACATGACAGTCCTGCAGGTGGTGTGGTCTCACACCCATGTGTCTGTCATGGCTGTATTAATACCCCCCACCAGCCGTTGGCCACAGTAATGTACAGAACACAGATATCAGGGGTCACATCTTTGCCATTCACTGCTGATCTGCACAGTTGACAGGTATGTCCCACTGCCCACAGGGACTGACACTATTGTCAGGAGCAGTTGTTGAGCAGAACATAATTACAGGAACAATTACTGATGGCACATAGAAATCCTTTCACATTATACATCCTATTATTCTATGCCATATACTACATGCAAGTAAATGCATATCTGTTTCACATACCTTTTATGTTTTATTTCTGCTGTAACACAACCCTGAGCTTTGTTACTTTTATTAATGTTATTATTTTTTTCTTTCTCTCTCTCTCTCTCTCTCTCTCAGTCTCTCCAGATTAGATTGCAGCATGCTTTTGTTGGTATTGCACATGATCAGGTGATGGCCTCTGCACCAGTCAGTGTCCACCAGTTGCTAATTGCATGCAGCCTGCTGTGTAGCACTTCAGATAACCACTGTCATGGCAACCCTGTACTTTAAATTGCTGACCTCTGTGGGTGTTGTCCCTTCACCTGTCCAGCATGGATGACATCCTTCCTGTGTGTGGACATCAGTGTTACAGACAGCAGGTAGCAATACCTCTTACAGCAGAACCTGCAGACACAAGCCAAATATACATTTGGGTAAGGTTCCTGACCTACAGACAGTGTGAGTAGTGTTGTTGTGTGCATTGTATCTTGCTGGTCTTACAGGGTTTCTGTGTACATGGTACTTTTTCATGGAATGTTGTCTGTCTGCATAGCTCTCAACTGTGGGCCTATCCATATGATACCAGGGAGATTGGCTGTTAGGTTTTGTCTGTGCACCACACAGGTATTGTCCCAGATATATCAGTGGCATTCTGTCTGTTAAGTGCTATCAGTACATGGCTACATTCATTTGTATTTCAATGTCATATTCCTGCATAAGGGTATGCTGCAATGAATCCTGTAACACCAGTAATTTCCAAGGTGTGTAACAGCAGTAATGCAAATATGGCCTTATGTTCCTGCCTCTGTCCACCACATATATGCCAGTCTTTGTCCTGCTGTGATACAGAAAGGGGTTGTTAGGTAATGGCCTATCATTATTTACTGCTAGCATTACTGCTATCATCCCAGTCATGTCATGGACTCCCACACCAACTTTTGGGCCAAGTCCATATATATGGGGGCAACAGCTGGAGAACACAAATGCGCCCTTGTACATTCCAGAGGTAAGTGTGTGGTACACAGTGTTCCTTGCCCTTGTACAGCCTTTTATGGGGGGGGGGGGGTTCAATGTTATTAACCTAGGCTATGACACCTTTTCAGGGATACAACTGTTACGACAAGGGTCATTCAGTTTGACAGTGAGACATTAGGTTAAGCAGTGTTATGTACAAGATACTGTGACATTAATACAAGTGCTACTTTTCCCCCTATGGCTTGACTACAGGGTGTAATTGGAGGCTGCTGAACTACATCTGTAATTGCTGATTGTTACGTATCTTGAAGGCAAATCCTGCTTCAACTGTTGTACTAATTGAAGGCCTTGGCCTGGACAGCATAGTATGGTATATATCCACATTGCTTGCATCTACTGTTTTGTGTGGACCTTGCATTCATCACTGATTACATATTTCAAACCTTATGCGGTGTAAGTACTGGCATACATTATTGTATAGTACACATATAAAGGTTATCTTTGTATGCATACCTGTGTGTTGTGTCATGTCCTTTGAAATGTGGGTGGGTATATGTCTAATGCCAGTATTTTCATTTGTGGGAATGGTTGCCACACTACACATTTCATAGGTGGCAGTTAAAGGGCTTGTGGCTGAGGGATATACTTTGCACCCAGTACTTCCACACTACTTCTACATATGTATGGCTACTAATACCTTTTGTGTGTATATGTGTATGTACCTATATATATATATATATATATATATATATATATATATATATATATGTGTGTGTGTGTGTGTGTGTGTGTGTATATATATATATATATATATATGTATGTATATGTATATATATATATGTATATATATATGTATATATATATATATATATATATATATGTACATATATATATATATATATATATATATATATATATATATATATATATATATATATATATATATATATATGTGTGTATATACATACATATATATATATATATATATATATATATATATATATATATATACGGGTTACCTTCATTTGATCGAAATTTCATTTGATCTAAACTCATTTGATCGAATGTTCATTTGATTGAAAACCAGTATTCAAGGCAAATAACAGGGATTTGTCCCCCTCCCCAAGGTCGTGTGACTCTGGATTTGGTATATATAGTTAGGGGGGTGTGGGGGCGCAGCCCCCCACATTGGGGGTACTTTTGTTCAAAATCTGTACTTTTTGTGTTATTTTCTTCTTTTAAAGGAAACTAGGTGGGGGGCTTTGTCCCCCCAATGCGGGGGGCTGTGCCCCCCACACACCCCTAACTATATATACCAACTCCAGGGTCGCACGACATTGGGGAGGGAGACAAATCCCAGTTATTTTCCCTGAAGTGTACTGAATTACTGGTTGTCAGTCAAATGACATTTCTATCAAATGAGTTTAGATCAAATGGGCTGTCGATCAAATGAAGGTTACCCATATATACACATACATATGAACATATGTATGTATCTATATACAGTTGATGTTATATGATTATTTGTGAGTCATACATAAATATATATCTACATATAGCTGTCTATCTGTCTACATTTACAGATATATATCTGTCCATATGTCCATGCATGTTCGGCTCATATTTGGGCCTGTACCTCATTCTCTTAGCAATTGACATGGATGATCGCAGCACTGAAGTCAGTAACTAGTGCCAACACTTTTGTGTTTCAGACTTCATCTCTTTCTACATATGTGTTCTAATACATATAACTGTGTAACTATCAACATTTTAAGTGTATTAGAGCATTAGTTGACATGTATCTCTATTTGTACCCACAATGTGGCATACTTTGTCCAGACTGCTTGCATTAACAGGTTGTGTGGTATGATATTAATACATTTCCTGTACTGTTGACTGATTGTGCTGGATGATATGTTTGTGAAAACATCAGGTTATTTATATCTGCCATGGTTTAGTGGTAAATCACCTTGTGTATTGAGTGCAAGGTCCTGGGCTTTGAGCCTTGGAGAGGCAGTTTATTTTGTTGCTGGGAAGAACAAGGGACGTTGGATACAGAGTAATTAAGGCACTTTTAAGCAGTTGTAAGCAGGTTAACACGAGTTTGCGAGACGGTAAGCACTGCCAACCTCTGCTTATGTTTTTTTACAGTCAGCTTCGGAATTGCTCAACCTGTGTAGGCATAGCTTACCCCCGCACAAACCCGCTTACTGCTGCTTAAAAGTGCTTACTGCTGCTTACCTCCAAGCTAATTTCTTTAAAAGAAAAGAAAAAGGGGTTGATAGGAAAGTGGTGAAAAAAGGGGCACAAAGAGGGAAAGACAGTAGGGAAAATAGCTAGGCATGTGCAGGAAGGGTAGAGGAAAGGTCCATAGCTGCCCTTTTCTTCTAGAAAAAACAGCTCTGCATATACACAACATTTGCAGGTACATTTGGACCCTCAACCCCCTGGGAGAGGGGTGAGGAGAACATATATTCATTGTGATGCCAATTAGACCAGATTACATGTGTCCAGTGGACATGTGTGCCAAATGGACAGCTATGTATGGGGGCGAGATTTTTTTGTGGGAATAGATTGCCCTTTTTTTTTCAGGTGAGAGTGGGATGCTGGGGAGGGGTAGTAGGAATATTTGGGGAGGTAGATTGGGTAGGTTAACAGACTAGACAAAGACGCATACAGGGCCGGTATATGACACATGTGGGGGTAAACACCTTGGACAGGGAGGGGTGTTTGGAAGTCACAAGCCCATGAGCCCCCAACTGAAAACAGTGGGACTGAGGTCCCCACCCATGGGCAGTTACCACTGCACCTTCATGACCCCAAAGGTGGCTGTGCTGGGGCTGTGTAGGAGGGGCAGACTCACCCTCTAATAGCGCCACTCGGCCCTCAAGCTGGCGTAGCCGTTCTTGATACTCCAGATCAAGCTCCCTATGAACCACAGCCCAGACCTGTTGATGGGCGACAGTTTCCCCTCCACGCCCACTCTGAGGGGGGGGCGAGCCCCATTCCCTGCAGTGGTTCCACCTGAAGGTGGCGCAGGACCCATGGAGGAGGAGGTCCCAGACTGGGCCCCAGATGTGTTGGTGCCTGGTGCCATGGCCAGCTGCGGTGGGACAGGTGGGTCCGGTGGGACTGGCCTTCCTATATGAGCTATGTTGTTGCAGGTTTATGACAGATATGGGTTAGTAACAGTCAACAACATTCAGGATTAGTTATAACAGCATGCATTGGTATTCCCATTAACCCAAAACACCAGATTTAACACAGTTGCAGAGCAAGCAGAACACATGCATATATGGAACAACAGTGGCCATTACAAGAGCATGCAGGTTTCATTGATGGCAACAGACCACCAATATGGGTGTATTTTAACATGAACATGTCACATGCATAAAAACAAATGTGAATATTTATTAACCATTAGGACATATGTCCCAACAAAACTTTGGAGTGTACACATACCAGTTGAGGAGTGTCATTGGGTTATTTTGCACATATGGTAGGGGTGAGAGAGAGTTCAATTAACAACTAATATATCCTTGTAATTTCCACAATATTCTTAGTCACTGCAGTGATCGTTCCCCTTACATGTATTATTACACTACCCAATGGCCTTATATTGTACACTGGTATGTTTATAGATTATTATATACATGACCTGCGTCTTATATACAGGCATGACAAGATGCAGGTGTTAATGCAACATATGTTGAGAATTGCTGTCATACACTTTGGGTGAGGTGCTAGAATGACAGGTTTGTTTTCATATACATTCTATGACTATGTACACATTTGACTATCAGTTATATGTCATTAATGGCTTCCTACATTTCTTGGATCATCACACTGATTTGTCAGGGGGACGGGGTACCAGGCTGATGATATGGGCCATTTATCTGGACATGCTGGACAGATTGGAACAGTTGTGGGGTATGAATATGCATACAACTTTCAATATGAACATTCTAGCAAATTCTGTACAGTTGGGTGTAATTATGCATACAGCTTTCTATCTGAACATTGTAACAAAATCTGTACAGTTGTGGGTTATGATTATGCATACAACTTAATAGCACTCCTAAGATTCAAACCCCTGCTGTGTGTGACAGAAAATTATAGCTAACATCACAGTACACTGTGCTATCAGGGAATTGATGTAAAGCTTTCTACTGTTTTCTATCTAAGTCTCCCTCACTTGTACAATATGACTGACCTCTTGGCACTTCCAACATTGTTATGCAGGACTTCATACACATTTTATCTGCATACCACAGTGTGGGTGACACTGCTTAAAATAGAACAGTACTATTTATAGTATGCAACAGTTTGCCAACATATGACAGAGGAGTAAACAGAAGCACTCCAGGGGTTATACCTTTATTCACAGACTATTACACATTTATTTCTACTGGTACAACACTTTCTAAGGCTCTTATATTTATTTGTTATGACAGTACATGCAGACTAATTACTAGCCTGCCTCGCGACACAGCATTTGCAACCTAGCATCATGGGCTTGCTGGTTTGCCGCCCCCTCATCTGCAGCTGTCGGAGAAATACAGTGATATTTAGCCATACAGTGATATTTATCCATAGTATACACAAGCTAGGCAATTCTTAACTACTTAGTAGAATGGGTACTTACTCAGTACTGGGGCATTAGCCATTTGCCAGGACGCCTGGATTCACTGTTCCAGTACATCCCCCCTCCACCGCTTCAGGTCAGCATGGTGGTGCCTGACCTGCTCACCAGTCCGGGGGATACCTGTGACACTGGTGAGGTCACGAGCAAGACTGTCCCAGGCCTCAGTTTTATACTGCGAGCCCTGGTACTGGCCCTAAAGTAGTCTCTCCTCATGGTATTTTACCAGGAGCCATACCATGATTTTTGACTCCTGGATGCCCCAGCACTGTGCTCTAAAATGAGTGCCTTCACCCACACCAGCCATTCTGACTGCAGTAGGAAGCTACAACCAGTTATGGAATGTATTCCTGCCTGTGTGGTTTAAATATGGCCAATTACCCGCACTTTTCCGTGACTGACCGGGTTTGAAAAGGCTAAGCTATGGGCACACCTGCTTACCTAAGGTTGGCAGTGCTTAAAGGGGTATACCACTAGGCAGATTGGATTGGCTCCTCTACAAATTGCTTACTCTTACTAAGATGAGTTGTGCTGCTGTAAGCATTGCTTAATAGTTAATTAACACTATATTTGTCTTTTGGCAGTGATTTATCATTCATTACAGGTTCTATATGTGTCTGGTATTCATGATTCTACACTTGTACTACTTCTACACTTTATTACAATAACACCTGACATCATTGCTTACTGCAGTACTCCAGTTCACATATTTATGTTATGTAGCAGGTTATACCACTTCACACTGTACATAGATTCAGTTCACATGTTTGGTTTGATTTTCCTGTGGTGAGGATTAGTTTGCTGATACCTCATTCATATCTATTGCTATGATGGCTTACTGGTTAACCACTGTGACTATAGTGTACAGGGTTCTGAGTTCTAGCCTTGCAGAGGCAGTTTATTTTGTTGTTGGGCAAAACATGGGCCATTGGGTACAGAGTGATTAAGGCACTTTAAAGCAGTTGTAAGCGGGTTTGCGCGGGTTTGTGGGACAGTAAGCACTGCTAACCTCTAGTTACAGTTTCTTATACTCAGTTAGCTTCTACTTTGCTTAATCTGTGTAGGCATAGCTTACCCCCACGCAAACACATTTAAACACGCTTACTAGTGCTTATATATGCTTACTACTGCTTATTTGTGTTTAAACCTGCTTACTAGTGCCTTATTCATTATGGCATTAACACTTCACATGTGCATTAAATGCAGTACTCCAGTTCACATTTAAATGTTATTATGTAGGTTATACAGCAAAAAGATGTAAAAATATGTTCATATACGGATTTCACATGGAAAATGATATGTGCTGTAGTGGGATTCAAACCAGGAATGCCTGTTCGTTAGGCGGATGCTCTAACCACTACACTATTGCTGTACTGCTTCATTTGCATATATATTCCTTGTTATCCTCCTCAGCCTTTTCAGCTGCTTTAACTGTAGCTAAGCGATGGGCATACCCGCGCACCTATGGTTAGCTATACTTGGGGTTTTAAAAAAAAAAAATAAAAGGGTCTCTTCATTTTATTTATATGTACTGTTGCTGTTAAACACATGGGGACTGTTGGTGGGGCTATGCGACACCTATGAGCAGTATCACTCATTTATTTACATTTTCTGCTGTTCTACTTTGCAGGGGCGTGTTTATTCTGAGAGCTCTGCTCTCAGACATGCCCCCTGCACTTGTCCACACTCCGTGTAGGATTAGGAGGTCAGGCAGTGCGCCTTCATTAATATGCATGATGCGCTGTAAATCTCTGGGCATGTGTAATTATGCATTTCATTATACTCTCTATTATCAGGCTAGATATCATCAACTCACACAGCATTACAAATTATTTATTGAACTTGACCAAGCATATCACCCTTATAATCCCTATCATGAGTCCTGCAGCAGGATATGTCTTATCTTCATCATGCTATAGGTCTCAGTGAACGGAGATCTCAAAATGTCAAAAAAAAAAAAACACTTGTCTTCTACTGTGAATGCCCAAAACAACAAGCTGAAAAATATGCACTCTATTAAGGATCCACTGGGAGCACAAATACCTTTAAGGCTTTCATCTTTATTTAAAAGAAGTTTTCAAAAATAAAAGTAATATAAAGGCATGGCCCTATAGATATGTATGCATTATACACTGTTGCATAACTAACTGGGTAGAGTTACAGTTTTGCAGGTTTGTTTTTTTTTTATTCAGTCTTGGATGCAAGTTTGCTACACGTTGCAGTTTCTAGTATAATTATTTTATTTTTAGAAAGTTGCATACATCATTCTTAACATTTCCATATTCTATGTAACCCAAAATAAAAAAAATAACTTCTTGAAATTGTGACACATCATAGAGCATTTATGAATTGTTGTCCCTTTTTTATTTCTTGAAACTGGTCATAAACATACTGTGAAAGTTTCATTATAATTTTCCCACAAAATGCATGGCAATTTTCACATGACTAAATAAACTGTTGCTGAGTTGTTGCAATTCAAGTGCTTCTTTGCTCCTGTTGATCTAGCCAGCCCTTTTATATTCACATATGGCCTATCTTTCATGAATTTACACATTTCACAAAACACATGGAAGTGTCCTTAAACATCTTTTTCTCCCTCTAGTATCTCCACAGCCATTTTCCAGTAGCAGTACTTTTCCTAATGGTGTTAAATAGGTAAGAATTTGCCAAAAAGATTTTCCAATTGCTTGTCATAATATGTTTATACCAGAACATTCCAAAGAATAGCGTAAAGACAAACTGCTTCCAAATTACCCTCACCAGAATTGTTACTGTATTATAATGTTGAAGTCATACATTAGATTTGTATCTGGTGGGTCTTTGTATATTTACTTTTGTCAGAATGTGTCCTATCATGCTTTTGTCATCCTCATGGTCTAATAACATTTGTTTAAGTGTTTCTAGTTCTTCTATGAAAGTTTCATCAGCTGATGGCTACTTAGAAATGTAAATAACTTTTCCCTTGATAATGTTGTTCTTCATTTGTGTGGCTAGTCTTTGTTTTCAGTGACCAGTAAATGGTGTGTCAGTGGGGGCAGCAGTGGCATCCACATTCACAAATTTAGTTCTCAATGCATAAGAAATGGATTTTATTTCTAACAATGTTTTCTGGGAACATATTCATGTATATCTTTGTAGCACTGATCACTGATTTCTTTTTATTTTTTTATTTTATTATTATTATTATTTTTTTTTTTGTGAGAGTGATGTTGAAATTCCAGAGAATTTCAACCATTGCTTGAAATGGATCAGGCCTTAGAAATTGAGAAATATGATTTCTTATTTAGTTGCAAGTATTTAGATGCACTTTGTACTCTGCTGTTGTCTGACTGCATTTGATTTTGGATTGTATTTATTCATTTAATGTTTGGATACTTACATTATTTTATTTTTTTATTTTGCTGTTATATTATAGCTTGTTCAACCTCCAAATTCTTTCTTCTTGGAGTTTTAAAAGTCATTGGATAGGGTCAGTTAGAAAAGAAATCCTTTTCCATAAACTGAAAAGGAATCCAATCTGGCTAATTTGTAGGAGGAGCTGAGAAACAGGATTTCTTATTTAACTGCAGGTATTTGGCTGCATGCATGACTCTGCTGTTGTCTGACCGCATTTAACTTTTCCTTACCCACTTGCCACATCCCTATTGTGCTTTTAAACTTTGTGGCTTTTCAGCTGCCACCCGTACTATAAATCTGACTTTGGAACTCCTCCCAGTCTCATTTCATCTGCTGATTCTGCTGGACACAGTGATTAGCTGGGAAGGCCCTGCACTCACTTAGTGCACACTGCAAAGTTCAGATTATTATTATTATTTTTCCATCCTACTTTTAGAATCCATGACATCTGAGACTAGGCTACCATCACTGGTTAGCCTAGCAACTGCTTCTCAGTAATCAATTTGGGACTATTGCTTCTGTTTGGCTTCTGGTGAGGGAAAGAGCAAAGGGACATTGGTTCATGCAGGTCTCTGATAAAGCAGTGTGTATGGGATTTCATTGAGTGGTCTGGTTGCATTTTTGTTGAGAACCTCTTCAAGGCCTTTGTGCAGCTTGGCTTTTTGTTGTATCCATCTAAGAGAAGACAATAGCAAGTGTACTAAACTCATAACCATGTGGGTTAATACTTCTTCTCAGGAAGCAGCCTGGGACTAGTTCTTCTTTGCTTTTGGTGAGAGAAAAAGCAAAGTGCACTTTCCACTATAACAAAAGAACACAGAGAATTAAACTGGTTAGAACTACCACATCACCCACCTCTTTCTCAGTGCACTATAATACACAGACTCCTCTGTAAGCCAGAAAATTGCCCAACCCATAACAACATTATACAACACTACTCTCCAGTAGAATTTTACAGTCTAGAGAAAGATCACTAATCACTCTAACCAAATCATGTAATAATGCTGATGAATCTGTATTGAAATAGTGTAGCTAAATTATGGATTCACAACCCACTACCACTGAAATTTTGTTTATCCTTTGTTTACCAGGTTAGTCCCACTAGGCTAGTAGCCTCTTTTCAGGGAAGACCCAAGGTGGTATTGATAGTACTAGGGGAAATATGGCCATGGAGTCAAATAAATTTCCCCTCCTCTTTATGATAGGTGCCGCGGGATATTTTATATCCATCTGAGGTACCACCAACTCAGATGGAACCTCAGTTTAACATTTCATCCAAAAGACAACACAGGAATGTAGCAACCCCCCCATCCCCTCCCAATCGTATGCTGCACTGCAGTGTTAGCAATCAATATATCTTTTTTAGGAATACAGCCCACTGCCTTCAGCACCAAATGTTACCTGTTGCACCACTTATCCTTTCAAAATGCAAATTAATTTAAAAGACAACTAAAACTCTACCTATAAAATTGATGAATCTACTTCTATATGTCTCCAGTATAAATGCCACTGTTATCTTCAGCTTGCCATATCGTGAAACTATTTCTCTTTTTCAAAATCCCATACCCTATAACTAGTCTTCACAAATATCTAAACAGTTTTATTGTCATCTTCCAGAAGCTTGCTTAGGTTTTTGATACTGCTCCCTCCATCTCTATATTTTTAATATAATCCTTATGATAGCCATATATATAATTATCTGTGAACCTTTTTTCACCTTTTAACTACAATATTAACATCTTCTGACCTACCTAGTGCATTCAATCACCTCCATTTCTTTGAATTTCTAAGCACTAATCACATGATCTATTATCTGTTTGACAACCCCCTAATACACCTCTTCAAGTGCTCAGTGTTCATCCTCTACTAATGCACAAGTATATTTTATACTGTAATAATTGCCTTAATGTATATTACTTAAATGTTTGTTAATGAATGTTTGTTTAAAAATGTTTGTGATATGTTGGAGCTTTTCTCCTCAGACTCAGCTGAAAAGATATTTTTGACAAAAACCTAGTCAGACAAACATGGTAAACAAAAACAAAATAAAAAAATAAATAAAATAAAGGGCCTCAGTATTAGACTGAAGCCTGGAATAGTACAGCCCAGGCAGCCATCTGTGCCACTGGCATCCAACACGTGGCACCATTATAAACCCATGAGGTGCCTCAATCCCTATGGAGGGATGAAGTTAAACAGCAGCCACTGCCTCCATACTGTAAGTTTAACTTATCTTAGCAACACGTGTAACCTGCTACTATGGGCCACCCACACATAGTACACAGTGCTCTTTTTAGCTCTTTAGCTCCTGAAAAAAACTGAAGTGAATGGACAGCTGCAGAGGAGAAATCTGGAACACTTATGACAACACCAAAATAAGTATACGTGCTTAAGACTGTCTTGTCTTTAATATTACCAATGGAATGGATTAATTCCCAGAATGAATACCTTTCATACATCACTGCCAGTTCTGTGATAACTGCCATTCCTCAAAGGTAACAGTATGACTACACAATAAAGAAAAAAGACCAGTGAAATCTTGTTCTTCCGTTCACCAAGCGTTATTTAATTCCAAAGTAAAATTCCAATTTAGTAGAATTTTACTTTGGAATTAAATAATAACGTTTGGTGAATGGAAGAACAAGATTTCATGGTCTTTTTTCTTTGTTGTGTAGTTATAAGGAATTGTCTTTGTGGTTTTACGGTAACAGTATGACTGTTTAATGTTATTAATGTGTTTGTATATGCCTCCTATCATATAGGTAGACAAGTGGATCAGGATGTTAAGGGCATGAGTTCAATCTCCCCACCTTTGTTGTGGTATCTAGAAATATTTTAGTTTTTTTGTCTCATTACTAACTACAGCATTACATGAAAATAAGTATGATCAACATTTTTGGGTGTGTGGGACATATTTGTCAATAGACTTGTATCCTTTGCTAATAATCATGGGTGGAATGTTATTTTTGAGTATTGTGGTTTCCTTGTATATGTACATTTGTCTCAAACAACTTTCTTGCATCTTGGACTAGAGACACCTGTTGGTTTGTTCAAATAGTTGATCACATTAATCCTCTTCCTCCCAGAATTCAGGTGATGATGGCTGTTAGTTTGGGGCCTCCTCTCAGCTGTGTATGCTAAAAGTCTAGCTTAACAGAGAAGTGTACTTTGATTTTTCAAGTATATTAGTTTTAAGCATATCACAGTGAAAATATGTGTCAGCTTCAGTTTTTCATTGTATTTGCCCTTCTCTCTCTCTCCCCACCCTCTTTGTTGCTATCCTTTCTATTATATATTCATTTAGTGTATTACTTTATTTCGATTTATGTTCCTATTACATGCAGCAGCATCATGACCTACACCAATACCTCTGGCAAGGTCTGTCGGTCCCACCCACAGGTGGCAGCAATGGTGTCATCACTACTGGAGTCACCAGCAGAAGCACTCAGCACCTCTAAATCCCAGCCTGCCATGGTCACCTTAACACTTCCTGCCCTACCTGTACACCTACTTCTGGTAGCCCTGCTCCAGATGTTAGGACATTTGTACCCACTGGTAGCAGTACCAATGGAGGTGACATCTTTATCACCCACCGGTAGCCGTTAGACTGAAGGAGATTATCAATAGGTGAGTGGATACCAGAATAGTTCCCGATGGCGTACCTCCTCTGGTAAATCAGTAGAGCCCTAGTCCAGGACAGTTTCTACCATCTGAGACAGGGCCCAGTGCTGATGGACCTAGGTTGCTGAGTAATTTCCCACTGGATCTCAGCTGGCAGAGACTGCAGCTGTGAATAACCCATAGTGTACCACAACCTAGTATTCCGTTCCCTTTTGTGTACATGCCTACCCGTGTTGGTTGTTCATACCTCTCCTCACCATTGCTTTCCAGTGTTTTTTTCTGATATATCTCTCTCTCTCTCTCTCAGTATTGTGTTCCCTCTCCCTTATTGTGTTATCACATACCCTGTCAGTCATATTAATCTTGACCTGCTACCTAACATATCCCTCTTAAATCCCTCGTACAGCCCTTACTTCCCAACTTTCCTCCTCTTTATATATGAAAAATTGGCAGCTGTCCCCCCCAAAAAAATTACCTCATCTTCCCCACCTCCATCTTGGTCATTCCTTATTTGCTCACCTTCTCTTCTACCCTCTGCTTGCAGCCCCTTTTCATATTTTTCCTATACTCTTATTTCCATCCTTTAATGTGATCAGAAATAGATAAACACACCTCACCCACAAATGAAAGGCTTCCACATCACTTATTTGTGGTCATACTGTGGGCAGTGGGTCGCACCATTGATATCCATGTGCAACCAAAGACTACTGGAAATGCTCATTGTATAGCAATAATTAAGAACAATCACAATCATCTACTACCTACGTTGGCCTTTGCTTGCATTGGCTATGCAAATACGCTGTAGCAGTGTACTCAAACAACATATGTTAAAACTAACACCTTCAGTGTAGTTGCTTCTGCTTTTAACAGTGTAAGTTGGGAGAGTTGTGAATTCAAGTCTCATAGGGCTTGTATGTTTTTTGTCTCTTGCATTCTGCATGTGTGCAACAATCACTTGCTATTTGCTTCAATGACACCTTTACTGTGCGTGCTTCTATAGCTCAGCCACTAAGTGAAGCACTTTGTACAGTACAATGGGAAAGGATTGTGGTTTCAGTTCCCATAGGGGTTGTACCATTTTTATTTTGTATTCTTTCATTCTGCAGGTGTGTAGCAGTCACCTGCTATCTGCTTTACTGAGCTTGTTAAGGTGAATGTTTCAGTAGCTTAGCCTGTAAAGGAAATGATTTGTACAGCCCTGTGTAAGTGGGAAGGCATGTGGGTTTGAATCCTGTAGATGCTTTTTGTCTCTTTCATTCTGCATGTCTGTACCAATCATCTGCTATGTGCTTCACTGACACCATTCATGGGAGTGGTACTGTAGCTTAGCCTGTAAATAAAGTGCTTTATACAATATATGTGGGGATGGGGATTGGATGAGCCCAAGTCCCTTTGGAGTTGTATGCTTTTTTGTATCTTTTAATCTTTCTTTCTGCAAGTGTATAATAATCACCTGCTCTCTGCTTCATTGACATCTTTAGTGTAACTGCTTTCATAGCTCAGCCTGTAAATAAAATACTTTGCACAGTATAAAGGTGAGGATTGTGGGTTCAAGTCCAATAGGGGTTGTGAGCTTTTTGACTCTTTCATTCTCCAAGTGTGCAACAGTCACCTGATTTGTGCTTCACTGACACTTAGTGGGACTGCCTCTCTAGCTCAGCCTGTGAATTAAGTGCTCTGTAGAGTGTAAATGGGGAAGGTTGTCACCTTAAGTCCCAGAGGGGTAGTTTGCTTTTTGTCTCTTCTATGCTTTCATTTTGTAACTGTGTAATCATCACCTGCTATGTGTTTCATTGACACATTTATTGCGACTGCTTCTGTAGCCCAGCATGTAACTGAAGTTCTTTGCACAGTGTATATGTGCATATAAACACATTGTTGTACAGTAGGGTTTTTGTTTCAAAACTGTGCATTAAAGTACAGGTATAGTTGTCAGACTCTGCTGATATCATAACTGTTTTTGGTCGATATATTGGTAATTTTTTCCCATCCCACATATTATGTGTTGTTTTACATATTTTATCTTCCATTGCATGACATTGACATTCATGTGTTTCATACCTCCTTATCCATTGTCTTTGACATCCCTGACTGTATCACCATCTCCCTTTGCAGTCTTTTCTATGTTATATGTTTGCTGACAAGTTATCTTCTCTGCATGTATGTATCACTGGGTAAAAAATAGATCAGCGTACAAATGTCATGACCATGTAGAGTGGCCACATGCCTTCTTTCCCTCACCACAACTGTGCACATGGGATTGCACTGAGTAACCTTAGTATTTGTGCTCTGCAGATGAACACTACTGCTGCTCATACTTCCCTGTGGCTGTACCATAATACTACATGATCGTAACACAGGTCCTTGCTGCCTCTGTGATGAAGATTGTATTTTTGAGATGATCATCATGCACACTCGTCATGCCTAGCCATGTTCATTGTTAATGAGCATCAGGGTCTGTTGCGCGCGCGCGCGCACACACACACACACACACACACACACACACACACACACACACACACACACACACACACACACACTCCCAACATTAATTTCTTTAGCCTGATGACATGCTTTGGCATGCCTAAAAAGGCCAGTATTGCCAATAACACATATTTAACAGTTAGGGCAGAGAATAATGAAATGAATCCCACAAAGTGGTAATTAGACCTACTTACTGGTTTCATGGCCCCTATAACATATGTTCACTCCAGGGAATACAGCAAGTCAAAAAGACTCCAAAACATGTGTTATAGAACATGCTTCACTTTAAGGGTCATACAAGATAGTGGAATTTCTAACCTAAATCAAAATATTCATTTTCAGTCTAAACATCAAAATCAACTGTCTGTGCTAATGTTGGCAGAGCACAAAACATCCATGTCTTCAGATGATGCTCCAGTATACTTGACCAGGGGAGATATAATTAAAAAAAAAATCTTATCAATTCCACATTATATTTTCCATGCTTTATAAACACACGATTGTAATATCCTAGTGTTAGCCATGCAGTGGAAATTAATCAAGCATTTGTGTAGAATGAAGTGCCTTATACTTCCAACATTATAGGGAATCTGGTCAGCAGCACATTTAGATTGTAAGACAGGAAATACCAATCTCTGGTGAAAGAGAACAGGAGAGATGTTCACAAAGGCTTCCCTACATGTCATTGATCTTAAACTGGGCAAGGTGCCATCTAGCTGAGTTCATCTTAGTGAAAATGAACTTTCTTATCGTTGTTTTCCACTGGAAACACTGCTAGTGTGATTTCTAATTGTGTGTCAGCAGTGATTCCTTTCTTTTTGCTGATTTCTGTATTCTTCATGATTGCGAAATGTAAAACCATAAATGCAGTATGGATATGTTGGGAGGGGGCTTGCCTACCTTAAGGAGTGCAGGTGAGGGTTCCTCTTTTGCAAACAAATAAAAAGAAAATATCCAGAGGACATTGCACCTGTCTGTTTTAATCCTGGTGAGCATTCTTCATAAGTCATATTTACTGTCCATATGTATAAATGACTAAGTATAGCCATTGGAGGTTTACTGTGTTGGAGTATAGGGCTGGCATGCTTTGGGAAACATATACTAACTACTGACACTTAAACCCGAAAGACCTTTGAATAAAACAATGAATAATGTATTATTGAGGAGAACAGCTATGCTCTGCTTTGCTTTGTACTAGATAACTGTAACAAACCTGGCCACTAAATTTGTTTATATGTATGAATAGAGTTTTTTATTAAACTGAAGATGAAAAACACATCAGAAGATTATTAACACTACCAGCTAAATCATATTATGCTATTCAGATTTTTTGGCAAGCACACTGCCTCTGCGAGTCACTTATGCACTTTTTATTTACCAAGCAGCAAGGGGCATAGATTTAACACCTCAGTGTGTAGTTACTGCAGTTCAAGTTGATATTTAGAGTAGACTGTGTTTTGGATAAAAAGACACTTTTATCTTGTTTAAATACGGCATTGATCCATCAGCTCTCACTTAACTAATTCACAAATTCTCCTCAACTAACTTACAGTTTAACTTGGCTAAATTATCTGACATTTCATAAAAACCAAAATCATTTCCTGTCTAGAACCTAGCCCTGACCGGCTGGAAACATACAATTAGTGCATACATTTTATCAAGTTTCATACAGATACCAAAGTTCACGTTAATCAAAGGCCATTTTTCAGTAGAAAAAAAAGAAGACTGAATGTGCAGAAAACGTCTCCTTAGTTAATGCTACAAAGTCTCAGATTTGTTTGGTCAGGTGCATCGTGTTTCACCACTTAGTTACACATTTAATTTCTGTTGACACATTGAAAGTTTGAAGCTTAGAAATACTACAGAAACAACTGTGGATAGATGACCCTTATCAAAAAGTACATGCACTTTCTGAGTTCTTTTAATAAGCAGTTGTCATAACTACTTAGCAGATATAATAATTCCCTAATACGAATGTACCATTCTAATGTCTATGTAATAGTATTGCTTTTTTAAAAAAAATAAATAGATTGCCGTTGGCAGTGCAACCGCTAGAATTATTTCACAATAGCATTTTGAATAAATCTAATACAATTTTTGCACAAAACTTTATTAAACATTCCTACAGTTATGTTGTTACTTTAAATATGTACACAATAAAAACAAAAAATGTACACAGAAAAATGGTTGATACTGAGCACAAAAGTTATATCACTATTCTGAAAACTAAAGTGCTGTGTTTATTTTCTACCACACCAGTAAGTAGGGTTCACTCAGATACTGATTGGAGAATGAGTGCTGATTGTCCTGTGGATGAAGCATGTTTATTGCTATGATTCTTCTTTTTTTGGCTTTTCCTGGTTAGGGGTCACCACAGTGGATTTCCTGTCCACTCATGATTGGCAGTGGAGTTTTATAGTGTCGAGTTGCCAGCCCAGCGCCCAACCTTCCACAGGAGGCACACACATGCACGCACTCACAGCTAGGGCCAATTTAGAGTGTCCAATCCACCTACAGCCTGTCTTTGGGATGTGGGAGGAAACAGGAGTACCTGGAGGAAACCCACGTGACCACAGGGAGGACATGCAGACTCTGCACAGAAGGCACCCCAGCCGAGGATCAAACTGGAGAACCTCTTACTGTGAGGTGGCAATGCTAACCACTGCACCACCGTGGCCGCCCATGTTTATTGCTATGATGATGATTACTATTATTATCATGATACAAGCTGCCAAACAAGAATTTTATTACATTTTATTAATTTGTTAATTCAATAAACCCATTAAACACAAACCTGTTTTCAGACTGTAACCTAGGAGCACTGCCTAGCTAAGTGATGTGCTCAAAGTTACACAGGAGGCAAATGGAAGCTGCAGGAATCAATCCCTAAATTACAACATGACACTCATTAGCAGTATACAGTCTTAATATTCTGCATTAAACTACTAGACACTTGGAAAAAATGTAAAAAGGAAGGAAGAATAGTACAAGAATACATTACAAATTGCTCTGACACTAAAGGCTTTATTTTTCAGGCAGAGCTCAGACTACATATCAGTATAGTGGAGGAGTCTTGATTTGCATCAAAAATAAATATACCTCAATCTGGTCAAACAGGACAATGCACTTGAACTACTCCATGTTCAAATCACCATAGGCAAAATACAAGACCTCTTCCTTGCAAACTACAGGTCCCCCTCTATGACCCGGGAAACCCATACCATGTATTTAAACGTATTAGAAACACCATCCAATCCAATACTATATTCATGGCCGACTGTGTTTACTCCACTATTAACTGGGAATTCTATACGATACCAAATGTACAGGCACAGAGATTCCTGGATTTTGTAAGCACAAACTCCCTGGAACAGACTGTCAATACACCAACCAGGGGTGCAACAGTCCTCACTAATATGGGACAGTGCTGCACACCCCTTAGTTTAATGCCTTCCCTGGTAAGGTCAGACCACAAAATGGTCTCCTTTGTAGTAAAAGTAAATCCTGGACCCCAGCTAACCCTGGAAAATTCAGGAACTACTGTAAAGTTAACTTCCTGTTTTTAAATAATAACGTGACAAAATTCAAGCCCCCATAAACCCAGAGAACACTACTGCCTACTGCCTATGCAGAACCATTCACAGAAACCCTCTACAAGCATGTTAATAGCTACATAGAGGGGTCTATATTACCTAATGGAAATGGCTAAATATCGAACACCGTTTCATCAACCACTAAATATCAAACCACCATTTACGTGAATGGCCAATTCACTGATTATTTTCCCTAGGGGAATAATCACTTGGCCATCGTTGTGAATTTGCCCTTTTCCCCACTGTAGTGCAATCTCGGAGTTGGTATATTTAGTTAGGGGGGCGGAAGTTAGAATTGTGGAGTCCACCTCTACAAAGAGGTCAGTCACAAGTGGAGTCCTTCAGGGATCAATCATTGGACCTCTCCTTTTTGGCATTTACTTCTCTTTAGTCCTGGCTAATGTCAGTGGTCTCTGGCTGACTAAATTTGCTGATGATTGCAAATTAGGAGCTGCCACTGAATCTCACACTGCCACAAATGTTCTCCAGGAAGGGCTGAGACAGACAAACAACTGGTGTCAGAGCCATGGACTAAAACTATATGCCAAGAAATGCATAATAGTATCCTTTGGGAAGTCATCCACCCCTGGCAACCATCATATTGGCAACACACCCCTTAGAGTTGACCTAGTAGTCTGGAACTTAGGGACATACATACACAGTAATTTAGCCTTTGAGCATCATGTGTCTACAGTAGTGAGGAAATCATTCTATGTTGTGCAACTTATAAACAAAGTATGGCATCTAGGTCCAAAGAGTCATTGTTGTATTGTTTTTGGCATTCATCAGACCTATCATTGTGTACAGTGCCCCATTTAGTATGTACCTAACCAGGCATATCCAACAACTTTAACATCCACAGAGGTTCCTCACTAAAAGAACACAGGGCATAAGTAAAATTACCTCTGCAGACCGTCTGAAGGCCCTATCCATGTATTCTGTCTCTTACAGGCCATTGAGGGGAAATCTATGCCTGGCATACAGGGCACTGTCAAACCCCACTCTGATGGATCTCCTGCATAGCCACAAAAAAAAAAAAAAAAACAGCACCAGAATTACCCATTCTAAAGACTTAAACCTTGCTTGTTTTATAACGAGGACCTGCTGGAGAGACAGGTATGTATCCCAGAGACTACCCCATCTCTGGAACAGGCTCCACATCCATGTGAAGCAGAGTTCCTCCTTAACCCATTTCAAGTGTAACTTGGAGAATTGGATGGGCAACAGGAAATTCATCCCTGGCTTGGGACCTGTGTCTGCAATGGACACAGGCTACTTGTAAATGGTTCATCTTCCAGGTCCCTACTTTTAAATGTTTCATCTCCCAAGCCCCTGCTTACATTTATCAAGGGTACCAGAAGTTGTTAGAGATTTGAAATGCACGGCTAGGCTTAAAAAGGCCCTTATGGTCATTAGCCTAGTAAACACATATGAACCTATGGGTAGTCTACTGATATGTACAATTGTCTAACTTGAGGTTTTCTGGGCATAACTCTCAACAGTCCAGATTTTCAAAAAATGTCCAGATTTTTATGTCATATTTTGGTCTGCTCCTCATAAAATTTCTGTTTTTTTCTGACAAACCAGTAAGGATTGAATTAACAAAATAGTGAAAGCCATTTGAGTTTCAGACATCATATCCTAAAGAAAATGGATGGTAACAACACAATGCCTTTTATTCTAAAAACTTTCTACGTTTATAAGAGCAATATTTAAAATTTGTCCCTAGTTTTGGCCTTTTGTCCCTCCATTATTTTTGGCCTTGTCCAGATTCTTGTGCTAAGAGGTTGAGAGGTATCTTCCAGGTTTGACTGCTCATCCCTGCTCCTCTTCAAATACTTTGTTGGAGATCCAGATGTAATTGCCACACATATGGCCAGGTCTGTGTACTACCTGATTCTCTCAAGAGGAATGGTTACATCAGCACTTGAAGGATTTAACATGCCAATGTGTCTCTGATAATAAGGTCTTACTTAGGCTTACCCTTTAGAAAGTGAAGGTTGGCTCAAAACTGTTGAAAGATTGTCAAGCTTTCTTCCATCTGAGAATCAGTTCAGACAGGTATTTTATACATGTAGCAATACTGTTTTTTAACATAAGGAGCAGACAAGGGAGAATGCTCACTGCTTCCATGCAGTCCCTGGGGTAAAGCTCTAGTGAAGCTGTACTCTGTCTGCAACCATCCTTCTACTTCAGCGGCCACTAACAAAACTGTTTCTTTACCTACATAATTTAAGAGACAAATTAAGATAGTCTGAAGTGTAGAACAAACAGGATGCTGTGGTCTGATGGATCAGGGGACCCTCTCTATTACCAGAGGTTGCAATTGGTCCAGAAATAGTGCTTCAGATAAATGATCTTCCATAAATGTAAATGGGAGTGCTGGGATTATTTTCTTTGATAAACCTACCAGATGCAAACTATTACAATGCATACTATTTTCTGTCTCACTTAATTTGATTTTAAGCCTTGTGATTTCTCTGTCATGATCATCAGCTTTTATAGAGCAGTCCTGTGGGTGAGATGTCTACATAGCTAATGAGTATGGCTTAATTGTTAATTTAGCCATGTAGGATTCCAAAGCCTACTGATGTTGAAATGATTCTTGATGGATTGAGGTAACTTCTTCCAGGACACTGGCTAGCAGTGTAGTAAGGTTATTCAGTTTGCTGTATATTGCTCCATCATTTCTTTCACTTTCTAAGCCATCCACATTGCCCTGTTCAACCAACCAGTTGGAAATAGATTGTTCTATTGTTGCTTTCAGATAATGAGTACTATGCTATGAATCTTTCCACCAACACAAGAAGTAGGGAAGGTAAAATCTCTCTTCAAAAAAAAAAAAAAAAAACAGAAGTATTAAGGAAGGTAAAATCTCTCTCTCAATAAATAAATAAAAATAAAATGGTTGTTGTTTTTTCTTTCAGCTTTTCCCGGTTAGGGGTCGCCACAGTGGAACTCCGATCCGCTAATGATTGGCAGTAGATTTTTTTACGGGTGCCGAGGTTCCAGCTCGATGCCCAACCTTCAATGAAGGCACGCCCATTCTACACGTCTTTTGAATGCCACTCGACCATGGGGAGGACATGCAGACTCCACACAGAAGGCGCTCCATCCAAGAATCGAATGGGAGAACCTCTTGCTGTGAGGCAACAATGCTACGGCTGCACCACGTAAGAATGTAAAATGGTATAAATACTAATTTAGAGAAATATCAAGGCAGATCTACTCCATGTTAATCTCACTTCACCCCAAACCTCCAACTGTGGATCTGTTAGTGACTTCCCTCACAAGTGGAAAAAATGGACTGAAGTTTATTTGGGGGGGTTTTGAAGGTTGACAAGTGCAAAAGCAACAAAAAGGACCTAGAAAAATTATATGACTTTTTTTTTCAGAAAGTTAACTGTTTTTCAGTTTGTGGTGCAAAAATATACACACTTTCACATGTTTATCTTTCAGCAGTAAGTCTTTAATCAATACTCTGTTAACTAGGAGCCATAATCGATTCACCTAAGGATGTGGACATTCTACAAAGAGGCCTCACTGAGACTGATGCTTGGTGTCAAAGTCATAGCCTAAAGCTCAATGCCAAGAAGTGCATTGTCATCGCCTTTGGGAAAAATACTATACCCATGAACTACCACATAGGTGGTAGCCTACTAAACGCCGAAATTGTGATAAGACACCTTGGGACACAGGTGGATAGTAGTCTCTCCTTTGATAATCACGTCACCACAGTAGTCAGGAAATCCTTCTATGTGGCACACCTCATCACAAATGGGTTCTCCTCCAGAAAAAGAGAGGTCATCGTTTTTCTCTACTCATCCCTTATTAGACCCATCATAGAGTACAACGCCACGTTTGACATGTATCTCGCAAGACATCTGCAACAGCTGGAAAGACCACAGAAATACCTCACTAAGAGGATTACCAGCCTCAAACAGATGCCATATGCTGACTGTCTCAAAAAACTCCAGCTCTACTCCGTCCTATATCTCCTACTTCGAGGCGAACTCTGCCTATCGTACAAAGCCATGCCTAACCCAGACCTGATGGACATGCTACACTTAAAGAAATCCCAATCTCTCCGAGCCACACATTCCAGGGACCTAAACCTTGTCACCACAATAAACAGAACATGCTGGAGGGATAGATTCCTGTCCCAGAGACTTCCCCTGCACTGGAATAGGCTGCCCTTTCATGTCAAGCAAAGCTTCTCATTAGCCATCTTTAAGAGAAATCTTGACAATTGGATGGGTAATAGGAAATTCACCCCAGAAATCGCTGCTGTGGTTCTGCTCAACAGGGGCACAGGAAAATAATTTTCTTGGGTGGCAAAAGCCAGGGAACTCATTTGGCTAGACTTGTATAGGACTTAGGGCCGATAGCCTAGTACTTAACTATGAACCTATGAACTCCAACAGTAACACTATTCAAAATCTTAACAGCTCCCACTTCTGACTAATACATCTATACTCAAATGCCTTTTCTTTTTGCTTCAGATGCCAACAACCTTTTCCTGCAGCATTTCAAATCTAGTTATCTACACAGTACTAATAAAAATGATCCCCTGGATTCACTAATCCTCCATGCAGGACTACTCTAAGAGGAGGATGGCAGCACACCATGCATATTAAGGAAGGTGCGAACACCTAATGCTACATGGAGTGTGGACGAGTGCAGGGGGCGTGGTTGAGAGTAGTGCTCTCAGAATAAACACGCCCCTGCTAAGTAGAACAGCAGAATGTGTACATAAAAGAGCGAGACCGCTCATAAGTGTCTGCATATCCCCACCAACAGTCCCTATGTATACAACAGCAACAGTACACTGAAAAAAAAACCACAAAGAAACCCTTGTAGTAATGTATTTAAAACTCCGAGTACAGCTAACCGTAGGTGCGCGGGTTTGCCCATCGCTTAGCTACGGATAAAGCAACATGAAAGGCTGAAGAGGATAACAAGGAAGGTATAGCAAATGAAGCAGCACAGCAATAGTGTAGTGGTCAGAGCATCCACCTAAGGAGAAGGCATTCCTGGCTCGAGTCCCACTGCAGCACATACCATTTTCCAAGTGTAATCTGTATACGAACAATTATATACATTTTATTGCTGTAGAACCTAGCAAATAACAATTAAATGTGAACTGGAGAACTGCATGAAATGCACATGTGAACAGTCAGTACCAGAATGAATAAGTCAGCAATAAGCAGGCGTAAGAACAGATAAGTAGAAGTGAGCAAATGTAAGCAATAGTAAGCGTGTGCAAGTATGTATGGGCGGGGTGAAGCACTGCCGACACAGATCAAGCAAAGGAGACGCTAACTGCATGTAACACACTGTGACCAGAAGTCAGCAGTGCCAACCTCTGCTCAAACCTGCTCACAACTGCTTGAAAGTGCCTTAAGCACACCATATCAAATGGCCAGTGTCACACTTGGGTCTGTGTACACTAGCAGAGTCAGCCTTGGTATCACAAAACATACGTGGCACACAAGGTTGGCCGGTATGCACACAAAACACAGCACCCAGCAATACCAGTCAACATTACCAGATATGTAGCTAAAGAATTAGAGGTATATGTGTTTGTATGAATACCCATAACTATATAGATATATACCGCCCCTCTCTGTAGTACAAATGTATACATACATACATAGACATATAAATACTCACAAATACAGATATACATATGCAGAAACCCATTCATCTACATGTTAGATATATATACAGCAATATGTGTGTGTGTGTATATATCTATATATATATATATATATATATATATATATATATATATATATATATAAATATATATATGTATGCAGATATATATATATATATATATATATATATATATATATATGTGTGTGTGTGTGTGTATGTGTGTGTAGATATACACAGATATATATATAATTACGATAAGATACAGCACCTAGGAATGACATATGTTCACAGGCCATGCCAATGGAGGTGAGGGTCCCAAGCAAGAAACGTGTAACATGTAGCATGAACCCCCCCCCCCCCAGCCAGACAGAGGAAACATTCAAACAAACTCACAAACAATGTAAACAATCCACTGCTCCACAGACCACAGGCAGGATACAACCGGGGGGGGACACAGTGGACCCATGAAGTCTAATCTTGGAACAGAGACAGGAGCATCCCTTGCAGGACACCCCAAAAATTGTCTTGTTATAGGAGGCAGCCCGTGCGATGACCTATCAAGGCAGGGTATGTACATACCCGGAATACAAGGGTGGGAAAGCCTGATGACCCATGGGTCGAGACAACGTACAAGATGGGTCCCATGAGGTGGAGAGTGGGCAGTGTGTAGTGGTGTGTTTAGACCAGACCTGCATCCAGAGTAAGGATGAGTGCTGTAGAGGAGGTGCGGGTGGGGGAATTATGGGTAGCTAATTATGGGTCTAGGCATGCAGGTGTTCGCTGGAGTGGGTCTATATGGATAGCCCCAGGGATGTAAACAATAGTGTTCATTGGGCAGAGGCGCCGCCCAGCGAGCAGCCACACCCGCTACGAGTCCCACTGCAGCAAAATCTATTTTACATGTCAAAGAACGGAATAACTAGACATATGTAAATATGAAGAGGTATGTGTGTGTATATCTACCCATAGCTACATGGAGATATACCTCTCCCTCTACATAGTACAAATGTAAACATACAGAGACAGAATACATATAAATACCCACATATAGATATATACATATGCAGACACCCATACATCCATATGTCGTTAGATATATATATATATATATATATATATATATATATATATATATATATATATCTACAGCAATATATTCAATGATTTTTGGGCTTTCTGCCATTACACCGATGTCCAATAGCAGGCCACGTATGTTCCCGGTCTACAAGGTAGGGGAAGCCTGATGATCCATGGGGCAAAACAACATACGTGATGGGTCCCGAGAAGTGGGGAGTGGGTAGAGTGTACTGGTGTGGCCAGACCCGACCTGCACCCGGAGTAAGAAAGAGTGCCGAAGAGGATGTGCATTTTGGGAACTATGGGTATGAAATTATGGGCCTAGCTGTGCAGGTGTTGGCTGGAGTGGTTCTATGTGGACCACCCCAAGGATGTAAGCAATAGTGTGCATTGGCCAGGGCAGCCACTCCCACTATGAGTCCCACTGCAGCACTGTTTATTGTACATGGCAAAGAATGGAATAACCAGATGTAGATGTAAAAATGTAGAGGTGTGTGTGTGTGTGTGTGTGTGTGTGTGTGTGTGTGTGTGTGTGTGTGTGTGTGTGTGTGTGTGTATACCCATACCTAGATGGAGTTATACCTCTCCCTCTCCGTAGTACAAATGTATACATACAGAGACAGACTATAATTAAATACCCACATATAGATATATACATATGCAGACACACATACATCCATATGCCGTTATATATATATATATATATATATATATAGATATATATATATATCAAATCTATATACATACAGCAATATATATATATATATATATATATAAATATATGTATATATATATATATATATATATATATATGTATTTATATATATACATATATATGTGTGTGTGTGTGTGTGTATGCATGCATACACATACAGATATACATATACATATATATATATATATATATATATATATATATATATATATATATATATATATATATATATACATATATATATATATATATATACATACATATCTATATATATATATATATATATACATATCTATATATATATATATATATATATCTATATATATATATATATATATATATATATATAGCTAGGGTATGATGCAGCAGTTAAGAATTACATATGTTCACAGGCTGTGCCAATGGGGGTGAGGGGTCCAATCAACAAACGTGTAACATGTAGCATCACCCCCCCATCTAGACAGGTGAAACATACAAACACACAATACAAGTAAACACACCACTGCTTCCCAGACTGCAGGCAGGATATTACCAGTGGGAGAGACCTGCCAAGTCTAATCTTGAAAGAAAGACATCAATGTCCCTTGTGGGACACCCCAAAAATTGATGATGATCGGAGTCATTCCCTGTAATGATTTATCTAACCAGGCCGTGTATGTACACGGACTACTAGGTTGGGAAGCCTGATGACCCATGGGTCGAGACAACGTACGACATGGGTCCTGAGACATGGAGAGTGGGCAGTGTGTAGTGGTGTGGTTAGACCCCACCTGCACCCACAGTAAAGATGAGTGCTGTAGAGGAGGGTCAGGTGGGGGAACTATGGTTATGCAATTATGGGCCTAGGCATGCAGGTGTTGGCTGGTGCAGTTGTATTCGGACTGCCCCGGGGATGTAAGTAATATTGTGAATTGGGCAGAGCTTCCGCCCATACCTCTCAGCCTCTTAGAGCAAAACCTCTGGACAGAACCTAAACTGTTGGGGGGGTCAAATAGGGACAGAAATTAAATATTCCACTTACAACCTTAGAAAGCTGATAGAATAATAGGTTATGCAATAGCATGACTCTTCTGAAGGATGTGGAGTCTTAAACTCAAATACTTGTCTTTATTTAATGACTTCAATTCCCAGGTATTTGCCAGACAGGTGCAGATTGTAAGAGCAACACACCAAAATTATGAAGCAAAACTCTGGACAGTCTGCGGAAACTGTCCAGTCGACAGGTATGCTTTCACCGAATGGGCAGCCATTCCCGATATGGGTCCCACCACAGCACAGTCCATTTTACATGGCAAAGTACGGTATAACTATATGTGTTGTTGCATAACCCACTACACAACACCTATGAACACATGGTCGCAACGCCCCACTGTAGGAATGTAAGACAATCTAATTGGCATCACAAAGTATTATTGTAGTCCTCACCCCCACCCAGGGGTGAGAGTGTCCAATGCAAACACCAAATGCAGTGTATATGCACAGCTGTTGTTGTAGATGACATGGCCAGCTGTGGACCTTCCCTGCAGCCATCTTGCGTATCCCTGGATAATTCCCCTACTAACTCCCCCCTTTGTGCCCCGTGCACACCATGTACCTATCAGCTGCTGTACTATTTCTATTAATGTTTAAGGTTACATGTAGGTGACACCATCTTCCCCCACTATATTGCCAGTATCTGAAACCCTCAACCCTCATGTAGTATCATAGCTGTCCCACAGGACACATGTAAATAACACATGAAGGAACACCACAAGCACACTTGGATCAGCACAGGCTCACCACCTTGCAAAACACCCCATCTCACACTCTATACCACTACATCAACTAGTGAAACCGACATCTCTTGTCCTGCCTCACATACAAATCCCAACATCTGACAAACCTTCCCTATTGCTCCCCATCCAATTATTCCTACAGGCTTCTATATTGTTACAATGTGACCCCCACTACCTACCTACCTACTCCTTCACTATTCCCCTCTACTGTACCACACCAGTATGGAATAACTACACCTACCCCGAATACTTGAGTGTACCCTATCCAGACCTGTTAAACAGGAATCCAACTTCACCTTAAACTGACCTTTGTCAGCAGTCATACCTGACATGTAAACCTGACCTAAGCATGGATAATTCCAACATGTTAATGTAAACTAAGCATGAAGAATGGGAGATGTAGCTATGTTATGTCTCTTACCCTCTATGAATGTGAGCACCCCAGTATTCATTGTAATAAGTAGCTGGGGTCAATGTGGAGCTCAACTCCCCGGGCCACCGCTGACAATGGACAAGCATACAATCGGATTGTCCCGGTTGACAAATGTGAACTAAATACACGAAGTTGCACATGTGTATGTGGGAGCAAGCGGGTGTAAGCTTGTTTGGCCACCGGTATGCGATTACCATACTGGTGAAGCATTGTAGAGGCTAACCCTAGTGCAAGACGCTGCAACCAGAGGTCAGCAATGCTGTGCTTCGCACAAACCAGCGCATACCCGCCTACAAATGTTCTACAGTGCCTTAGTCACTCTGTAGCCAACAGCTGTTGTATTGGCCATTAACAAAATAATCTGCACTGCCAGGTTGCAAACCCCTGGCCCTGCATACTGTAGTCGACGTGAGTTTCACTAAGCCATGGCGGATACACATTCAGCTGCTGTGATCACAAACACATCATCCAGCACAGTCATCTAACAGTATAGGAAATGTATATGTGTGTAGATTAATACCAGCACACGTGTCCATTGCTCAACCACAGTATTATGAGCAGTCTATGCGCATCACAGAACAGTGCCTATCCAATCATATTGTGAGAACAGTAGTCTTGCATAATACCGAAGGGAATAATGATATATGGTGCACACTTTGGGGGCGTGTGAGCATGCTTCATGCACAGTATGTCACACCTGGGGTGTTGGTTCCGTGGAACCAGAAGATGAGGCTGACCAGGTGTGTGAGGAAACTGCTGCTACACAAAACCCTGTCAGGATGCTACCAGTGGGAGAAGCAGTGTAGACCAGCTAGGTCTACTCTTGACACAACAACAGGTTCGTCTATGGCGGGATGCACCAACAGTTGTGGGTCACATCGATGTCTCCACCAGTATCGGAGGGGGATCAAGAGAAGGCTAGTACATATGTGGACTAAACGGATGAAGAGCCTGCAGACGCTTGGGTTGGGACAGTATACTGGAGGAGTGCAGAGACATGCAGAAAGGGAAATGTGCGGAGGTGTGGTATGGCATGGCTAGCAACTAGGGAATGGATGGATGCTGTGTATGTGGAGCTCAGGGGCCGGGGGAAGGGAACATGGGTATGTCATTTTGGTAGACATATGCAAATGAAGCAGAGCAGCAATTGTGTAGTGGGCAGAGCATCCGCCTAACATGCACGCATTCCCGGGTCGAATCCCACTGCAGCACATCCTATTTTCCATGTAAAATCCATATGTTAACATCATTGTGCTGTATAAACTACTAAATAACATTTATATTTGCACAGGAGTACTGCCTTAAATGCACATGTGAAGTGTCATAATGACTAAGGTACTAGTAAGCAGGTGTAAGTGCAAAACAGCAGTAGTAAGCATGGATAAGCAGTTGTAAGAGTGTGTACGAGTATTTGCGCAGCGATAAGCATTGCCTACATAGATTGAGCTAAGCAGATGCTAGCTGAGAGTAAAGAAGTGCAACCAGAGGATAGCATTGGTTAGCTCTGCGCAAACCAGTGCACACCTGCCTACAACCGCTCAAATGTTCCTAACACTCTCTGTATCCGACAGCCAGTGTTCTGCCCTGCAACAAAATATACAGCCTCTGCAAGGCTCAAATCCAGGACCCTGCACATCATACACTATGTGATTTACCAGTAAACCATGGCAGATGTACATACCCACTTATTTCACATACATATTATCCAGCACAATCAGTCAACAGCACAAGGAATGTAGTATTATCACACCACACAACCTCTTAATGCATGAATCCCGGACATAGTGCGCCATAATGTGGGTACATATAGGGATATCTGTCATATCTTTCTCTAATACACATAAAACATTGCAAGCTACACAGTTATATGTAGTAGAACACATATATTGAAGGAAATGATACATCTGAAACACGTACGTGTTGGCACGAATGACTGACCTCAGTCCTAAGGTCATCCATGTCAATTGCCAAGAGAATGAGGTACAGGCCACACATATAAGCCGAACATGCATGGTCATATGGACAGATATACATCTGTAAATGTAGGCAGATGGACAGCCATAGGTATATATATGTGTATGTATGACTCACAAATAACCATATAACAGCAATTGTACATAGATAGATAAATATGTTCAGTGTATATATCTATCTATCTATCTATATATATATATATATATATATATATATATATATATATATAGATATAGATATATAAATATATATATATATGCATACATACATACATACATATACACACACACACACACACACACACACACACACACACACACACACACACACACACACACACACACATATATATATATATATATATATATATATATATATATATATATATATATATATATATATGAATACATATACATATCTAGAGCAATATCAATGTCCAGTTCTATCCCTCTATATATGGGGGTATCACATATATAATTATGCATATATATATATATATATATATATATATATATATATATATATATATATATATATATACAGATAGATATGTGTATATGATTTCCACATGGCAACGGACTCCTGGCCCACTCTGTGCAACATAACAGCCCATGAGCACAGTTAATGGGGGTGGGGCAGAAATGAGGGACACCTGGTAACTACTGCTATGTAACCTCCCCAGCCCTAATGAATATGCTGTGCAATCCAATATCCAGCACATGCAGTACTTGATGTCAGGACCCACGACAACACAACTGCAATGCTCCAACAGTAATCCAAGTCACCTGTACATGTCAGGGCAATATCTGTAACATATCATGCAGAAAAGCCATTGTACCACATGGAATGTACAATGTTGAAGGGGTACACATTACAACGGTACAGATATGCACACACATCTATACACTGACAATCAGGCGCAGGTATATATATATATATATATATATATATATATATATATATATATATATATATATATATAATATATGAGATATATGGGTACATATACTAGTAGCCATACATATGTAGAAGTAGTGTGGACGTACTGGGTGCAATGTATATCCCTCAGCCACAAGCCCTGTAACTGGTACCTGTGACATGTGTAGTGTGGCAACCAGCCCCACAAAGGGAATACTTACATTACAAATATACCCACTCACAATTAGGTTCATAGGTTCATAGGTTCGTACTAGGCTATCTGCCCTAGGGCATTTATAAGCCTAGCCAGAGTGTATGTGGCCTACACCACCCCTTAGGATGAGAATACTACGCCCTTTTAGGGTTTAGTTTACTATGCCTCTGTCTAGTAGTGACAAAGAGATGACCCCCGGGGTAAACCTACGATCTCCCATCCACTCGTCGAGATTTCTCTTGAATAGAGTCAGTGAGGGGCTCTGCCTAACATGGACTGGGATTCTGTCCCAGAGTGTAGGGAGCCTCTGGGTTATGAATCTGTCCCTCCAGCACGTTCTATTTATTTCTATGTTGAGGTTTAAGTCACTTGTTCTCGTGGCTCTGATGGATTTGGATTTTCTAAGGTGGAGCATGTCCATTAATTCAGGATTGGACATGGCCTTGTACGTCAGGCACAGATCACCTATGAGTAGGCGGTATGTGACTGAATAGAGCTGGAGTTTTTTCAGTTGGGCAGCATATGACATATGTTTAAGACCCTTTATCCTCTTGGTGAGGAACTTTTGGGGTTTTTCCAACTGCTGCAGGTGTCGGGTGAGATACATCCCAAATGGGGCATTGTACTCAATCATTGGCCTGATAAGAGAAGAGTACAGGGGCACAATGACCTCTCTTGATCTAGATGTGAAACCCTTCATGATAAGGTGGGCAATATAGAAGGTCTTCCTAACCACTTTGGCTATGTGAGTGTCAAATGAGAGGTTACTGTCAACCTGGGTCCCTAGGTCCCTGATTACCTCTTCCGTACTTAATGGATTACCGCCTATGTGGTAATTTGTCGGTACCTTGTTTTTCCCAAAGTGTATGACTATACATTTTTTGGCATTTAGCTTAAGGCCATGGCTCTGGCACCAATTATCCATTTCTATGAGGCCTCTCTGAAGGATGTTTGTGTCCGCTGGAGTATCAATTATGGCGCCCAGTTTGCAGTCATCTGCGAACTTTGTCAGCCACAATCCTCCTATGTTTGCCTGTACCTCGGAAAAATAAATGCCGAACAAGAGGGGTCCCAGGACTGAGCCCTGTGGGACACCGCTTGTGACTGGCTTAGAGTCTGACATAGCTCCAACAACTCTGACCCTGTGGGTTCTGTCCTTGAGCCAGTTTGCAACCCATCTTGTGACATATGGGTTTACATTTAAGCTGGTGAGTTTGTCTATGATGCCCGAGTGGGGTATTGTGTCAAAGGCTTTTGCAAGGTCAAGGTAGGCTGTGTGAACTACCTTACCCTCATCAATGGCCTTAGTGACTGTTTCAAAAAAGTCGACCAAGTTCAGAAGGCAGGATCTGCCCTTGACAAAGCCAAATTGGGTAGGATCCAATGTCTGTAGGTCCCCAATGTCTTTGTTTATGAGTTCCATAATGATCCTCTCCATAGCTTTGCAGACCAGGCTCGTCAGGCTTATGGGCGGTAATTTCCAGGGTCCATAGAAGCACCGCCTTTGTGAAGTGGGACCACTGTTGCCGTCGCCACTTTTGGGTATGAATCCTGTGGTAAGGCTAAGATTAAACAGCAGCCTTATGTGTGGGTTTAGTTCCTCTTGGAGTTCATGTAGCACACAGCCGGGACACCATCCGGTCCCATTGATGCTGTGTTTTTAGCTTTAGAGAGGCGGCTCTCACCTGGGCATCTGAGATGTTAGGGAGGCTACACTCTGCTGGGATAGTTATTTCTCCTTTTGGGGAGGGAGGAGAAATTTGCACTGAACCTGTCTGCCAGAATGTTGGCAATGTCAGTGGGTTCAGTGTATTTTGTGTCATTTTGGACTAACTCTGAGCATATCTGGGAGTTTCCACCCAGGTTTCTAACATAGCTAAAGAAGGCCTTGTGATTGTCTTTTGTGTCATTTGCGATTTTTCTCTCAAAGTTGGCCTTGGATGATTTTATGAGTGATCGTAGTTTTTTGCTAGTACTGATCAGAGATGCCTTACCTTTTAGGGATTTTGCTCTGTCATGTAGTAGATTCCTCCTTCTGTTGTAAAGTTTGTTTATGGCTGGGGTCCACCAGACCGGTCGCCTGCCTTTGGGGGAATGGGTCTTGGTTTTATTTGGGATTGCATGATCCATGCATTCTTGAAGGTGCCCATAGAAGGCATTTGCAAAGGATTCAGCAGTGTGGGTTGTGGTTTCCACTGGCCCAGGGGCCTTGAAAGATACCACTTCAGACTTAAGAAGTGTGAAGTTTGCTTTTGAGAAGTTCTTCACTGTGGTCTTTTGTGCAGGGGTGGGGTGGGATGTGGATTTCCAGTGAGATTAATTTATGGTCTGATCTTACCAAAGAGGGATGTACTTCCGGTGTGGAGCATTTTGTCCCCATGTTTGTGATGATCAGGTCTAGTATATTGTCTCCTCTTGTGGGAATGGTGACTAGTTGTTCCATTGCATTTGAGTTTATGAATTCTAAGAACCTTTGGGCTAGAGTGTTGGGTCTTGAGTAATGTTCCCAGTCTATGTTTGGGTAGTTGAAGTCTCCCAAAATGATGGTATTTGGAGAGACATTCATACTCTCCAGTGTCTTCAGGAAGGCTGTGTGGGGTTCCTGAGTTTGAGAGGGTGGTCTGTAGCATGCTACAAACTGTAAGGCAGTTTTGCCTATGGTTAGTTGCACCTGGATAGTCTCCGATGCTTTGCGTTGCCACTAACCTGGAGGTGTGGGTATCTTTGATGAAAATGGATACTCCCCTCCTTTTGTGGTTCTGTCCAAGTTTTGGGGCGGAAAGCATGATATGAGGTAAAACCTGATAGTGCTGAGGTGCTCTCAGGAGCCTTGAACCAGGTTTCAGTCACTGCACAGACATCAATGTTCTCCATAATGAGGAGGGCTTGAGGGTGCATCTTGAGGTTTAGACTTCTGGCATTGAGCAGCATTACCCTTAGTTTTTTCCACTTGTGTTTTCTAGGAGGTAGGTTTGTCATTTGAGCCTTGCCTAAAAAGGCACTATGGGGGTGGCAAGAGCCTTGGCCAATATCCGGAAGCCCAGGGTGACAGGTGCAAACCATCCCTTGAAGCAGCGTGGCTTGTCAAGCATGTCATCCCAAGCAGACAGACACTGGATCCCCTTAGAATGACACCAGTAATTAAGCCAATTGTTAAAACTGATCATTTTGTCTTTGTACTGTGGCATCATTCTTGGTGAGGGTAAGATGCTGCTCAGGGTCAGGGTCATACCGGCCTGGGCTACATAATCAGAGAGCTCCTCTATGTCTCTTTTCATGTAGTCCAGGGAGGTATGTCTCAGGTCGTTCACACCTGCATGTACAATGACTGAGTCATATTTGTACTTGCTGTGGAGTGACCTGAGTGCTTGTGTTATGTGGCGGATTCTAGCTCCCGACAGGCAGCTTACTGTGACCCTCTCCTTGTTCAGTCTGGTGAGCGGGGCGTCAGTGTGCCTGACTATGGAGTCACCTATTACAAGTGTGTCTGGCATGTTGTTTGGCCTTAAGGGCTGTGACTGTTTAGCACACTGACTTTGTGAACTATGTGTTGCATTTGCTATGTCTTGAGGTGGTGGTTTCTTGGGTGTCTGCTTTGGAGGCCTCTGTTGTTTTGGTAGATTTTTAATCAGCGCCTCCCAGTATGTTTTGTGTGTTTATGTGTTTGGTTTGCAGTTGTGATAGTTCTATGTGAGACTGGGTTTGTGGTGTGCGTGGTTACCTTCTCCTCCTGACTGGTCTTGCCAGTACTGAATTGAGAGAGCTCAGCCTCCAGTTTGGCTATATAGTTGCATCTCTCGCATATGTTTGTATTTGTTGGGAGGAGGAGAGGGTTGTCTGTGTACATGAGGCAATTGTAACATTGCCTCAAGATTCCCAGATTCACCAGCTGAACAGGAGAGGACGCTAGCAACTGACCCTTCGACTTGCTAGAAATAGTGAAAAAGACTGCTGTGTAACTGATGTCAGAAAGGACCTATAGGGAAATGGGTAGTCAACAGAATTTAGGTGAATGAAGTACTTTTAGTTTGTTTAAGAGTGCTTTACCTGTATACAAAATGCTTTAGGAGCAAGTGCTGAGCTTTTCAGATAGAGTACAGGCTGTTTAGATTGCAAGTAGAACAGTTCTAAGGGAAAAATTGAAGAGCAGACTTGGCGGAGCCAGAAAAAGTTTAACCTTGTTTAACCGGCGCTGCTATGCGCATGACCGTGCAAAGGCGGATTTTAAGCAGTGAACTACAAAAGAGCTAGGAATGGTCCCAAACAACCAATTACTAACAGCTTCTTGTGCTGAGGTCACTTCCCCCAAGGATAGGTAGGCTGCTCAAGGCTCCCCACTCCCACTGGTGAGCAAAGAAACTTCCTTTTATCCAAGTAAGGTAATGGACAACACAGGAACTACACCACAGCCCAGAATACAGCAATGCCTGTATACTGGTCTAAACTAGTCGAAAAAGGCGGGAAAACAAGGATTTTTTTTTGGTTTTTTTTGCAGAAATACACAGAAAATGCAGAGACAGTGATAAATTATTTACACAGGCTAGCACACTTTAGTGGGCAGCCTCCACAGTTCAATTAAACAAACAAACAGCAAACTTTCGACTAAATTCGACTAAATGTAACTTTAAGTGCAATTTTTAAAATAAATGCAGTAATCAGTAAAAAAACAGTTCAGGCTAGTTTAAAGTAAGCAGCAGAAGCTATTTTCAGTGAAAAAAAAAGCAAAGATACTTAAATCCAGAAGGTAGTCGCTTTTTCGAGTTCCTTGCTGCTAGGACCACTCTGTTAACCCACGTGGAGCTTGTCTGAGCAGTATAGCCAGAAAAAAAACGCCCAGAGGTGGATTTTAAGCAATGAACTACAAAAGAACTAGGAATGGTCCCAAACAACCAATTACTAACAGCTTCTTGTGCTGAGGTCACTTCCCCCAAGGATAGGTAGGCTGCTCAAGGCTCCCCACTCCCACTGGTGAGCAAAGAAACTTCCTTTTATCCAAGTAAGGTAATGGACAACACAGGAACTATACCACAGCCCAGAATACAGCAATGCCTGTATACTGGTCTAAACTAGTCGAAAAAGGCGGGAAAACAAGGATTATTTTTTTTGTTTTTTTTTGCAGAAATACACAGAAAATGCAGAGACAGTGATAAATTAGTTACTCAATTCAAAGGACATGACATGACACACAGGTATGTATACACATACAACCTTTATTTGTGTACCATACAATAATGTATGCCATTACTGACAGCACACAGATTTTGATGTATATAACCAGTGATGGATGCAAGGTTCATACAAAACAGTAGATGCAGACAGTGCGGATATATAACATACTATGGTGTCTAAGCCAAGCCCTTCAATCCTTCAATTTGTACAACAGTAGACAAAGGATTTGCCTGCAAGATAAGTAACAATCAACAATATCAGATGTAGTTCAGCAGCCTCCAATTACACCCTGTATTCAAACCCTAGGGGGACATTCATTATCTGTGGTAATGTCAATGTATCTGTCACATGTATGGACCCTGACCAACAAATGTTGTGGGAGTCCATGTTATGACTGGGATGATAGCAGGAATGCTAGCAGTAATTAATGATAGGCCATCACCTAACAACCCCTAACTGTATTACAGCAGGACAAAGCCTGCCATATATGTGGAGGGCAAAGGCAGGAACACAGGGCCATACTCGCAATATTGCAGTTACACACCCTGGAACATGCTGGTGTTACAGGATGTGTTGCAACATACCCTTATGCAGGAATAAGACATCAGGGACACAAATGGATATAGCCATGTACTGCTAGCATGCAGTACACACACTGCCAGTGTAATATCCGACACAGGACCTGTGTGGTGGACAGACAACACATGATAGGCACACCTCTGTCCAGCTAGAGGATAAGCCCACAGTAGTGAGCTATGCAGACAGACTGCATTCCAAGGTAAACTAGTATGTAGACAAACACATCCTGTAACACCAGTACTATACAAAGCATAACACCACTCTACTCACAGTTTTTCTGTATATCCTGATCATCCTACATATATGTGGCTGCCCTGAGTGTGCATGTTCTCCTGTAAGAGGTATTGCTACCTGCTGTCAGTAACATTGATGCCCCACACAGGAAGGATGTCCATCACACAGGGAATGTACAGGGAATATGCCCACATTCATATATAGGGTCTATATTATATCATTGAACGCTTAAAAAAGTGAACGCTGATTGATCGACCTAATTTAAGGGAAAGCTTACAATCTCGAACTGTCAGATCAGCGATTTTTTTCCCAGGGAAAAAAATTGCTGATCCAAAACACATACACACAACACAAGCACACCAAACAAACAGAAATCCACACATATACACCTAGAATCTGATACCTAACCCTACACTAAACTATGCACACACCACTAACTACCCACTTACCTTATCCCAAACCCTAACCCTAAGGTCCGTCACTATCGCACACTCACCTCACCTGTTCCCTAACCCTAACTCACTTAAATCTGCCCTAACCCTCATGTCCACTCAATCGCACACACAGCTAACCCGAGCCCTAACCCTAACTCACCTAAATCACCCTAACACTCACATCCACACAATCGCACACTTACCTGAATCCGACCGGTAACTTTCCACCATAACACTGAAAATACCGAAGCAACAGAAACGGACAACTGAATTCTTTCCCTAGGAAAAAATTCGAGTTTCTGCTGCTTCGATATTTTGCAGTTTCGCGAAAATAAGTTTGATCAATCAGCGTTCGCTTTTTTAAGCATTCAAGGATATAATATAGACCCTATATATATATATATATATATATATATATATATATATATATATATATATATATGTATATATATATATGACTATCTGGATAAGTACATGTCCATATATTTCCACCATATGTCCTGGACATGTAGTGTAGCCCTACCCCAGCCCCTATAGTCCCAAAGACATAGTGCAAGGGGATGTCAGGTATATTAATAGACTTTTGCTACTGTCATTGGGATTGTCTTCACAGACATGGTGTGTGTGGAAGGTGACATCTGCTCATAACATGTGTGCCATTGGCTACTGACAGATATCCTAAGGTTATGATTGTACAGTACCTACTTATATAGCAAGCTCGACAGCCATGTCACAGCACAGAGTGGGATACACCTGTGTGACAGTGCATAACCACAACCAATGTGAACACAGCCACATATGGAACACTAACATAATAGTGCAGTATATGGACTATCTGTACTACACCATCCTCATATGTGACACTCACAGAATGACCCTACATATACTGGGCTGCTACACAGTTTGGTCCGATGGCTGTCTGTGGTATGGGACATGTGTGTGTATGGCCCTACAAACATGTACGGTAAAATGGTACCATACAGTGGGGCAGCACGTAACATCAGATAGAAGGGGAGCTAGAACAATGACATCTACCACAGTCTGTACACAGGCCATAGTACATATTAACAATACACACACTGCCGACATTCACCATCACTACACAGACCTCAGTACTGTACAAACATTCACAGAATGTCCACATTATGGCATGAAATGTAACCCCTACTGTACATGACATGTGTAGCAATCTGATATATCACTGGCTTGTTATCAGATATGATGACACTATTTACAGTGTACAGCACATATGCACCACTTCATGCACTACATATGTACAAAGGTTGACAGAGGTGTGGCTGACAGCACATACACAGGGCCAGTATAGACATGTTGCTGTGATACCCTCATAAGTCTACCATTGTAACAGGGTTTGTTGCAACATATGTCCAATGAGGGATATGTAGTCAGTAACTATCACGGCCTTCACCATCAACAGACTGCAATCCTCACACTACCATCTGCATTCCACAGATAGATGCATCGTGGCTAACACATGAAACCAAAGGCACAACACTGCCAAGTCTGCAGCAGTGGCTGCTGGTGACTTCAAATCAAAGGAGGGGGCTGCAGGAGACAGCCAAATGGCTGTGGCCAATGGGAAGGGGTGTGGTCAACTAGAAAGGGGTGGAGCTATGCTCAAAAACACAAAAACTGGGACTTTAATTAAATACATTGCCTTGGGTGCCAAACCATCATTATGAGAGTCCAATGAAGACAAAATTAAGTGTAGAAGAAAAAAAATATTTCAATGCATTGACTTCATGACAGCCGACTTAATATCTAGATGGAAACAAAAAGGTTGTGAGGCATGAAAAACTGAATTACTTTTTAAATACATTACTGCAATGCCATTCAGAATAAAGTATAAAAAAACAAGCAGCACTCAACTCAAACCACCTTTCCTTGCACTGCAGTTCTAATTATAATTTCTAAATTATAATTTATATTCAGCTTTATAAAAGTACAAAGTAACTTGCTGAAAGTAGCAATCTCTGTGATACCCCCACTTGTAAAAATGCTTCTTATCCAAAAAAGACCTGCTGCCTGACAACAACTATCTACTTGTTTCATGGGGAAACCATGATCAAAGTAAAAAATGAACAGCAAAAAAGAAAGAAACTCAAGATAAATTGCTTAAAAGATTACTGCACAGGTTATGGACCACACATGATAGATTGGCATTCTGTTTAGTTTACGGGTAAAGCTTGAAAAGATGACTGCAAGTCTACAACAAATGTAATGAGGTTCTGAAAATACTGTAATGCTGTCCTTTATTACAAATGCTGTCATACGCATTTCAATACCTAAGGCTTATATGTTATCTAGTTATGTAAAATATTCTTGGCATGGCAACAACAAAAAGGCTTTCAGTGTTGGTAATTCTTTAACAGTATGCTTATTAAAGCTTACTTGCATCTTACACTCTCAGACAAGCTTACCTGATGGTCATTAAAGCATTGCTACTTAAACACAGAGCAAAAGGCACTGCAACAACATGCATTTTCTGAATAATAAGTAGCATAAATCAACAGTATGGATGGGGGGATACTCTGCACACGTACACTGCATAACTGCTCCTTGCCTTGCTTGGACACATCCAGAGTCACTACATGGGGAGTGGGGTGCAACAAGTATGTCACAATTTGAAATGTCTCTGGCTGACAGTGATGGCTCTAACATATTTGTCATACCTCTCAACCTCAGAGCAAGAAATATGGACAAAGCCATAAATAGAAGTGGGACAAAGACCCAAAAATAAGAACAATTTTTAAATATTGCTCTTATAAACTTAGAAAGATAATAGTAGGTCTTGCATTAGTATGAATTTTCTGAAGGGTATCAAATCTGAAACTCAAATGCCTCATTATTTTCAAAAATCAATCTTTAATGATTTGCCAGTAATGTGCCAGAAAACCACAATTTTATGAAAAACGGACCAAACGTGATGCAAAAATCTAAAATACACACACAATACAGCTGGGAACCTGTCAAAGGGACACTTTTTAATATTAGTACTGTTAACTTGAGCAGCTGACAAAATAGAGAATCTACATGTATTTCTGAAATAAAAGTAATCTACAACTCTAATCACTACAATTATTTATTAATTGTAAATCCTCTGCGTTTTCTTCCAAAATTGCCATTTTGCAGATGGATTTATTAGAGGGAGAGCAACATTTTGAGCCAAAAATCGGGGACAGCTGAGAGGTCTGGATATACCTAATTTTATAAAGAGATGTATTTGCTGGTACCTCTCAACCTCTTAATGCAGGAAATCTGGACAAGGCCAAATATATTGGGGGAACATACCAACAGTACTAAAAATTCCTGTTATATAAACTTAGACAGTTGATAGAATAACAGGTCTTGCTTTAGCATGCATTTTTCTGAAGGGTATGAAGTCTGAAACTCAATGGCTGTCATTATTTAGTGACTTCATTCCTAAAGTATTTGTCAGAAAACTACAAATTTTATGAGGAACAAACCAAATATGTTGTTGTTTTTCTTTCAGCTTTTCCCGGTTAGGGGTTGTCACAGCAGAACTCCGGTCCGCTAATGATTGGCAGTCGATTTTTACGGTGGCGAGGTGCCAGCCCAACACCCAACCTTCAACGAAGGCACGCCCAGTCACACATGTCTTTTGAATGCCACTGGACCACGGAGAGGACATGCAGACTCCACACAGAAGGCGCTCCAGTGAAAAATCGAATGGGAGAACCTCTTGCTGTGAGGTGACAATGCTACCGCTACACCACCATGGCTTACAGGAACAAACCAAATATAAGAAGCAAAAATCTATTCATTCTGTGAAAATCTGGACAGTTGAGAGGTATAGTTCAGCTGGGGCTGTCTGAGTTTGCCCTTCCCCCCTCACAAAATCATGGTCAAATGGGACCTCCCCCTTGCAGCCATTCCAATGTCCCATTACTTGGCTATTTTGCTGCATTTACCATAAACACTAATGTGCATACTGCTTTACTTCTACAGTGATTTGGATTACATTTAGAAGTTTTATTTTACATTTCACAGCACAAACACTGACAGACATCTGCTAAATAAAGCAATGCAGTCTCACAATGAAAATAGACTTAGCATTAAAACTTCTCTGCCCTTGAAACTCACATTCATTGAAACAGCATTGAAACCCACATTCAAAGAAAATACATCTGGCCAGTGGAAGATAAAGATTAACTTTGGGATGTTTTCAAATCATAGGCCCCTTGCACACGAAACATACATGTGCTCTTTGATACACATTTCTGGCTGTATTAAATTATATTCCTTGTATAATACAGTACAGTTATATAATACAGTACAGTTGTTAGAGGACATTTTGAAGTTATTGTTTTGAACATTTTTCCATTAAAAAAATGAAACAAAATACATGCACCAATAATGACAAAACTGCCCGTTTCAGAACATTTCCATCATAAAAATCTACTCAGACTTCTACAATTCACCAGTATCAGTAAATATTCACCAGTATCAGTAAATATGCACAATCTCTGCAGAAGTAAAAGTCATCTAAATAATTCCACATTAAAGAGATCTGTAACTAATGAAGAGGTTGCTGCTAGCAAACAACTGTATATTTCATTGTTTCATCTACAAATAATGTGCCTATTGCCCTAGATGAATAAATTGCCTATATAACATTAAAAAATGATAAGCTAGTAGTATTGCTATAGGGAATGGATGGCAAACTGATAACGAGTTCATAGTTATTAGGTATCTCTGCCAAAGAGGACATTGTCAGGACTGTGCCATCCACACCCTTTAAAAGTACAACACAATACAGTATCAGTAATGAATCTACATACTGTGGGAGTAGAACCCACAGCCTTCTGCATCAAAAGGAAGTACATTACTTGTTGTACTATTAACAATGCAAGCCTACTCAGCATAAGCAGCACTAAACATCTTTTCCCCTGAAGCGTTCAGCTCCTTGTAAAATCCACTTGACACTCAACTGTCTCTCTCAACTTTGCAGCACAAGAAATCTGGAAAAAGACAAAACTTATTGAAGGGATTGGAAAAAGCCCAAAACCAGGGACATATTTTAAACATTGCTTGTATAATCATGGAAAGTTGCTAGAATAAAATGTATTACCACCATGCATTTCACTGTCAAGACTTGAACCTAGGACCCTGTGCACTACAGTCAGAGAAACATACCACTATGCTAAATCAACTACTTCTTGAAACTAATACAGACTGAAACTTAAATGGCTATCATTTAGCAAATTCAGTTCTCACCATAGTTCTCAACCTCTTAGCACAAAACACCTGGACAAAGCCAATAATGGGGGAATATAACCCCTAAACATATTCAGTGAATTCAATAATCACCATAGCTCTCAACCTTTTAGCACAAGAAACCTGGACAAAGCCAATAATGGGGAAATACAGGCCTAAAAATTGGGAAAAAATCAAATATTGATCTTATAAACTTAGAAAATTGCTAGAATAAAAGGTTTTGTGTTACCATGTACTTTCTGAAGAATATGAAGTTTGAAATTCAAATGCTTGTCATTATTTAGTGAATTAACTCCAAAAAACCACAGATTTTATGAGGAACAGAATAAAAATATGAGGCAAAAATCTGAATAACTTTCACAAGCGGTGGTGGTTAGAGAATTCAGGCTCTTGCTACCTGTACCCAAGTTACAGGGTTTGAACCTGGGTTATTCCCACTACTGTCTCTCTAGCCACTATGTATCTGGGGCATTTTACACACACACACACACACACACACACACACACACACTCTCTAAAATGAAAGCTACTAATTCACACACACACACACACACACACACACACACGCACCTTAAAAACGAAAGCTACTAATTCACACACATACCTTAAAAACGAAAGCTACTAATTCACACACATACCTTAAAAACGAAAGCTACTAATTCACACACACACTTTAAAAATGAAAGCTACTAATTCACACACACACCTTAAAAATGAAAGCTACTAATTCTGTAGTACCTCTGCACATTCAGACAGATGTAAATACTTTAATACCGCTGCACTGCATTCTACTTCGGTAAATACAGTAATACCTCTGCACATTTGGACAGCTTAAATACGAAAGTTACTGCTTCTGTAAATGCATTAATACCTCTGCACTACATTCGGACAGCTTAAAAATAAGCTCTGGACAGTTCTGCAGATCTGTTCTGAACTTCTGACAGTTCACACACACTGAGCTTCTGACAGTTCACACACACTCTGCTGCTTAGGAAGAAAGCTACTTCTGTAAATACATTAATAGCTCTGCTGCGCACGCACGCACACACACACACACACACACACACACACACACACACACACACACACACACACACACACACACTCTCTCTGCTTCTTACAAAGAAAGTTCTGCTGCGTAAGAATAAAACTCAATACAAAGCTCCTTAAATAAATGGTTTAAAGCTCAACACTAAGCTCCTTAAAAAAAAAAAAAACGGAAAGAAACCGTTACTACATTAGGACCATTAAAAAAAAGCTCTGGACCGAAGCTCTGTCCATAACTTCTGACAGTTCACACTGCTGCTTAGGAAGAAAACTACTTCTGTGAATGCATTAATAGCTCTGCTGCTTAAGAAGAAAGCTAAAGCTCAACACTAAGCTCCTTAAAAAAAAAAAAAAAAAAAAAAAAACGGTTTAAAGCTCAACACTAAACTCCTTAAAAAAATTAAAGAAACTGTTAATACATTCGGACTGCTTAAAAAAAGCTCCAGACCGTTCTGTAAGCACAAGCTCTGTTCTGAACTTCTGACAGTTCTGTAAGTACACACCTCAAGAAGAAAGCAAACTCCATTCCATAAATACATTAAAAAAGACACATGGTCTGCTGCTTAATAAGAAAGCTAAAGCTCCATTCTGTAAGCTCTACACTAAAGAAAGCTCTGTTCTTTCTGTAAATACAATAAGAAAAAAAAAAACACGCTCTGCTTAAGCTCAAGACTGTTTAAAAAAAGCTCCAGACCATTCTGTAAGCACAAGCTCTGTTCTGTAAGCTTAAGAAAAAAAAAAAGCTCTGGTCCCACTGAAAGCTTACCTGAGGGATCTGTCCAGGCTCTGTCTCCTGCCTTGTGTTACAAAATCCCCGCAATGAATACAGTTCCTGGGAGAGCCTGCAGACGTTGTAGTCCGGCCCCCTTCCAGTCTGGGCATCTCTGTAGTCTGTTTTTGCTACTTTTCTGTAAAAAAAACAAAAAAACAAAAAAAAACTGTAAGCATGTTTCCTACCTTTCCTGTAACTAGTGTTCCAGATACAGATTGTTGTATCCGGGACTGTATGTAAGCTTCTGAGCCCCCAAAACCTTTCTATGTTGGAGGGAAGCCTTCTAGCTTATCAGTGGGAGTGGTAAGCACTAGGTAACCTGTCTACCACATAAGAGATTTGAAAGCCTGCATTTGCACTTGTTTCTGTCCTGTAACTCGTCTAGTGCAGATACAGATTCTTAGTTTTAGCACTTAAATTTGCTTATTCATGCTCAGCACTTGTTCAGAACTTGTAAGCACTAAATAAGCTACTAATTACTATAGCACTCAACCTTCCTCATTACCTAGAGGAAAACAGTTTTTGTACTTAACTTGCTTAGAGAAAAACAGCTCTTGTACTCACTTTCCTCACTTATCTAGAGGAAAATATTTTTTTATTCAGGCATGTCCAAGGGTCAGCTCCCAGTGTTCTCTCCTGTCTATCTGATGAATCTGGGCATCTTGAGGCAATGTAGAAATTGCCTCATGTACACAGACAACCCTCTCCTCCTACCACCCAACACTGCAACCTGTGAGAGATGCACTTATCTAGCCAAATTGGAGGTAAAGCTCTGTCCCACCAAGACTGAACTTGACAGTCATGAGGAGAAGGTAAAGATTTGCACCACACCACACTCATCACATAGTCTCACTAAATCTACACCACCAAAATCCACACATAGTAACACAAAAACATTTTCAGAGGCTCTCAATAATAATCCGTCTAAGCAACAGTGACCTGCAAAGCAGAAATGCAAGTAACCTCCATCCCCCAACACAACCAAAATGACACATAGCCCACAGACTCAGTGTGCCACTCAACCACAGCCAATAAGGCAAAACAACATACCCAACACACTAGTCTTAGGTGACTCTATAGTCAGGCACACTGATGTCCCACTCACCAGGCTAAACAAGGAGAAGGTTACTGTCAGCTGCCTGTCGGGTGCCAGGATCCACCACATAACCCACACACTCAGGTCACTCCACAACAAGTACAAATATGACTCTGTCATTGTCCATGTTGGTGTGAATGACCTGAGATGTACTTCCCTGGACTACATGAAAAGAGACATGGAAGAGCTCTCCGATCATGTAGCCCAGGCAGATATGACCCTAGCACTGAGTAGCATTCTGCCATCGCCCAGAATGATACCGCAGTACAAGGACAAAATGATTGACTTCAACATTTGGCTAAGCTTCTGGTGTCATTCTAATGGGATCTAGTATCTGTCTGCTTGGGATGATGCTTTGCCACAGATGGTCTGCACCTGTCGCCCCTGGGATTCTGGATACTGGCTAAGGCTCTTGCTGCCCCTATAGTGCCTTTTTTAGGCAAGGTTCAAATAACAAATTCACCACCGTAACAGGAACAGGCAAGCAAAAACTGAGGGTAATGCTACTCAATGCTAGAAATCTAAATCTCAAAATGCAGTCACTCGAGGCACTCCTTAAAATGGAGAACATCGATATCTGTGCAGTGACTGAGACCTGGTTCAAGGCTCCAGAGAGCACCCCTGCACTACCAGGCTATAACTCATACCACATTGTTTGGCCATGTAACCTGGACCAAAGCACCAAAGGCGGAGGTGTGTCCATATTCATTAAGGATATCCACACCTCCAGGCTAGTTACTCAGCATAATGCATCTGAGGTTATCCAAGTGTAACTAACTCTGGGCAAAATTGCAATCCAAATTGTAGCTTGCTACAGATACCCCACCATGCCCCAGGATTCCCAATCCACTTTTCTTGATGTACTGGAAAATATTAGGGTTCAACCAAACACCCTACTAATGGGCGACTTCAACTACCCCACCATTAACTGGGAAAACTACTCATATAACAACTCCATAGCTCAACGCTTTCTGGAATTCATAAGCTCCAATGCCCTGGATCAATTTATCCACACCCCCACCAGGGGCAACAATATCCTAGACTTAGTCATTACCAACATGAGTGACCAGTGTTCCACACCTGAAGTCAATGCCTCGTTGGTCCGATCCGACCATAAGCTAATCACCCTTCATATCCACATCCTGCCCCCACCCCCCATTAAGCAAACCATGGCAAAAAACTTCTCCAAAGCCAACTTCTTGCTTCTTAAGACAGAAGTGGTGAACTTCATGACACCCATGCAGATGGACAATACAGTTACAACTGCTGAATCTTACACAAATGCACTCTATAAGCACTTACACAAGTGCATGGATCATGCTATCCCAAACAGAACCAAGACACTATCCTCCAAAAAAAAGATGCCAATCTGGTGGTCCCCTGCCATAAACAAACTGTACAACAGAAGGAAGAATCTGTTGCAAAAGAGAGTAAAATCCCATGAGTGGAGGAGTTCTCTGGTCAGCCTCAGTAAGAAGCTGAGATCCCTTATAAGATCCTCCAAAGCTAGCTACAAAAACAAAATTGCCACTAATTCTAAGGACAACCACAAAGCATTCTATAGCTATGTCAAGAATCTTGATGACAACACCCAGATCTGCTCTGAGTTACAGCACAACGGCACAAAAATTACAGAACCAACTGATATTGCCAACATCCTGGCAGATAGGTTCAGTGCTAACTTTACCCCCCCTCACCCCCTAAAGTGCCCATATCTATACAGGAAGAATGCAGAGTCCCTGTAATCACAACTATGCAGGTAAAAGCTGCACTCTCTAAAGCCAAAAACACAGCATCCATGGGACCGGACAACATCCCAGGCTCCATTTTACATGAACTTTAGAATGAGCTGGCTCCCCACTTAAGCACCATGTTAAATAATAGCCTTGCATCAGGCTTTGTGCCCACTGAATGGTGCACAGCAACAGTAATCCCATTCCACAAAGGGGGAGCCACCACTGATCCCAAGAACTATCGACCTATTAGCCTGATGAGCCTGGTCTGCAAGGCCATGGAATGTATCATCATGGAACTCATAAACAAAGACATTGGTAACCTCCAAATTCTGGATCCCACCCAGTTCGGGTTTGTGAAAGGCCAATCATGCCTCCTGAACCTGATTGACTTCTTTGAGGCAGTCACCAAAGCCGTAGATGAGGGTAAGGTGGTTCACACAGCCTATCTTGACCTCGCCAAAGCTTTCAACACCATCCCCCATTCTGGAATTATAGCTAAACTCACTAAACTAGGTATAAATCCCTATGTCACAAAATGGGTTGCCAACTGGCTCACTGACAGAACCCACACTGCAAAAGTTGCAGACTTCAAATCTGACCTCAAAGCAGTGATAAGTGGATTACCACAGGGTTCCATCCTGGGACCTCTCCTGTTTAGTATGTACTTCTCTGAAGTACAGGCTAACACAGAAGGCCTCTGGCTAATGAAGTTCGCAGATGATTGCAAACTAGGACCCATTGTCAAGTCCCAAATGATGTGGACATCCTACAGAAGAGCCTCACTGAGACAGATGCCTGGTGTCAGAGCCATGGCCTCAAGCTCAATGCAAAAAAGTTCTGTGTCATCCCCTTTGGTAAAAACTCTGTACCCATGAACTACCACATAGGCAGCAATCTACTTAACACTGGATGTGTGATAAGTGACCTTGCGACCCAGGAGGACAGTAGTCTCTCCTTTGAAAGTCACATCGCCACAGTAGTCAGAAAGTCCTTCTATGTGGCACACCTCATCGCAAAAGGGTTTTCATCCAGGAAAATAGAGGTCATTGTTCCTCTCTACTCGACACTCATTAGACCCATTATAGAGTACAATGCCCCTTTTGGAATGTACCTCACAAGACATCTTCAGCAGCTGGAAAGGCCACAGAAGTACCTCACAAAGAGGATTACTGGCCTCAAACAAATGCCCTACACTGACCACCTCAAAAAACTCCAGCTTTACTCCGTAGCATATCGCCTACTCCGAGGTGATCTCTGCCTAACATATAAAGCTATGTCAAACCCAGAGCTGTTGGACATGCTACACCTAAAGAAATCCCAATCTCTCTGAGCTACATGCTCTAGGGACCTAAACCTTGTCACCACAATAAACAGGACATGCTGGAGGGATGGATTCCTGTCCCAGAGACTTCCCATACTCTGGAATAGGCTACCCATCTATGTCAAGCAAAGTTCTTCATTAGCACTCTTCAAGAAAAATCTTGATGAGTGGATGGGAAATAGGAAGCACTCCTCTGTATCTTTGCTTGACAGTGGCACAGGAAAATAACTTTCTTGGGTGGAGTAAGCCAGGGAACCTTGTTGGCTAGGCTTACATAAGCCCTTGGGCCAATAGCCTAGTACCGACCTATGAACCTATGAACCTATGATACCTTCTTCCTAATCCGGACTGCTGTTAAACCAGTCCTTATTCATCAGCACACATGCATGGAGTTTGGGATTTTTTTAATTTTCTTTTTTAGTTATTTGTTATTTTTGTTTTTTTTACAGCTGGGGGGGGCTGCATTCCTGCAGTCCAAAAGTGTGAGCCACCCCTGGTCTGCAGATGACCCTGCAGATGGGGATTCCTTATATACATGGAACTGGCATAGCAGGTATTGCGACATGTACAACAGGCATATCCAGACAAACACTGTTAAACCAACATTACTCCATACGCAGTATAGCAGCACTTACAGTCTGTAGTCAGGTCAGGCACATCCCCCTCCTGTTTGTTGCCCTCTTTCCACAGTGTGTGTTGTTAGAGGTAAATCCCCAACCCATCTGGGATGCTGTTTGCTAAATGACAGTTCTAGCTCCTGCTCACAGTGACAGGCAAGGGCCAACACCACCATGATGTTCCCAGGTATTGGAGTGCGTTTCCATGCAATTGGCTATGGAAATGTTACCACAGCTGTTCCACATGCAATCAATTAGGGGAGGGCTGCAATTCATGCAGAGGCCATCAGCTGATCATGAGCATTGCTTAAAATACACATGCTGCTGCCTAAGCAAAGCAGGTGTGGGTGTCTACATCCACCAGACAGGGAGTGAGGAGGCAGACAGAGGCGAATACATGTTAGGGAGGGCTGGGAGTGTAAAACTGAAGCATGTTTGTGTCACACACCTACCAGCACAGGGTATCAAATCCCGACAGCTATGTAGTGCTATTACAGTTCAATGCAGTTGTTGGATGTGCCACATGGGTTATCTGGTGTGGAAGCACTCAGAACATATATGTGATGGTGAGTGACATCTGCAACAGGGATATGGTAGATATACAGCAGGTGACGTACACGTGTCTGTCTGCATGAACAGGTGCCAGCATTAACACAGGCACACTCACACAGGGACGCACACACATTAACATACTTGGCAGGGCCAGGACTGCAACTCATCACTAGTGGGTTTGCCACAACACATCAATGTGCAGGAAACACATGCACCCTACGGGTCATATGGAGGTCGTATGTGCAGTGAATATGAGGGGATGTCAGACATAAAGCAGCATGCTTCACTGTGCCCTGGGGGGTGTGCTGCATCTGGATGTGGACATACGCACCATACAACACACACACGAACACACAGGGTGCCAGTTTGGACATGCACGGGTGTGTGGTGGTCAACAGTGCCAGCAGGCTATACAAGGGTAGGCGATGGGTATACCTTAGCATCAGGCCACATGACAGTGGTCTGCATTGTGGCTCAGGCCTGTAGCTTCTGCATTTGCCCACACAGGTGGGTATTGCATCACTCATCCAGTCACCTGGTGACTATTGTGTGTGGCCAATGCTGTGCATCACTTGCCATGTGTGTATTCCCTAGTCCATGACTTGGATGGTGTCTAGGATGTGCACACCTCCCACACGCATGTACAGTGACATGTGAAACTGTACCTGGGGTGTCTGGCTCATGCTGTGAACACAGGTTATCATCAGATGTGCCAGTCTTGCCCACCAGTGGCAAGGACTGGTAATGGTCAGCAGGTTTACCCTGCACCTACATTGATAGCATGCTAACAACATTCCCTGATGTCAGCGTCATCTGTCCATACAGGGCATGTTGTCAGGCATGGTATGTCCATTGTGAGTTACATGTGAAGGCACAGTGGGGTTGCTAACTGTGATTGGCTTGCCTTGATGTCACATGTATGAGTATGGCTTTTCACTCCAGCCTCTCAGATATTTACATCTGTTATCCCTGTATGGTTGACATTGTGATATATAGATGGGCCACCATAAATGAAATTAGCAAAACCCATCCACATTGCCCACAGGTGTCACACACTCACACCCACTTGTACACAGGATACTGGCTACAAACACACACACACATCATGTCTGGGCATAGAACCCCTACCTAACTAGTTTACTACACTGCAGCACTACGCAGTTATAGTACGCACCATGGACATTTCGGAAGTACATGTACCCCAAAGGTGTATTTCACAATTAATGACATCAGCAGGATTACCAAACTAGGGCATTTCTAATGTACTGCGAATGAGTAGCCTATAATGCATTGCTCCATACGCAGACACTGAAACACGCAAAACATCGAGAACTGCCATGGATGACGATGGAACCCTCCCACCGTTCTACATCACACTACAGCAGTACACAGTTATAGAACATGCTACAGCGATTACTGGACTATCACCTTCCCAGAGGTGTATTTCTAGGTGAGTGACATCAGCAGTCTTGCCAAAGTAGAGTATTTGTATTGTATGGAGTGTGATTAGCCTAAAAAGCATTGCTCTCTACTCAGTCAGACACACACAGATTCACACACTAACACACACACACAGTTGCCAGGTCTGCAGTTCAAACACCTTCCTAATTAGTTTATTACACTACAGCAGTACCCAGTTACAGAACGTGCTATGGCGATTACTGGGCTATCACTTTCCCAGAGGTGTATTCCTAGGTGAGTGACATCAGCTGCCTTGCCAAAGTAGAGTATATGTATTGTACGGAGTATGAGTAGCCTAAAAAGCATTGCTCTCTACTCAGTCAGACACACACACACAGATTTACACACAGTTGCCAGGTCTGGGGTTCGAACACCTACCTAACTAGTTTATCACACTACAGCAGTACACAGTTACAGAACGTGCTACGGCACTTACTAGACTATCATTTTCCCAGAGGTGTATTTCTAGGTGAGTGACATCAGCAGCCTTGCCAAAGTAGAGTATTTGTATTGTACGGAGTGTGAGTAGCCTAAAATGCATTGTTCTCTATTCAGTCAGACACATACACACAGATTCACACACTAACACAAACAGTTGCCAAATCTGGGGTTTGAACACCTACCTAACTAGTTTATTACACTACAGCAGTACGCAGTTACAGAACGCACTACAGCAATTACTGGGCTTTCACTTTCCCAGAGGTGTATTTCTAGGTGAGTGACAACTAGTCTAGCACTACAGCAGTACACAGTTATGGGACACGCCATGCATATTACTGAGCTACAGCTCTCCCAAAGGTGTAATTCACATTGGATGTCCTCAGCAGGCTTGTCATACTACTGCTATGGGGAGGGCAGTGTGTGCATGGGCCATAAGTTGGTGGGAGGTTGGCATAATGGTTAAGGTGTTTACCTTGAAAACACAAGGTGCATGGTCTGATTCTCACATGGGGTAGTTGGCAAGGCTTAAAATGACCCACAAAGGCAGTTAGCCTGGTAATAATCTATGAACCTATGAATCTATGAACCTATACCCCATTCATGTAGGGGTTGACATGCCACATGCGGGCACACACAGGGTCATATGTCACAGGTACGTGTATACAGCTACTAGATGGCTACTTCCTTGTACAGTCTTGTTGTACAGCTGGTACGTGCATAGTCTGTCATGCTGACAGGTACTGGTGGCTAGTATCCACAGTGGGTTACATCCGCACCTTGTGTTGGAGGCCCTTTGGCTGAGTGCTTGTTGGGACAGGCTCACATGGCTCCTTGTCACGGTCACCCTCTTCCACACATCTATGCCCGTGTACCTGTGGCTTATTATAGTGTGTTGTCCTTACATATTTGTCTGTATTCCTGTCCACTGTGTGCAAGGCAGGAATGGTGCATACTGACATGTGTCTGCACTGCGAACTGTGACTGCCAGATATGTGTGGTCCACTGGTGTTTGCAGATATGGCCTTCATGTGTTTAAGTCTGTGAGCATGCCCAGTATGACCTCTCAGTATGTTGTTGACTGACATTGCCTTCATTCCTCTAAGTGTGTGAGCATGCCCAGTATGGCCATCTGTGTTGCTTGTGTGGATCACATCCAGGTAGTTTGTACTGTGGGGCTGACATTTGTATTGTACACCGACAGGTAGCATGCTGTGTCTGCAGGGTATCCATTGGTCATTTGGCATTAACTGTTGCTACATTTCTGCATTGCGGGGGGGGGGGGTACCTGACTATTTCTACTGTTCTACACAGGAGTGGGGGGGCACACCTGACTGTTTCTATGAGTGTATGTTGGATGGAGAGACGCTCCTGACACTTGTACACATTTACTAGGACTGTACTGGTATGTCAGGTACTCCATTTCAGTCTGTAGTCCTACATATCCTGCTGATTAGAGGCTTACCAGTGAACTACAGATCCTAACTTTGTTTACCTACGTATTAGTTTCTGACTTCCTAGCCTTCACTTACATCCGACTGCCTGGCCCGCTGTGGTCTGTCTGTGTAGGCCTGGGAAAGGGGTTACCCATAGGGCACATTCAGAGGCCATAGTACAGCATTTGTTTGTGTTAGTCTTCACCTGTCCTGCTGACTGAGATTGTTGTTGGGTATGTGAACCTTCCTGACTGGCATGTGTGGCTCGTATGGACACCCATGTCGCTCAGGCCATTTCCTGCAGTGGGTTTTGTCACCCTGTGTAGTACTGGCTACTATGGTGACTCCCGTATGTGTTACAGATGTCATGATGCCACCATGGGTGTCTACTGTCTGCTGCCTTGACATTTGGCCACCCACTTCCCTTGCATGTTCACATCCATACCATAGCTACAGGTAAAAAATCATTCTACTCCATTTGGCAATTGGTAGGTTGACTGACTTACCTTGAGGGTGTGCCAAACTTGAGGATGGTGCTAGAGGGCTGCCTATGTCGGATGCACATAGTACACTCCCTATACATGGTTGGGCACAGGTAGTGTCATGTTTGGCATCCCTTTTATTGTCTGTGCGAGTCAGAGAGAGGTGTCATTCCCTGATTCCCTACTGTGTTAGTGCATATGCCATGCATTGCCTCTTTGCCAAGGCCAGGGCATACTGGGCACACTCCCTTCTGCCTACTGGGGCAGGCTCAGGTTGTTCCTCCTCCGAGTCACTCTGTGCCTGTACAGGCCTTGGCAATGGTGGGGGGCTGTCTGGTCCTTCCCCATGCTGTTCCTGCTGCAGCTGTTTCCGAAGGATCATATTGTGTAGCATAGCACATACCAGGGACGTCGGGAGGCATACGCACTGTACTGAATTCAGTACAACTTTATTTCGGGGTAGCATTAGCATTTAAATAATTTCATTTCGCTGCGCCGCGACCGCGTCCAGGGCAGCATCAGGGCAGCCAGGAATGGAGCTCACCACCGCACATGCATTCCGGCCCGCCAAAAAAATGCATTTACGCGCGAGAGGAGGAAGGACTTTGGTCTTACTGACTGGGGGTCAACAGGAAATGGACGGAGAGATGTGGTCTCACTTCAAAGAAAAGAAAACCAAGCAACCAAGGGATGTAGGTGTGTGTGTGTGTGTGTGTGTGTGTGTGTGTGTGTGTGTGTGTGTATGCCCCAGGATTATCATGATGGTGTGGTAAGGTGTATCTCAGGTGTGGTAGGCTTGAACCCAGTACCTTGTGTTAATACCTTAATTCTGACTCCTCCACCACCACCATTTGTACAAAAATTTTTATAAAATTTTTGATCATTGGATCTATATCCCTGGTTCTGTGGTGCAATTCTTGAACGTTGATTTTAACTATTGCAATGCTTGGGGTGATGGTGTAGTGGTGTAAACATAGTGCTTTTAGGCTGTAGGTTTGTAGGTTCTTGGTGGCTGTGGGGGTTGGGGTGTTGGCCCTGTGTGAGGGTGGGTTTGTTTGTTGTCTTTGTGTTTGTGTCCTGTGTTGTGTGTCCTCCCATGTTATTTCATTTTCCTGGCATGCTTTTTTTTTGTTTTTTTTTTTTTTTTAAGTCAAGTTTTGATGTCCTGATAATTGACAGGCATTTCTTTATTTCTTCCTCTAAGGTTTCTGAATTCAGTTTACCTTATGCTTACTTCCTTACATATTTTATTGTTTATAGGCGCTATAGTTTTTCAGTCTTTGGTTTCTTGGCTTTGTCTCTTCTGTGTGCATCCTCTGTGGTAATCCCTGTGTTATAGTATAACAACTTTACAACTATATTTATTCTAGCAATAAATATATAGTTTTTAAACCTTTTATAGTTTTTTTTTTATTTTTAATCTGTTTGAAATTGGTGTCCTAATTTTTTGTTTTAATAGGCTGTGTGGCTTTGTCAGGTGAGTTGTCCTAATATGTTAATAACTGAATTCAGTGAATATGTTTGTTGGCTGTATGTTTCAGTACTGGGTTTGTCATTGTGTGGTGTGCTAAGTGGTTGGTGTGCTAACTTGATTGACTCGAATTCATTAAATTATCACCATTTAAGTTTACTTATAGTGGTTTCAGTCTTCCTGTACTTGCATAGTGATTTGTTGTGCTTGAAATGTATCACAGTGACACATGCATTTTGCACAATGCAGGTAACACATACAGCTTATGATAACAGTTTTCTTTTTTTATTCTTTGAGCTTTTAAAGTGTATATTGTTTCTTTTGCCCTTTTTCCTCCACCCTGATTAATTTGGTTTTATATTGTAGATTTGGCTAGAGATGGAGGCTGTAGAAGAGAAGAGTTTTGTAAGGAGTTGAGCTGTAGATTCAGCTGGTTTTAGTGCTGATTAAAATAAGTCATGTTGTTTTTTAATGCAGAAGGTTGTTGGTTCTACTCCCTAAATGCAGAAGGTGTGCTGTACACTCCCATTAGTTATGTGGTTGAGTTATCAGTTTGCCATCCATTTTCCTGCTGCATTCCCACTAGCTATTGCCACTGCACCTGTTATCATTTTTACATCCAGCCTGTCATTACAGTAACAGAGTGAAGTCATTTCGCGCAAAGCATATCTATTTCAACCATTCTATCTTGTCTTTATTTATTTCGGTGCAGTATTGATATATTATTTTATTACTTAAGATTATCAGTGCTCTTGCTTTATGCCCATTTATTTAGCAATTGCCCAGGAGACTTTTTTACTTTTAAGACTTTAATGGGAAAAGTTTTTTTCATTGTTGGTGTGTTGTTGTGTTTCAATGAATGTGCTGTTCAAAGCATGCAGAAGTTTTAATCAAAAGTTTCATGAGTTAAGGTCTTAGTGTTTGCTATGTAAATTTTAGCATCCAAGGCCAAATGTTTTTTCTTTGCCACGGTTTAATTTTATGTTTGCACATTAGTGTTTATTTTTTTTTAGAAATGTTTTGGATGTGGGATCATTTTTTTGGGAGGCTCCATTTTACCAGAAATAAAACTGTTTAGGGCAAAAAATGAGAAGTTTTTAATGCATGTACATCAAATCCAACTGTCCTGATTATCAGTGAATGAATATGATTTTGCTTCTGGAATGGCTGTAGGGAAATCATCATTGTGGTGAATTGGCAAATGGGGAAGGAATTATGGAGCTAAAGGTGAACTAGTTTCAGACTTTATCACCTTCAGAAAAATGCATAAAACTTTTTTGTTCAATGTTTGGTTTGTTCCTCGGTTTGTGGTTTTCTGCAATTGCTTACTTGTCTCAGTTTATTTGATGACACTAGTTTCAATTGCATTTACAGGTCAAGAGGTTAATGCATGACAATTGCTTTTTGATCTTTTTAGCCATCTTATAACTGTCCCTGATAAAACTTCATGACAAGCCTTTCAGACTTTAGTGGCCTTCCTAAATTTTTGCTTTTAAAGATTTGATTCTATCAATATATTTTCTTGTTTTATAATTTTTGGTTTAACAGGTTTATATGGCACACTTCCTTATTTGGCTTTTCAAGAATTATCTTTCATACAATGTTAACTGTCCCTTTGCAAATAAATCTATTAAAATGGTGTTACTTTACAACAGGTTCCCAGCTGTATTGTCTGGCAACATTATTTTTTGCATCACAGAATTGGTCCGCTTTTATATAAAATTGCAGTTTCTGGAGGAATTATTAAATGCTTGTATTAGACTGAAGTTAGTAGAGTTTTACATTATTTCAGTTTCAGATTTCATAAATTTTGTTAAATTTTTGTCAGGTCCTGACAGGTAATTGTAAAATTATCTTTCTTAGGTTTAATTAATTTTGGACCAAAAAAAAATGTCCTTGTTCTTAATGCAGATTATTTTTTTCAGAATATGAGTTCTGAAGAGTAAGATGGAGACAGTCCTACTATTGGTAGTATAATTCTCAACCTGTCCACAATTTATAATGCAAACAGATTATTTTTATATATTTTCTATTGTTCCCTCATTAATTATGTGGAAAAAGGTAGAAAAAATTCTGAAGGCTTTTGTTGCTTAATAATTTTTATGCTGAGCTTCAGACTTCATGTCCTCCCTTTTTGATTCATTTATTTATTTGTTTGTTTATTCTCAAATTTGAGATAATCCAGATGTTTTATTTAATATCTTTTTCGTAAAATTCAGCCTTTTTGAGATATTTTTATTCTAAGAGGGTGGTGTGTGTGTTGTTAAATGTAAATGTGTGTGTGTGTGTGTGTGTGTGTTTGTGAAATCCCATGTTTATGTGTGTGGAATGAAACATCCTAGTTAGTTCTAGCAGGTGGTTAGTGCTTACTAGTAGCTGTCCTGTTGTGTGTGTGTGTGTGTGTGTGTGAGAGAAAATAGGGGTGTGTGTGTGTGTGTGTGTGTGTGTGTGTGTGTGTGTGTGTGTGTGTGTGTGTGTGTGTGTGTGTGTGTGAATTAGTTTGAGTGAATAACATGTACTACTGTGTAGCAAACAGCCAGTCCTTCACTTGTACCATTACTAAGAAATTTACAGTTACAAAGTAGAAGCTCGGGTTTACCTGCAATTCAGGGGTCCCTAACTTGGAGCTTAAGAATTAAATTTGAAAAACCTAGGCGAATCCCCGCACATACCATAACAATTTGGGTACATGTAGCTGGTGACTACTGCAGAGCTCCACTGGATGTGTCAAGACATCAGAACCGTGACTTGTGCATCCCAAACACACACTTTATTATATGTCTGGCGTGTGCGTGTGCCTCATTATGGCATTGTTGTTCAGGTGTGTGTGCATTTCTGATGGGTGTCATTAGCCATGGCTCCAGTGGGTACCCAGCATCCCCCACTAGGTGACCGCAGGGGATGTCCACATTGGCAAATCTGTGGTACAGCTGTGTCAGTTGCCATATGTGTGAATCGTCATAGCTTCCAGGGCAGCCAGCACACACATTCAGTATAATGCCCTGTGCATCACATATGACCTGGCAGTTGATGGAAGGGATGCCCCTGCGGTTGATGTAGGCCCTACCCTGCTCACCGGGTGGTGCTTTGAAGTGTAGGTGCGTGCTGTCTATGGCACCTACTACCCCAGGGTAGTTTACTATTTGGTGAAATAGATGCATATTGCTGGTCAACACCTCATGTGTGTTGAGGAAATATACGTGCTCACTGGCATGTGCTGACATGGCATCCAGGAACTGGTGGAATACTCTGGATGCTGATGCCTGTGAGATGCCCATGATATCCCCAGTTGTGGTTTGGGAGGTACTTGTGGCTAGTATACCTAGGCCTACACATACCTTGGTTTCCACTGGGATGAGTTCCCCTCGGCCAGTGTGGTGTCAGGTGTGGCCTGCACAGCTCAACGATTTGCTGTAGGAGGTCTCTGTCCACCCTATAGCGCTACATTATCAGATCATGTAGCCCCTGGTAGGTTACCTTGGGTCTGTACACTCTTCTCTGTCTCCTCATTGTGGGTTGTTCGGCAGCATTCACATTCTCACCACTCTTATCCTCTTGCAAATGTTGTTCTATGTTGCCTGCTGCAGCCTTTCTCATTTTGTAGGTTTGTTTTTTAAAATTTCCCCACTTGTATACACTGGTGCTGTAAAGTGTGGAAAGACCAGGGGGGAAGGTGTTTGCTTGGTTTATAGTGGTGTTCTGGGCTAGACTGGTCTGCTGCCTGTGTAATTAGCTGATTCTGATACATTTCACTTGGCAGCTCATCTAGTTCTCCTTGATTACCTTCTTACTGTTGTTTTCCCTTCCCATTGCCTCCCTGCTTAAGCCTGTGTGCACACCGTGCAGAGTGCTCAAATGTGCACAGAGCTGCTATTTCCTGGTTTAACTTCCTTTTTCTTCCTGTGAAACCTGGTGCGTGGTGCGCACACCCGCTTACACTTTGTAAGGAGTGCTAGGCAGTTTGGACATACCTCTAGCTTAGCTATGCTAAGCTAGGAGCAGTCCCAAGACACAGGGCTCCAATCCACTTACAGTATGCCTGACACACCCCCATGATGTCACCTATATCCTAGTCTTGCACTCAGATATTTATACTCTTACACTCTTGGGACCTGCCTCACACCCTGGGGAAATCTGGGATTCACTATCCTTCCCCTCATTTGCATAGGATTGTCTGCTAATGCATAGTTACATGTCCCACACTGAGCCTCCCTCCTTAGCAACCTTTACTCACTGGCCAGGTTGTTTTATGCCTGCCGTTGACTTGCATGGCAGAATACTGCTTTTAGTTAGATTGCTTATTTTAGGTTTGTTTTATTATTTTCCCCTCGATCCCGTTTGCGCGCCGCTGCCCTATGCTTAAACAGGCAAGATCGGCGAAAATAAAATAAAAGTTTTTTTTTTTTTTTTATTATTTACGCATTTTGCAATGCCAATGGCCTTCTACGTGGCCATTGGCATGCTTCATCAATGATATGCAGCCTTTATTTGGAGCTGTCTTAGCTCCAGAGACGTACTCGGTTACTAACCTAGTACATTTGTGCAGACTGCACTCATCCTGCACTGACAGCTGCCTGCTTCCTGGATCACAAATTACCTTCATTTGTATGGTTTTCATCTGTAAATGAGGGCAATTTGCATACAGGAGCTTGGTCCATGCAGGATTAGCCTAAGAGTTCAGGTGCAGGTCCCGGGAGCTCGTTCCTGGATCGCACATCGGCCATATTGCCGAAAATAGCTCTTAAACTAATCCTGCATGCTATAATGGGCTTCGTAAATCCGGGGGGGATGTCTTGTAGACAAATCACATTTACATTCTGCATCCTGTTCCTATAAGCATTCCGGAACAATATACACCTTCATTAAAGTATTTATGCTATTCATATTTAAGGAAAGACATTCATTTGGCTTATTGCTTCTTTTTTTTTATTCACTCTTTTTTTTTTCATTTTATGTCTGTTTGTCCAGTAGTGTTAACATCCTTAGGCTCTGATATTCAAGTCTCTTATGGTTGAATACCATGGTCTCATGTCCAGGAACTCAGACATATTGTAGCTCACATGGCACGTCACCTGCTGTCAAACTCGAATACATGCTCAAGTGAGATGCACCAGCCATACAAAATGAGTGGAACTGTTGCATCTCACCTAAACACAGTAGCAAATGCAAGTAAGGTAAGTCTGGTAGCTGTGGGGAGAGAGTGAGTGGGATGGGAGCATAGATAAGGGTTACAGACAGTGATCTGGAGTGGAATTTAGGTATAGGACTGGCGTGCTTCAGGTTTATGGAGCAGGAAGAGTGTTTAGGGTTAGGGGGCAAATTGGGCTCCTCACGTTAAGGGAGTGGGAAGGGAGTTTCAGAATTAGAGAGTTGAAGAAGGAGTTCAGGATTAGGAAGCAGGAGTTTAATTTTAAAGTTAGGGAGGGGTTAGGAACTTAAGGTTTAGGGAGCTGAAGTGGAGTTTCAGGTTTATGGAGTGATTAGGGATTTAGAGTTAGGGAGGGGGAGTGCTATGGGTAGGGTTAGGGACTCAGTGGGAGTTTTAGAGTAAGAGTCAGAATTCTGTTAGGGCTATGCAGTTCAGTAGGAATAGGTGGTGGGAAGGCTGGGGAGCAAGTGTGTCACAAGCTACTAAGTGATTAGCACTTGTAGTAGATCCATCTCAGCCGACTCTGCTTCTCTTGTCTTCTCCTTCAGGTTCTTCCTCCACCTTGCATTAAAAGGCTTCAGACATAATTATCTGTTTCCATGTCCTTTTCTCTCGTCACCAATTTATACTTTCTGAACATATTTTTGTATTCTACTTCCTTTCCTACCTCTGTCATTGCTATTCTAATATGTCCTCTATATGTTTTCTGCCTGTCACACTCATTTTTCACAGGTTGTCCCAGTGTGTGGCAGCTGAACTAGAAATCTCTGTCTCTACCCAACACTTTTTTTACATTTCTGGATGCATTTGTGTATACTCTAGCATACTTCTCTAAATAGCGCAAATCTTTATTTTTTATGTATTGTCAAAAGCAAAGGTACTAGCAGTTTTTCCAATGCCACTGCTGTCTGAAAGGAAACATCAAAATAATCTCTTTATCTTAAATAAATAAAAAAGTATCACCTCTGGTACTAACATACCCAGTGGCTACAATGCAGTTGACCAAATGCTGTAATGATGTCTAGTAAGGTTATCAAACTGTGGGGGATGGATACCTTGATTTTGAATTATCCTACCTCGTCTAAGAAAATATATGACAGTATGACTAAATATCTAAAACTTAACCCATATGATCAAATGGGTTGGGTGTTGGCACAATGGTTAAGGTGTTTTCCTTACAAACACAAGGTGCAAGGTTTGATTTATTCCTTAGACAAGCATGGCTTGGCTTAAAAAAGCCCCCTGGGGTCATCCTAGTAATCACTTATGAACCAAAATGCCTCTTATGGTCTGGTGGGAATCACTTAAATGGGAATTAAAGGAAGTATATAAATGGGCCTAAGTAAAAGTTAATGGCAAGAAGGGATGAGAGGATCAAAGAGTTGGTGGAATAAGCAGAGACTACCTAGAAAGAATGCCCAGCATGCAAGTTAAAAACTCAAACAAAGTAAAGGACTACATGAATATGACGAATTCCCTTAATTCAGTACAGAGGGATAGGGAAGTGCTTCTCTTGGAAAGGGATGCACTAAAATCTTGGGTGGAGGGGAGTAAACAAGGCAAACTGTTAGCTCATAGAGTACAGTATAGTCAAAGTAAAGCCCGCATTGAAGGAATTAGGCCCAATCACCACAAGGGCCTGGCTTCCTCAGCCAGAGATATAAATGTAGCTCTTGAGGAGTACTACAAATGCCTGTATTTCCAAGAGAATGAGATATTATGAGTGGGTGAGACAGAGAGAGAGAGAGAGAGAGAGAGAGAGAAGGCCCACAAATTTCTAGAAAGAATGGGCTTTACACAAGTCTCAAGCATAGACAAGGATTAACTAAGCTGGCCTATCATAGTAGCTGAGAGGGAGCTTGCTGTTAAGTATTCCCTTCGCAGTAAGGCTGCAGGGCTTGATGTGCTGAACTTGGAGGTGTATGGTGTGCTAAAAGGGTTACTATTCCCTGGACTGGCTACTTTGAAGAGGAAAGAATGGTGAATGCCTTATATTGAATCTCAGGTATCAATATAAGGACCCTACAAGGTTGGGCAACCACAACCACAGGCCAATCTCCCTTATTAATTATAATATAAATGTATATGCAGAAGTACTGGTAGAAACATTAAAATACCTACTAGCCAAATTTATTGTAGTCAAATGGAGTTCATTCTGTATCATATTATTACCAAACACCTGTGGGCACTCCATATATTTATATATATAGAAATTCAGTTGCCTGCACACAATTCACTGAAAGCTCATTTCACTGAAAACTCATTTGACTGAAACTCATTTTGTTGAAAGTTATATATGGCCTGTTCCCCATTGAAGTGAGATCCTGGAGTTAGTATATAAAGTAAAGGGGGGGGGGTGGCGTAGCCCCCGACCTATTTTAAATGTTTAAAACCATAGATATGGATACTTACAAGTCCAATGAATAACTATTTCCAGAAGACAATATATAATCAAACTATGGGCCCCCCACACCCCACCTTACTTTATATACTAACTCCAGGATCACAATACATTGGGGAACAGGCCATATATAACTTTCAGCAAAATGAGTTTCAGTCAAATGTGTTTTCAGTGAAATGAGCTTTCAGTGAATTGTGTGCAGGGAACTGAGTTTCAGTGAAATGAAGTAGACCCATATATATATATATATATATATATATATATATATATATATATATATATATATAGGGTTCCTATCAGATAGTCGAACTTCTGCAAGTTCGAACCTCATATGGTTGAGACCATAAGTTCGAATTTGCAGAAGTTCAAGCGTTTCAACGGAAATATCCATAAGGGGAGGTTTCCATTTTGTTCAATGTGGTGCGATCTCGGAGTTGGTATATTTAAGTAGCGGGGGATATGGGGTTGCAGGGGGGACTTGCCCCTATGCTTACAACAGTTTATTTGGTTTTGTTTTCTTTTTTGTTTTTTATCCATAGTCAAAGTTTTTTAACTTCGAACATGATGGTTCGAACATTCCGTGTTCGAAGTTATTCAACTTCGACTATGTGATATAGACCCATATATATACATATATATATATATATATATATATATATATATATATATATATATATATATATATATATATATATATCAGATGTAATTTTTTTTTTTTGATTTGGCCAAGGGAAGTGTTTCCCTTGGTTGAATTGGCCGTTTGACAATTTTAGCTGTCAATATTACAAGATCAAGCATTAGTTATTTGATGAACTAGAGCTTCGATGTTGTAATATAGACACGGGGGGGGGGGGTGGCGGGACTAGGGCATGTGCAAGAGAGAGTCTAGCATTTGTGGTGAGAAATCTTTTATTGTGGAACAGTTTCTGGTGTCTTTTTTATACATTGGAGCATGTGAAGATTGAATTTAAGTTCATCATCAGTGATGAGTCCAAGGAGTTTTATGTGAGTTTCGGGTTGGAGTATAGTCTTATTAGGGGATGTAATAGCAAATGTGCATTTGTGGTGAGTTAGAGACTGGGGAAGAAAGAGTAAGAGTTTGGTCTTTTTGGGTTTGAGGATGAGTAGATTATTGGACAGCACTATTCTGTGGATAGAAATGCATGCTGAGTTAGAGAGTGGAGTTCAGAGATATTGTCAAAGGTGGACATGAGGGTTGAGTCATCAGCATATTGGATAAGGGAGGATTTTGTACAAGATGTGTAGAGATCATGGGTAAAGACGCTGAACAGGAGGGGACCCAGAATAGACCCTTGTGGTACACCGGTAGGGACAGGTATAAATGGAGAAGTGGAAGAAAGCCATTTGACAGATTGCTGCCTGCAGAATAAGTAACTGGAGAACCAAGTAAGGGAGGAAGAAGAAAGATTTAGATTTGCAAGTTTAGATAGAAATATGAGATGGGAGACTGAGTCAAAGGCTTTGGAAAGGTCAAGGAAGAGACAAGATATGAGTTTGTTGTTATCTAGGGCCTTGGCAGTGATATGTGTGAAGGATAAGAGGGCTGTGGTTGTGCTATGGTTAGGACAGAAACCATGCTGAGTGGGAGTGAGAAGGTTGTGCTCGAGGAGGTGATTAAGAAGCTGTGGGTATATGCATTTTTCAAGTATCTTAGAGAGGGGGGTAGGATGGCTATGGGGTGGTAGTTAGATGAGTCTGTAGAGTTTCCACCTTTATGCAAGGGAATAGTAAAGAAGGATTTTACAGGATAGGGACAGTGGATTCCTTAACTGATCTGTTGGGATTTCACAGGGTAGGGACAGTGGATTCCTCAACTGATCTGTTGATTAGGATAGATATCGGATAGGCTATGGAGTCAGCAGCAAGTTTGAGGAAGGTAGGATAAGCAAGTTTGAAAAGAGTACCCAAGCTGGCCACTGCAGTCCAAATAGACTTTGAAAAAGCATTTGACTCAATACATTGACAATTTTTCTGGATAGTGCTCTAGGGCATGACTTTTCATAGAGAGTTTAGAATTCAGGCCAGGTGCCCCCTCCTTTCTCCCCTTCAGAAAGAGACTTGAGAAGGGTTCCCTTTTTTACTGGCAATGGAGTTGTTGAACAGGTACCCTGCAGGCAAGTCTTGAGCTTTCTGAGAGGGAGCTGTATCGGACTGAAGTGAGGGTGCTTATGTTTGTGGACAATTGCATTATACTTCCCAGAAGTTATACAATGACACTCCAAGTTTAGAAATACTCCTCAAAGAGTATACCCAAGTGTCCGGTTTGAGAGGTAATAAAAGTAAAGCAGTTGTGCATCCAACCAACTGGCATTTACTGGCTGGAAAAAAGGAAGCTTTCGGGAATCCTTTGGTTGGGTCCCATCCAGTCGAAAACATTTGGACATTCAGATTCAGCCAGATTTTTAGAATATGTTATACATCATTCTGCATTCTATATAGGACAAGCTTTATGCTGAAGCACACATGTGTAGGTGTTTAAATATACCCTTATGGGCAGAATTGCAGCAGTCAAAATTGTACATATTTAGGCACTTTTCCACACCAGTGAGCCATCCTTTGCTCAGGAAAATATTGGTGCTCCTTAACCAGTTCATAGAGACAGGCAAGCATTATTTGGTCTCGTGACAGGTAAAGAAATATCTGTCTGTGTATGGTTAAAGGTTAAGATTATGAATTCAAAAACACAATGGACCATAAGTTGGTATGCTAAGGTACTGCTCAAACACCTGGGAAGTTAGCCAACCATAGTTCAGACATACTGTTTTCAAGTGTCTCCAGAGGGTTTCCAAACCCAAAGAGGTGTGGGACATGGCTATCCCAGTCTGGGACAACTCACACTTTAAATTGGAAGGGCATGCTATACTACTTCATGGATAGACATCATGTAATCTCATGGCTGTCTGACTTTTTTAGTGTAAATTAAGTTAAGCCAGTGTTGCCAGACTTTCATTAGCTGACAAAAGATTGAGGAATGAAAAAAAGAAACAGAACTTTGGAGACATCTGCAGCTTAGTTATGTGGTGGGAAGGGTGTATATAAGGATGGGGTGGAGTTTCCTAATTTTTTCCCCTGGGTGTATAACATAGGGAAAGTAGCCAAAGGAAGAGGAGGTATGGACACTGTTAAGACAGACAGTATATTCCAGGTCATCATTAGGCAGGAAGTGCTCTCGATTAGATTTGATGTACAGGAATAGGTAGATCAGCAGGACGAGGAAGAGTCATATTGTAGACAGCAGAAGGCAACATTTATTTTTTTAGTAAGGAGACTAAAGAGTATGTCCTAATTGTATGATAAAATGGCACTGTTTGTTCAAAAGAGGTAATGATCTCCTGATGACTGCTAAAGGCAGAGGCTTGTTGCTAATGGAAAATGCTCAGCCTTTGGTAAAGAGTTCTCACCTCACTGCATATGTTTTGGTACTGTGAAGCAGAGTGCCAGTTATGGGATAAAGTAGCGAGTTGCTTAGCACAAGGGTTAGATACCCACATACTGGCCATGTTGATCTTTGGGGTTACTAACTTAATAAGTATTCACATCTCTAGCATTGTAATTCATAGGAGATGGATAATACAGATGGCTATAACTGTGAGATCATACATAGCAAAGGAATGGAAGACCCCAGATAATCTCTGAAGGAGGGAGTTAAAGACGTGGTGCTTAGGGCAGGCAGACAACAAATAATGCTTGGTCTCAAGAGCAGAATGAGTAAAGAACTTGAGGACAGATCACACAATACTAATGATGATACAAAGATGTGGGAAATACGTCTGAACAGTTTCGGTTAGTCACATGGGGTTTTAATCTCATTTCTTATTGTTATTGTGAAAAAAAACTCTTCCTTGAGTGGGTTTTCCCACACCCCGATCTGTAAATATACTACTATGAGGTTGCATAAACTCACAGAAGAAGGATTATGTCCATTTTCTACATCTTCTCTGATTTCACAATGCAGTTAGTGTGTGACCTAGGCAGCCCCAAAGGCAATGAAAAATTGAGTACAGAAAACCTGTAACATTCCTTTTTCGAGATTCAGCAACTCCCTGTTTGAGATTGTCATAACTGTAGGTTTCCCAAATTTTTTATGGCAGACTCCATTCCTGGCCTGACTACAGCAGCATTATGCAGTTGGACTACTGACGATGTCAAACTGGCTCAAAGATCTGAACACACATTTCTTTCTGGGTAACTCTGTCCTGAAACTGCATTATGTTTGCTTTTACCCACATCAGATACTGTTATTGTAGCCATAGCCTAGGTCTCTGTGCTCCTTACTTTATTCTGTCTGTGGTAATTCCATGGCAGTTTTTTTTCCATAATGTCAATCCAGAAAGACTCAAAAGTATCCAGTGCTTCAGAGAACTAAAGTTTGGAAGTGTCTTTCAGTATGACCCTGTTACTGCATGCAGGATGTTTACCACATGTTGCATGCTGCACTGTGTGATTATGCATCAGTCTGGTACTGAACTGACCCATGATGGCAGTGTAGCTATAGCTTTCTTTCCTTCAGATAACGATGAGAGTGATAGTGTCTAGGAGAGAGCTGTATCATGGGAACCCATGAGGCAGTCTTGTGCCCAGTACACGGTTGCATAGGCAAAGAGGCCACTAGTCCACCATTAAGGGCAATGACATTTGGGTAGTGGCACCTTTATTGTAATATCACATAGATTAAACTTGAGGCATACAGTAATAGCTATGGGCCATGCAGTATGGTGCATGGCCTACTGTCACTGTACATTAGACGGTTTTATTATTATTTAAAGAAATACTTTTTTACATGGTTAATTAATTGCTGTATGTGTTTTGTTTGTCATATCTCTATTCTGATGCCTTACTGTCAATTGTGATCTGTATGGCTCAGGCTCTGGATTGAATTGCATAAGTGGAAATTCCTTAAGATTTCAAGGGCAGGATAATTTATTTCTTTCACTTATTTCACTGAACTGGACTTCTGAAACGCTTATAATTGTGCTATACAGTTGATCTACATTTTGCACTGTTATAAAGCTTTTTTTTATTGTTTCACTGCATTTATGTACTATTTCATACTTCATAGGTTCATAGGTTCATAGGTTCATACTAGGCTATCTGCCCTAGGGCATTTATAAGCCTAGCCAGAGTGTGTGTGGCTTTCACCACCCCTTAGGATGAGAATACTATACCCATTAGTTTGCTGTGCCTCTGTCCAGCAGTGACACAGAGATGATTCCCGGGGTAAACCTACGATCTCCCATCCACTCATCAAGATTTCTCTTGAACAGAGTCAGTGAGGGGCTCTGCCTCACATGGACTGGGATTCTGTTCCATAGTGTAGGAGTCTCTGGGTGATGAATCTGTCCCTCCAGCACGTCCTATTTATATCCGTGTTGAGGTTTAAGTCTCTTGCTCTCATGGCTCTGGTGGATTTGGATTTTTTGAGGTGGAGCATGTCCATTAATTCCGGGTTGGACATGGCCTTGTATGTCAGGCACAGATCACCTCTGAGCAGGCGGTATGCGACTGAATAGAGCTGGAGTTTCTTCAGTCGGGCATCGTATGACATATGTTTGAGCCCCTTTATCCTTTTGGTGAGGAACTTTTGGGGTCTTTCCAACTGCTGCAGGTGTCGGGTAAGGTACATTCCAAATGGGGCGTTGTACTCAATCATTGGTCTGATAAGTGAAGAGTACAGGGTACAATGACCTCTCCTGATCTGGATGTGAATCCCTTCATGATCAGGTGGGCAATGTAGAAGGTCTTCCTAACCACTTTGGCAACGTGAGTGTCAAAAGAGAGGTTACTGTCAACTTGGGTCCCCAGGTCCCTGATAACTTCTTCCATGTTTAATGGATTACCACCTATGTGGTAATTAGGGGTTACCTTGTTTTTCCCAAAGGGTATGACTATACATTTTTGGCATTTAGCTTAAGGCCATGGCTCTGGCACCAGTTATCCATTTCTATGAGACCTCTCTGGAGGATGTCTGTGTCTGATGGAGTGTCAATTATGGTGCCCAGTTTGCAGTCATCTGCAAATTTTGTCAGCCACAATCCCCTATGTTTGCCTGCACTTCAGAAAAATAAATGCCGAACAAGAGGGGCCCAGGACTGAGCCCTGTGGGACACCGCTCGTGACCGGCTTAGAGTCTGACATGGCACCAGCAACTCTAACCCTGTGTGTTCTGTCCTTGAGCCAGTTTTCAACCCATCTTGTGACATATGGGTTTACATCTAAGCTGGTGAGCTTTTCTATGATGCCCGAGTGGGGTATTGTGTCGAATGCTTTTGCTAGGTCAAGGTAGGCTGTGTGAACTGCCTTACCCTCATCAATGGCCTTAGTGACTGTTTCAAAAAAGTCGACCAAGTTCAAGAGGCATGATCTGCCCTTGACAAAGCCAAATTGGGTAGGATCCAGTGTCTGTAGGTCCCCAATGTCTTTATTTATGAGTTCCATTATGATCCTCTCCATAGCTTTGCAGACAAGGCTCGTCAAGCTTATGGGGCGGTAATTTCCATATTCCAAAAATACTGTTTTAATATTACTTAAGTGTAAACTGCTGCTTTTTCATACTGAGAGTTGTATTTTCTGTTTGTGAGTGCTCTATTCGACCTTTTCTGTGCATTTTTGATAATTGTCTGTTTACAGTTAAAAGCATTCTCGAGTCTGCTCCTTGATCTGTTTAAAACTTTCATTTAGTAGCTACAGCTACGAACTGTAATTTTCCACCCACCCTCCCTAGTATTGTGTGTTCTTATACTTGGTGGCTTTGCAGTTGCCCGCCCATACTGTATATTTCATCTGTGACACTCCTCCCAGTCAAGTGTCATTAGTTCACTCAATCTAATAGAGAACATTTGTGAAGGCCAACCCACTAAGAATCTTAATGTTGAATTAACTTCTGTTCCAGCTTTCTCCATTCCCACTTTACTGGAAAAAAATTCTAAGCTTGCTTCCCCCCTTCCCTGTTGCAGGTCTTGCCCAGATATGGATTTGCTGTGTCCAGGACTGTTTGTGAGCTCCTAAGCCCCCCCCCTCCACTTAACTGGGGTTAAACTATTCATGGCGCCATAAAGTCTGTTCTCAAAATTTCACTTGCAACTAGCCAGCTTTTTAGTTTTAGCACTCATCTGTTTCTTTGAGCTCAGCACTTGTTCAGAACTCATTGTAAGCACTAAATAAGTTACAAATTACTACAGCACTCAACTTTCCTCACTTGCCTAGTGGAAAACAGTTTTTAGTACTTAATAAATAAGCACCTATTCAGGCATGTCTAAGGGTCACCTCCCGGTGCTTTATCCTTTCTACCTGATGAATCTGGGCATCTTGGGACAATGCAGCAATTGCCTCATGTACACAGACAACCCTCTCCTCCTACCACCCAACACTACGACCTGTGAGAGATGCACTTATATAGCCAAACTGGAAGCAAAGCTCTCTTCACCAAAGACTGGCCTAGACAGTCAAGAGGAGAAGGTAAACACTTGCACCACACCACACTCATCACATAGTCCCTCAAAACCTACACCACCAAAACACACACACAGAAGCACAAAATGCACACCTACATTCATGGAGGCTCTCAGTACAAATCTACCCAAACAACAGAGACCTCCAAAGCAGAAATGCAAGCAACCTCCACCACCCCAACACAACCCAAATGACACATAGCCCACATACTCAGTGTGCCACTCAACTACAGCCCATAAGGCATAATGTACCCAACACTCTAGTCATAGGTGACTCTATAGTCAGGCACACTGATGTTCCATCACCAGGCTAAACAAGGAAAAAGTTACTGTCAGCTGCCTATCAGGTGCCAGAATCCGCCACATAACGCATGCACTCAGGTCACTCCACAGCAAGTACAAATATGACTCTGTCATTGCCCATGCTGGTGTGAATGACCTGAGATGTACCTCCCTGGACTACATGAAAAGAGACATGGAGGAGATCTCTGATCTTGTAGCCCAGGCAGGTATGACTCTAGCCCTGAGTAGCATCCTGCCATCACCCAGAATGATACCACAGTACAAGGACAAAATGACTGACTTTAACAATTGGCTAAGCTTCTGGTGTCATTCTAAGGGAATCCAGTATCTGTCTGCCTGGGATGACATGATCGACAGACCACACTGCTTTGCCAGAGATGGCCTGCACCTGTCGCCCTTGGGATTCCAGATACTGGCAAAGGCTCTTGCCACCCCTATAGTGCCTTTTTTAGGCAAGGTTAAAATAACAAATTCACCACCGTAACAGGTACAAGCAAGCAAAGTCTGAGGGTAATGCTACTCAATGCTAGAAGTCTAAACCTCAAAATGCACTCACTCGAGGCACTCCTTAAAATGGAGAACATTGACATCTGTGCAGTGACAGAGACCTGGTTCAAAGCTCCAGAGAGCACCCCTGCATTACCAGGCTATAATTCATACCACACCTTTTGGCCACCAAACCCAGACCGAAACACCAAAGGTGGAGGCGTGTCCATATTCATTAAGGATATCCACACCTCCAAGCTAGTTGCTCAGCATAATGCATCCGAGATTATCCAAGTTCAACTAACTCTGGGCAAAACTGCAATCCAGATTGTAGCTTGCTACAGATCCCCCACCATGCCCCAGGATTCCCACTCCTCTTTTCTTGATACACTGGAAAATATTAAGGTACAACACTCTAATAATGGGTGATTTCAACTACCCTACCATTAACTGGGAAAACTACTCATGTACCAACTCTTTTGCTCAACGTTTTCTGGAAATCATCAATTCCAATGCCTTGGATCAACTTATCCACACACCCACCAGGGGCAGCAATATCCTAGACCTGGTCATCGCCAACATGGGTGGCCGGTGTTCCACTCCAGAGGTCAGCTCCTCGTTGGTCAGATTTGACCACAAGCTAATCACCCTAGACATCCACATCCTGCTCACACCCCCCCCCCCCCAATTAGGGAAACAACCGTTAAAAATTTCTCCAAAGCAAACTTCACGCTTCTTAAGACAGAAGTGGCAAACTTCACGACACCCATGCAGATGGACAATAGAGGTATGACTGTTGAATCCTACACAAATGCACTTTATAAGCACTTACATGAGTGCATAGATCATGCTATCCATAACAGAGCCAAGATGCTATCCTCCAAAAAAAGGAAGCCAATCTGGTGGTCTTCTGCCATAAACAAACTCTACAACAGAAGAAAGAAACTGTTGCAAAAAAGTGTAAATTCCCACAATTGGAGGAACTCCCTGGTCAGCCTCAGTAAGAAGCTGAGATCCCTCATAAAATTCTCCAAAGCTAGTTATGAAAACAAAATTGCCACTGATTCTAAAGACAACCACAAAGCATTCTATAGCTATGTCAAGAATCTTAATGGCAACACTCAGATCTGCTCTAAGTTACAGCGCAATGACACTAAATATACAGAACCAACTGATATTGCCAACATCCTGGCAGACAGGTTCAGTGCTAACTTTACCCCCATCTCACCCCCTAAAGGGCCCATCTTTATACCGGAAGAATGCAAAGTTCCTGTAATCACAGCTGCACAGATAAAAACCTCACTCTCCAAAGCCAAGAACACAGCATCCATGGGACCTGACAACATCCCAGGCTGCCTTCTACATGAACTACAGAATGAACTGGCACCCCACCTAAGTACCATGTTCAATCATAGCCTCACCTCAGGCTTTGTTCCCATTGAATGGCGCACCACGACAGTAATCCCACTCCACAAAGGGGAGGCCACAACAGACCCTGGGAACTACTGCCCCATTAGCCTGACGAGCCTAGTCTGCAAGGCCATGGAACATATCATCATGGAACTCATAAACAAAGACATTGGAGATCTCCAAACTCTGGACCCCACACAGTTTGGGTTTGTAAAAGTCAGATCATGTCTCCTAAACCTGATAGACTTCTTTGAAGTAGTCACCAAAGCCATAGATGAGGGTAAGGTGGTTCACACAGCCTATCTAGATCTCGCCAAGGCATTCGACATCATCCCCCACTCTGGAATTATAGATAAACTCACTAAGCTAGGTATAAATCCCTATGTCACAAGATGGGTTGCCAACTGGCTTACTGACAGAACCCACACTGTGAAAGTAGCAGACTCCAAATCAGACTTCAGACCAGTGACAAGTGGAGTACCACAGGGTTCATTCCTGGGTCCTCTCCTGTTTGGTATCTACTTCTCTGAAGTACAGGCTAACACAGAAGGTCTTTGGCTAACTAAATTCACAGATGACTGCAAACTAGGAGCCATAATCAAAACTCCTAATGATGTGGACATCCTACAAAAGAGCCTCACTGAGACAGATGCCTGGTGTCAAAGACATGGTCTCAAGCTCAATGCCAAAAAGTGCATTGTCATTTCCTTTGGTAAAAAATCTGTACCCTTGAACTACCACATAGGCGGTAGTCTACTTAACACCGAAAGTGTGATAAGAGACCTTGGGACATAGATGGACAGTAGTCTCTCCTTTGATAATCACATCGTCACAGTGGTCAGAAAATCCTTCTACATGGCACACCTCATCACAAAAGGTTTCTCATCCAGAAAAAAAGAGGTCATTGCTCCCCTCTACTCATCACTCATTAGACCCATTATAGAGTACAACGCCCCTTTTGGTATGTACCTCACAAGTCATCTACAACAACTGGAAAGGCCGCAAAAATACCTCACAAAGAGGATTACTGGCCTTAAACAGATTCCTTACGCAGACCGTCTCAAAAAACTCCAGCTTTACTCCATTGCATATCGCTTACTCAGAGGCGATCTCTGCCTAACATACAAAGCTATGTCAAACCCAGAGCTGATGGACATGCTGCACTTAAAGAAATCCCAATCCCTCCGAGCTACACACTCTAGGGAACTAAATCTTGTCACCACAATAAACAGAACATGCCAGAGGGATAGATTCCTGTCCCAGAGAGTTCTCATACTCTGGAACAGACTACCTATCTATGTCAAACAGAGCTCCTCATTAGCACTCTTCAAGAAAAATCTTGATGATTGGATGGGAAATGGGAAATTCACCCCAGGGATCACTTCTGTGGTTCTGCTTGACAGGGGCACAGGAAAATAATTTTCTTGGGTGGCGAAAGCCAGGGTACCTTTTTGGCTAGGCTTGTACAGGCCCCAGGGCTGATAGCCTAGTACCTACCTATGAACCTATGAACCTATGTATGGTAGCTGTAAAGGCATAAGGAGAATCATAATGACTCATTTATAAACTCATTCAGAAATACTGTTCAGGTGTAGCAGGGATGTACAAGGACTGTTAAGCATCCGCCACTTTTTCAGGCTGCATTGCAACTAGTAACATAAAGGAATGTATACTGCAATATGTGCAGTAATTTCTTTTTCATTTGAGAGGCATGGTATTCTGAAAGAAAATTTAAATGTATCCTTTATCGTGTGTTCTGTTGTTGTTTTACTGTCATTTAGCTATAGCACTAAAATAATTTATTTGTCTACATACCGACTGCTGGATGAGTACTACTGATCTGCTTTACTGAACATTGATTTTAGCCTTATTTATAAGATGTCATCCATGTGTTGCACAGAGGGTTACTGGGAACATCCATAAAGCATGTGCACAGCAGGCTCGTCCAAAAGACAATCTGAGTTGATTCATTTATTTTGGACAAACATTCTATCATCTCCGTCACTGTGCTTTAAGTGGTTCACTAGAAACATCCCTAAAGCATACACACAGTGGGCTCATCCAAAAGGCAGTCTGAGTCAACTCCATCTACCCACCATTTGTTTTGGACAGATTCTCTACCTCCTCTGCCCTTGTGTTTTAAGTAAGTGTTGGACAGCCAGTCCTTTCGGCATGCATTTTAGCCTTACAGTATGTAAACCCCCCACCACAGACATCCTGCTGGTTTTATTCTCTGCTTCCTAGGAGAAACTGAGATTTAGTCCCTACTGTTCTTAAACATAGGTTCATAGGTTCATACTAGGCTATCTGCCCTAGGGCATTTATAAGCCTAGCCAGAGTGTGTTTGGCTTTCGCCACCCATTTTAAATTAATTTTGCTATGCCCTTTTTCGAGGTTAGTATACTGTGCCTCTGTCTAACAGTGACACAGAAGTGATACCCAGGGTAAACCTACGATCTCCCATCCACTCATCAAGATTCCTCTTAGTCAACTATTTATTTGTCTCATAGTCCCTTCACATTTTCTAGACTAGCTACTCCCATTATTTGTCTCTTTCTGTCTCTCTTTAATGGTACTGTATGCCTTAAAGGAAATCATCCTTGATCTCCCTTCTTAAATTTATTTCTCCTTGCCCTAGACACTTAAACCACTTTCAGCTCTGAGCCAGTATGTGTGGCCAGTAACCATCGACTCTGGCACTCATCCTCCTCTTTTAGGTTTGAAAAATACAGTTTTATTCTTGCTTTGCTGTAGAAGTGTTCCTGCTAGTAAATAGGTCTATAATTTGCTTAACAGTAAAGTTTGCAGTTGGAACATCTGTCTGAGGGCTATGTTTACATACATACAAATATTTCAAGCATGGGCATTAATGCCCTTCTAGCTTGCCAATAAACCAAAACACTTGTTCCCATAATAAGTATCCAGGCTGTTCTTAAACATATCTAAACTAGTACTTGATTTAATGTAATTTGGTAGTCTGTTCCATGCATCAGCTACTCTGTCAGAGAACCAATTAGTAGACTTTTCATTCCTATAGTATCTCCTACATAAGTTATCTGATGATTCTCTAGTACTTTTTGTTAACTCCAACCATTCCCAGAGGTAGTTGTCCCTAAATGCTCTATATACCTGAATAAGATCTCATCTTTGATATCCGTAAGAAACACTGTACAAGTTCAGATGTTTTAGTCTTTCATAATAACTTAAATCTTCACATCCATGAATACCCTTGGTATATTTCCATTCTACTCTTTCCAGTTTACTCATGCTTGTTTTCTTATAGGGTTTCCATATTGTTATTCCATACTCAAGTTTGGGTCTAATGTAACTAACAAATAATGACTTCATTATTTTTTTTTTCCAAGACTTTATTAGCTGTTATTACATTGTTATAGAATATCATGTTACAGGTGGTAATAGATCTGTTTGCACCATATGCGTGCTGATATATGGTTTCAAGTCCCAACCTATCCAGTTCTGACAATAACTTACCCAATATTACCTTCTTCATTATTTTTCCACAACATGATAGTAGACTTAAGGGTCTATATGACTCTGGGTTTGTCTTACTTCCCTTTCCCTTAAAAACAGGTTTAATAAGCGCATGTCTCCAATCTTGAGGAATTTCCCCATATTTATATGACATAGTGAATAATACATATAATGGTGCTGTAAGGTCATTGTTACTAATTCCGTCTCCTCCCTGTGCTTTGTTTGGATCCAATTTGCTCAGTTCTTTTTCAGTATAATCTAATTTAATTCCAGTATCCTGGGTTACCTGAATGATATTAGAACAGCTTACCACCCCTTTTTTGGAGCTAAACTGTTTTGCATAAGATTTTGTAAATATATCTGTTGTGTCTGAGAATAAATTTTAGAATCTGCACACAGTTTATCAATGTATGTGTCTTCACTCCTTCCACATCTTATATATCTATAAAAAGGTTTCCTATTATGCTGAATATTTTTATATAAATTTTCTTCAAATCTTTCTTGATCTTGTCTCACGCTGTGCTTAATCTGTTTGTCCAACTTGTTTATTTCAGTTTTCAAAGTTGTAGTTTGACCTCTCTTCCATTTCTTATATTTTTTGTGTCTCACCTTAATCAGATATCTTGTTCTTATGGAAATATATCCGCCTGATGTTGTATGCCTAGATCCTGATGCTAAACATTTTTTTGATTTTTTTTGTACTCAAAGAATTTTTTCAATAAGATATTTCTAAATCTTTTGGCTGCCCAAAACAAAGAATTTTGTCCAGGACTATCACTCCACTTTCTTAGACCACAGCAGTCCCATTGGTAGTCTTTCCTTCAAACTGGGCTCCATTGATTGTTTTTAGCAGTTCTCTTTCTTCATTCCTTAAGTTCATTTCTCCTTTGATCCAGACACTTGTGCTACCACATTCATTTCTAAGCCAGTATTTTATTTTTTCCTGAGCTGAACTCCTGCATTTTGGCCTTAATTCTTGTCACTGTTTGGAGAGGGTAACCTATGGACATAGTAATTCAGAGCCGATAGAATCCTCCTTACCATTAGACAACTGATAAAACAGTCAAGTGCTTTTTTAATGTTGTATAATTCTATTAGTCAGGATAACCTGATATTGGACTAACAGCAAAGTGATTAATTTAATTACAAACTAAAGATATACATAAAATACTGAACATATTTGCATTACCTGAATGGAAGCACCTTCCTATGCTCCAAGGCCACTTTACTGATTGGTTTTTGTGACTTTACCTTCCTGCTTGACTAATCCAGTATGTTCACCCTCACTACTTTCAGGGTCACTTTGCTCCCCTATCCTACCCTCAATTCCAACCCATCACCACATAGCCTAAACTTATACATCCAAAGCCACACCCATCTAAGCAACTAGCCAATTACATGAAACAGCTAAACAGCATATACCTAATCCCCCTCCTCAACTATCAATTAACCTTTTGCCATACCCTCACATACCCTCACTCTCATTTAACCATGGCCTGTCTACACCTACCACTACTAATAAGACCTTCCTAGCCCACCTGATCCTCCTTCCCAATCACATCCATACAAACCATATTTTCCTATCATAGGTAATCACATTTTCAACTGCTGTATCAATACAAACAGCAGTGTAATATAGCCCTCCATAAATCTATCACTCTACACCACCACCTTCATTCAACAAACTTTAAAAAAATAAATAAATTTCCAAAAAAACTCTTTAATCCATACTCACTAAACATATACCCCATGTCCCACGAAATGAACATTAGATGGTACCATCCACCACAATCCAGAACCATCCACTGCCAACTCTACCACTAGCCCAACACAAAAATATACCAGTCTCAGCTCTGAAAATATACTCATTGCAAATTTCAGAGCCAGACATCTGAAGTATTTACAATAAAATAACCAAGCTGCATGCATGGATATCCCAAATGTTTCCTGACATACTAATAATTACAGAAACTTGGCTATAGCCCCATATTAAAGACAATGAAATACTACTCCCAATTACAACATACTAGGGGTAGATAGGCAAAACAAAAATCAGGAGGTGTAGCTATTTTATATAAAAATGGTCTGCAACTTATTCTTTCCCCGTCCCCATCCCAACCTTTAATAATGCCAAAAATCATTAGTGGTCTAATGAAGGTAAATCCCCACAAAACCCTACCCACAGCAGGAAGTTACATACTGCCTTTAAATAATATCAGCACCACAGAAGAATTGGTATCTTAAGCCACCTCTAATATCCCACGAGAAGGAGATTTCAGTATCAATTGGCTGTCAACTGTGATTTACCTGAAAATACTATCAATCTCTGTGACCTCACCCAACTAATTACTTCTCTCACTCACTATGTAAACAACACCAACAAAAGATAAATACTCATATGTCTCTCTCTTGCTAATGCTGTAAGTACTATCTTTCTCATCAGAGCTCAAAACTACACTCCCAAACTATACCACCTCTTAATGAAGTCTGCGATCATTCACACTTCCAAAAAGAAACACTTCTCCAGGACCTACAGCTTTGTAACTGGCAACATGTAAAGAATCTCATTTAGATGGAGTTGTTACTGAGTTCTACAGAACCTTCCTTAACATTTTACACAGTTTAACTCCCCTCAGAAAAAAACGTGTAAAAGCTATATGAGCCGTACCTCTCAACCTCTTAGAGCAAAAAATTTGGACAAAGCCTAAAATGATGGCAGGACAAATAGGTACAGATTTTAAATATTGCTCTTACAAACCTAGAAAGTTGATAGAATAATAGGTTTTGCATTAGCATGAATTTTCTGAAGGATGTGGAGTCTTAAGCTCAAATATTTGTCATTATTTAATTACTTCAATCCTCAGCTATTTGCCAGAAAGGTACAGATTTTAGGAGGTACACACCAAAAATATGAGGCACAAATCTAGACATTCTGTGAAAATCTGTACAGTTGAGAGGTATGATACCAGCCCCTTAGCTGACCAGAACCACAAAACATCTAATGCAACTCAGAGACAAGGCCGGCAATTCTTGGATCAAAAATAAAACACAAAACAACCTTCACATATTTCATCAACTCAGAAATAGCACTAAATAATAAATCTAAATAGATAAAGAACTACTGCTCTAAACTACAGTCCAAATATATTCGAATTCCAAAGGCATTCTGGTCAACTATTAATAATGTCCTCAAAACAGCCCATGTCAGGGGCGTGGCCAAGGATGAACACAGGATAGCAGCAGATTTCTTTAGCTCCACCAATTTCATTACATTGACAGGAATTAATTACTTAAAAAATTAATTCTTGAAGTAATTTTCTTTCTAAATATGTTTGTTTTATATAGTTCTTGAACTATATCTAAAAAAGAAAGGAAATCTTAATAATATTCCTGTCAGAAATTACTTTGGAAATTTTCCTGTCAGTTTATCAGTCTGAAATGAGTTCCAGTAAGACAAATTCTCAAGACTCCAGCATCAAGAAAGAACTTCAGTCTCTGATAATTATAGTCCAGCAACTTACTGCTAAGATGGATAAAATGGATACTAAAATAGACACTTTCATAGAAAAACTACAAAACAAATAGACTTGTTACATATGGACCTGCAACAACAGAAGATCCAGATGACAGGCATAGAAGAAGCTGTGAATGACATGGAAAACAGAATACAAGAAGAGGAAATCAACATTGAGTTTCTGCTGAAACAAAATACACATTTACAAACAAAGCTGGATGACCTGGAAAATAGATCTAGGCAATAACATTAGGATTTTTGGACTGCCAGAAAATATTGAAGGTAACAATATTACTTTTTTAACAACATGGCTCCCTAAAACTTTAGATTTACCAGAAGCATTCTCTTTTGGTATCGAAAGAGCACATAGATCTATAGCTAATACTAACTCTAACAAAAACTATCCTAGATCAGTTATAGTTAGATTTCTATCATCTTTGATAAAGAGATGGTTCTTAAATCTGCTTGGGCTAAAGCTCCTGTTAAGATTAATGAAACAACTGTGCTTTGACAATGACTATTCTTCCATGGTATTAGCTAAAAGAAAAGTTTTTCTGCCACTAATAAAGGAGCTTAAAAGCACAGTTTAAAACATAGCTTCTCTTTCCTGCCAAGCTTAAAATCTTCCTTCCTGATGGTCCTAAAATTTTCGATGACTTAGACTCTGCTTTACTGTTTATCAAAAAATAAGATTTTGGAAAAATAGAAGAAATGGAATGGGCTAGTCGTTCGTTAAAGAGAGTGGCAACTGAAACTTCGGGGAAGACTTCAGAGAAGAAGAAGAGACTAAAAACAAATGATTTGTACTATGTTTTTTCTCTCTCATCATTTTATTTTATTATTAATCTTTTAAATATAGTTCCTGCATTTCAAGAAGCAACAAATATTTTGAAAAGATTTAATCAAAGTTATTCTCTGTGTGCAAAGAAATGTTTTGTTTCATAACTAGTCAAAATATCTGGAGATTTAATGGCAAGCTGTGATTTAACTTGTTTCTCTTTCTGAAGAGGAAAAATAAGGTCAGTAATTTGATACATTTTTTTTCCTTTAAAAGTTTATATGTTCTTCAAATGCTATTCCTAATTATACTTTCTTGATTACACTGCTTATGCTTGTTTGTAAATAATCTGTCATGCTTTAACCAATAATAATTAGAACTAAATAATAGTAAATAATATGTTTTATTTTTAACTCTATTAATATAAACAGTAAGTAACATTCTATTGTATATACT